>NC_135655.1:77137495-77756658 GCF_964188315.1 Podarcis muralis
GAAGGCAGGTGGAAATTGCACTAGCAGTATTCCTGCAAAGAAGAAGCCCCAAAATAGCATGGTCCAAGGGTGAGCCTGGGTTGCCCTGAGATCTGCTAGAACTAAGTTGCTGCCACAACTGGTGCTGGCTAATGCTGGAACCAACCCCGGCCTGGAGCTGACACAGGGATTGGGTCCAATCTGTCTTCCCTCCCACCCTTGTCACCACTGAGTGGCCAGGCTGTGCATGGGACACTAGCTCTGTTGCTCTGCAGAGCCTCAGAAGCAGCAGAAAATTCAAATTGCTCTGTAAGTTACAAAGTGATTGCTCTGAGAAGTCCCCAGGGAAAAGTACTGTATATAGGTCTGAAATTGTTCAGATGATACACAGTTGTTCCAGTTAAGAACATTAAGAACATTTTGGCCCATATTTGAATACTGACATGGTTTGGCATCTCGTTTCCTGCCCTGGGGACTTTTAATTTCTGAGAAAAGTCGAATAAGACGTAACATGATAGACATTCATAAAATGATGCATGGCATGGGAAAATTAAATAGAGAAAAGTTTTTCTCCCTCTCTCATCACACTGGAACTCATGCACATCCAATGAGGCTGAATGCTGGAAGATTCAGAAAAATTCAGGACAGATAAGAGAAAGTACTTTTTCATGCAGCACATAGTTAAACTATGGAACTCACTACCCCAGGAGGCACTGATGGCCACCAATTAAGATGGCTTTAAAAGAGGCTTAGGCAAATTCATGGAGGATAAGCCTATTAAGAGCTACTAGCCAAGATGCCTATGCCCTGTTTCCACAGTCAGAGGCAGTAATGCTTCTGAACACCAGTTGCAGACCTCAGGAGAAAGTCCTTGGGTCCTTCGTGGGAGTTTCCCATAGGTGTTTGGTGGACCACATTGAGAACAGGATGCTGGACTCGATTGACCATTGGCCTGAGCCAGTAGGCTTTTCTTATGCTATTATACTCTGTACCTTTAGCTGCATGCAGGAATAAATAAGCAGGTAAAGGCAGATTTTCCCAGCATGGAAATAGGTGCAAAGAAGGGAAAACTATCCCTTGTTGATTTTTGCCTCTCATGCCACAGTTTAAGGCATAGAGTCTCCTGTGTCCATAAAAAGAGATCACAACCCTCAGTTCCCTTTAAACAAAGCACCTCTAAAACAATGATAAATGTTAAGTTGCACACACAACTAAGGCTAAGTATTCCATTGGCAACAGAATGACACTGTAATTGGAGTTGATGTGAGCTGACACATGGAGAGTGCTTTGCTGTAATCCTACCAGCATCTGCAAGAAAACAACCTGATATACCACCTGAGCTGCTGGCAGTCAGCAGCTGACACCTTTATTTTTACCTGAGTCAAAAGTACACTTCCTGAGTTTGATCCAGTTTCTATCTAAGCTAGTAGCAAAACAAGGAAGTGACTCAGTGGCTCCATCCGAGTGGCCTATTAAAAGAATCAATCAGTTACTTATGCGAGTATTATTTGGATGTCATAAGCAATTAGGTGTCATAAGCAATTATAGCATTCCCTACCACTAGAGAAAAGTCTGTTTTCAGAGCAGAAGTCTTTGAACCAAACCAGGTGTGGTGAAGAATATCAGAATTCTCTGCTTTTTTATTTTTTAAAGTAAAGGGAATGAGGAGAATTGGATTAGGTGATAATGTTTAACCCCATGCTGTTTTCCTAAACCAAATTCCCCTCCCAAAGCTGTTATTTGTCCTATATGGGAAGAAAAACATACAGGTACTTGAATGGTGTTTGCAAGTTTTCCCCCATGGGAGACAGAGCAGCTTTTGGGAGGGTTGATTAAAAATAGCTTAGCAGATTGTGGTTTTGCTATTGGCTTTAAGCATCTTGTACAAATGTTATTTCCCTGATGTGGAGAAAATCTTTATCTCAATCAACACCCCCACCCCACCCTATAGACCTGCTTTGATCTGTACAAAAGAAAAAGCTGTGGGATATCTTGATCATGGATCTCCTGTATCAAAGTGTAACTTGTAAATGTCTGCTTGATGCAACCCACTTCCTCTTCTTCATTATCCCTAAATTTGGGCTTTGCGAACAGAACAGGTATTTGCATGCAGAATTCCTAGACTTACCATCTTGCTCTAATACAGTTCAGAAATACTGTTCTTCATTTGCGCTACTGCCACTTGTTTGCCAGCTTTTACAACTACAATAGGGACGCGGGTGGCACTGTGGGTTAAACCACAGAGCCTAGGGCTTGCCGATCAGAAGGTCAGCAGTTCAAATCCCTGCAACGGAGTGAGCTCCCGTTCCTCGGTCCCTGTTCCTGCCATCCTAGCAGTTCGGAAGCACGTCAAAGTGCAAGTAGATAAGTAGGTACCACTCCGGTGAGAAGGTAAACGGCATTTCCGTGCGCTGCTCTGGTTCACCAGAAGTGGCTTAGTCATGCTGGCCACATGACACAGAAGCTGTACGCCGGCTTCCTCGGCAAGTAAAGCGAGATGAGCGCTGCAACCCCAGAGTCGTCCGCAACTGGACCTAACTGTCAGGGGTCCCTTTACATTTACCTTTACAACTACAATGCTTACACTACAAAAAATAGGTGCATGTGTATGAGGCAGTGACCAGCTCAGGGGCAGGGTCTCTTTGGGTTCTTTAGATCACATTGTTTATTTCCATGGAGGGAAAGAGCAAGCCTGTTTTACCAAAATTGTTTGGAATAGCCACTTGAACAAGAGAATGTCAAAATGTCAGAATGATTAAATCATTCTGGTTTATATGATTCTAGGTTGTAGATTTTTTTTTCCAAGGGGAAATCCTTGCTGCACATTGATTTGGATTATAATCAAAAGGGAAAGCCAACAGGGAGTTTTTGTTGAATGCAGCAAGATAAACCTGCTTCATAAAAATAATTAAAAGCCTGTGTTTCGCTGACGATAAGGCGGTGCCATAAAACTGTCGCCTTTCTTGGCAGCAATCAACATGGGGGCTTGAAAAAATAATCTCTGTTTAGAGAACTGCCAGGAATGAAATGTGTCTACTTGATGTTTTCTAAACTCCAGTCATTTGCTAAAGCCTTTAAAGATTAGGGTTTTAAAGAAGCTGAGCCCCTGTCTCAAAAGATTTTGGGCTGGTCCTTAAATTCAGGTACATGTATTCCGAAATCTAAATCATACAAGCTAAAGAAAGAAGCAGGTAGGGAGGCAGTAAGAACAAGCTTCAAGAAAAAGCAGGATCCTTCCCACTATGGCAAAGGACTAAAACAGCTTCCCTGTCATAGCAAGTGGACGACTGTCCTCTTCTTGATCCTTTGGAAGACTGAGTGTGGTCTGCCAGTTTCAACGCATAAGTGCTATAAGGCAAAAAAAGGACAGATGTTTTTTCTAGCCATTCTTTGTTGTGTGTTCCTACTATTTGTTTGTTTGTTTTGTTTATATATCGCCCTTCATCATAAGATATCAGGGCGGTTCAGATACACATACTACTACTACTACTACTACTACTACACACACAGGTTCAGATCTACATGTTTCAAGGCTTAGAGTATCTGGGAGGAATGGCCATTAAATAGGTAAAAGGCTATGAAAGGTTGAGAATTGCTCCATTTATCCTCTAGACAGATCATATATTTGATGGAGCCCTATTGGTACATTGGGTGAAAGTAGGCTGGCAGTACACTCATTTCCTGCACCGATCAATACACAAAGGGAAGTTCCAGGAGAATTCATGACATTCTAGGAAATAGTCTTAGCAACTTTATGAAAGGGCAGGATACAAATATATCAGATAAATAAATAGATAACTAGCTATGAGAGAGTTTTTCACAGACATTCTGGTAATACAATGAAGGAGGTGGTAGAAACTAGTTAATAGGTGGTTTTAGAAAAACAATTCTGTGCTTTGTTTCTCAGATGACTGGTTAGGCCACTTTTTCTGGGATTGCATGTCACACAAATGCAATATGCCATTTGCACTAATTAAAATAAATATATTTGCTGTGTGGGCACTGTCAGGCTTATATTATGCTTTAGGGAGCGTCTTTCCTTGTTTTAAATGCTTACGTTGCAAAATGTGTATACAATGTCACTCAGCTACCTTAATTGTTCTTTTAATTAATTTTCTCTTTGCTACTTTTTTTTAAAGTAACGTATTCATCACCCTAAAATACACCATCCTTCTTGAAAGAGAATACAGTCTAGAAATGCATTCGGATTGATCTGCAGAGAACACGGAGCCCTTTTTCATTCTCATTACAGAACTGAACTTGAATGGGTTTAAACCTCTCTGCCCAACCCAGCATCATGTGGAGGAGGAAAATTTCACTTTGTCTGCCCTTCAGATGTTTGATCAGAAAAACAGAGAAGGTGGAATTTTCCTCCCCATTGCAGTGCTCAGCTATGACTGGCTTAAAGCTTCTTACCTAGGCCAGTGCCACAACGTTACCTGCTGCAGATTCTACTGTTGCTAGCAAAGCTGGAGTGTTGTCAGGCCTTTTAAAAAGGCTTGGGAAGGCAGTTTTGGCCTACTGTATTTCTTTGTACAATTTGCATACCGCTTAATCATTCACCACTAAGTGGTGTACAGAAGACCTAATGGAGTAAGACTAAAGATGAGTTAAATCAGAATTAAAGTAAGAAGCCTGCTGGAATAAAAACAAAAGTACCGGTACAGTGGTACCTCGGGTTACATACGCTTCAGGTTACAGACTCCGCTAACCCAGAAATAGTGCTTCAGGTTAAGAACTTTGCTTCAGGATGAGAACAGAAATTGTGCTCCAGTGGCGCGGCAGCAGCAGGAGGCCCCATTAGCTAAAGTGGTGCTTCAGGTTAAGAACAGTTTCAGGTTAAGTACGGGCCTCCGGAATGAATTAAGTACTTAACCCGAGGTACCACTGTATTTGGTTAGCACCAGAAGTTCAGCCTCTACTGGATGTTCCACAAATTTGAATGCCCACAATACTGAATGCAAAGCTCCTTGTGGATATGAATCATGCATCCAAGTCATGGGGAACCAAAACAAGTGACTCCAAAGACCTCAGTGACTGAGCAGGGATATAAGGGATCAGGCAGTTCCTCACATATCCTGCTCCCAAGATGCTAATACAAGAACCTGCAATCTAGCCTTGTAGCATATGGGCGGCCAGTGCAAGATTTCAAGCACCGGAGTTATGTGGTGGTGATACCCTGTTCCTGTTAACAGTCTAGCTGCAGCATTTTACAACTAAAACGTGCAGACCAGGCCCAAAGATAGCCCCACATACAGCATACTGCAACAATTGAGGTTACCAATGAATGAATCATTATGGTCATTCTAGCCTTGTCCAAGAATTACCGTAGTTGGTGTACCAGCCATAGCTGATAAAAAGAACTCCTAGCCACTGAGGGTAGTTGAGCCACTAGAGGCAATGACAGATCCAGCAACATCCCCAAAATCCAAACCTGTTCTTTCAGAGGCAGTGCAACCCAATCCAGAACAGGCAACTGGCCAAACTCCCAGGCATAAGAACCATCAACCCACAGCTCTTCCGTCTTCCCAGGGTTCAAGCTCAGTTTATTGGCCCACATCCATACCACCAGTGCAACCAAAAAATGGTCCAGAACACTAGAAGTAGAGCTGCTTGGCTTGCTTAGCATTATGTCTGAACCTGAACTAACCAGACTCATTTCAAACTATCCATGAGCTTTACAAACCATAAGCAGTAGACCAAGAACAAATCCAGGTTAAAGATCGTGGATCTCTGAAGTGCAGCTGTTTAGTTCAGGTTCATACATAATGCTATGGCAGAGGAGTCCAGAACAGACCCAATCCATAGCAGCTTCCTCCACTTACCCAACTAGCTGGGCAGGTCTCATTTCTGATTTGCTGAAGTACTGAAGGCCACACTGAAAGTTGCTACAGAACTCTGTCTGCTTCTGTCTTCCAAGGTTCAGCCTAACCCAAAGATTCTCTGGAGTTAATTTCATGCAGATTAAATGCAAAGGAGAAACGTATAGTAAGTCTGTGAATGGCTGACGGCCAGGTGGTGAAATTGGTGGTTGATTCTGTCGCACAATGAACTTCACTTCCCAGTTGTTAAGAATTATATTTGTTTATAATGCTTATTGAGTACACAAAATAATGCATTGGTGGCTCTGTTATTCAGCTGATCTACAGCTAATTTAATTATCTTGCACACAAAGTGCTTGTCCTCCAAAGCATTACCTAAACATTTAAATGCTGGTACCTGGGATTCAATACATATTTGAGTCCTGGTTTAAATTAAGTTTTGCTGCCTTGTGAAAGTAAGTTTGCCTAAACAACCCTCCAAGTGGTTACCTGATCTGCCGTCTACAGCCACAAAGCTTCTTCTGAATTTTTAACTTTGTTGCTTCCTGGCTATGCCTTCTGGTTTATTCCATGACCCTGGTGACCTGGTGATGGACCACCTCAGCTCCACACCCTTCTTTCTCATCCCTTTGGCCTGATAATTGAGTAAACAAATCTTCTAAGGAAAGGTAGGCTCCTTCTTACTGCTACTTAAGTGTAAGTAGAGCACCACAGATACTTTTCAGAGACAGGAAGAAACTGCAGCTCTTATTGATCTTAGCAGAGAAGTGTTTGATCAGCACTTGTAAACACACACACACACACACACGCACACACACACACACACACACACACACACACACACAGAGCCCCAGGTGCTCATCACCTGCAGTTGCACAATGTTATCAGTAAATGGGTCCTTTTGTTCATATTTACCCACTCATTGAAGGACTAAGGGGTAAAGAATAGGATTTTAAGTATGGATTCCAAATTATTTTGGAAACATCAGAACATTTTCTATTTTAAAATTGCTTTTAGTATTCCTGCCAATTCATATCTTAACTGGAATTTATCCTATCTCACTCCCCTTTCTGGGTTTTTAAAGGGTTTTTCTCTTCTTGAAAAGTAAGGCACTATGTATAAGTTTATTCATCTGGACAATTAAATGCCGACATTATCTTACTGCAAAGTTATAAATGGAAAGTTTTATGTATGTATTTATTTAAAATGTCCCTAAACATATGTCTGGAACTTGGGAATTTACTGCATGATTTGTTTAAGCTTTGAGAAACTGTGGGCAACTGACTGCAGTTTTTTCCTCACCCAGGCCCCAGCAGCAGCAGAAAAAAAGAAAGAAGGGGGGGGGAGCAGATAAGTTACATTGTATGGTGGACTCCTGGCTCACCACACACAGAAGATATTCTCACAAGGAAGTTTCTCTTTCTGGACAAGGCTCATATCAATGGGTGATTGTCAAAAGCTGTGTAGCATGTTGACACTGACATTCTCCTACTGGCAAAAGTCCCATGGCTGCTGCAGCCTGTTGTCAGAAGTGATAATGTTGACCCTGGGTGTTACAATGCACATTGCAGCTTGCACTCACCATGCAGCAAACTAGATGACCTCCGGGGTCCCTTCCAACACTATGATTCCATTTTATGAAATATGGGAAGCAAAAGGCAGCCAGGTAAGAAAAAACTCACAGGTATTTTCTTTAACACCATCCCAACTGCAGAGATGCTTTCATTGCTAAAGCTCTGTAGAGCACCATTAAAATGGATGGCGTTCCATGAATAACTTTTTTTGTTTTACATGCTCACGTTGAAAACACAAGGACTATTTCATGGTAGTCTCTACTATGAGAAAACCCTGAGGTTTGATCCCAGAGCCGATGAAGTTACATAGGATACCTTTTTCAGGTCACACATTTCTTTTGTGGAGTGATCCCATGCATGCCTAAACAAATATATATTGCAAGGGAATCATAAGACCCCTAGACGTCTGTTGGTTTGTCCTACTTATATACTGGGATTTCTTTAAAAAGTTATGCTTTAACAAATTGAGTGAATGGGAACCTTTTCAAAGGTTACTCTTTGGAGGCAAACTGCCATGTTGAAAGAGGGCCTAGGGCTGCAATCCTATATCCACAAACCTGTGAATAAGCACTATTGAAATCAACAGGCTTTGCTTCTAAGTATAGATGTATAGGATGGTCATGTGAGGCTTTAAGTGGAAACATACATAGAATTGCAATGTAAAAGGAATGCTTTACAGTGCATTTTTTATCACGTCTACACAAAAGTCAGTCCTAGTTAATTTAGTGAGGCCTACTCCCTGGTAAGTGAGGTTAGGATTGCACCCTTAGATGTTAAATGCAATAAGGTCACCACTTTCAGTGAAGCTTGTTTTCACTTAGATGTGTTTAGGATTGTAGCCTGTGCTAAAAAACCAGTTTGTGAAGAAAAACAAAGCTGAAGCAACAGAGCTGGTAACAATCCACCCCCACACAGGGCCCACCAGTGTTGGTTTTTCACAGGTACCAACCAGCATGCATTCCCGCCACCCCCCTTCCTGGGACATAGCAGGATTCATTATGTTACTGAGTATGGGAATGCAAACAGCTTCGGTGTGTCTGCCTGCAAGGAAGCTGATGACCTTAGCCATCTGGATCTTTCAAGCAGTTAGCAATGCAGTCACACTAATTTAGTTAACGTTTTTAAAAGACTCTCCAGGAGAAGCTTCCTCCTTCCCAGGGGCACTGACAACAGTGACCCACTGACCCTCTCTTGTACAGCTAGGTTCAAAAGCATAAAGCTGCAGCTGTTCAGAGTTTTTCTTCCCTCCCCAGTGACAGTGTTATGGGAGGACTAGGGCTACTGGAAGAGCGTTACTGTTTATCTAGCACTGACCTCTCTTCTCCAATCATGAAGAAGCCACTTCAGCACAGCACAGCACAAGCCTGTCTTGGCACTTGCTGAGATACCTTCCCTGACTCTCAAAATGCTTCTCTGCTCTCAAGTTCTAGTACCAAGTCTTGCATAAGGATAGAGTTGATAATTCAGATCCTGGGTGTGTATCCCAGAAGTGAGCCATGAGAAATGCTGCCTGTTTTGAAGCTGTACTGTGCCACAAAACTATACAAAAGCATGCTCTGTTGCGGTACTGCATACTGAACCCTTCTTAAGGGGCTTTTAATAGAACAGGCCTCTCATACTTGGCTAGTATGGTTTAGTCCCATGGGCTGGCCCTCTCTTAAGCCTAAACAACAACAACAACAACTGCTTATAAATCTGCCTGTCTCTACTGATTGCTGACCTGAGATCGGAAAAACTCTATCCCTGGAACCCATAGGTAAAGAGAGAGTATTATACCATCCAACCATGGGTGTAGCCAGGATTTTTGTTTGGGGGGGGGACCAGGACTTTTGTTAGGGGGGCCAGAACTGATGTGATTAGTCAGTTAAGTATTTCTATTGTTTCACTTGATCTAGGGGGGCAGCTGCCCCCCTGGCTACGTCCAACGTTGTTTGCTGCCCATGTCTTGTGCTAGTAGTATTCCAATCCTTAAAGCTTCTGTAGCATTAATGGGCAAGTACACAGCAGTGAACCAGGAAATCTTGAAGTCCCATCTCACCTTTGCTATGAGCTCATTAAGTAGATTTAGTCAAGCCTCTTTCTCATATTCAGTCCAACTCCATCTGCAATTAAGAATAATAATACTGACTTAACTTTCTGGGTTGTTGTAACTCTTGGAAAACTACTGGAGGATACTTCTCTTAGCTCTTCTAGTGTGGATGTCTGTTTTATCCTTCTCACCCATAAGGCCTATGAGTCGGTTGCAACAGCTGGAAAGCCACCTGCCATGTTGTATTGGGAACAGTGGTTCCCAACTGGTGGTACGTGTAGCCCACCCAGGGGGTCCATGGCACCACTGGCATAACAAAAAGGTATTCTTTGTTACCAAATACCGAAGTTAGTCTCAAACATGCAGTATATGCTTAATCTTGGCAACAGAATTCCCAGACTCCACCTTTTTAAGCAGGTTGTAATTATTTACAACAGGATTCATCTAATGAGGCCCATCAGTGAAAGCAGTGCACAGAGACTTCCGCTTATGCAACGGTGCTTTTCCCTCCTCACCTTCCTATGTGCCCTTGTGCTTCAAAAATTGGATGAGGGTGGAATCCTCCATTAGCAAAATAGGGGGGTGGAAGGGGTGGTTCCATTGGGCACGGTGATATGTAACATTCAACACCACACAATTTTGAATTTGTTCCTGAGTTTCTAAATACCGTCTATCATCAAAAGTGTTTTCAAAATGGTTTGCATATAGCATTTTAATATAATAAAGCACATTATTGAAAGAGTTGTAGAAACTAAAACGGAATCTTAAAAAGTCAGCAATCTAAGATCTTAGCTCCCTTAAAGCATGAAAGAACACACGTGTTTTGCCTGTCTCTGAAAACAGAAGGAGGATGTAAAATTACCTACCTACCCAGGGAAGGCATTCTCTAAATCCAGGGTCACCACAAAATAGCTCTGATCTTAGTTGATGGCAATCTAATACTGAAATAAAGAAATCGTACCTGACTGATTGTAAAGCTTTGGGGGGGGGTGTATTATAAGGGTAAAGGAGAAACTCAGATCTGGTAGCCAATAAAGTAGTTTCAAAACTGGCACAATATTTTATGCTGCCTCTGCCTAACAACAATTGGGCACCTGCATTCAGAAGTACATAGAGCATTCTTGAGCACTGACTCCAGAGAGGTTTGCTGGTGCCCTGCTTTATTTTGGTGTGAGGCACAAATCTTTTTTATTTTCCAGGATGTTTTAGATGAAGTTTTAATCCTACTAGTTGTTTTATGCTGCTTCTCTAATGTTGCAGCTTTTAGCTTATTTTTGTTTGTTTACATTTTAAAAAAGTCTTTATGTAAACTGCCCTGGGAGTATGATTGAAGTACAGTATAAAAATATTTTAAATATTAGAGAGAACCAATCTGGAAGATGACTAAGGAATGGCATTTACCATTTAATGACATCTCTCACATGCCCTGCTCCAGGTTCCTCCTCTGTCAGGAAGTTTACCTGGGACATACCCACCTAAGGAAGGTTTACCTTCTCTCTCCTGATACTTAGATGCCATGCAATGGCTAGACTTTTACAAACTGCTTTTGGGATTCTCTCTTCAGTATTTCTTGATTTGCTGGTCCTATTTTCTGTTTCTTGACACTGAATGTAATAGTTAATGAAACTGTGTATTGTGAATGTTTATGTAGACAACCAAATGGTTCTGGTAATTTCAAAATACACTTATGAGAAGCATCAATACTTTTTGCAACATTAAAACAACAGCAAACAACCAAGTTCCAAAGAAATAAAATTAATTCCAGGAATAGGATAAAAAACACCAATATCTGATGAACTGAGGAAAGTAATAAAATAAGAAAAGATGGCTTCAGAACACGCTGCTCTAAATGTAACTGTACTGTTTCTCTCCTCCTGCCCCTTTTAGCTTTAGTCTGTGCTTTGGGTGCTACAGTGATGTCATGTTTTACAGACCTAGTTAATAGCCTCTGAAATGATGGCCTACACCCTGTGTTTATGTTTGATTCATTCTTTCAAATTGCTGCATGAAAGGACAAGGTTATTATTATTTCTGTGGAAGGGGAGGTGGGGGAATTAGTTGCCTAAAGTCAACCAGACATTTGGGACAGGGGAAAGAATAGACTGTAGACCTTTGTACTTTTAAATCTATGATGATTGACCTATAGTTAGCAGCATTAGCATACCTTCTAGTCATTCAGTTCATACTTGTTTCAAGCACAAGATGGGAAGAAGCAACCTGCTCATAAGCAATTGTATTCTTGCCAACGTATTTTTAAAATGAACTACATTTTCCTATTAATGGCAGCAGCCAGGACAGGCCTGTGGCCAAGGAGTGGCTTCCCTCCTTGCCATTACATCGCTGGCCCTCTCAGCAATATCTTTATTGGCTCCTTCATGTACAACCCCAACACTAATTACCACCAAAGCTAAAAAGCCAATTCACATTTACTTTAAAACAGAGGCACAAGTTTCCTCTGTTCTGGTAAATGACAGCATGGGCTGCAGTTTAGTCCATTGGATCACTTAGTTATATGTACAGATCAACTCCCTTATCTGCATGTGAGCTAGCACTGAGTTGGAAAGTGCTTATTACAGAATTGGAGCAATTCACTTGCCATCTTTGCTCTCCAGATGAGCCCCTAAAACCCATCTTCCCCATCCCTGCCTTTCTGCCACACTCTATCATACTCCCTGACTCCAAACTCTGGCATAACTCCTTCCTATGCCTGTCAAAGACACCGAACCTAGATTATATAATCCCTTAGGGGTAGGGGATGGGCAGAGAGGTATGCTACTGCCCTCTTCAACCCCCCCCCCCATTCAGAATATCCCAGAGTGGCCCTGTACCAAGCAGCCATGTTCTACCACTAGCTCCCATTGAGATACTCTCTTATATAAGTCCAAGACCTGAGCCAGGTATTGCCCTAAGGTAGGGTTGCCATATGTCCTCTTTTTCCAGGATATACCCTCTTTTTCAGGGATAACATTTCTGTCCGAGTGGATTTTTTGAATTTGCCAAAATGTCCGGAGGTGTAGGAGCAGGCTACCTTATATGCTGGATACGCAGTACTAGACAACCAAGTGCAAAACATATACATACTGTGTGAGATTTGCATGATGCAAGAAAGGACCAGGTCCTTGTTTCTGTATATTTTGAAGGGACACTGCAGAATGTACCTGCTCCTGCACCCCCTCCCCTCCCCCCGCCCCAGGCACCGCCAAATGTGTCCTCTTTTTCACTCTTCAAAATATGGCAACCCTGCGAGGCAACCCTATGACAGTTTTATTGTCAGAAAACTGATATCAAAATCCTAAACAGCAGAGTTGACCTAATGTCTTAGATGACATTTGAGCCTTTTACATTATAAGAGAAGAACTAAGGTCTCAATTATTAACTATGTATGGTTTTTAATTTTAAATATAACAATGAATTCTAATTTCCAGCAACTTCTTTTAAAATTGCACCAATTTTATTTTCAGATGGAGTGCAAGCATTCTGAGATGAAGCAGGTATGCTGGAAGGAGATCTCCCATTAAAAATGCAGGAGACTATACTAAGTGAGATCATTATTTGACTGAGGTCAGTCTACTTATCTATAAAATGAGTATGATACTGATCTCACTTGTTGGGGTGTGGACAGAGCACAATGTGAAGATATTTTGAGGAGAAGGTAAAGGGTTGTTATTCTTACATTGCAAAGCAGGCTACTGATTGTTAATAATAAGCAAGCAGATGATACATAGTAGTTATTTCAGTCATATCTGATTTCTAAGCCTCTGTTAATGACATTTTATCTTCTTGTCCTTTGAGAGAGATGCCTTCTACCCCAACAGCTTCTTACATCCACTTTCTGGCCTGTAGTAATTTAGGGTGGAACCCTGCATGCTTACCTGGGAGTAAGGCCTATTACTTTGTTCTTCTGAATAGACAAGCCCTTTGGAAGGGAACTCTGGAAGGAGACTTTCCAGCTGTTGTTAAGGCATAGCCAAGAGTCCCAGATGATGGTAATAAGAGTCCCGGCAACTTCTGGCGGGACACACGTTAGCCATTTGTGCACATTAAATTGCATGACTGACTGGTTCACAAAAAAATCATGCGCAGCACTACCCAGCAGGGAGAAGAGATCCACATTAAGGGTGAAAAATAACTTTTCCATAATCAGATTGATCACAGATGGGATGTGAAAAAGGGATGTCCATCAGCGTCATTGGGAAATGTGTCTCACTGACAGTTGATTTAGTCTGGTTTAAACACAAGACTGCACATCTTCAGTTTGAGCTGTACTGATATACCTAGCCGAGCAAGGTCTCTCTGAAGTGCCTACAGACAGAATCCAGATGTTTCTGCATGCAGAGCCAAGGAGGACAGAAGGGTCACCAACAGAGCAGGCAAGAGCTGGGGTAGAAACAAACCTGTTCAGTTTCATAAGTGGGGGGAGTAAGCTGGGACACATAAATCTTCTCTGCAACTCTGTCTATGAAGCTTTTGAGTTCTGCAATAAGCAACAGTCATCTCACTATAATATTGCTTAATAAGAGGCACTCATATGTTGCTTTATTTATTGCTGTTGAAATAAGGACACCAAACTGTGAGAAATTTTAATTTATGACTTACCCACCTGGCCACCTGGCACAGGGGGGCATATGCAGAAATTATCCAAGGGTGATGATGCTAGGTCTACTCTGTTTTTTTCTTTAAAATAAAACAATTCCTGATGACTGGTGGCTATGAATTCTTGGAAGAAAACCAGCTAATTTATGTGCAACTACAGGAGATACTATACCTACTATGTTATAATGTTTTAACTAATTAAATATTTAGAATTTAGAATTCATCAAAACTTCTTAAGTTTTAGAATTCACTCTAGTGGCTAATTCTGTAAACTGTAGATCTGTATTAAGGATGAAACCTCAGCTACAAGCAATAAATAAAACCTTCTAAAATCTAGAAGGACAATATTTCTGCTAAGACAGAAACAATGTCAGGGACAGGACTAAGGGGCACCAGTATATGTCCTGAGAGCTGTGAAACAGGATTAAAGAGAAGATCTTCAATAGAGAGTGATAAAATTTATTTTTTCACTCTTCTGTTCCTTAACTCCTCCTCCTTACCTTTAAAGCCCTAAATGGCTTGAGACCCAAATATCTGAAGTGCCTGATCACATACCGATCTTGCACATGTTGTAGTTTGTTTTGAAGTTGTGAAGAATAATCTGCTGTTTTCTAGTCTTTTGTCTTATATGTTGTATGTTGTACAACACCCTGCAATCTGATATTATTATTAAGAATTATAAAAAATGTTCAAAACAAACAAGCTCTAGAGATGAGAGAAAGTGATGACAAACATGCCAGTCGAGTTGCTGTCAAATTCTGTTCCAGATAGAATCTGGCAGTGAAACAACAGTTCTATTCATGATGTAGTGGCAAAACAAACAAACTGGCACTTACTAGAATCCAGTACTGTTCTATCAAAAGACATCCATGTCATGCTAAGTGCTGCATATGTACAAGGAGGCTTCTTTACTGATGTGGCAATGTTGTGTTGGCAAAGAGACCTGAAGTACAGGACTGAGGTGAGATTGCAGAGCTGTGCCCCACGCACATTCAGGAAGGCTTTGCATGGCCTAGGATGATCCTCACTCTCACTGCACATGTGCAGAGCCCACCGGAGCACTGCTTGTCAATGTTGGTAATGTCATCATTGACCAGTTGCCAGAAGTCTCCATGCATCTTCACTGATGCTTAGCAGTCCTTTACAGGTCCTGGAACAGTAATTCCAGAATCTTGCTGAGCTTTGGATCAAATACGGGAGTTGGTGTAGAATTAATTAGAATAAAAATCTGGTTTTGACAAAAACTTTGTCCAGTGCAGAATCTGCCTACTTGTAATTAACATTCATAAGGTCAGATAAAGTGAAGGAGAAGGCACCAGGCGATGCCTTGATACAGAGACCAGGTATTGCTTCCAAGTACTTCAGTAAGAGGACTCAGTAAGTTGCAAAAAGACTGATTTGCTGGTCCTTTCAACAATTCTTCTTCTTCTTCTTCTTCTTCTTCTCCTTCTCCTCCTCCTCCTCCTCCTCCTCCTCCTCCTCCACTACTACTACTACTACTACTACTGCTGCTGCTACTTCCAAATACCTTGGTACCATTGGCATAGCCAAATCAAGTAAATAAATAAAAATACTTGACTAACTGACCAATTGCATTGCAAATAACTTGGTTCTGCCCCCATAAAACAAAGCTTGCCCCCCTAAAATAAATCCTAGCTATGCCCATGAAAGTGTAAAAAGGTTAAGGTAAAGGACTCCTGACAGTTAAGTCCAATTGTGAACGACTCTGGGGTTGTGGCTCTGATCTCGCTTTACTGGCCGAGGGAGCCGACGTTTGTCCGCAGACAGTTTTTCCAGGTCATGTGGCCAGCATGACTAAGCCGCTTCTGGCGAACCAGTGCAGCGCACGGAAACACCATTTACCTTCCTGCTGGAGCAGTACCTATTTATCTACTTGCACTTTTACATCCTTTCAAACTGCTCCGTCGTGGGGATTCGAACTACCGACCTTCCGACTGGCAAGCCCAAGGTTCAGTGGTTTACACCACAGCACCACCCTCATCCCGAATGAAAGTGTAGGCACCCTGAAAATGTTTCTGGCACAGAAGATGTACTTCCTCGTGAACAGAAGAGGAGAAGGGCTCTAGAGGGATCATCAGACCTGAACTCTTGTGATGAAACTACAATGGTTGAATTATTCTTACACACTTCCAAAAGGAGCAATACGCTGTTGCAACTCTGAGAGATGCTACATGCATTGTATTTTTTTCAGTACATACATGAAACATTCATTATCTACATACACCTAGGTGTGAACCTAATAAATATGTGCTTGTACAACTATGTAACACTCAGACAGAAGCAAGGTCAAGGAGCTAGGACTGGCAGTGGCTTCCTGCCAGCTCAAATCTAAACTACACAGGACCATGGAAGATTCATGTCTTTAAACATGGATCTACCTTTTTTAAAATGTAAAGCAGGGATAAGGAGATGGAGCTACTTTGAACCCATTTTAACAGCATTTCCATCCAAAAGCAGCTTAATCCATCATTAACTTAAGCATCTGTCTGACAGGTAGAGTGGCTTGGGACAATTATTTTCCAGCCTTGCTGAATGCATAATATGAAAAAAGGATGTAATAAATCCACAGCATTCATGATAGATACCCCAGGGCATAGGACAATGTTATTCTCACAAAGAGCTGGTGTTTGTCTCCCTGTTGCATTTGGATGAGCAATCAAAAGGGAAGGAACAAGCACAAGATGCCATTGCTTCCTTTTAGTCACATCTTCAAAAGCTTTTGTGCATGTATAATCAGCAAAACAAAGTAAAAGAAGAAGAAGAAATAGGTTGGCTACGACCACAATCAGAAGGCTGATCGCCAAAGAATTGATGCTTTTGAATTATGGTGCTGGAGGAGACTCTTGAGAGTCCCATGGACTGCAAGAAGATCAAACCTATCTATTCTTAAGGAAATCAGCCCTGAGTGCTCACTGGAAGGACAGATCCTGAAGCTGAGGCTCCAATACTTTGGCCACCTCATGAGAAGAGAAGACACCCTGGAAAAGACCTTGATGTTGGGAAAGATGGAGGGTGCAAGGAGAAGGGGACGACAGAGGACGAGATGACTGGACAGTGTTCTTGAAGCTACCAGCATGAGTTTGACCAAACTGCGGGAGGCAGTGGAAGACAGGAGTGCCTGGCATGCTCTGGTCCATGGGGTCACAAAGAGTCGGACACGACTAAACGACTAAATAACACGACCACAATCCAGGGGGCTGTTTTAGGTGGGGAACCATTATACGCAGCAGAGGAGGGCTTAGTTGTTGGCCTGTTATGAAGATTTCACTGCCTCACAGAAATCTCATTCCAGCAAAGGAAATAGGCAAAGAAGAAACATAGATTAAAATCTATAAATGCTTGAGGGGTTGCTATCTTTGTCATCTAACTCCTCCTGATCACAAGATGAAGCAGAAGACTAGTTTTTATTATAATTTCCCTTCTACAAAAGGACAGCACAGGGGTGTGGAACCTTTTTGTGTTCAAGGGCCATATTCATCTCTGGGTAATCTTCCAGGGGCCATATGTGAGTACATTTACATAAAATGTAAATTTTAACTTTACACAGCAGGCTAGTTCCCACACATCCACCCACCCCTCTGTGCCCTACAGCCATGCAAGTGACAGACATTAACAGAGTTTAAGACATACTCCAGCCAGCCAGAACTATTCAAGGATGGTGCAAAGCAAAGTCAGTGAGGGGTGTGGTCTGAGGAAGAGTCCTGCGGGCCATCAAGATAGATCGGAAAAGCTACATTTGGCTCCCCACTCCTAGTATAGCAGATTTTAGATTCAGAATAAGAATTTGGGAATTAATTTATCATGCACTTTCATTTCTTCTGGAAGCCACTGGGAACGGTAATCTAAGTTTTCCCAGAAAAACTTCTCAAGCATGCTTGAGCACAGAGCAGAAGGCAAGGGAACTTGCTGGGACTTGAAGCACAGTAGAAATGGAGGTTTCAGATGCAAAAGGTGGAGTTTCCACATGGTTTTGAAGACGACTTGTTCTGCTGTTGGCACTGCATGTTTACCATGAAAGCATGAAGAAAATATGCATTTCCTATTACAGCTGGAGCAAAATGCCATGCAGTTGTGAAGAAGCAGCTGATCCCCACTCAGTTTGAATTTACTTCTGAGTAAACATGCATAGTGTCAAACCTTCAGGCCAACAATCCTGTATTATCAAAACTTTAATTTGGTTTGGCGGGGCGGGGGGTTGCCTTCTGTTGTACAGGTAGTTTTGCGGGTGCTTAGTTAAAATAGAAAGGCACATTTAGACATTTTTTGCATCTGTTGACAAAAGTGTATAGAAATATCAG
Organism: Podarcis muralis; assembly: GCF_964188315.1. Classification (NCBI taxonomy): domain Eukaryota; kingdom Metazoa; phylum Chordata; class Lepidosauria; order Squamata; family Lacertidae; genus Podarcis; species Podarcis muralis. The sequence continues at coordinate 77,155,812 of NC_135655.1, forward strand.
AGTGAATAAAGAATGCACCCATCACATTGAAATACCCAAATAGGCATTCTGTTAAAAATAATGTATTTCAATGCATATCAAAATGCTGAAGTTCCTCTTGAATCACTTTACTCCCACTGGGATGCATATTTGGGTAAATGTGGCAGTGCAAAGGAGAATTGGCCTGGTTGTCACAGCAATCCTTTCCCCCTCACCCAATGTGCCAGAAGTTTATGGGAACAATGACTGCAAACAGGTGTAGGGGGAAAGCACGAAAAAGTGGGAGGTAAGGAATTTTTCAATAACACTTTTAACATTTCCGACAAAACATCAGGAAGAACTTTCTGACAGTAAGAGCTGTTCCCCAATGGAATGGACCTGCTTGGAAGGCTGTAGATTCCCCTTCATTGGAGGTTTTTAAGCAGAGGTTGGGTGGCCATCTGTCATTAATGCTTTGGTTGAGATGCCAGCATTGCAGGGGGTTGGACTAGATGACCCTTGGTACTCCTTCCAACTGCCCTTGAAAAATTAAAACAATTGGTAGCTACATTTTGTGCGCTCATTTGCTACTACTATTACAGGATTACAGTCCTGAAGTTCCAGGCTTCTCATATCTATTTCTGAGCTTGAAAAATCTATTTGCTGAAGGCAAACAGGATTGCACTGGAAGAAACATCTATGGAATTGAGAAATAATTCCCCAGTGAAATTAAGTCCATAGCTCTTGTAGTTTGAGGCAAAGATAAGCATTGGCCAATCATCGCTTAAAGGTTTAACAATGCTTGCTTTGCTATAAATGTGGACATAATTGCATATACTTTCATCAGATCTTCAGTGTTGCTTTCAAATATGTTATAATGTCAGTACAGTACATCTTTTTTGCTAATGTTCAATTAACCAGGTCGTCTTCAATCCACTAGTTCCTCATTAGCAACTATACCCTTATCTTTCAAATCATTGCATCCTAATCAACCTTGCTACAGATTTACGCTGCCATAAATAATAAATAGCATATATCACTATTAAACTCTGTGAAAGGAAATTTACTACTACCTCTGCCCTTAATGCAGTAATTACTTGTAGGAGTAATTTATATCAACCAAACAATCTAGTGCAGTGCAGGATTGCAGATAATGATCTTCATTCCACCGGAATTAAATCAAGTTCAATTACTGATCAATAGTATTTTACTACATACATCACAAGGAAAGAAAAGTATGCAAAGGTTGTTGTACCACCTTATTTTGTTCCACATGATTCTCCACTGGTAATAGCTCACTTCACCCACTAGCATAGCATGGGGGGCAGGGGGCCCGTGGCCCTGGGCACAAAAGCTTGGGGGTGTGAACCAAGCACCCCCCACATGCGCCCAGCATGCAAGCGCCTGCCCATTAACGGCAGGGACTGGGTGAGTGTGGAGGGCTGTAACCAAGTCCAAGCGCATGTAACTTCCAGCAGATCCACACCATACATTTAAGCACATCCAATGTACATGATTTCTGTCAGGGAATCCTGGTAACTGCAGCTTGTTAAGAGTTCTGGGAACTGTAGCTTTGTGAGGGGCAAACTACAATTCCCACAGTTCTTGGGTGGGGGGGGAGTCACGTGCTTTAAATATATGTTGTGCTTTAAATCTATGGTGTGAATCTGCCCTTAATTAGGTATATATTCTTTCCTTGTTTACCTTTGCCTCCATGTACCTCAATTTCCATTGTTGTTTTGCATATTGAATTTTAGATAGTAAGTTCCTCAGGGCAGGGACCTATACACTTTTATCCTGTAAAAAACCCTATGCACACTGAGCAGCCTTCAGCTGTTGGGTCATAAGTCAGGACCCAGAAGTGGGCTGCAATCTGACCAAAGTTTTATGCATCTATGTTTTTCACACCAATTTCTATTTTTTTCTAGGCTTTGATACTGATTTCTGGCAAGGGAGGAAAGTCATGCATTATGTTTGTGTGTGCAATGTCATCTAAGATGTTGGTTTTTGGACACATGTACATCAGCAGCTGGTGCAAAAGGGCTGGCTAGGCTGCATGAAGGGTGAAACAGAAAAGGGCTGAGAGAGAAAATAAGAGGAGTAATCTTAATAGTGGGTCCCATGTCAAAGCTTGGATTAAAGTTAGTAGGTATACAAAAGATTAAAGTCACTGATATATAAAACACACCCAACCCCACCATCAGCAATGGACTTCTTCCGGAGTGGTTGTACTCAACACCCAAAATTGTCCTCAGCATCTGGAAATGTACATTATAGTCTTTTTCTGAGGCAAATAGAAGAAATAAATGTACAGCCTGATCTATATGACATCGTAAATTAATTATCCCTGACCATCAAAGCCAGAAAATGCTCTCATCAGCCCGTGAACCAACCACCTAGAGAAGAAGCTCTGGAACCAATCTAGGCTATTATGCTGATTACACTCATTGGAAGGGTTGCAGTTAGGCAACATTTCTGAATGTGATGAGCAACAAGCTAAGACAGGATTGCTGAGCAATAACTCTCCATAGGGTGCTTGTCAATTCTTCTGCTATGCTTGGCTGAAAATGAAGGTTTGGTACTACAGATACTGACTGCACTCCATTACTCTCATCTTTGGAAATAATCTCAAATGTCAAGTTCTACAGATGCAGGCTAACAAATTATTTGTGTACAACTTAACCTCACCCAAAACTGAGGTAACAATGAGTAACACAGGATTGCACCCTGAGGTGCAAATTCAAGCAACCAGTTGCTCAGAGCAAGGAGTGTGGAGCCAACTACAATAATTGAGCTTTACATTCCAGAATAACTTCTGCACTTTTAATTTGGATTTTCCCTGTTTGCAAAGGCATTGTTTTGGCTTGTCAACAGCTTGCCTGAAATTCAGTAACATCACATCCTTGAAGATCTTTCTCCAAATTAACTCTCGGATTCCTACACAGCAGCAGCAGCAGCTCCCAGCCTTTCTTTAAAGTGAGCTCCCCTCAACCAGTGGTTCCTGTTCTTGGCTTAACCAAGCACCCCCACTCCCAGAACTCGCTCCTCTGCTGGCCTGAAGGGGAACAGAGGACAGCTTTGTGCTGACAGGTTTCTCTTTAGCATTAAAGGCGGGATATTTTAGAAGCAGCGTACTTCCTTATGCTGCTGTAATTTGTTTAGCAGCCCTGGATCAGCCGCGTGATAATTTTAGTTGTTCTTTTCATCACCAAGAGTAGTCTAACATAAGACAAACAAATAAAAATCAGGTGCATTCTAAACCACCTTTCCAGGAACCCTGCCTGGGCTGTTACAAAGCCTTGTGAAAATCGTTTTAACATAGCCACATAGAAGGTCTGCTCCTCTAATTGGGAATTACCGTAATTTTGGACATGGTCATTCATTATCTTACAACTGTATGTTAGGCTGAAATACTATAAAGGCCACTTGATGTGGAAATAAAGGCCACAGTCCTGTACACACAGCCCCTCACAGAGAATACTTCTTACAGCTGGACTTGCTTCAGACTAAATATACATAGGGTTGTGCTGTTGCAACTCCTATTAAAAACCAAAAGAACTTGTTTCCAAGGAGATATGCTTAGATCAAGTTATTACGGCAAGATCCCAAGCATGCTTACTCAGAAGTAAATGGGATGGCAGCCTTAGGGCTAAATGAGAAAAGACAGGGCAGCCACATTCATTTATTCATGTGCCCTCTTTGTTCAGATATAAAAAAAACCATGGAATAGAGGGGGTGTATTTGTAATGTTGTGCCGAGAGCTGGTGTGGGGCAGCAGAACCATTCTCCCTCCCCTTCCTTACCTCACTCAGTTCCATTGCTCAAATGACTTTTCTTCCAGCCCAGCTTTGCTACCAGATGTGAGCAAGGTGGTTGAGAAAAGTGTTTCAACAAAGTGCAGTCAGGTGACACATGGAATGGCCCCCTTACTTGCACATAGAATCATAAAATTGTAGAGTTGGAAGGGATCCCGAGGGTCATCTTGTTCAACCTCCTGCAATGCAGCTATCTCTCTTGAGAATCACTGCGCATACCTTGTGTGTAAAAGAGGTGAAAAGGGGGGGGGGGGAGAAACCTCCACCCTCTACTTATATGGGAATATGACAAACATATGCATACATACATGTGGCTGCCCACATCTAGTTTCTCCCTAAGACGCTTGAGCTTCTGGCCACTGGGTTCTACCAATTCAGAGAGAGTTGGTATGTTTCAAGAAGCCACCAGAAAAAAAGTTTTTTTTCCCATATAGTTGAGCATCCAATCCTAAGCAAGCATACTTGGAAGAAAATTCAGCAGAACTCCATGTTGTAGTAGGTCAGGTGTTACTTCCAAATTCAGTATGTACTGTATATGTGCTTCAGATCAAACTGTAAATCAAATGCCTTTAGGGAATTTATAATGCCACATTTGAAAGATGCTAGGACCCCACTGAGAGTTTAACTGGTGTCTAAACATCTATGAAAAGCACTAATGCACATATTTAATTTTTGACGAACAACGAGAAAAATTCTGGAAGCAGAAACAGGGTTGTGGCACGTGTAAGACAACTCCAACATAATACTTATTTTCACAGGTTTTTATAACAGGTGCAACTCCCAAGAGTCTTGTAAAACAGCTCTTATAAAAAGCAGGGATGCATTCAGCGAGGCTTTGGGAAGAATGATAACACCTCACTTGAAAATACTGCTAAGTCCACCAACACAATTATTTGCCATACAAAAAGTTTGACTGGAAATAAATAAATATATAAATAACCCATTCAACCCACCCAAACAGCCAATAGGTACCTGAAGAAAGTCCTGCTGGCTGCTGTGGTCCTGTGTGCTGCTGATCTTTCTTCTGTCCGTGCTGCACTCCTCTCAGAGCCCAGGAAAGTATGGCTGATCTGCTTCTCGTTGCCACGGACACCTAGGCTTTCAAAAAAGGAGCCACTGACCAATCAGGCCTCAGGGCTAGAATGGCTCTCAGCCCCAGGTCATGTGACACGTCCGTGTCTGTCTGAGTGAAAAGCATGACAATATCCATAAGGACCAAAGGGAGCTTGTCTTTGTACGACTCCAACGCTTTCCACCATCCCCCTCAGCCGCTCCTGCAGAGCCCCTCTTGACGGGAATCCTATTTAAGCCCTGTCCCACAAAGCTGCAAGTGGGAGGGGAGGGGGGAGAAAGGGCCCACGAGAGGAGAATGGATGAGGCTGAGTCAATGCACTGAACCTGCCTTGCACTTCCCGCAAATCTCATTTTAAAACTTTTTATCTTTTATCTGGCCGTCATTTCACATCTGACTCTAACTGCTGGTTTCATGTTGAAAGTTACTGACTCAGCTAACCTCACCAGAAATTGAAGGGCAGTCAGTCGAGGCCCGAGGAGGCAAGTGCTAGGGGCTTTCCACACGGCCAGTCCAAGTGTGCTCCAACTGCATTTCTTCCTTTGCACGATATTCCCTCGAGTCCCACTCACGAGGACAACAGTGCAATTTCACAGCTACAACTAGATAAGAAGATATCTGTGTGGCTGTCCACATACATCTACCCTTTATTTTTAAAAGGCAAAAAAGACGTGTGCTCCACAATGAAGCAGTGAATTATGTCAATTCCAAAGAATACAAATATTCACAAAATGGAGAGATATTGTTAAGGAGAGGACAAAAGGTGTGGCTTCGCTAATGCTCAGCCTCCTCCCTTTCAATAATATGATTACATGAGAAGGACTGCCCACAGGATTTTCTGGGACCTGTACAAAATTTCTATCCAGCACCCCTGACCCAAATTGTATAATTTGGAGCTCTTGGGAGAAGAAATTGGAATAACAAGTTTAGCAAGCTGCAAAAGGGGTGATGCAGGAAAGAAACCACAGTTATGTACATTAGATGGTCAGAGCCTGAGCATTTCAAGCCCCCTCACTCTCTGCTGCTAATGCATCACCATGACTACACCACAACATTGTTGTAAGAAGTTCACATACTGGCTCAGAGTTGTCATGTAGGTTTCCTACAAGTTGCAGAGCTCCATAGAGTTCCATCTCCATACGTCTGTCAATTAGTGCTCCTATTGGGAGGTAGGGCCAGCCCAAGACATTTTGCAGCTTGAGGCAAATTATTATTATTATTAATTTACTGGGTTGTCCCAGCCATTCTGGGTAGCTTCCAACACAATAAAAACACAGCAAAACAGCAAACATTAAAGGTAGCATCCCACACCCCTTGCATAGAAGCTGACTGAAAGTTGACTCTTCTTTCAAAAATGAAGATGGTATAGTTAGCTCACTGCAGCAGACTAGCCTAGGAAACATTTAACAGGCCACGGGGGACACACAATTGTTTTCCAACAGCTTTCCACTGCTCCCCTGACCTCCATGCAGCAGTTGCCTAATGGTCCTGCTTGAAGCACATAACCTCTAAATAATTCCCGCATACAAAATAAGAACCAATAAAAGTAGCTGAATTTGGCTGTGGGCAAGAAGGGAAGGGGCATTATGCAAACACACCAATGGCACTTGGATAACCACTTTCTACTCAGCAGTAATTTCAACACCAAAAATTGCAGTGAATAGCAGAAGGGTGGAGAGGGAGAGAAACAAACGTTCCCCATATATTGCTATGTGAAGTACGCAGCATTACCATATTCCCACAACAGAAGCACAGCCTTGAGGGAAGGTATATGGTGTGTATACAATAAACTGTGTGGGAAAGGGCCCTAGTCTCACTCAGCACAACTGAATAATGAGCAGGGGCCACCTACTGTGCATGTAGCTCCTGTATATCCACCTACATCTATTTCTGCCCCATCAGCTCCACTGCGTATAAATTATATGTTTTCTCTCTGTATCTGTCTTGCCCTTGGGACATAGAGAGCATATTGCATAACCAAACAGGTTACCTGTTGCTATGTCATATCACTCTTTCAAATAGCAAACTCAGGCTGCCAAAACAGAGTGGGGGAGGGGGAGAGAGGTACAAGCATGCTTGAGGGCATGAACATCTGCAGGATTTTTTCCAGATGACAATAACCTTTAGGAAGTGAGGCAACCCAAACTGTACCTACTGCCCCAACTGTGGTCTCCCCATAGGTTATGATATAGTATAACCATAGTATAAGTGTGTTTTGATATTGGCAGTTTTCTTTTCTTTTTATCCCTTCCTTAATGATCCCTAACATGGAATTCACCATTTTTCACAGCCGGTGCATGCTGGGTTGACATCTTCATCATGCTATCCACTATGGCCCTGAGGTCTTGTTCCTTGTGAGTCACTACCAGTTCAGATGCCAATAATTTATATGAGAGATTTGGGTTCTTTTGCCACAGGATGTCCATCACTTGACATTATTGTGAAAAGATGGAGGAGGGGTTTAGAATCATCTGTTTTATAACCCAGACTTAGGGTTGTATTTCACTGTGATAATCACATCTCCACATTAGGGGGGGGAGAGTTTCTAATTATCTGAATGCATATTAAATGAGAAATGTAATTCAAGCTCTTCTAATTGATGCAATGGAAAGGTGCTGACATGACAACCGAATTTGTGCCTTTGGCACAAGCCGAAGCTTTTACAGCTTTAACTAAAGGCTACATGTGTGGCTTTTGGTTTTGGTTTTTCTAACTCTGCAAAACAAGCTACAGTGGTACCTCGGGTTACAGACGCTTCAGGTTACAGACTCCGCTAACCCAGAAATAATACCTCGGGTTAAGAACTTTACCTCAGGATGAGAAGAGAAATCGTGCAGTGGCGGTGCGGCAGCAGCGGGAGGCCCCATTAACTAAAGTGGTACCTCAGGTTAAGAACAGTTTCAGGTTAAGAACGGACCTCCAGAACGAATTAAGTTCTTAACCTGAGGTACCACTGTGTAAGAGTCCATTGCATGCTGCACTGTTAGTGCAGCTGATTTGCTTTGGGTTTGTGTCTGAAAGCATAAGCCAGCTCATAAAGCTCTTATGTGGACCAGCTACTATATAATTAAACAGAGGCACACACGACTCTCGGGATAAATTACATTCCCACTACTTGCTACTGAATTTAGTATCCTGAAAAAAACAACCATGCCTCAAATTTGTATTTAGAGCACAGTAAATCCCAGGGCATTGTAGCTTCAAATCTCCTGCTCACAGTTTTGGATTATTGCGTGTGGTTTCTGTGTATTGTGACTGTGCCGAGAACCAGCATCACATATTACGTATTCATTTACCCTGCCACTGCCACAGAGGAGAGCAAAATGGCCTTAATTATTCATTCCAAATGTGAATTTTCTTCTTGACTACGTAAATTCATTTGCAAAATGAAGTGAACCAAGAAATAATTGTGATTTACTGTGAATGCAAGCTCTACAACAGTTTCTAGCTCATCATCTTGAGCTTGTTTCTCAGGTAACTTATTAAATATTGGAGAAGTCAGAAGAGAGGTATCAGGCTTGTACTGCTCTTCAGAAGCCTCCTGTGCCTGACCCAGTATATACTTAATTAATGCAGATAAAAGCTATGAAGAAGTGTTGGAAGTGGAAGATAAACACAAACAGGGTCTGGTTTGAGTCAGAAAACTGCACTGCAGTGGACTCCCTCCGCAGAGCCAGAGCTAAGGGGGGGTGGGAGTGGACTAACTGGTTTTTTTGCCCCAGGTAAAGCCTCCAGAGGGGGTGCCATTGAGACTCCCAGCCTGTGTGTTGGTGTATGAAATGTGTGTGGGGGGGTGTCAAACTGAGTCTTTGACCTGGGTTAAATAAAGCCTAGTTTCGCTCCTGTCCCTCTGACCCTGGGTCCTGTGCAATGGTCCTGGAAGTGGCAATAAGCAGCACACTGAGTTTGTGGCCATTTTACTTTTCTACAGTGTCCCAGAGCACTATGGGAAATAGTTGCTCCAAACTGCCTGGCATTGAGGGTCCCAGACAGGCTTCACTTTCCCAAAGTTGCCACATGCTGACACCGTGCTTGGATTTAGGCGCATACAGAGAAAGCCTTGGTTCTTTGTATAAAAGATCCCCTGTGTAAAGCTATGAGCTATGTAAATATTTCACCCAGATAAACTCAGCCTGCTTATTTTGAGTTACCATGAAAGTTCATGCAAAATCAAGAGTAATACCAGCGCCACCAATATGCATCTTCAACTCAAGCAAGTTCCCCAAGGTTCAATATTTGTTGCTACTTCCCCCATAGAACTGATTACACACTGGCCCTAGCATAAGCAATATAGCAGAGAACATAGCAAGGATGTACTCTCACAGTTTAATTCACACACAATGTGAATGTTTAATGTGAATGTTTAATAAACCATAAGTTGCCTCACAGACCAGCAAACATGATGTGCCTTGATTCTCCAAAGCTTGGTTTTCCAGCTGCTTGTCTCATTTACCGTATTTGTAGCCTTATGAGCAGGGAGGTGGCCCCACACAAATTGGTTAGGCAAAGTTGTTGGAAAAAAGCATAACACCAAACTACAGTTAAAAACAAGCCATGCTTTGTCAGCCAAAAACAAACCATGGCCGCATATCATGGTTTGCCGACAGGAAAAAAACCCGTGATTAATCTGCTAGGCTAGGTTCAAACATTTAACCAAAGCATAGTTAAGCTAAACAAGCCATGGTTTGGTGTTATGTGCAAATGAGACCACTGAAATAGCATGAGGCAAACTTTGCAATATTTTAGTTAAGTATTATAGACTTTGTTTGAAAGATATTACTCCAAAAAAGAATACCAAGCAAAATTATGTAAGAACAAGGCAACTAAAGAAGTGGGAATGCGTAAATGAAGTGCAGTGTACACCTCAAGTCTTGGATGTGGGCCCAGAAGTATTGATTTACTTTTTAATGTAATGCATGTTTATGTGAAGTAATTCAAAATTGTTCTATCAATGCAAGCTTGTATAATATTATTAAGCTCCAAAATTCAAGAACTCTGTCAGCTTTCTGTAGAAGATATATTATTCTGAGCCAATTTATAAGTAACAAGGTTAGAATAATTGGGGTCCAAGAAAACCATTCTTGGATGTACTTTCCCCAAATTAAAACAACACAACAGAAAAAGGCCTCAGTTCACTGTTTGCCTTGGGTTGTGGTACTGGCTTTTACCAGTGCAAAGATGTTGCACTGGTTGCACTAAAACAAGGGTATCAGGGCTGCCCCTGGATGTCTTATCGTTAGAGGCAAAACAGAAAATGCTGCACCTGCCATGTACCCACACATCCACTGCCTGCAGCAGCGGCAATGGGCATGAGAGCAATGGACATGCAGCAGAGCAGGCGGCCAACAATTGCCAGAGGCAGTGAGCAGCACGTTGTTCAAGAGCTGGGTTTGCCACCGCTCCCAGCTATCTGGAACCAGCAGCCCTGAGACAATTGCCTCATCTCATGGGCAGGCTGGCCCTGCAGTGTATGCACTGCAAACACTAACCATTTATGTAAATAGCTCTCACATGTGGCCAAAGAGTTATTTCTGAACGAACCAGCAGTAAATCACACAAAGTAAGTGAACTCTTTATTAGAAAACAAACAAACCAGGATCTCCATAGGAGTATCAGGCCTAATGAGCACAGCAACTCTTCTTCAGTAGGACTTGCCCCCATGAAGCAGTTGCTGAGACTGAAGGTCCCCTCCTCCCCAAAGTGGCCTAAGTCCTCACTTTTCCAATTTGAGACTGTGCCTGTGTGCCTGTCTTTGCTCCTCCCACTTTATGACTCTCCTGGTTCTGGGAGACCGGGGAGAAGAGCTTTTCACAGCAGAAGGGGAAGACACCCATGCTCTTCACCAGCCTGACTCATCTCTCTGCCTCTTGACCTTCCTCATCGCACTCTCCTACTGCAGCTTCTACCTCTGAGTCTGGACTGTTCACTTCACTAAGCCCTGTTAGCTCTTCAGCTTCTGACATGCCTTCCCAATCTTCTCCTCCTTCTCCCTCTGACCACTCATTGTCGTCTCACCACCAATCCCCGGACTCTGAGCCTTCTTCCTTTGAGGGTTCCCCAGCTGCTTCCTCCCACCATTCCTCTGTGTCCAGCCAGTCCATGACAATTCTTCAGAAGGGTTTGCTTTCAGGCTTCTGTTGTTTGAGACAGTCACAGCAGTTGCAGGTATACTGTGGTTTCTGGTAATGGTGGACATCTGGTTGGCAATGTATGGACTTCCCAAATTTTCAGGCTCCTGAGTCTTCATTGTGATGATGGGGAGAAGGAGCACACCCAGAGATGGGTCCTGGATCCCCTTCCCCAACAAATTACCATAGCACTATTCCTTCAGGTTCTGCTATCACAATGCTGATCCATTATTACCGTAACTTACGAGTATCTAGAATGAGCCTGCATGCTTCCTTGTTTCACCTAACAGATTTGCAATGCTGCTCTCACAGTCCTGCCCACTAGAGAAGAGTGTTTCCAAAAGGTGAATGTATTCAGAATGGAATGTCATTATTTCTTTTTCTCACATTTTCAAATACTAACACCCCCATAAAAGTCAAACCTCTCAATTTGTTGGTTGTGTGATAATGCCCTTTATCTCATTCCTAAAGGATTCCTTCCTACCAGCCAGTTCATCAAAGCACACAATGCTGATCAAATAAAACATGTGCTGTTAGGAAAGCCAGTAGTCATAAACATGTTGTAAATGCAAACTTCAGCATCTAAAATCCATACCACCCCACTTTCTCCATGTTAACTTCAAACCCCTTGAATTCTAATGGATCCATAGCAGTGGGTCTCTTTCCCTGAAACAGCTGTCAACATTATAGCTAGTAAGCAGAAAGGTACCCAATGCAGATAGCTATATATAGCTGCAGATAAAAATGCTGTTGTGAATCGCATCCATAGCAACACACTACCATGCTGCAAAGCACAAAATCAGTAAGGTCACAAAGATTTAAAAATGGAGGCTACAAGAGCTTAGGTTGGACAGTTACATGAGAAACTGATGGAAAAATAAAACCATTGGATTGGATTATTCATGTTTAAAGTATAGCCATTAAAATCAATGATCGGTTTACTCCAAGCATGAATGCCAGAATCCCACCCATTGGCTGCATTCAAGTGTCAAAATAAACCATGGTTTATTGTGAGGGGAATGGACCATGCTCAGGCTTAAACAACTCCCATTCATCCCTTCTTCTGGCACAGCTACAATAAGGTATTCAGAAGCTTTTGGGTGCATTTTTTATTAACCACAGGTTGCCATTTCATGCAGCTACAACAAACTGTAGTGGAAAAATAACAGCCTACACAACTACTCATACTGCTGGAGAAAACAATGCAGAGAAAGAAGAAAAACAATAAACTACAGTGGTACCTCGGGTTTCAGACGCTTCAGGTTACAGACCGCTATCCCAGAAATAGTACCTCGGGTTAAGAACTTTGCTTCAGGATGAGAACAGAAATCACGTGGCAGCAGCGGGAGGCCCCATTAGCTAAAGTGATACCTCAGGTTAAGAACAGTTTCAGGTTAAGAATGGACCTCCAGAACGAATTAAGTTCTTAACCCAAGGTACCACTGTATTTTGTACATTACAAAAGCTTGCATTGCTGCTTGTCTGGAGCTTATTCCTCCTTGTCACAGGCTACCGTGCAAGTACATATTTACAAGCCTGTAGCTAGCAAGCGTAAAGTGGTAGTGATAGTGACTTGATATTATGTGCAGCTAGGGCCAACCTGAGATACGTTAAAACATGAAAAGAGAGGAGTTTTGATTTTGTGTTTTAAAACACACTGATCTCTATACCACCGCACAGGCTGTAAATAGCAAAGAAGATTAGAACACACTAGAACACAGAGTAGAATGAGATTAGAAATGACATTACAGGTTTAAAGGCCCTTACCTTGCCACCTGTCAAAGAGACGCACACAATACCAATTCTCCCAAAACAGTTGCAACAGACTAGAGAAATCAGTACAAGGCTCTGTTATGAGGCCAGAGACTGCAGTGCTCAGGTGGATGTGTTATTAGAACAAGAACCAGAGTTGGGAGGGTGCTGAGTTAGGTTAAAGGTTCATACTGTATGTTCACAGGAGACTAAATAGATTGTAAAGTAAAAATCCAATTAGCAAGTCTAACTGTAAGAAGTTGGGCTTTGAAACAGCATCAACAAATTGTATTAGCAACCAAGGAAGGGATCAGAGCAAAAATTTGAAAAAAGCCGATTTATGCAATTGATGGATGAACAAAATGCAAACATTTTAGCTGCAAAACATTTAAGATTTTGCCTATGCTTTATCTCAACTTAGTTTGTCCCCAATCATTGCCTATTTTTAGAAAATATTACAACAAGATATAAAATGTTACCCACAACCACATTTTACACACAGGCAATTAAAGCAGCCCTTAAACGTTGAAAACAGTCCCCATTTCACCTTACCTTGAACAAATAAAGCAAAATATGTCATGATGTTTGGCTTTCCCTTCTCTTTGTCCTAAGTATCATCAATTCACAGTACAAAAAGTAAGTAACAGAAATGAAGGGAGCAATTATGCCCCCCACTGGATTCTCCCTCAACTCCCTACCAAGACAATATTAGTCTTATAATCAATTCCTTGGAGGGGGGTGCAAAAGCAACAAAATTCTAATTACAGGAAAGACACTTGATTTTCTTTGCTCTGCAGTCATAAGATGTCAAAATGTCTAGACAGCTTGAAAAAGAAACTTTGACACAGCACCCTTTCTTGACAGAGTGGGGGGAGGAAGAAAGATAACAAGCTTATTACACATAAGTCATTCCTCATTACTTAAATTGAGCAGAAACATGCAAACTGGTCTGCAGCTGGAGTGAAATGGGAAGCTTGGGACATATTGAAGAATTGTCAACAGCCCATGTTATACTGATCACAACTTATTTTATTGCTTCTAGACAGCTGTATTTCCTCATTTCAATCAATAGTGGCCTGAAGTTAGACTGCTTTTGCACATGTGAACCAAATTCTGCAGCAAGAAAATGTACATTCTGAGCTTAGAATGAATTTTGCAATATTTTACAAAAGTTGTCCAAAGTTACTGAGTTTGATCAGAACTGAATTCTGACCACAAAATATCCCATTCAAAGCCCACTTTGGTTTCCATGCATTTATCAGATTTTCTACACATTCCTTGGCAGGGAGGGGGATAAAAGCACTTGGGCACTTTTTGCTTCCAGCATTTATCTCTAGCAATGATTACTATATTTAAAAAAGAAAGTCATCCTGCTTAAGAAGCCAAATCAAATGTCAGATTCTTTGGCAGGTCACAAGGCAGAGATGAAGAGCATACTGAACATTTTTCTGACTGCAATTCCTAAAAGCATAGAATTCTAACACCCAGATTTCCTTCCTCCAATAAGTAGTAGCAAAAGTCAACATTTGCGAAACACTCAGATGCGCTGCAAAGACTGCACTGCACAACAAGCTAAAATTATGATGCGGAAATCTGTGGTCAACAAGAGGGATTTAAACTTCTATTGTTGTACACACAAAAGCACGTAAAGCCCTATTCAAGCCGAATGTAGATTGGATGACAAATCTCTACAAATATGCTTTGTTGTATCTTCTTCCCTAAGTCTAAAAGAAAAGGATATAAAGATAAGGAGGCTAAAAGTTAACTTTAGGTCAACAAACCCATTGAGTTTTGAGGCCAAAAACAAAGTCAAGAAACACCAAAGGAAAAAGACTATAATAGATACATTAAGCTGGAACTAACCTCCAGGGGTCATCCAGTCTAACCTACCCTGTAGGGGTGGGATTCTAACTCAGGAAGCTTTAACCAGCCAGGAGGCAAGACAAATAAACCAAAAATGAAATGAAATGAGACATTAGGGAGCCAGCTGTCGTCTATTTAATGGTATATATGTTTTTGTGTATATGTGTGTGCATGTATTTATATTTGTGTGTGCATACAAGAAAAGCCCTTTTAATTGTTTAATTTTTATTTTAAACAATAAAGCCAATTTTCTAAATATCTTTATTTCTTTCTGTGTAGCTAACACAAGTAAAAGGTTAAATACTGAGCCCCCAAGATAATCATATCTAGGTAGGCTGGGCCCACTCCTTGGTTCCACCCCTGTGTTAAACAGACTCATAATATTTCAGCCAGATAGTTCTGCCATGTAGGAGTTTCCAACTTCTGTAGAAAATTATCCTCATCTAACACTATGACTGTGTGCAAACGTAACTCTAAACCATGGTTTAGCACTATATGCAGAAGCAGAAACAAAATGCAAGTTACAACACAGGAACAATGAGAGAAAGGCAGTATCAGAGTAGTATGACCCTAAATATCCCTTGCTAGGGATCACCAACAGGAGGGTGCTACAGTATTGCACTTGTGTCCAGGAGCAGATGGCTCCTACTTCACTCCTAGTATAACTGGGAGCAGCAAACCACGATCCCTGACGTAGCATCATGTCCACACCAGGGACTGAGGTTCACTCCAAATAAATCATGATGCTAAGCCAAAGCTTGTTCTTGGCTTACCATTTGTGGTTTGGAACAAAACTACCCTCGATCCCCAGTTCTGATATAATACTAAGCCAGGAAGCATGGTTTGTCAGTCCCATTCCCACTGGTGGAAGAGTAAAGCAGCAACCATCTCTGTATTCATAGTTAACTATGGCTTACTGTGACATGTGACCTGGGCCTGGAAAGACTGAAAGAGATGGAGAAACAAATACAAAAAAAGGGAGATTTTCTATATATATACTTTCTGCTCCGTTTGAGAATTTGGCATGTTTTATGCCTCTGCCTTTACAGACGAACTCTTAATAATTTATTGCCTTTGCTGCTTTGTCAATATGACACACTCCATTTGCAAACTCAACAAAACGATCTGTCTTGGGAACTCAGCCAACAAGTGTTTTATGAAGGCTTCAAGCAGAGAAGCCAACTCTGTTAAAACAGCATCCTGTTGATAAATCCTATCCATATAGGTAGAGAGTGTAATGTGAGCAGGAACTAAAGTGATCAGATCCAGCTATAATAGTGTTAGAAACCCTTTGTTGTTCTTTCAAAGGTTGTGGGTTCACTTGCCATATTTTGTGGTCTAGTAGGCTTACACAATTATTTCTTTTCCATGTTACCTTCTTTGTCACATGAATTATCAATCCATTCTGTTTAAGTCTGGGTGCCCATACAGCCTTAACATACCCTGCCTGACTTCCATCTTCACTTTGCCCTTGCCTAAACTTCTTGTGGATTTCTCCTATGTAGAATACTGGTAAGTGAATGGTTACAATGGGTGGTTGGTATTTAAGAACTATGTGAAAGCACTGGTGTCCCTTTCTTTGGCGCTTCACGTCGTCAATCCACATAAGCTTGCTCATCGCATGAAGTGTTGCATATGAGAATGAACCATCAAGATTGAACCACATCTGCACACTATTTCTCAATGGAATCTGTTCACATATTTTGCTGCAATGAGAAACCACAGGTGTACATATATACAAAAACCAAAATCTCGTTTTTGTACTCCCTTCTCCCTCTTTTCCTGTTCATTCTTTTTCTGTTGCAGTTTTCTCAATTATAATGGCATGTGTTTGTGTGGGGTATGTTGTGTTGTGCGTGGAGGAGTTAATTGTGGAAACACAGTATGAGCAATATGCCAATACAAAGCTGATGATTTCAAGAATCCATAATCTAAACTAACATTGCTTCATATGAAAAAGAAGTTACATACAGGGGAAATGTTCCCCTCCTTCTAAATCACTTCTGTGACTTACGGATTTTTCTGGAAGGCCCCAAGATAACACCCTCCTCAATGGGTCTTTTTCCTTCTGGTCTCCCTCCCTGCATCATACTTCATTGTCTCCCACTCCTTTACTACGTTACTATGGTGACCTCAACAAAGACTTTGCTAGGCCTCTGGGGCAGAGACACAACCAACAGTACTAGGAGCACAAAGCTCATCCCCTAAGTGCAACAGCAGAGGAAATATAGCCATGTGAGTTATGGGGGTTATGGGGCAGGGAGGGGATAAGCAACTATTTGATTGGGAAAACATAAGCAAGCAAACCTAATTATTGGATCCCATTATTTTGGTGGTGGCGGTAGTGAGGAAGAATAACTTAAGAGACCATTTTGAAGTGGTGGTGCTTCCTATGTGTTACTGTGCTTGCCTTTACAACAATCCTGTAACACAGCCAGCAGTGGCTGTTGCTCATTGGGGCTAGTGGGGCAGAAGGGCGGGACACCAGTAGGAGTAGCAGGAGCTCGAGCCAATGACAGGCAGAGAAAAATAATTCTGTTTTTGTTCCTATTCTCATCCATGCTGAGTTCTGCAAGGGAAACAATGGGCCCTAAGGAGGAGGAAGGTGGCAAGCAGTGCCACCCCCTGGGCTGGTTGTCAGTAAGAAGGCAGGCAGACAGGCAGGCAGGCAAGGTCTTAATAATCATAGAAAAACAATCATAGAATCGTCGAGTTGAAAAGGACCACAAAGGTCCTCTAGTCCAACCCCCCTGCAACGCAGGCTTGCTGAGGGCAGGCTGGGGCTAGTGGCACAGTACCCCATTTGCCTAAACAGAAGCCTCCACTGGGTCACTTTCCACCTCCATTTTATCCACTTAGAATAAAGGTGAGGGAAAGTGGCTTATCTAGGGCTATGAAAGAAAGAATTTCAACCCATCTCCCAGACCAAGTGCATCAAATATCACCTGAATGTCTGAATAGGCCATCTTAAATGCAACCCCACAAAGAGAACTTTGATTTGTTTTCAAGCACAATATTTGTAATTGAATCAATTTACTTCACACATTTAGCTGCCAGGCATAGTGTAGAAAAAAGTGTACATGCATGTGTAGTCCAGCCTGTGAATGGATTTAGAGCCCACCTGGACTTGGGAAGACAATGCTGGATCTGGGAGACTTTGTACCTGCTCCTCCATTAAGGGGAGTTCAACCCCTTCAGAACAGGCTACACAGCTAATTCCAGGACATGAGAACCACTTACTCCCAGTGTCTCTGTCTTGTCAGGATTCAGCTTTTGTTTATTATCCCTCATCCAGAACACTGGCATATTTAATCCATGTCCAGCCTCACATGGCTCAGAGGAGAGAAATAGGACAGAGTCTTGTCCGCGTTCTGAGGGCACCTCACTCCAAACCCTTCTCATTATTCTCATCTTCTCACAACATTCTTTGTGATACCTGAATTGTTCTGTGTGTTTTGATAAAAGTAAATATTTAAATGCATGAATAATAAACCAAATACCACACGCTTGCTCAAAGTGTTTTGAACAAAATCTATTCTTTTTAAGTAGTTAGCTTTTCCCCATTAACAACATATTAAATATTTTTTCTGGAATACATTGTTACAGTGTTTATTCAAGGTGTTGTAAACTTTCACTGGTCTACTGTTGCATTTCCATATATTCACAAAATTTGCCTGGTTGCTGTTTGCATTCTTATGCAGTTGTCAATAAGTTCATGACTGAACATTCACACAACATAACTGAGACTGTCAGTGCTCCCACATGACTGGCAATAACAACAATTTCTGATATTTGCTGCAATATATGCATATGGTAGTGAGTTTTATAGATGCACTCATTGTGTGTGTAATGAAAAGCGTATCAGTTCCCAAATATATTGGATAACAAACGTTTATTGTTGTATCTCTCCTCCCATTTCTTCTCAGATACACGATCTCAGGATTTTTTTTACCCACACAGGGAAATTTTAGAAAAGAAATATATGTGAAACAATATCAGAAAAGGGGAGGGGGGAATGTGGATTTTGCAATAAGTGATGCATACGAAGGGGGATGGACTGCTGCCCACACATGTTCAGAGATATTTTTTGCAGAATTCACATAGATTTTGCACTCTGATACCTTGTTTGTAAGTGTATGGTCAAAACTGTAATGTTTTATGCCATCTCTCTAAGTAGGAAGCTCTCTAGAACAATCCTTTTTTTCTGTCAAGGACCTCATTCTCTCAGGGGTAAATTGCTGGGGCCTACATGCCACCAATGGTTGGTGGTCCACAGCCAATTCTTGACTGTGCCAGAGCCAAAGTAGGTAGGGCATCCCCTTTTCTTTCTCACCCCTCTCTGCCATCCCACAATTCCATCCTTGCCAACTGCATGTAATTGACCATAGGCTGCCCACAACAGCTCCACATGAAGACTATAACTGGGAGAGTGACAGGACAACACACAAAGAAGAATCACACAGGGAGGGGCTTCACATGGTGCACTTTAAGGTATATACCTAGCATTTTAATCAACTATCCTTAAAAGGTATGATATTAAAGTGGCTAAAAGTAGGATGGCAAAAGCATGCACGCATCATATAGGTACACTGATCTAGAAGCTAACTTTGGCCAAGGCTCTCTGTCAAGTCAAGGGCACATTAAGCAGTAAATTCAGCTTTGTTCGTATGCTATGTGTAAAATGGCTGGTGGTTGCAATTCACAGGAAGAGTAAAAGAGTAAAGAATGTTTTGATTTGCAGAGAATCTATGCTGCACAGTTATTTCTGTTTTTTCACAGGGAAAAGAAGTCCAGCATAAGACAAGTCATTGTGGAAGAAGATGAAAATGAAATAGATAGGGATGCCGCTAACAGCCAGCTTGTGGGGGTAAAGGAGAAAGATTCTCCTGTCCTCAAACTCAGCGTGATGTTCAGCCCCAATCTGGACAGTGAAAGAGTTGACAGCTCCAGTACTTCCCCTTCTCCTGTTGAATTCCCGAAGAAACAGAGTGTGTAAGCATTGTTCACAAATGGATTCCTTCATAACCTTTAGAGCAGCCTTCTCCAAATTGGTGCCCTCTGGATGTTTTGGGCTACAACTCCCCTCAGCTCCAGCATGTAGGGCCAGCACTCAGAGACGATAAGAGTCCAACACCATCTCAAGGGCATCTAGCTAGGGAAGGCTGCTTCACTGTTTCTTATATGTAGCTGGCACAGCACAATTTTGCTCCCGTGTCCTTTTTTTTAGAGCCTTTTATAGACCCAAGTGAACATAAGTATCTTAACACCTGATGGTTAGACATGAGCTTTATTCTACTGTATCCACACACCTGCAAAGGTTTATACAGCGTTAACTTAAAATTGTGCAGTTTGCCATCTGAATGGCTGACACCTCAATCATGTTTGCACTTACTTTTGGGGACTGTTCCTCCACTGAAATAACAAAATCCACCCTTTCCTGGGTATATAACTGAAGCTGATGAATTGCCTCGTTCCCTTTGTTTTGTAAGGATGGGACTGTGAGGCAGCCATAAGCCCTTTGTCTCAGAATGGGACAGAATAAACAGAAGTAAACTGGGAATGAAGCTTGTTGGGCTCACAAGGAGGGATGCTAACCCAAAAAGGAGATGTACAGGAAGCTGCAGCTCGTGCACTTGTGCAGCGCAGGAGCATATATCTCTATTTAGTAGGTCCCGTTTTATCTAAAGAGCTTTCTTTCCAAGCAAACACTGATGGAATTGCAGTCTCAGTAATGAAGCAGGAGAAGGAATATCAGCTGTTGTAGTTTGTCATTTTAGACAAGGCTAGAGGAAGGCTTGGGAAATGAGAAAAACTTCCAGATTCCTTCTGCTATGCAACTACTAAACTTAGCCTTACCTTTCAGAAGTTACTTGTAAAGAAGTTAGGAGTGATTGGCTTTAGCAGGGTTTTTTCTGCAAAAGCTTAGCTTCCAGCCATGCTTGTAACCTTTGGGCTGAAATGCAAAAGATGCTTTCTATTTCTGAAGGTTTCTAGCAAGAGTTGAAAATTATTGGTTCTACCATCCCTTTATTTGCCTTTATCTAACAGATAACATGGCATGTTTTTGCTGTTTACACCCCCCCCCACCTAGCAACCAAAGGCTATTGAACACAAACAAAACCACTCAACTTGCTGTTTGTGAGATCAAGTGGAATAAATGAGAGACAGATGGAGGCAGGTAGAAAAACCTCTTAATCTTAGAAGAGCCAAGATATCATAGGAATCCCTGAATGCTGGAGCCAAAATAAGCTGACCCCTGAGTTGTGAGGGGAAGGAGTAAGAAGGAGGAAAAGAGAAAGGAGGCTATTGAACAGAGACCAGAATAGCAGGCCATCTGTAATTATTCCAACTTAGGAAGAGTCAAGATGGGCTCTGGGGAAACTGGCTTGATGCAAGAACAAGCAGCCATGTGAGTGCATTAGACGGCAGGTGAACATCTCGAAGAATAAGGGGTGAATGCATTCATGTCAAAGCTGAATTATGGAGACTGGTTTACAGCCAACCTTCTTCCTAAGGGATAAGGAAAGAGGGGGCATTTTCAGTCTTTGTGTCCCATCTGTAGAATACCCTTACCAGGAAAGCCTGTCTGATGCCAACTTTGATGTAATTCTTTCCAGTCCCCTGCAAAATTATTTTTATTTGCCTGCGGCATGCAGTCTAAACTGGGTTTGATTTTGGCTTTATCTGTCTGCTGAATTCATATGGTTCCGTTTCATTGCTGCTTCTGATATTTTAACTTGCTTTAATTATATACTTTTAACGTGATAGCATAAGCGCCGGATGGGCCCTCCAATTAAGATGCTCCTCCTCAGTACCAAAAATAATCATAGACATATAAATTGGATTCCAGGGATAAAACTGAACTAGAATCCCTTCCCCTTTAACATCTACTTTTTTTGTGCAGAGGGGAGTGTATGTGTTTGAAAGAAAAGGAGGAGCATTCAACCATGCTAAAGATTCCCCACTTGCAGCCATCCAGCCCATACACAGGTTTAATATTTGGGTGAGAACCAGACCCATCTGATAGCCAGTCCTAGATACTAAGGCCCCAAAGTGGAGCAGCAGCCACATGCAAACTGTTTCCTCTAGTAGCTGGTGAATGGAATGTGTGGGCCAGGAGTGGCTAAGCTGTGGTCTTCCAGATGTGGTTGGATTCCAACTCCCATCAGCTCAAGGCAGCATAGCCAAAGATCAGGGATGATGGTAGTTGTAGTTCAGCAGCATCTGGAGGATCATAGGCTCCTACACTTGATGCAGACTGAACTTTAGAGACAGTGGTTGTCAGGGACTGGGCAGAGGAGGAATGCTGGAGACTGCCTCCCCAGCCTGACCCTTCCAGAGATGAAGACAGTTCAGAATTACAGCAGAGGTTTGAGGGAGATCACAGCTCAGAGGCAGATGAGGGGAAAAGCTGAGAAATAATGGGAGAGGAGGAAGAAGAGGGGGACAGATGATGGGGACAGACCACCACCAGAGGGGGACAGATGGACACAGTGTCTTTAGAAAGCATTCCAGATGCCCCCTCTCCCAGAACCCGGCAGGCATTGACAGTAGAAGAGCAGAGAGCTCAGAAGCAGAGGGCACATCTCAGCACCTGTAGTGATGAGACATAATGGGAGAGAGGGAGGGGGTGGAGACTCACTTGGAGCAACGCCATTTTCCAAGAGGCTGCATTTCTAAGCCTCTCTCTGTGCATATTGAATAAAAGGCAATTTGGTAAGAAAATTTCCTTGTCTTATCCATTCCTGGCAACCCACCGTGGGGGTTGGATCCTCTGACGCCTGACAGTGGTATAGAAAAGAGATGAGTGCAAATAAAGGCTCCTCCTGGCATCCTTTTTATTGGGTATTCACGAATCATGCCCATGGTGGCATTAGGATTCGACAGATACCTGACCCCTGCTTTTAATGCTGTTTGTGCCTGCAAACATTTTGGGGTAGACATACTGTTCTGAAGCCACTTCCAACCCTACAGTTCTATGATTTTGTTGCACTCTAGCACAAGAGTGCCTCTCCAGATAGCAATAATGTGTTAGCACTGGGGAAGCATAACAGAATAATGAGGAAGGGTGTGTGGATGGGCCAGTATAAACCCACCACTACTGTTCTATTGCTGCATCAGAGACTTGTTTCAGAATACCAGGGAAAAACTGCACCAGTCTGGCTCTAAGAGAGACGGGCAGGTAAGTAAGAATTCTGACCCATAGTTATAGATGTATTTTACTCCTCAAATGGCATGTTTGAACTGGAAACCTCCCGATAACCAGCAAAGATTTATTACAGTACAGATCCAGCAGGAAGGATAACAAAACACTGCTTGTGGCTCATAACAAAAACTCTTATCTCACGTGTCTTTAAATCACCTACATATAACCAACCTGGAAAAATGACAGTTTCTTTGCTGGAGACAGCCAACAATTTTGAGAAAGGTTTTTGTATATAAACAGTACTTTTGCCCCACTCTCTGTTCAAACAGGTTTCTGAAAGAATTCAAACCTGCTTAGAAAAGACAAGAAGTGGCCTTCCTTGCGGGATTGTTGTTGTTTGTTGTTTAGTCGTGTCCGACTCTTCGTGACCCCATGGACCAGAGCACACCAGGCACTCCTGTTTTCCACTGCCTCCCGCAGTTTGGCCAGACTCATGTTTGTAGCTTCGAGAACACTGTCCAACCATCTCGTCCTCTGTCGTCCCCTTCTCCTTGTGCCCTCAATCTTTCCCAACATCAGGGTCTTTTCCAGGGAATCTTCTCTTCTCATGAGGTGGCCAAAGTATTGGAGCCTCAGCTTCACGATCTGTCCTTCCAGTGAGCACTCAGGGCTAATTTCCTTAAGAATGGATGCGTTTGAGCTTCTTGCAGTCCATGGGACTCTCAAGAGTCTCCTCCAGCACCATAATTCAAAAGCATCAATTCTTCGGCGATCAGCCTTGCGGGATACATCATACAAACCATAGCATTCTGTTTTTTTTTTAAAAGATATTTATTAAAAGTTTAACAATTACAAACCATAGCATTCTGTTTCCTTTGCAGGGCAACCCATTCTCCGCAGCTGAGCCCTGACCTGATGGAAAATCCACGAACGCTGCTCATGCTGCTGCGTCAGAGGGACCTGGAAATCATGGCACTGAAAAATGCTAACAGGAGAGATCAATCAGACCGGCTTGGCTGTATTTTGCAGCAACTTGTGAAGTCAAGGCAAAAACTGCCACTTAGGAGGTGAGCAACATAAAGCTTTACAAAACTGGAGTATACCTACTGAAAAGCACTTGCAAAATTACAGGTGAAAAAGAAGGGCCGTGGCTGTCAGGTAACACCTAGGGCAAGAGCTGCTTTGCTGGAAGGGGCAGGATTTATTCTGTGATGGGCAAAGGGTATTGTGCAGATGCGCCCATAGGAAGCAAGGTTCAACACCTTTCGCAAAGGTAGGATTAAAAACATGATTTGCAGATTAAAGTCATTTATTGAAGGTTAACATATTGGGTAGATTCAACCAAATTGTTGCATGTGCAGAACATGGTCCACTCATGCAATGGGACTTTCTCCCTTCTCCCTATCACACCCTTTAAAGTTGCTCTGGAGGGTTGGGGAAACCACCACAACGGGTTGGGGGCTATGGAGAGGAGATGGTGTGGAAGTTCAGTTGCGCAAGCAGATGTCATTCCCCATACACATACCCACCTTCCTGCTAGTGCTATGCAATTCCAAACTTTTAAGGAT
The DNA here is from genome assembly GCF_964188315.1 of Podarcis muralis. NCBI lineage: Eukaryota > Metazoa > Chordata > Lepidosauria > Squamata > Lacertidae > Podarcis > Podarcis muralis. The sequence goes on from NC_135655.1 coordinate 77,180,114, forward strand.
ATATCTCTCTAACAGATTATCATAATGTGTAGGATTGTTAAGCTATTTCTGTATTGGGATTTTTTAAATACTTTGACACTGGCTCCATTCTGGTGTGTTGACAGACCTGTGTGATTCCCCACTACACCAGAGATGAGTTGCACATTGGTCACACAGTAATCTGGAGGCAAACCATTTGCAACATGAGGTGCATGGGAGGTGCATATATAAATCCTCTAAGCGGTTTGCAAAAGGATAAAACAAGACGTTAAAATTATCAGTGTAAATGGTTAAAAACAAGCATATGAAAGCATGCAAAAGATATAGTAAAATCAACACTAGCTAAAAGGAGAGAAAATGCATGTAACCTCTACATGTTGGATGGCCATTTGTCATAGATGCTTTAGCTGAGATTCCTACATTGCATGGGGATGACTAGATGACCTTTGGGGGCCCTTCTGACTCTACAATTCTATGATTCCATGTCTAGATAGAGTGGAACAAAACTATTTAAGCAGGTGGAATAAAGAGTACAGCGAAGGTGCCTGATGTCCTTAGGCAGGGAGTTCCAAAGTGTCAGTGCTCCCACATTAGAATAGAATATCAATTTCTTAAGAGTGTGGAATGGATATTACAAGGCACCTGTAACAGTGCCAGTTCTGAATTCTACTATCTCAGTCTACTGCTTTCTTCTATGTGTGATGTCTCAGACTCAGAGAATGGCTCTGAGTCAGAATTATGACTCATCAGACTTAGTTCCCCAGGTGAAATCCCTATTTGTCATGTATCTTGCTACGCAGAGAACTGTCTGTGTACGAAATTTGCAAGTCTACTCTCCGGCAGAAAGAGTTACTCCTGTACTGAGTTTTCTCCTTGTTTTCAGGAGAGAGAGAGAGTGGAAGGGAGTGTTATACTTTGCAATCCATCCCATGATTCACTGGACAAACAATGCCATTCTCCCTCTGCAAAGGAAGCAAGGGAAACAAAGCACCCATTCAAAGCTAGTGATCCAGAACATGAATAATCTGCATGTGGCAAAGGGCAGCCACAATGCCTGTTATAAGAATAGCCTTTTTTAATGGTAGGATTCCAGGACATCTATTGTGCTATGAAACTCTGACTAAGGTCCCTTTTGATCTGGCCCATAAGAAGTAAGTCCAGCGTGGTGGTAGTATAGAATCACCAGTATCTGAAATGCTTAGCTATTAAAGCACTCTTACCTCCAGCTTTAAAAATGACTTGATCTGTAAACATGAACAGGAGATCATACTTCTCTCTGTGCCACGATTAGCTTTGGTTACTGATTTCTGCAGATCTGGTGCAGTTGATAGCACAGGTAATTTTTATTTTGTTTGGGTGCCAATCATAAGTCAAATGAAATACAGTAAAGTTATTTTAAAAATAAATAATGCAACCATTAGTAAACGTGCATGCAGACATGCCACTCAGTGAAATCAGTTCAAAACTTTATGCTTTGCTGCGCAGAAACAAGCAAGTTTTGTTTACCATCTGGATAGCTCAGTTGGTTAGAGCGTGGTGCTGAGAATGCCAAGGTTGCAGGTTCGATCCCCATAAGGGACAGCTGCTCTGCATTGCAGAGCATTGGACTAGATGATCCTCAGGGTCCCTTCAAAATCTATGATTCTAACACAAATGGAGTGGTTAATTGAAGAAAACCCGCCACACCAGAATGTTGTAGGCATTTTAATGTCTCCGACGAGTGACGAGGAGATTGTCATCTAAATGACAGAAGGATGGACCTCAGGCTGGGAGGTAGTTCCCAGGATATAGCACTACCGTTAAGGTCCTGCTCTGTGCTCTGACAGAGGACAGCTTCACTTTGTAAGCAGGAAGAACCAGGTATGCATATCTACTCTCATTCATCTTAATGATTCAAGGAAGTTGTACAGGAGAAGACGGTCCCTAAAGTATTTTGATATCTAGGCTGCTTTTCCTAGCCATGAAAAGGTTATAATTCATCATCATCATCATCATCATTATTATTATAAAAAAAATCTGGTTTAGGCTATAAATGAACAAACAACCAGCATGGGCTGTAGTTCAGTAGCAGAGCACCTACTCGACACACAGAAGATTCTGGGTTCAATTCCTAGCAACTTCAGGTAGGGTTAAGATTGCCCCCAGTCTGAAACCCTGGAAAGCTTCTGCCAGTCAGTGCAGAGAGTACTCAGGTAGATGCACCAATGGTCTGACTCAATATAAGGCAACTTCCTTTGTTCCACAGTTTTTTTAAAAAAACAAACCAAAAGAATACCACCCCTAAAAAGTAAAAGCTCACAAAATGGGTTGGGTGTGAGGGAGTTGTGCTGCTCACCACCAGTCACGACAAAGGTACTATTCAACAGCCATCCATGGCCCTTCCACAACCACATTCTATATGGCTGTTGGTAAGGGAAGCGGGTGGCGCTGTTGGTTAAACCACAGAGCCTAGGACTTGCTGATCAGAAGGTTGGCGGTTCGAATCCCCGCAACGGGGTGAGCTCCCATTGCTCGGTCCCTGCTCCTCCCAACCTAGCAGTTCGAAAGCACGTCAAAGTGCAAGTAGATAAATAGGTACCGCTCTGGCGGGAAGATAAACGGCGTTTCCATGCGCTGCTCTGGTTCGCCAGAAGCGGCTTAGTCATGCTGGCCACATGACCCAGAAGCTGTACGCCGGCTCCCTTGGCCAATAAAGCGAGATAAGCGCCGCAACCCCAGAGTCGGTCACGACTGGACCTAATGGTCAGGGGTCCCTTTACCTTTACCTTAAGAGCACTGAATGCACCAGCTAAGGCAAGAATCGCCTTTCCCAACAACATAACTTACATTTGAGTGCTGGCTGGGGAATTGTGATAATCCACAAAACAGAAGTGCTGCTGTGAAGGAAGCCCATCAGATTTCCACACAGCAAATGTGTAACAGCCCTACATCTACTACTGCTCAAGATAGTTTTCTGGCTTCGCTTATCAATACTATTAATCCTGCTGGTTTCCTTCTTTGCTTTTCTGAATTTAAGTTGACGCTTGAGTTTAAGCTGTGCAGTTAAGAACTGACAGCCAAGGAAGAGTTCATCTTGCCTTGAAGCAATGTTCCTATATAAATTGTAGGCTGCTATCCCACAAGGCATGACATCAGTCCTGGAGAGGGGATGTCAAGAGGAGGCAAGCCACAACCGGTGCAGGGAGCAACCAGAGCAAGGTTCTCAGAAGAGAAAATGTGCTCAGACTTCAATTTTTACCAACTTGGCGTGCTCATCAGTATCAGATCAGAGAAAGGACAGGCAGGTTATATCAAACCTCACCTTGTTTATGGATCACATGCAGCCACTCACAGCTTTTTCAATTTCAAGCAATTTCATGCAAGTGCACAATGACCTGGAACACAACCCCCACACAAATGGGGAGTTGCCTGTACAGTATTTCAGTAGTACAAATCAAAGTTTCCCTTTATCCTATTATATAATTCTGATTGCCATCGATTTTGCTGTTGCCTTTGTCATCACTCTTCCACACGCACACACCCATTTAAATGTATTTCTAATGCTCCACTTTGTGAACGCAAACTGTTTTTATTTAGTTTTTAATTATATCCTGCCATATTTAGTAGGATCTTGAGGATCCAGGGAAAACTCAGTTTCACAGGGACTTCAGTTTCAGGGCAGAATATCATTAGGGTTTCTAAGAAGAGTGTCTGCATTAAGAAGTATAGATCACAGAGCATAGGAAACTATCAGTTTCTGAGATAAGCTAATGTGTATGTTAGTGGATTTCTTTTTCTCCAAACACAGCTGAAAAATTGAAGCAAAGTTTTAATTCCGCTTGCTTGCAGGAGCCCAAAGGAAGAAGGTCTTCAAGCAGAAGTTGACCAGCTGAATGATGAGATGAAGACTATCAAGAAGAACCATGAGAAGGTGAATGAGTGACAGACACAGTAACACTGGGTGGCCTTGTTGACAGGCCAGATGTCACAAACACCTCCAAGTGGCAATTTAAAGAACAAAGTAAACAAACAGCGATATTGAAAAATGGACCAGAAGATAGGCAAATCTTGCTGGGTCAGGGATCAGCTGGTTGATTCCCAGGATTCCTCCTGGATTCTTTTTTTTAAAAAAATTCCAGCTTTCAGGTGGATGCTGACTGCACCTAGTAATTTGCTAATTTTTAATTTGTTAGTAAGGCCTATGTCTTTTCATGTCTATTTGAGTCAGTTCTTAAGGACTTTGCCCTGAAAACGTCAGTTCAGGATTAGGTATCTGTCTTATATTTTCTCTAGAGACGATGGATGTAAATTTTAGATTCTATGCAATCTCCTTACTTACCTTCAGTACACCTTTCCCTCTCTTGTCAATTTAGGGTTCAATCTCCTCCCTGGCATATTTTCATAATTTCTCCTGGTTGATTTTTAATATTTCTAGCAATGTGCTTCCCAAATTCCTTTTTCACTTGCCTTTTTGTCAACATACATTTGTTTTGCCAGAGTGTGTGCTCATTTGGGCATAACACTTACGATGGTTTTTTGTATTTCACATATTCATAAAAATAATGAGAAACAGATGTTGACGATTGTACACTTGATCCAAAACTGCCTTTCTTCGACTTTCTAGCTCTCATTAACAGCCATGTGAGACCTATTCCAGAGTCACTTATGAAAAGGCCTTATATCTCCAATGTAAACAAGTATCAAGTGATGCATGTTGGAGCAAAAAATATATAAATTTCAAGTAGATGCTCATGGGGTCTGAACTGGAGGTGACAGACCTTTTCTGTGAACCACCCTGAGACCTCCGGGTATAGGGCAGAATATAAATTCAATAAATAAAAATAATTAAATAATTTTAAAAACTGGATGTATTAACACTCTGCTTTGTACACTCTGTGTGGAATTTGGGCTGCAATACTATGTACACTTGCCTAGGTGTAAACCCTACAGAACTTGGTGAAACTTACTTCAGAGTAAATATGCATAGCACCAGGCTGTTAACTGCAGGCTCCTGGCCTAATATTTAATAGGCTCTTTCAGCATATATGCTTTGTTTGAGTTCATGAGTTTAACATCTGCTGAAATCCCAAGAATCTTTAAGCAGAAACACAACCATTTTATCTGTGATCATGCAAACTCATCTCAGTAGCTGGGAATATTAGTGAAATCAGTGGAACAAGGAAAGAAGCATTATCCTGGAATAAACTTTAAATGAGGCCTGTCTTTTGCTGGTTTTTCTTTTGCTGGCAGATAATTTGGGCCTTTGCTTTTTGATAAGCCTCTAATTTCCATTATTTCTCTTGTCCATCATTCCCTTTTTATTTTTCAAAAGGAGATAAAAGTGATGGAAGATAAACTTGCAAAGACAAAAATGCAGGTTATGTATTTGCAAAAGGCAGCAAAACCCCCCTCAAGAAAGACGGATGACGAATCAGACACCGAGTCCAGCACTTCCTTGGATGAAGGGGCCAAATTAGCATGCGAGTGCTTCGAGGTAGGAGCTACAATGCATACTCTCTGATGCACTGTACTGCAAATCGGTAGAATGCAGTGTTTTTATTTTACATTTAATAATAATTAAGTCACAGAAGTATAATCATTCGGTGATATCCAGCTAAGTCATACTTGAAGTAGGCTCATTGATTTCATGGCTTCTACTGAGTGTGACTAACATTGGATATAACCCAGTGCACATATTCTTGCTGCTGCTTCTGGTTTTACAAGTTGCTGATGTAAGGCAACAGTTTTTGAAAGAGACGAAGGTGGTACGCAGAGCTGTACCTACGGGGTGCGCATAGACATTTCTTGTGTCCCACACAATTATTTATGTTCAAACAGATTTTTGAAGCAAGAAATACGTATGTAGCTCATCATCAGTTCCTCCATTCCACTTCAAATTCTTTTCTGTTTCCAGCCACGGGCTGAATTTTTATCCAATCCTGAACCTTATCTACCACATGTATATTTTTCTTCGGCAAGAATGCTGCCTGTTGCCTCACTACTTTGCTGGTGTGTTGTCAGCATAGTAATTCTGAAAAATGCCAGTACATGGGGGGGGGGGGACGGGACGCTAGGACGGGTAGGCAACCTAAGTCCTGGGGGCCGGATGTGGCCCAATCGCCTTCTAAATCTGGCCCGCGGATGGTCTGGGAATCAGTGTGTTTTTACATGACTAGAATGTGTCCTTTTATTTAAAATGCATCTCTGGGTTATTTGTGGGGCCTGCCTGGTATTTTTACATGAGTAGAATGTGTGCTTTTATTTAAAATGCATCTCTGGGTTATTTATGGGGCATAGGAATTCGTTCATTCCCCCCCCCCCCCCAGAATATAGTCTGGCCCACTACATGGTCTGAGGGATGGTGGACCGGCCCATGGCTGAAAAAGGTTGCTGACCCCTGCGCAATGAAGCATTTATAGCATTCAACTGGCATTTATGATGCCTAACCCTGGGGAAGAAAGGCTTTTGGAGACTGCTACAAAAACTAATGCAAATGTAGGGATGCGGGTGGCGCTGTGGGTAAAACCTCAGCACCTAGGACTTGCCGATCGCATGGTCGGCGGTTCGAATCCCCGCGGCGGTGTGAGCTCCCGTCGTTCGGTCCCAGCTCCTGCCCACCTAGCAGTTTGAAAGCACCCTTAAGTGCAAGTACATAAATAGGTACCGCTTTATAGCGGGAAGGTAAACGGCGTTCCGTGTGCTGCTCTGGTGCCGGTTCACCAGAGCAGCTTCGTCACGCTGGCCACGTGATCCGGAAGTGTCTGCGGACAGCGCTGGCTCCTGGCCTCTAGAGTGAGATGAGCGCACAACCCTAGAGTCTGTCAAGACTGGTCCGTACGGGCAGGGGTACCTTTACCTTTACAAAAAGTAATATTTTGAAGGCTTTTCGGTGTGTGTGTTTTTTAAACTGGCTCACACCGCACCATAAATCCCTTGTTTAATGCAAGTGTGTGCCTCCTGTCAATCACCAGAAGGGAGGGAGGCAATGAGAAGCAGAGGGTTGGTGCAGTGTTGGTATGCTAGGGGGTTGGCTAGATGCTGGGAAAACATTTGAGGCCAGAAACAGAATACTAGACATTCTTCATGCATCAGGATTCAAATGAGATTAAACTGCATGAGCTGCAAATGGACTCACTAGCTGGTGATTTATTAGTGCAGTTAGCAGGGAAAAGTCCTGGCTGTGCTAGATGCAGAATGATATCCCAAGGAACTGGAACAGAGATGGAAGCCTCTTGCGCTCTCTCTCTCTCTCTCTCTCTCTCTCTCTCTCTCTCTCTCTCTCTCTCTCTTTTACAGTATTTCCTAATGTTCCTTTCACAACAGACCTGCCTTCCTCTATCAGCGAATGACTGTACAGTTTATATGTAAACAACTGAAGAAAATGTAGAAGAGCTAAACCACTTTTAAAAAGAAAGAAAGCACAGGACAGCAGCATCAAGACCCAAAACTAGTCAAAACCACCACGTGACATCAGTGGTAGCAGCGTATTGTCAGTTTGCACTTACTGCAAATGCCCCTCTTAAACAGCAAGCCCAGGTTGCTTAAATGGACACCTTGGCAGGAACTCCCATGCACCCATTGGTTAGGGTGCTGGACTAGGACTTCCGAAAGCGGGCTTCATTCAGCCCTGAAGCTCTTGGGCCAGTCCCCATCTCTTAGCCGAACCAACCTCACTGGGTTGTTGTGAGGATGAAATGGGAAGGAGGAGAACCACGTACACCACCTTGAGATCCTTGTATATAAAGGTTGTATATAAATGTAATAAAATAATAAATGGTTGTAGCTGGGATGCCACTGAAGCTGTTCATATCAAGTGCACCACAAACCCACAAAGGAGAGTGCATGCAGTGGCGGAGCTTCATGCTCCAGCACTGGGGGGGGGGGTAGAGAGCCGGCAGGTGGAGCGCGTCCTGGGGGCGTGGCGCACCGCCTGCAGGGGCGTGACGCGTGTCCTGGGGGCATGGTGTGCCACCTGCGGGGGCAGGGTGCCCAGCACGGGGGGGGGGGGACTCCCCCTGCACTCCTCTTCCTCTGCCAGTGAGTGCATGCAGTCCCATGAGAAGGGCTGAAACCAAGAAAAATATAGCTCCGTCTCAGCACTCTCCTCTGTGGGTTTATTGTGAGCATCAATTAGAGATCAGGGGGCAGAAGTCTTTGCCCTTCTCCCTGTCAATGACTCGCTCTTGTTGCCCATGGCTGCCTGGGCAATGCTGAGCTGTAGAAAGCTCATGTGAGAAACAGGAAAAGCTCCTGGGCCAAAGTGAAGCTTTGTCCCTCAGAGATGTCAGTAACTCAAAGCTCAGAGGAAAGTCTAAGCAGCTCCGCAATGGCAGCTTAACAGGAAAGGTTAGGAGAGGTGTGAGATTGGGTCAAAGCAATTACTTCATTATCTTGACATCATTTCAGAGAGACAGAGGTGTGCACAGAGCAGCCAAGTGGGTAATGGGAGGAGAGGGAGCAGAGCGGGCGAGAGCAAACAGATATTTTACAAATCACGTGCCCAGGGACACCGCAGGCTCTTGTGCAGAGAGCCTCCAAGCTTCTTCAGAGTGCGCTGTTCCGACAGTAAAGAAAAAGACCAGCACCCCAGCACCATACGTCTTAATGGGGATGATGATTCCTGGATGGAGACTTTGTGAGCCAACTTAGTAAGAGAAATGAGTTTTAAAAGATTCAGAAAAAGTCCAGAACTTACATAACTGCTTACATAAGCTGCAGCGTCAAAGCAAGGCAAGAGAAGGAGGACACCTTGAGGCTGCAGCTGAGCTGAAGGGGCATTGAATAAGAGCATAAGAAGAGCCCTGCTCAAGGTTCATCAAATTCAGCATCGAATTTCATAGGCTGGCCCGCGAGAAGCTTCTAAGCAGTCAAGAGATCTGGATTGTGTATGTTCACCCTGTGCAAACCCCTCTGCCCTGCATAATCCCTTCCCTGACTTGGGGTAGCTCAGTCGGTAGAGCATGAGTCTCTCAAACTCAGGGTTGTGGGTTTGATCCCCATGTTGGGCAAACGATTCCTGCATTGCAGAGTGTTGGACTAGTTGACCCTCATGGTACCTTCTGAATCTACAGTTCTATGATTCTATTGCTATTTATGCATTTGGGACCAAGTGTGCAGAGAGGCAGATTGCTGAATGTGTGTTGGCAATCTCCATGACCCACAACCCTCACCCTGCTGAAGGCATGCCCCTAATGCATCAATAGCATTCGAGATGGGCCTGTGTGGGGCATGAGCATGCATATCTCCACATGACTATAATTTTTAGGTTTCTGGAGGAGGACACATTTGATAGGCTGTCTGGAATCTTGAAAAGAAGCACCTCTATCACAGCAGTCTTCTCCACCTAGTACCCTTCAAATGTTTCAGACTACAACTCCCACTATCCCCGGCTGTTGGCCCTGCTTGTTAGGGCTGATGGGAATTCCAAAGCACACAAGCTTTGTGGATGCCTTTCATAAGGTCAGTGCCATGAAGACAAAAGAACCCAGAAGAGTGTGAGGGCTAGATACTTGACTCCTCAAAACCCACATACAGAAACACCGCCATCTAGCACAATACTATATAGGCCATCTCAGTTGAATGAAGCAGCCTCAGAAGCACACCATCTTAGTATAATAAGTTAATAAGGGTTCATAAGTATAACCGCCTTCTGAGGCAAATCCTTGTTTAATGGGTTTTCCTGAAAAATAAAGGCTGAGGGATTATGACTTGTTAAAGGGCACTTGGGTTCAACCGCTGAACTGAGCTGTGATAGGAACTCAGATCCAAGTTCAACACTTTTAACATAGTGACGGTAAGCCACATTCATTTTCACAGTTGTAGTGTCTATATATCAAATCAGGGAGCTGCCTTGGTTAATATGTTGTAAAAGGGCTAAGTAGACCAATAGACTGGCTTTATGGTCTCTCTCTCTCTCTCTCTCTCTCTCTCTCTCTCTCTCTCTCAATGTGTGTGTGTGTGTGTGTGTGTGTGTGTGTGTTGTGCTTGAATAGTGTTTGAACTACTCAGGTTTTGTTATGGCAGTGTGGCATCCTTCATTTTAAAAACAAAAACAGCTGCCCCACCCTGCCTGGGTTAAAACTTCTGTTATTTCCTATGTGTATGCACATTAAAGTAACTTGTCCTAGAACTAACACTCTCACACACACTTATATCCCACTTTTCTCAATTTGTGTCTGTATCAGTACTAATACCCCTCTCTCTTTCTCTGTCAGATGATGGCAACCCATCTTTAAAAGTACAGTACTGTTACTGTAGACTCAAGATTAATTGCAATAACTGGCCAGTAGGGGGCACTCACTGCTTGCAAAAAGTTTGATGCCTGTTTTTCTTCTCTAAAGCGAACACATCAAAGCCCCAGATTATGCAGAGTGCTGACATATGCTATTTCATTTGTATTTTGTTTCAATATATAGCCTGCTTCATTGCAAATGATCAGAATACAATATTTTTTTAAAAGGCAAAATATAAAGTAACTCCAGTCACAAAACATCACCACTAATAAGATCCTGAGCATTTGCCAAAAATATTTGATTCTGCTCTAGGATGGCTGTTGAGTCCCAGGCCTTACAGACTGGTTGCATTTACAACTGAATCAGTCTTTTCCCTCTGGCCAAGCTCTGCTAAGGCATTGCCCTTGCCTTTTCTGTCGCTTATTGTCTCCTACTACCTCCTTTGTCCCATCCTTGCTTCCCATGTGCCCCCTGCTCCCCATCACTGCAGAGACGTATGGCTTATCCCATTGTTCTTTTCACTCTTTTCAGTCTTAAAACAACTGGTCTACCAGCTGGATTGAGGATTAGTCCTAGCACTTTTATACAAATATAAGGTGGAACTGGGAATACAGTATACAGCTCTGATCACCCCATCTAAAAAAAAAGAAAGAAAAAGAAAAATATATACCGTATTTTTCGCTCTATAGGAAGCACCCGACCATAGGACGCACCTTGTTTTAGAGGGGGAGAACAAGAAAAAAAAATTCTCCCCCTCTCTGTTCAGCGCCCCTTCAGTGAAGCGGCAGGAGAAACGGAGCCCCTTCCATTTCTCCTCCCGCTTCGCTGAAGGGGCGCTGCGCAGCTCTCCCTCTCTGTTGAAGCCAGGAGAGTCTTGCTCTCCCAGCTTCAGCAAAAGGAACCCGAAGCCTCCGGAGCGCAGCGGGAGCTCCTGCTGCGCTCTAGAGGCTTCACGTTGCTTTTGCTGAAGCCTGGAGAGTGAGAGGGGTCGACCCCTCTCGCTCTCCAGGCTTCAGCGAAAGCAACGTAAAGCCTCCGGAGCGCAGAGGGAGTGCTCCCTCTGCGCTTTGGAGGCTTCGCATTGCTATCGCTGAAGCCAAAGAGCCTGCATTCGCTCCATAGGACGCACACATATTTCCCCTTAATTTTTGGAGGGGGAAAAGTGCATCCTATAGAGCGAAAAATACGGTACATTGCAGAGCTGGAAACGCTACAGAATAGGGCAGCCAGAATGATCAGGGAACTAGACCACCTCCCCCGAAAGGAAAGTCTAAAATGCTTGGAGCTTTTAAGATTAGAATACAAGGTGACTAAGATGGGACTTAGGAAAGAATGCACACTGTGGAGAAAGTAGATGTTTTTTCTCTCCCTCCCACATCATGGTAGAGGTTTGGTCATACAGTGAAAGATGAAAGGAAGTACTTCATTGCACAATGCATAATTGATTTCTGGAGTTTGCTGCCCTAATGTGTTGTGATGGTCACTGGCTTAGATGCCTTTTAAAAGGGGCTAGACAAATTCATGAAAGGCTGATCTATCAATAGCTGGAAAATGCAACAAATAAATTCTAACTTGAGGGACTGGCAGGCACTAATAGTATCTGACTCCCCCCCCCCCTCTTGTGTAGCTCTGGTCAGAGACAGGAACAAAGGTAACATCAGAAACAAGTGATCTACGGCTTCGGAGAATTCCAAAGCACACAAGCTTTGTGGATGCCTTTCATAAGGTCAGTGCCATGAAGACAAGAGAACCCAGAAGAGTGTGAGGGCTAGATACTTGACTCTTCAAAACCCACATACAGAAACACTGCCATCTAGCACAATACTATATAGCCCATCTCAGTTGAATGAAGCAGCCTTAGAAGCAACCAGTATGATCTTATTAAGTGTACCATCTTAGTATAATAAGTGTGCCTGCTTACAGTTTGCCTGTAATCACACTTTACACCTTGTTGTTGTTCAAGTTCCCTTACTCCAGTGAAATTCAGAGGAAGATAGACTTTTGATTAGGTGTCAATGGCTCTGAAATGAGAACAGACTGAACTATGAAGCCCAAAATTTGGGATCTGCTCCAAACTAGTGCCAAACCTTTGCAGTTGTTTTGCAGCACTTGGTAGCAAAAAACCCATGTTTTGCAGCACCCCTCCAACTGAGCAACTGCTACTCAAAGCTAGGGTCATAGCTATCACCCCAAACTGCAATTGCAGGAAGCACATCAAGAAATAATTCAAGCCTGGGTTCCAAGTTAATGCCAGAGTTTTGCTATTGTTTTGCAAACTTTGTGAAGTGAAACCCTCACATTTTGTCACACCCCCAACAGTGGGTCACTGCCTTACTCAGTGTGGGTTGGGGCCATAATGGACTTACTGCCGACAAGCACTGTTTCTGGGAGAGAAATTTTGGGGTTCATAGTAGTTATTGGTGCTGGGACAATATTTCCCTATTTTAAAATAGGACCTGACACAATGGAACCCAAGGTCTGTGTATGTGTGTGTGCACAAGTAAGTGTGTACACCCATACTTCAACACAAGTATTCCCCCCCCCCAAGGAGCAGGCAATGCCTTCAAGAGGTAATCTGGCAGTCCTACATAGGGAATATACTTCTGGGCGGTCCCTTGTTTGGGCATGGGTTTGCTTAGTGTGCTTCATGGAGGGAACATAGCTTTCACTTCACAGAATTACTGTACTTTCCCGTGTATAAAACGCCCCTATGTATAAGACGATCCCTATTTTTTGAGCCCAAAATTAAGAAATAAATAATTGCAACATTCTGTGTGTAAGACGACCCCCAATTTTAAACTTAAAAAATTTGGGGGGAAATATAGTCTTAAACATGGGTGGCGCTGTGAGTTAAACCACAGAGCCTAGGACTTGCCGATCAGAAGGTCAGCGGTTCGAATCCCCACAACGGGGTGAGCTCCTGTTGCTCGGTCCCAGCTCCTGCCAACCTAGCAGTTCGAAAGCACATCAAAGTGCAAGTAGATAAATAGGTACCGCTCCAGCGGGAAGGTAAATGGCGTTTCCATGTGCTGCTCTGGTTTCGCCAGAAGCGGCTTAGTCATGCTGGCCACATGTACGCCGGCTCCCTCGGTCAATAAAGCGAGATGAGCGCCGCAACCCTAGAGTCGGCCACAACTGGACCTAATGGTCAGGGTTCCTTTATAGTCTTAAACACGGGAAAATACAGTATTGTTACCTTTCTTTAATCGGGTGTTTATCGGTGTCATCACTCTTCCTGCTTTTTAGTTTGGAAGTATTTCGCTGAGTGAAGAGGAAAAAGATGAAATAATCCTGAAATTAGAGAAGGCACACAATGGTGCGCTGGAGGGAAGCTCACAGGAAAGGTAATTGCAAACCACAGGCTTTCTGACAGAAAGGACCAAAAGGGGCTTGGTAGAAAAACAGCAGCCTGTCTGAGGTAAGTCGGTATCTGAATACACCTGAGAATGTAGTAGAAGCACCCAAGGCAGCCTGTGGTCCTCTGTTTATTGCTTTACATCCTCTCAGCAGTGCTATAGGGCAGGGTCAAAGGAACCTTTTTCAAGCAGAAGGCTGCATACTTTTGGACCAGGGATAGCTCAGTCAGTAGAGCATGAGACTCTTAATCTCTGGGTCATGGGTTGGAGCCCCACATTGGGGGTTGGACTAGATGACCCTTGAGGTACCTTCCAGCCCTACAACTCTATGATTCTATGAAAAGTGAGCAACGATTCTAGCAATGAGAAGGCTAGATTCTATACACACTTGCATACCCCTCTTTGTTCTCCATCCAAGAAAGCGACAGTTCACGCCATGCTGCAGGAGTAAGGCTGGGGAGGGGATGAGGTCTGGGGAGAGTCCTGGGGGCCAGTTAGAGAGGCTTGAGACCCCACTGGATCTGAAGTTCCCCGCCTCTGTTATGGGGAAATCAGTACTTCCCTACGTATTTCCTCTTGTGCGGGGGGGGGGGGGACAAGCAAGGAGTTGTATAGCATGGCAGCCACCATGGATTCCCACCCCCCAACCTAGTGTCCCTGCTATGCCCCCTTTTTGAAGCTGTCAGTTTCTGTCCTCTTTAAAGTGAATGTGGGAAGTAGAGAGAGAAGATGCCTCTGCTCCAGCAGACAGGGAGTGTGAAATATCTGTGAAGTACCACCATTGCCACCCTGCAGAAATAGCAAATCCAGATTAAATTGGGGGGCAGGGGGGGGATATAGGGTGACATTTTCATGAGGACAATGACAAGTGACTACTACAAAAAAAACTTGCACGCGCAAACTGTACCAAGTCCACAGTAAACTTCCATGCGGAAGTGCCGTGTAAAGCAGAAAAGGCTAGCAAAATCCCTTTCCTCGTGTAGCAGTCCTGCTATCTTTTTGATGAAGATGTACTCCCCACTCTAGTGCTAGAGCACAAATTTTCGATTAGTTCTTTTGCAAGAACAAGCAAATAGGTTATGCACTTTGCGCCACAGCATCCCATTTTATGTGGATAGGATATCACACTGCTCCTAATGTATTGGGTATTGGGTATTCATTTGAATACAGCACTAAAAAGAATATGTGGGTTTGTTTGTTGAAAATTCTGGATTAGCCCAAAGGATGCATGTCAAACTCCCCACCCCCACTTTACAGTTCACCTTCTGAACCATCCTCGTTGGCTGTCCTCACCTCTCAGAAATCAGACAACTTTTCAGTGCCTCACCCCAAAATGGTAGAATCGTCTTCCTTCAATTCGGCACCATCTTCTGAGAAAATGCCCATGGGGAAAAGTAAGTTCAAATTCTTCCTCTTTAAAAATAGTCCGGCATTGACTAGTTGATCAAAAAGTCGTACATGCAATGCATACTCACACACACACATGTGCAATGCACATAGGCCCAATGTAACCTAGGTTAATTTCTTGGACTGTTCTACGTATGCTAAAGCATTGACTTTACTGACAGAGCCTCTTCAGACTTGTGGGTTGGGTTTTTCTCTAATGTATTCTGTAACAGGGTCATTGCCACAATTATGACAGAACGCGAGCCTCTTACACCCCTTCCTCACACAACTGCTGCCCCCCTGCGGTTGGCCAGTTGTGCCTCGTTTAGCCATTAGTCTCCTCCACCACTTCCCTATGAGCTCACAGCCCTTTCCCCAGACAGGAAGAAATCTGGGGGTGCTCAATTAAATATTGGATCCCCAGAACCTAGAATAAGACACCCTGCATCACTTACAGTTCACTCAGAGAGTAAAGCAAACCCACAGCTCCCTACATCTGCCAGAGAACAGATTAACTTTTTGGTCTTTAACAACCCCGATCCTAGACTCCTGAAGCAGGAGGAACCCAAACATTCCAGGCACATGGAAAATTACAAGAATCATTGATACTGGCAAACACATGCACCTCTGACCCCACTAACCAAATCACAAAGCTTTATAAAGAACAGGAGGGGAGATGACAAATAGACAAAGCCGTTTAAAAGAAAAGAGCACTGTGGCTCAGAGCTATGTAGGCTGACCTAAGCAACAACAGGCTTCTCAGTCTGCTCACAAGTAACAGAACATAGATGATCAGTTGCAGGTCCTCCCCACCTCCCCCATGAGCAGTAAGGGACAGCATGAACCCCTGATGAAGGGGTGGGGGGCAAAGGCTTGCCTTCAACAGCTCACTCTTAAGAACTCTATACCCCACCATTTGTTGCCATTCAGTGACCAATCAGCCATGTCATGTTTTGCAGGTAAAAAGAAAATCTACACCTTTGGGGGAATAACAGAATGCAAGGGTCAGAGGAAACTAGTTACAGTATATAGTTTAACTAACTAGTGTTAGTCAGTATAACTAACTAGTGTTAGTTAATGCCAGTATTTCCCACCACCTCACTCCTAGACAAGACTAATCTATAAACTATGGATTCATAAGCCTGGTAGGAATTATGTATTGGCCTCACCCAGTAGAAATGGAGAGGCAGTAGACCAGGGCTTTCTGTGCCAGCAATAATAGTGCATTAGTGGTATATTTTATACTGGACCATCTACACATCGTTCTGCTTTATTAGTTGTTCTGTGATGCTTCCCCAATGTTACTGCATTATTGGCATCCAGAGGGGTGCTCTTGTGCTACAAAACAACAAAAATGGAACAAAAACAACCCTCAACATTTGTGGTATAAAAAAATTATGGGGCATGCACTCATTTGGGGGGAAAAGCAGCAGTCTGCCCTGAAACCTTTGCAAGGGTGAAGAGTATTGAAAGTGTAATCCCATCATAAGCACAAATCAGCATGAATGTACCATGCACAATAAAAAGGATGTCTGGAGGCGCCAGGAAGCAGGCCTAGCAACCAGAATGCAGAGAAATGTATGAAATAGCTCCCCACCTTGGGAGGGACCCTAGTAAAGGGGGAAGTCTACAGAAATAGAGACCACTATCCCATTGATTCCCTTTCCACTGGTAATTAGCAAAAGGTGTGAGGTCATGATTAAGTAAGCAGATTGTTGAAACAGGCTGGCATTTAGCATCCTAGTCAGGTTGAAACAAGCCCATTTTACGTAGTCACCTGGTGAGACTTCCAGGTAGGATGACATCTCAGGTTGCTTGATCTCAACAAGTTGGATTTTCCTTCTTCCCTTTACTATTGACAAAGAAGCTCACACTCTTGCTGCTGCTAGAAGGAGGCAAATGAAGGCAGCCCAGTTAAACAAACACTTGTCTACATTGAGCTTCCCCCTGCTGAGGCTATGATTACCATCCTATACACACTTACTTGGGAGTCTGTCTCATTGAACTCCATTGGGCATACTTCTGAGTAGACAAATATAGGACTGCATTGTTTATTTCCCATGTCCATGGATGACTTTCCTGCAGTAAAACTTGTGGATGAATCATCATCATGCTATAGGAGCACAATCCTGCAAACAAGTAATTGTGGCAGAATAACAGAATGTCCTTTCTATATGGTGAGATTTCTCTGTAAAACAAAGCATGTATTTACCCTTGGCTAGGCTATTCATCAGTGTTCTTACAGGAACACAAACCAAAAGCCCTAAAGCTGCCACCCTGTGCTCATAACCCACCAAGCATGGGGTCAGGCCTGGTCAGGCTGGCAGAGGCAACCTTCTCTTTTGCCATGACAAGAGAAAACTATTGCAAAGCTGGCTGGTTACTCCTTCTCTGCCCCCATGGTCTTCTAAAGCATAATAAGCACTGCTTTACCTCCAAAGTTCCCTCGCCTGTCCCTGCTGACACATAAAATCTTTTCTCAAGCCCTCCATGGAATTGATAACATGGACACCATACTGAGCTGCTTGAAAGCTTCCCTTCTTTTTCCCTTCCTTTCTCCTGGCCCAGCGCCACCTAGTGGTCCTTGTGTTTATACAGCTACCCCACACCATATGTTGTTGCCTCCTCTTGTCCCTCCTTCTCTCAAGACCGTTTCCTCTTCAGGCTATGGATCCCTAGCCTGATTTCTCCAGCCCCTTCCTTAAACTACTTTTCTCTGGGCCTTGTGTCCTTTCCTACACTTCCTGAGGGAATCTCTTCCTACATGAGCATTTTCATCTGCCCTGCCTGCAGCCTTCCCTCTGTCCCTCCTTACAGGAGTCTGATCCTGGACTCATGAACATTTGGCCTTTCACTTGTGTCAAAGAAGGTGCACAACAAATAATCTTGTAGCATCTTCAAGACTAACACGTCCATAATGGCGTCAGCTTTGGGGACTAAAGTCCACAATTGTATGTCATTATCTGTCTGTTAGGTTTTTAAAAAAGCAGTTATTCCCCTCTCCTCCCCGATAACATGGCAAGCAAAACAAACTAGCGCCTAGTGCTGGCACATTCTTTCTGAGCAACTAAACTATTTTAACTTTTCATAGCACAGTGACTCAGCCAGTGGCTGAGCAGGTGTATTGATTGATTAAGTGAGGTAATTCTACTTTTCAGTTAGATAAATTATCCAATGGAGGTAACAGTTGTTGTTTTTTTAAAGCAACTCTACAATGTTCATGAGTTATTAAAAATTAGCATTCATGATCCCGCCTGTTACGGACACAGGAGACTTTGGAATTCCCTCCCTAGTGAAGCTAGACTGCTTCCCGCCTTGTTGTCCTTCCACCAGCAGGACTTTTTTGTTTCAACAGGCTTTTGGGTACGGACTGCTTTTTATGAAAGGGCTATTGCCGTGTTGTTTTTATTGTAATTATTTGTATGGGTTTTTTATACATGTTATATATGTATATAGTTTTACTATCAATGTTTAATTGCTTTTTAATGATTGTTCTTTTTCATGTTTTTAGCGGTTCTCATTTTTATATGTAAGCAGCCTTGTGTTCCGTCAGGGGGAAAAGGCGTGTCTAAATAAACAAACAAATATTCATAAATACAGATAACTTATTTGTATAATGTATTTATTTATTATTGGATTTACATCCCACCTTTCAGCCAAAGCACCCAAGGCAGCTGATAAGTTTAAAACATAAAGTGATATGTAAGAGAGAACAAAGAGACTTCTCTCAGACCCACTAAGGGTCATATCCGGAGCGAATGGCCGGTGCTCTGTGGCCTGGGCTTCTCATCTGCCTTCCCCCAGGGCACACAGGCCTTTTCTAATGCAGCTAATATCACCACAGTGTAATGTCTGACTTTCAGCTACAGTGTTTTCCCCGGGACGTTTTCATTAGTTTTTCATTAGTTTTCATTCATATGCCATATGAGTATATTATGTTTCAACTTTCGAAAGCTCCTTCCCTGGATCGTTGGAGCCTTGCACAGTCTCGTCTCACTCTTGGACAGCTGTCAGAGGAAGAAATGCACACCCACATTTTGCCCTGCCCCTTCATAGAAGAATGCAGGAGGTGAGTACCTTCAGAGCTCAACTCTTGCGTGAGTATTTGCTGCCATTTCTCTGCGACTCAGGAGAAGAGTGATAAGCCTCTGCCTTGCAGTTTCACCGGACCTAAGGAGAGACTCCTGCATGCTTTCTATTACTTTCCATTTTGAAGCAAACATTATTCCTTCCTCCTGGATGGTCTGTACGCTACTCCACTGTGTGTGAAATTCTCAGTAAAAGCCCAGCCAGTAAAAGACAGGGTGCACCCACCCAGTAGCAACCCAGTTGCCTACCTGGCTTTCCAATTTTGAGTTCACTGCTGGTAAAGAAGATGAGGAAGGGTGAGGTGGCAGGGATGTTGGCACAGTGTGGGCACAGTGGAGGGAGTGTTTGATGGGCTCCACCAGTGCCGGTACCGTGCTGAACTCCCTGCCACCTTTTCCCTTTTAAGTTACTGGCAGCGGCCTCTGCCATTGGAAGCCAGATGACCAATGCCAACCTAGGCTGCTGTGCCCTGCTGACCACTCCTGGCTAAACCTGTGTCCACCTTTTCACTGAAAGCTGCACCCAGCGGCCACCCACCCCATCCTCTCATAGTGCAATAGTAGTTCTGCCTTCAAATGAGGAGGTAGGCTTTTTCAGAGCAGGGAGCAAAGACCTTTCTTTGCAAGTTTCACTTGGCAAACTTTGAGACAACAGTGTAGAACAAGCAACCCGCCTTCAGCTTTTTAGTCTGTTGCTGCCCCACTTCGGAGTGCTTTTTGAGGCCCTGTATCATTCATCAGTTTGCCCATCCTTTTGTGTAGTGCTCCTTTTCTGAGACAATGTTCTGGGCCTACCTGCTGTCCATCACTGATCAACATGAAGGAGGCCCTCAGCAATGCAGGGTAGGGTCCATCCCTGAGGCACCCTCCGCCATTCTGTCAGACAGGTGTCTGGTGGATCCGGAGCTGCCAAAGAATCGTAAGTTAGAAAGACCCAGAGAAGCAAAGTTGGGAAGAAGTTGGGCTTTTCACATTATGTGGATAACTCTGTGCTTAAAAGCATCAGCCAGCTAGACTTACAAGTCCACTACAGTGGTACCTCGAGATGCGAACGGGATCCGTTCTGGAGCCCCGTTCGCATCCTGAACAGAACGTAAGACACGACTGCACGTCTGTGCGTGTGCGAGTCGCATTTTGCTGTTTCCACGCATGCGCGTGATGTCATTTTGACCATCTGTGCATGTGCGAGCGGCGAAACCCAGACGTAAGCGCTCCGTTACTTCCGGGTTGTTGCGGAGCACAGCCCGAAAATACTTATCCTGAAGCGTATTTATCCCGAGGTATGACTGTACTAGCACCTCCAGCATCGCCTTAAGCTCACAAAGCAGCAAGTCTGTAACCACTTTGTGTAGTGTGCAAACATCTGCTCAACTCATGGCTACATGCCCCTGCGTGTGTGTGCACACATGCACACACACACACACACACACACACACACAGAGTCAACATCCTGCCAACAATCCCTTCATGTTTACCACACAAACCTCATTGTTTAAGGAATAGCTGTTAGAATCACTTCACCTCAGATGAAGTGACTTTACCAGCACCACTTTCTCTCTCACATCCGCTCTAAATCCATGTGCTTTAATTACCTTCTTATGTGCCTCCCCGCCCCCCCCCCAATCTTTTTGGCTTTTCACCTCCCCAGTTGGCTTCTTATTTTTTATTGCGTTTACCACCCTCCTGGAATATGTAATGGAAGTGGAGCGAATATGATCTCTGACAGGATGTGCTATTTTGCCTGTTCATCTGTGACACAGCTTCTTGTCAGGCTTTTCTGCTCCTCCTCCACAGACCTGGTATTCACTAGGAAATTGCAAATAGCCAATCTGCATATGGCAAATGTTTAATCATATTGGAAGTATAATAAAAATATTTCTGTTGAAGATAAACATGTATATCTGTAGTTAACCCAAGAAACAATAGCTGTTTATACTCTATACCTTAAAAGCACATTCAAAGCACAGTCTTTTCCTCAAAGAATTCTGGGCACTGTAGTTTACCCCTCACAGAGTTACAATTCACACCCACATGTTAACAAACAGCAGTGCCCAGAATTCTTTGAGGAGAAAAATGTTATTCGAATGTGCTTTGAAGGCATAGAGTGTACGTAATCTAGACTTTGTATAGATGTGATCTCTCCTACCCCACCCCCAAATATAGTTTACCCCAGGATTGTCAGGGTGGTGCTCATGGGTGCAGTTGCACATGCAGAGGCATTCACTGGTTCTCAGAGGCTTGCTTCCCCTGCTGAAATTAGGCTTGTGAAAAGCATTTTGTTGCAGCCAATAGAAAGATTACAGAGTGTGCTTGGCCATTGTGTGCATGTAGTGCTCATGACACTTTGTCCAATTTGCAAATGCACCCATGAGCAAGAAAAGGTTGGTGATCCGTGCTTTGCCCTAAATAATCCTTTTCTAATTCTACTATGTTTGCAGACAAATTCACAACTGTCTCAGCTGCTACTACTCTTGTAGCTTCAGACCGCCATTTTCCTTATACTGGAAACTAAGTGCAGTGGAACCTTGGTTTTTGAACGTAATCCATTCTGGAAGACCTTTCAACTTCCGAAACGTTCGAAAACTGAAGCATGCATTCCTTGAAGCATTTGCTTATGGAAAATTCAATATGGAAGCCGTGTGGCACGTTTGACTTCTGAAAAGCGTTTGAAAACCGAAGCAGTTACTTTCAGGTTTTCAGCATTCGAGAACTGAAACAATCGACTTCCAAGACGTTCAGAAACCAAGCTTCCACTGTACAAGAGTTACAGATGACTAAGTTGGTCTGTGAGAAGACTTGTTCTCTTCACAACTGCCTGTGCTTCTCTCAGTTGACTTCTAACCCACCACCTGTCTGGATTTTCACTTTTTGAAATATGGCAGCCCTAGATACCTCCCTTCTCCCATATCTCTTACCTTACTTCCTTTGTCTGCCTTACACTTTAACAACTCCAGAAATATTCCGTCACAGGCCCATAAGTAGCATAGCTCATACCAATTGTTTCTAAATCAGTCATACCTAACCCATCTTTTTTCTCCTCTTCCCACTTTCTTCCCCTAGATGCCATATTGGTTCAGGACCATTAAGGATTGTGAGTGTACATAACACGGGCAAATTTGTCCGAATCTTCAATACATTATTGAACAAGGAAATAGATTTAAGTGGCTACATCATCCAGCAGTGCGTTAAAGACTTCCCAGTGTCTATCTATCGTTTCCCGAATGGCACCATTCTGCCTGCACAACATCACATCACAGTAAGCAGCAGGGACCTCTCCTGCTTCCCAATCCTGAGTGTGATATAGATATAGATACAGTATTTTTCCAGGTATAAGACGCCCCCATGTATAAGCCACCTCCTATTTTGGGGGACTAAATTTAAAGAAAATGAGGGGAGATGGCCCAAAGTTGTTGAGCTTTTTTCTTTTTTTAGGGGGAATTGCACTCAACCAACTGGCTGGTGTGCACAGCTTCCCCTCCACGCAGCTGCGGGAAACGCTCCCTAGAGCAGTGTTTCCCAACCTTTTTTGGGCAAAGGCACACTTGTTTCATGAAAAAAATCTCGAGGCACACCACCATTACAGCCCCGTGACGTCAGCGCGCAGCGTCACGCCGGGAGGGACGCACGAAAGTGTAAGTTTCAATTTTTTCCCCTCCCCCTTGCCTTCCTTCTGTGCCAACCGCCAAAAAGCCAAGAAAAAAGCCAAGACTTTAGGGCAGCAGGTCGACACGGAAGAAGCTCCTACCTAAGGACAGGTGCAACGGCCGTGTCCTCTTCTGCCACACTTGGCAGCCCTGCCTCACGGTCGTGACTCCCACCCTGATTTCTCCCCGCAGGTCGAGCGGCACAGGCAGCCCAATGTGTCCAGCCCAGACACAAGCCCCGCTTCCCCACTCTAGATCCTGAATGCGACCAAGTGCTCTGGACTCCCGAGCAGGGTGGGAAAGAGGACTCGCATCTGGTAGCCTCCGGGCTCCTCGCCTGCTCGAGGGATGGCATTGCAGGCAAGCTGCCGGCCGTCGCCATCGCCGCCCCCTCATGCGAGTGGACCTGCCCGGAGTGGTGGGCCGGGGGAGGCTCGCTCTCTGTGGGGATGTGGCCCACACGCGCGGCCCCGCTTCCTCCTGCCCAGGGCTGAGCTCCTTACCCGCGATCTCGGTCTCGCGCACGCGGATCCCACTTATTCCGAAGCTCGCGCCACTAGCTGGGGCTCTCACACCGTGCCAGGGCGAGGCGGCGCGGCCCACTGACGTCATCGCGGCTCGCCGCCGCCCTCGACTTCCCTGTTCCCTCCCCTCCCTCGGGTCGCCGTGGTTACCGAGGACTGCAAGCTGCTCGGGCGAGCGTGGGGCATTAAGTGGGAGAAGGAAAATTAAAATTAAAACTCGCCTGAAGGCCGCCTCTCCGGATATCTTTCGAATTTTTTAATTTTTCCCGCGGCACACCATGCAACGTCTCGCGGCACACTAGTGTGCCGCGGAACACCGGTTGGGAAACACTGCCCTAGAATACACACCTCCCACAGCGGCATGGGGGGGGGGGAGTTGCACGACTGCCAACCAGCTGGCTGGCAGCTCGCAACTCCCCCCCCCCCAATATCCGTGTAAAGGACAATCCCAGTTTTTTGACATGATTTTTGAGTCAAAAAACCTCGTCTAATACATGGAAATTACGGTATATAAGATATTATCTTGCTGAACAATAATTTCATGCCACAGGTAGTCCAAAACATTTTGCTTCAGACAGATGACATCAATATGAACTGAAAGTTAGCCCACTGGATTTAAGAACTCTAAAAAGTTATTTTTGCTATAAAATTTTTCTATATCCTAAAAAAAGTTGAGTTTGAGCAAAGAAAGGAAGAGGGAAACAATTGTCTCCATCTGATATATTTCTAAATTGTACTATGTGCTTATGGGTACAAAAATATTTTTAAAAAGCAAAATGGTTGTATGGGAAGTGTTGCTGCTTTCCCAGAAATGTGTAATTCTGACCAACAAAACAGAATGTATTTCTACCAGCACTACGGGGAAATAATAGACTATATATGGGTGGAATTTAACATCGTGCTAACACAATTGCTCCATCAGCACAAGCATTTATCTTTGCCAGACAAGGGTTTTTTTTAAAAGCAGATTTCCTGACTGCAGAGGAATTTAATGAGCAAAGCCAAAAGGGATTAACAAATTAGTAGTAGTTTTCTGGACTGGTTCACTTACTGGATCTCCTCTTCATTCCAAATTGTCTTTCCAAGTAGCTTTCCCCCCCATGAGTTTTGCAAAAACAGGCCACCAGGCTACAGTTACAGATGAAAATGGGAAGTACTGTAGGTCATGCATTAATGTTGTGCCTTGTCCATTTGCACTATATTTTATAGGTGTGGGCTGCAGGGGCCAACCTAGCTCATGAGCAAGCTTCAAACATGCCACTAAGCAGGCAACATTTTTTCAGAACGGGTCCAGAATGTACAACCTGCCTCTGTGACTACCGTGGCCAGGTGAATTGCTTTGTTTAATAGTCTGGAGGAGAAGGGATGTACAGTGTGTTATCATTTTCTTAGTTTTAAAAATTAAAAAGGGGGAAAGGCACAAAAGGTTGACCATCCTAAGGTAATGATAGCCAACGTGGGACCCCCCCTCCCCCGATGTTGTTGGGTTACAACACTAGACATGATGGTTGGGCTTGATGGGAATCGTAGTCCAACAACACCTGCAGGGCACCACATTGGCTATCCATGACGTAGGGTGGCATTGTATCAGAGTAAACTTAAGCATAGATTTGTAATATGAAACAGTATTTGAGTGTGGTGGAGCTCATGAATATACATGAAATGGCTGTTATGCACACTGTAAACAGTGAGAGGTTTATGTGAACCCAAACTGTGCCTTGGGGTTGGTTTCTGTTGAATGAGGTCACCAAAGACCTATGGCATTTCTGTGACTAAAGGTGTTGTTTACATGGCGAGTGAAGCTGCAATTGGTTTCCCACATCCAGGGAACAGTGTATCTCTGTGTGTTTATTTTGTGTGTCAGTTATAGTACCCCTGCCCCGAAAAGAACATCAGGTGCAGCCACCAAATGGCATCACAGCTTGTTTGGAGCAGAGCATTAGTAGTTACAAGCCAGCAGCTAAATATTAATGGCCACTTGTGAAATTTTGAATAAATGAATATAAACCTAAGTATGTGATCCTCGATTGTAATTTCTGGATCAACAGCTGATACACATTTATGGCTGTTGGGAATGAAGGACATGCTAAAGGACTTGCATGCCCTGAGGGGAAAGCAGAAGAGGGAATGTCTACCATCCACTTCTGAATACCATCCTGAGAGAATCCGTCCTTTTCTCATTCTTTGATATAACAAATTGTCAACTACCATGGGAGCATTGAAAAGCAGTACTGTATTGCTGAGGGACGACGACGAATGAGGAGGAGGCGGAGCTGGCGCCACAGCATTAAGCTGCTACACACGCCCCCCTGAGGCACCTGGTTGGCTGCCTCCAGTGGGCGTGGGCGCCAGCCAGGTAAGGAGGGGAGGGGGCTAAGGCCCCCTACCAGGGGTGGAGCTCGGTCTCCCGCCCACAACCACTCCCCTCTCTTCCAGGGAGGAGAGTCTTTATATAAATGTTAAAGTCTGGTGAATAACTTTATTTTCCTTTCACTTTCATCTTCTAAGATTATTTCACAATATAGAGGTCCTCAGCACTTCATGGCAGCTGCAGACGCCTATAGCGATAATGTGGACCTTTCAGTGGACAAATTTCCACTCAGTGAAGATGATGAAACTTTTGAGTCCTTGCCTTCAAGGCCAGAGGTAGCTTCGTCCCAACGAATTCGTAGAACTTCAGGCATCTTGGTAAACAAAAGGTAGAGATTCAATCTAGGAGTGTGCTGGTGAAAAACAGGTAGAAGGAATGGAGTACAGTCAGTATCATGCAATGGTTTGCACATAACACTAAGCCATGGTTTATTAAACCATAGCTTAGTGTTATGCATGACCCCTTTTGAGCCACTTAACTATGGTTTGCTTACTGCATACAAACCACAAGCTGAATGCATTATTTGTTATTGGCTCACAAATCCTGGTTTATTTTACATGTTTGGTGTTACATGTGCACCTTTCCTTAACCATGGCTTGTTTGACACTCCCTGTCTTCTATAAATTCACAAAACTAGAAAGGCATGAGGCAAGATTAACTCAAAAGCCAAACAAATGTTGGAGAAACAAATCGTGTTTTGTTTGATTGTCTGTAAGGCAACTTGTGGTTAACTCACATTTTGTTAAACAAACCATGGTTTAAAACAAACTATGGTTTAGTGTTAAGTGCAAATCATACCATTACTATCACACTGCTCATATCCAACTCATGCACTCTGAAGACTGTGGCTCTAAATCTTTAGATGCCAGCACCGATTTTTAGAACAGTGCAGTCTTGAAAGGTTTGATCTGCCATTTTAATTCAAAATGGCATCCAGTTGTATCCAAAGAGACGAAAACCTGCTCCATGATCTCAGGAAGCATTGTGCAAAATTATGACAGAGGTGTTCAAGAGGTGTCCAAATGCACAGTGTACAAACAACTTTCCAAAATATAAAGTAGATCAGGTTGATCACTTTCAGTGCCCAGATGCACCAGTGTGACGTGTTTGCAGCTGCCCTGAAGCTGTTTGAAATGGATAGTGTTGGTTGCAAGGAGCTGATGCTTATTCTGACTCTTTTAACAGGGTGAGCTTCCTCTTCGGTCAATCTTCTTTTTTTCCTGTTCAGGTTCCATGGACACTTTTCTTTTGATTCTGCACAAAGTAGCAAAATGCTGCTTAGTCGTGCCACAGGTATCAGGACGAAAAGCAGTGATGCAAGCAGCGAAACTTCCAGCTTATATTCAGTTTCCTCAAAAAGTTTGCTTCCACTCATGGGTATGCAAGTCAACATAAGGATCTCTGTTTTAACTATATCTGTTGTTAAATATAATCTGTGTACTGCTATGTGCATTAAGGAAGAATTTTATGCTATATTTGTCAAAATAAATAAAAAATAATTTTAGAAGCATAGCTTAATTCAATTTTTTCATAACTGGAACTAACTACACGTCACATGCAAACGGATGGTATGGAGCCCTGGTGCCTTCTTTAAAAAAGAAGGAAAAATAACTCTAGGAGGGAGTGTTTTGAGCAGAGCATCAGCAAAGATAGGTTGCTTGCTTAGCTCTTTCCTAGCCATCATTTCCCATCTCTGTATCACCTTCTAAGCAGTTCCCCACTCCCATTCCCTGCTGCTTTGGAAGACAAATGTGAAGCACAAAAAGGGTAGATACTGAAAGAGAGAAGCATTCCCTCTTTTTGTCCTCCCTACTCTGTTCAAAATACTTCCTCCCTCCTCCAAAGTTTTATTCCTTTCAGAATGGTGTTGGGCCTCCATTTGGTGTGTGTACACATACCATATAGTTAGCCCCTTAGGACAATTCTACACTAGGGACCTAAATACAGTGGTGCCTCGGGTTAAGAAATGAATTCGTTCCAGAAGTCCGTTCTTAACCTGAAACTGTTCTTAACCTGAGGTACCACTTTAGTTAATGGGGCCTCCCGCTGCCGCCACACAATTTCTGTTCTCATCTTGAAGCAATGTTCTTAACCCAAGGTACTATTTCTGGGTTACTGGAGTCTGTAACCTGAAGTGTCTGTAACCTGAAGCGTCTGTAATCTGAGGTACCACTGTATGGGTAATAAAAATGTTTCCCCTTCCACCTAATATCCTGGAAACTTAATGGATGGGGGACAGAAATCTCTCAACATCTCACAAAACACAGGCTCAGGTTCATTTACTGTAGATGCACACTAAGAAACAATACCAATGTGCAGTGAGCAATCTAATTACAGTACCTAAATCTGTGGTCATGGGCATAGTGGCACCCTTGAGGATTTCCCCGGTGCCCACAAAACCATTGAGCACCCTATTCACTGCCTCCTTGACATGACATGGCAAAGGTGGGTATTCCCCCCCCATCCCCAAAGTACATAGAGCTGAAGGAGGAAGTTTCCTACTTTCTCGTTCAGTGCACTGTGTTTTTCATGTCTCAGACTGGCAGCGGAGCAATGAAGAGGAAGGAAAGGGGCATGAACTGGAAGACAGCAGAGGAAAAGGAAGTGGCAGGAGGCAGAATGAGAAAGTGAAGTGCCATAGGGGATGAGGGCCAGTGAAGGCTACAGTCTGGGAAGGAGATGGGGAGTGTCCCAAGGGCCACACAGAGGCACCCAGAGAGCCACATTTGGCCTTTGGGTCTGAGGTTTCCCGCCCCTGCTCTGAATCATTTAGGTCAAGGTTACCTGAAGCACCCTTATTTTACTGTTAGATATTGTTTTTTAATTGGAAATTGTAAACTACTTTGTGGAAGAAATTACTCAAAAAGTAGGATATACATTTTTAAATGAACAAGTATTGCTATGTCCCCCTCCCCATCATTTGATTGTCCCAAACACATGAATATGTTCTCCCCACCAACATCCCCAGTTGCTCTGTTCTTTCTGCAGCGTGTGGAATCATGTGCTAAGAAGTTAAATGAAGTGTGTGGTAAGACAGGGATAAATTGTGAGCCCTACTTGCTATTGTGTGAGTTCCAAAACACATTGTGGTCCTCCATTGCTCTGTGGGTCTAGATAAAGGTGTCCAGTTGTTTATGATTCTTCTAAAGTTGGGAGGGGGTGTTTTAGACACCATCTTCAGTTTAGATTAAATTGTAAAATGTGTGTGTGTGGGGGGGGAGGATTTTAGTGCTAATAAGGCACTCTGCTTTTATTGTTCTTTGGCAGAAAAGAATAGCAGTTCTTCAACCAGCGAGGGAGATTTTGCTTTTCAGACATGGCAGCCTCAAATTATGGAACCAGAAGCTAGAGTAAGTATGTTCATTAGTAACAAATACATGGAGAGGTTAGTGGCCTCCCCAGAGTCGTACTGTAAATGCTGTGTAGGCACCTCTGAGCCCAAGGTTGCTGGATAATCAGACATTGGAATAAAGAAACAGGAAACAGAGGTTTCCTTCTCCATTCATAGTACAAGTACAACTAGCAGAAAGTGTCCGGTGCTGTGTGGGAATTCTAAGAAACCCAAACATATTGTGATTTTTAAATGGATAGTATGATTTGTGAGTATGGCTGCTGTGCATGCCCCCCCCCCCCCCACCGATGCAGGGCTCAATGCATCCAATGGTATCCAAACATAGACAAAAAATACCTCTTCCACCTTAGGAAATCTCATATGCAACTATCACTATGCCCTCTTGATTCAAAATTGTGTCTAGCCTCCAAACATAGAGCAGGATGACCATCTCCATCTTGGAACCAAATTGGGGGACAATAACTTCAAGTCATCCAAATTGTCGTAGTTTGGACTCATGATGCTTAATTGGGCAAAATGACACCAAATTGGGCAACAATATCTTCAGGGGTGTCCACATTGGCACCGTTTGGACCCATAACCAAAACTGAGTGAAGTCACATCAAAGTCACATTTTGGTCCATCATCTTGATTCAAAATAGCACCCAGCATCAAAACATAGATGAAGTTCGCTGCTTCCCCGCTCAGGAACTCTCATGCTGAGTTGGCCAATATCTTCAGAGGCATCCACATTGGCACAAGTTGGCCTGTCATGCCAAATTTGCTAAATAGTGAAATGATATATTCCAAGGTGTCCAAATTGGTGCAGGTTGGACACATCACACCAAAAACTGGACAACAACATGCCCAAGTCACATTTCAGTCTGCCATCTTGATTCAAAATGGCAGTCGGTTGCTGCCCCCACTTCAGCAGCCCTCATGTAGAGTTTGAAATAAGCATAGTTTGGACCTGTCCCACCAAAAATTGGGCCGTCACGCTAAAGACATGTTTCAGTCTGCCAACGTCCAATCAATGGCAGCCAATGTCAAACATTAATGAAGACTACCACCCCCACTTTAGGAACCCTCATGGCAAATTTGTAAACAATATCTTGAGAGGCATCGCAACGTATAGGAAACTTTCCAAAATATACAGAAGATAAATTAGTACTAAAACATTTTTTTTGAAATAAAGAATAAAAAATAAAAGAGCACTATAGCATGTCACACCACAATGCTATAATGCTTTAAAAAAATTTTTTTTGAAGCATTCTGGCCATTGGCATTTTTGCAGCAGTGTTAATGGCAATGACCAGAAAGCTTTTTATTTCTTATTTTTAGACAGCATTATGGTGTTAAGCACGCTAACATTATTAAAAAAAAAAAAAAAGCTGGAAAAACTTTAGCCCTAGTTAGGAGATCAATTAAATAACATAAACAGGGTGATAAAAAGTATCTACCGCAAAGGTTATGGTGAATGTATGCAGAGTTTTGACATTGTTCACCTGCACGATAGATCTCTGCCCATCTAATACCCGCCTCTTTAAACAGACAGAAGTAGCACCAAGGGCAAGTACACCTAGTGAGACTGTGCTCTTAATTTTTTTGGGAGGGGGGAAACAGACTTTCTACAGCCTGAGAAATGATGGAAGGACCAAAAAGGGATGGTGTTGGGTAGATTCCTCATAAAAAGGGAGTGAATGAAACATAGCTTAGTATAGACTGTGGAATCATCCAGGGGTTCCTTTATATAACAGAGTTGGAGGAGCAGGGGTTAGTTTAGCTATCTGTATAAAAGCTCCTTTAGACCAGGATGATTTGAAGAAACAATAGGCTGTAGGAGTACATCCAAAGCTTGTAGGTGGCAGTCAGAGGGAGAATCTAGCTCAAGGAGAATAAGTACTTCTGTTCTGCTAACCTGCAAGGGTTGGATGTTTTAGAAGGAACATCTGGACCTTTTCCAATCCCCATCCTTTGTTTAGCTCTAATCCAGGATAAACTGATAATATAGGCAAGTCCCAAGAGAAAGAATAGGAGAAATAGAAGGAAGAGTACATGGTGGCTGGGTGAATACCTAAGTCTCAACATTGACTCACCGGGCACTTCAGCTGGAAAGCCCTCTTTTGTGCTAAATTAGAAATCTATTTTCTTTACCTCTTGCTTGCTTAGATACATATCAGTGTGTCTACTTAAATAACAATTTCACAGTGCGCAGCAAATCCCATTAACTCCAAAAAAGATTGTAAAGAACCAGTGGTTATTGCATAGCGTGAGGATAGCAGCGCTACAAGATGACAGCATTTTAACTAGTCCCAGGGACTGTTCTAAGGTTAATATGAGCAGAATGGGCAACGGCAGAACAAAGATGCTGGCCCTTATAAACAGCCCCTGCCCCCTAAGTGCCGATGCCAGACTATGATTATGGAAAAACACACGGAAAGAGCCACAGTGATTGCTGCTCATGCAAATGCAGTCCTGGAACTGTTTTACATTAAAGGGCAGGAAATATTATAAAATAAGTACATGCATGCATGCATTCTGGGTTGTAGCCAACTAAGTTTTACTCAGAGTAGACACACTGAAATTAATGGACACAAGAGTCATGCTTCTTACTTTCAATTGGTCAACTCTGAGTAGGACTAGCATTGGATACCTTGGGTTCACATCATGTGAGGGATCAGTTATTATTATTTTGTGATTACACAAGTAAAAAGTATCCTAGCTGAACCCGCTATAATTTCAAGTCTTCCTACACACCTGCCAGTTCCAAGTTATTAATTCATTAGGTCAGTGTTGATGTCTGAAATTATGACTTGCTGTAGCATCCATCTGCAGCAGAGGAAGAGGCGCCTCCCAAAGTCTTGCACATTTTCAGGCCTTGAGTAATTTCCTTTATTTAAAGATGAGGCTTCCTGCTATTACATTCTGTCATTTATGTAGCCCCACAAGTCACATTAAAACCAATGTAAAAAAAAAAAACCTTGCATGTAATGTGCCTTTTCCAGGAACCTTGAAAATTAGATGAACAGAGAGGCTGTTTGGCAGACCTTATATTAGGGGAAAAAATGTTACTGCTAATCCTTAGTGGAGGAATTAAATTGCTCTGCTTCCCTGTCTCCCCCTGCACAACCAGTTAGTATTTTAGTAGAATTAAGGTGGCAATTTTTTCAAAGGCAAATAAATAAATGGCATTTAGATTCCTAACTTCTAGTGAGTTACCGGTAAGTAGATGTTTTTGCCTCTAGCTTGTGTCACAGGTCTGTTGTGCAACTTTGACAAATATGTTCCTCTTTTCTCTGCCAAATTTGAAAAAGGAGAAATCTTTATTCTCTTTTGGGCAGAGGTCTTGGATATATTTAAGAGTGGGAAAGGCTTTGATACTTTCAACACTTCCACAAAAGGGCAGATGTTAATAGATTTCACTGCCGCTAACACATCATACATATGGAGCATTCATCCTATAATAACAGGTTCTGGACTATGCTTGCTGATTTGAGTAGTATGCTATGCTAAGGTAAAGGTAAAGGACCCCTGGACAGTTAAGTCCAGTCAAAGGTGACTATGGGGTACAGCACTCATCTCACTTCAGGCCGAAAGAGTAGGCATTTGTCCACAGACAGCTTTCCAGGTCATGTGGCCAGCATGACTAAACTGCTACTGGTGCAACGGAACACCGTGACGGAAGCATGGAAACGGCATTGAGGCAGACATGGGTGGTGCTGTGGTCTAAACTACTGAGCCTCTTGGACTTGCCAATCAGAAGGTTGACTGTTTGAATCCCTGGGACGGGGTGAGCTCGCATTGCTCTGTCCCAGCTTCTGCCAACCTAGCAGTTCAAAGCACACCAGTGCAAGTAGATAAACGGTACCGCTGCGGCGGGAAGGGTATGCTGTACTAAAACCACATCCAGGTAGCATAAGTGCGCTCTCTGTGTGTGTGTGTGCGCGCATGTGTGTGTGTGACAGATAGAGACACAGGGATAATGAGGTGCAACACAAGGTTGCTTGATCTGATTCCCCCCTCCCTGTCTTGTTTATGAAGCTCACCTTTTTCTGCTTAGATGACACACCAAAAGTCACAAAACAGCCAGCAATGAAACAGTCACAACACCAAACAGAGCTACGCCCAAGATTCCTCTTGAGTTTCTATGACTGTTACGTGTAATTTAGCTTTAGTAGCAGAGTATTGGGCTTGGATAAAGTGTATAATTATATTTATCAAAGTCCTGAAGGCAAATGCCAGCCACACACACCTGCTTTTAAATGCTGCTATCGTTTGGTAACAGCAGTGTCCTTTTTTTCAGGAATTCAAGACTACGCTGGATACTACACTTCCCATGGTGTCCCTGATAGGACAGAGGAGTGCTCGCTCAAGATATGGCTTCAAGCATATGACTTACATGCCCACTATCACTGATCTGCACCTAAGGAGGTACTGTCCTGCTAGATGACATGCTGATGAATGTCAGCAGCAAAGGTGGTTTGCATGGCTTTAAATACACAGCACAACTCTGCAGTTTGCCTGGCATGTATCTTTGTGACTTTCCCTTCCAATTCCGAGGCAGTTCTTTGTGCCAGCTTAACTATCTTGGAAGGCGTAAGACAAGCAGCACCACATTAATGGTGACGGGAAAGAGGCTTTAGGAGGCAGAGAAAAGAAGTAAAGCTACATATTGCTAGGAATTTGGGAGACTCCCCATTATCTTAAATTTAGTAAAGGGGTAGAATTTACCCCTAATTTTTTGAAGTATGAAGGAAAGATGCCAGGCGAGTGAAAAAACTCATGCTGAACCAGTTCAGGAGATTGCTGATAGCATCGATGCCATTAAGAACAGGAGAACTGTTTTATGTTGTGAACCACTCTCAGATCTATGGAGAGAGGGCAGTATACAAATTTAATAAATAAAATAACTACCAGTCCATTAAGAACAATTGATCATCCAGATGGTGTCCTTTCCCCCAGCCGTGTGTTAAGTTAGCAGAAGACAATAGCAAAGTTGAGAGGGGGAGGTTCCCAGGGTAACAGTGGGGCGTGATGTCAGCACAGAAAGAGAGGGCGTCCTTTTGCAACAGACACTTTGGGGTTTCTGGGAAGAAGGGGCAGGAAGTGGGCAGAACAGCAGGCTGTTAGAAAGAGACATGGGGAGGGCGCTTGGGATGCCTCTGAATCCAAGGCTGCGCTGCTGGGAAGGACAAGTCCCTCTTGTGATGTAAATGCCGTGAACTCTCTCTCTTCATCAAAACCCAGGTTGTAAATATGTGTAGAATAAACCATATTTCATAAAGACGCTAGTCTCTGCTGTGCCTTGATTTCCCAACAGAAACACAACCTTGGTCAAGTGCCAAATCCCCTGAAATCTCTTACTATCGCTTGGCAGACATTGGGGTGGCCCAAACAATATTGTTAGTTGGCTTTGGAGCAACATAAAACTCACACATTAACTGGGGACTGGGAAAATAATTTGGCATTTGGGGCAATCTAGGCATGTCTTTTAACATATATTACCACATAAAAAGAGACAGATTGGAAGTGAGCCCAGCTGGAAGAAAACATCTGGGAGGATGGTTGAGGGACGATGCAGCACCTCTCTCCCATATGCTTTTTTCCTATTAAAATTGGATGTGATTGGGTAATTTTGCCCAGAATTCTTGTGGTCACATCCAGTGCTACTTGGGAGTATTGTGTGTCAGACTTGCTGGTCTCCCCCATACCAAGGGTAGCGAAAGTGGTGCCCTCTAGATGTTGCTGAATTTTAATGCCCACCATTGACCATGATGGTTGGGGTTGATGAGGGTTGGAGTCTAACCTCTGGAGTGCACCATATTGGCTACCCCTGCTCTCTCACCATTTATATACAGAGGAGAATTTTAATTATGATTGCAAAATGTGAAACTGTGTAAAGGAGGAAGCTGGCTTAAATGGTGCATGTTTTGCCAAGGCCAATTTTACACATTTTCTGGGAACCACCATTCTATGAATTTTGATTTTACTCCTACAATCCCCTGCTCCATTTACTGCAGAAATGCATGCCTTCTAAGGGTGTGAATGTCCCAAATCTTCTTATATTCTTTAAATGTTTTGGCTTCAAAGGACAAGCTGACGATATGGTGTGAACGTTCTTGGTTTCAGCTCCATTATGCATTTCAAACATTCAACTAGAAAGAAATGAGCTACAGATTGGGATGCTGCATAATTCATGTATTATAAATAGTCTTCCAGAAAATAATTTAAACAATTACAGTACTTAGTTTCAAAATATTCACAATAATTGTTGAAATATACCTGTCTTGAGTGCCAGTTCATACATAGCTTTGGTTCTACTTGCAAGCAGTCCCAACTGTCCTTGGGATTCGTGTGGACAAATATACAGTGTGAACTTGACTATCACATATGCAGACAGCAGCAATTCCCATGATTGTGGCAGCATGCTTTCTCCTGCTGACATGCTCACAACCACTGCTGCTCGCAACATCTGTGAATGCCTGCTCACATGTTGACTTTATCCATAAGATGTCATACCTGGGGCCTGCTGGAATTGTTTACATTGTCATGCAAACCAGATCAGATTATACCAGTTCATAGCATTTCATATTGTATTCTAAAGCAGAATAAATGTTATTAAAAGTAGAGTAGGCTCCCTGCAATGGTTGAATATGTGTGTGTGTCTGTGTGCGCAGACAAGCACATGCGCACACACACACACACATATTCTTGTATTCCTTTAAAACTGATCTAGTAAAAAAAAGTTACAGAACATTTGATTGCAAATACATTTGTGGTAAAAACGCATGAAAAAGATGAGGTAAAGGAGAGATTGTTGGGAATCAGCCTGGACTGCAAATATATTTACAACGGACATCTGGCTTGGAGAAAACACAACCCACCCAATTCAGGTATATCTGTATGACAGCATTCTGGATGAGCATCAGGAGTTCCTTCCAAGTACAAAAAAACAAAGTGATGTGCTCCATCCCCCTCTCCCAAACTCCTTCTGAACTACTGAGTTTTTCCCTGCTAAAAAGAATAGAGAAGAATGATTTCAAGCAAGATGGAGTGTTTCTACATCAACGTGGGATCCAAGTTCGTGCCTGAATCAAGGATGTGCTCTGAAAGCGAGAGTCCTGCTCAAAGCACACTCAATTCCATTCTACACAGCTTTCCCAGTTTGTTGTATGATTTCACAAGAGGGACTGCATCCCTTTGACAGCAGTTGGACACATGGAAGTAGCTGCAGCTGGATACCTGAGGGAACGCTGAAGGGTGGTCTGTACCTTCCTCCCACTGGATGAGTCAAAGGGGCCACCCTGGCCATGAGGCCAGGCATGCAGCTGCTGTAAACATCAGGCATACAGTCACTTGAAAGGGCTGTGTCGGCACAAGCTTTCATTCCTCCTTTTGCAGAAGCTGCCAAAATGGTTGATAGGGGAGTTGCAGATTCTCCATTCGCAGCAGCAGTTTTGTTTGAGGTCAATCGAATTGTTTATTTAAACTGCTTTGCTTACCTAGGGCACTGCTGTGTTCAGAGATCGCGATGAGTCAGAGAAGCCAGCCTGTGTTGCTCATAGGAAGATGGGAAACACAGAAAGCAGCTGAAAGCGTCTGTGACTTGGCAACAACATACGCACAGCTGCTGAGGGCATTTCCTACAATTTGGGAGTCTTGCTTTGAGCCGTCATTGAGATATTTGGCTTGCTCGGCAAGCTCTGCAGGGCAGCCTTGGCAGTCAGAGGGCGGACCACGTTCAGAACTGCAAGTCCCTCTGGCATTTTTGTGCATGAGCGAACAGCAGGTTGATGAGAGTTGATCATCTTGAGGAGCTTTCTATCTACAGAGGCTCTGAAAACAAGAAACACCAGAGTACAGTGAGTTGGCACAAATATGTTTCAGAGACTAAGCTAGAATTGTATAGTCACTTAAACCTTATGCGCTGGATGCAACAAAGAGGGATAAAACCTTTTCTGTACCCCCTATGTCCCACCTCATTACCATGGAGAACAACACACCACTCAGTTACAGAGATACAGTATATAGCATGCAGCTTGGGGGTACCTGTGGACCCATTACTGTCACTGGAAGCACAAGTGCCCTTGGTGGCACAGAGTACCTTCCATCAGCTTTGACTGGTGGCCCAGCTGCAGCCCTCTCTGGACTGGGATAGCCTTGCTTCTGTAGTCTATGCTATGATAATCTTTAGGCTAGATTACTGCAATGTGTTTTATCATACATGCAGCTACCTTTGAAGATAATTTGTAAACTGCAGCTAGTGCAGAATTCAGAAGCCAAATTGTCAACTGGGAGTAGAAGGCATATAACACTGATCCTGCCCAAAATGCATTGGCTGCCCGTTAGTTTTTAGCCTCAGTTTGAAGTGCTGGTTTTCATCTACAAAGACTGATGTAACTCAAACCTCAGTACCTTAGAGACTGCCTCTCCTCATATGAGCCCAGAGTCTGTGAATGTGTGGAATGTGGCAACGTGAGAACAGGTCTTTTCAGTGATGGTTATGCAATTTTCTCCCTAGGGAGATAGGCCTGATGCCATCATTACCAACTTTTAGGTGCCAGCCAAAGGCATTATTGTTTACCCTGGCCTTTAGTTCTTAACTGGGCTCATATGGCACCTAGCTGTTTTTGGTGTTTGTGTTTTTGGTTTAGTTTGTGGTGTAGGATTAATCCTTTATATAATACTGCAGGATGAGCACTTTGGATAAATAATGTTTTATTCTTTTGATGTTGTTTTAAATACTTGCCTTTGTATGGTTTTTTCCCCAACTGTGAGTTGCTTTGAGACATTTTATGTAGTAAATTATTGATAAATGTCATAAATAATAATAATAATAATAATAATAATAATAATAATAATAATAATAATAATAGAGAATATGTTGCAAGTGTCAGGTGCAACTTAGCTTGCACTATAGGCTGATGCGTCTGCAAGAGGAAGAGTATATAGAGGAACCTCCAAACCTCCCAGATGGTCCTCCTTGTGCTGACCTGTTGAGACAATTTTTTCTGAAAAGCAGGTTGATAGATAGATAGATAGATAGATAGATAGATAGACAGACAGATAGATAGATCCGTTGTTAATCTATGAAAGGGAGATGTGCAGTGGACAGGTGCTGAACAGCTGAAGCTAATCTTAGATGCAAGTTGTCAATGAAGCTTCTTGGAACTCATTTTTGAGAAGGATAACACCACCCAAAACAGAAAACCAAGCAGTAAGTATAAGATCAAAAGCCTGCAATCACACTCTTGAGAGAGAGAGTTAGGTATGCTTAAAACCAAAGCCAATGGGTTAAACTTTAAAACACAGTTCACTCCATCCTGGATGTTATGAAGCAGCCTTTATCCCATGTGGATTTGTTCCATTTGGTTTAGCAATCCTAGTGAAAGAGCTACCTAGGTATCCCAACCTGATGTTTGTTGGTCCAATTGTTGCTGGTCCTGAAACAGGTCTCTTGGTCTGCTTGCTGTCGGGGCCAAAAGTCCTATGCCTCTGACTTAAAATAGATGTATCAGATAAGGAGAAATCAGGTTTTCTGCTGAGACTCTGAACAGTAGTCTTCTCAAACACATTCTGCACTGTATCACTGTTCTGAGTTGATGAAGGCTGTGGCTTCGGTAGAACTGCCTTTTCTGAACTGTGCACTTTCAGGCGTCTAGCTCCAACAAACTCAGTTCTCACTCGCTGTACGAATGCAGGCGAGGGACTTTTTGGAGGAGAGGGTACAATAGAGCGCTTTATAATGGTGGGCAATGAATTTTCCTGGACGTGCAATGAATCTGAAATGCAAAGGGAAAGCACAGCAATTTAAAAGCAGAGCATGTAACTTCACGCCCATCCACTTGAGAGCGTAAATCGGCAAACACAGGTGCTGTAACCTTCCAACAGTTTGAGTTTGACTTCACCCCCAAAGGTGCACGCCTCCATTGTCTACTGAGAAAGACAGATGCCAACAACAACAACAAGAACAACAACAACAACTGTAGTTAAGAGGCTTTCATGAACTGAGGTGGGTTTAGACCAGGAACTCTTGCTCTTATTAGAATGGCCTGAATTTCCATCTATTTAGCTATGAGAGGTTTCAAAATATTAAAGGACTGATAGTATAATTCAGTGCACGTTTACACAGAAATAAGTCCCACTAAATTGAATGGCTCTGACTCCCTATGCAGTGTACACAGAACGTCAGTATGAGTTGAACTTTCCCATCATTCAAGTTACAAAGATTGAATGGGAAAAGCTCTCTGTTCCACACTATACGTTCTACTTGGTACAGCTTCTAAAGAATCTTGGTGTTTGTTACAAAACCCAATAGTTACTGTGGAAAGTTGGAAAGTAGGCAGGCATTCAATCATGGGAAATCAAAGGAAATCCTGATCTCCTATGGCTTCCAGTAGTTTAAATGATCAGAATTGCTTCTTCACATGCACCTCCCTGTCATACTCTATAACTTCTGGTCTCTGGAACCTTGTCATCACAACCTGCTTTCTCTCTCTCTCTTTCTTCCTTGCCTTCATATTCTGAAATCAGAAGGCAGGGACAAAAATATTGTAATCTGAATGCAAATGCAATGTTGAAACAAGTTAGCACTCTTTCTCTTCTGAGCACATACTTCAGGTCTTGTGATTCTTTTAAGCATAGGTATCTCAAATAGGAAGTTTGCTAAAATAATTACTCAAGCCAACCTGTGCTTATTTTGTTAGCCAGAAAAATCCCCATGTGTGTATCTCAGAAGAAAAGGATAGGAAAGATAATTCCATGCACATATTTTTGACAGAGAAAATGGAAATCTGCCAAAGATACATACATATCGAAGGAACTTTAGAACTACAAACCCTAAGGCAGGCATATAATTGCTGTTACTTGTCAGTAACAAGGGGTGCATTAATCATTAGGATAATGTACCTGATGACGACTGAGAAAGACGGGACTGGCAAGAAGAATCTGATGATGTGATTTCCATGATCTCCTCCTGAGTGGCTTCTTTCAGATCTTCATCACAGCTGTCACTCAGGCTGTAGTGTTCCTCCTCCTCACTTAATCTTGGTGTTGTTTTTAGCTCCTGGGGAGAATTTGCCCTTTGGAGAGCTTGTAGGTGCCTGCCAGAAATTTGATGCTAGTAAGTTTGATTTTCTTCCTGCCCTATCCAAACCACATGTTCCGACACATTAAAAAACATAATGCACACCAGAATCTATAGATTTAAGATATATAATGACCCTATCTAAGTAAGAGTAAAATACTCCATGTTACAATACTCCTTCAGAGACAAGCTTTAACCCTGGCACTGTATTCTCGCAACACTTTTAGATGATGTTCAGATTTGAGCT
Source organism: Podarcis muralis (assembly GCF_964188315.1). Classification (NCBI taxonomy): domain Eukaryota; kingdom Metazoa; phylum Chordata; class Lepidosauria; order Squamata; family Lacertidae; genus Podarcis; species Podarcis muralis. The sequence goes on from NC_135655.1 coordinate 77,220,337, forward strand.
TTGGCAAGTCTCTTTTTGGAAGAAATGCCACAAAGAGAAAGTTTCCACCAAAAACCCTTCTGAAAGCTTTGGAACTCGCTTCTGGGAGCTGTTCATTTGGCTCCCTCTCATGGCATTATAGAAATGGATGGAGACTATTCTGTGCTTTTGAAAATTAGCCCCATTTTATGTGTTTTTTATTTTTAGCATTGATATGAATTTTCATAGGATGGTTTCAAGAGGCTTTATTTCATTGTTTGGTTAACTGCTTTTGAAGCAGCAATTGTAAAGCAATTTAATTTTTTTGTGAATACATTAACACAATTTTTAAAAAATGGGCGTAGGTGTAGGTGTGTGTCCCATCACACAGATAGACACAGGAACTCCCCATTGCACTTTAATGCTAAATTTGAAACATAGGACAAAAACCCTGAAAGAAAGATTGATGAGATGGAGGAAAAGCCTTGCCTACACCATTCCTTCCAGACATACAGCAATCATGCTGGCACAACAATTTTCCAAGGTGAGCAGCAAGGTTGACTGACGGCAACGATGTGAGCCAAAGATGTACAGCAGGGAATGGTTACTTGGTGCCTTCTAGATGTTTGCTGCACTATAATGCTCATCATCATGCCAACTATTGGCCATTCTGGCTGGGGCTGATGGGAGTTGTACCCCAACAGTTGGAGGGCTATAGGTTCCCTATTCCTGATGTACAACATAGTCTGCAGGGAATCTCTGTTAGTACAACCTTTGTTTTCCAATCTGTAAAAAGAGACCACCTCATCCGTGGGAAGAACATCTTGACTTAACAGGTGACAAATCAGTTCTGGGAACAGATTACATCAGAATTTAAGCGTGAAGGGCAATTCCTCAGAACTGCCACAAGGTGGCTTAAGTGCTTATCTTATCTCAGTGAGAAGAAACAGGCAGAGAACTAAACTTTCATATGCTAATTTTGAGAACAGGATAATCTAGTGAGCAAGGGTCCTTAAAAATGGGGTAAATGTGCTGGGTCACAAAAGTTTCCATAGTTCACATGCCTTAAGTTTTGTGTGTGTTTAGAATGGTCTAAGAGATGCAGCACGGAGCATCTTGGAGCAAGACAGGTTTTCTGAAAAGAAGCTAAAGGTTGATATTATCAACTACTTTATTCCATTTGATATTTTGCAATGTTTATTTAATAATTTTAATCAAAATATATATTTAAATATTTATATTCTGCCCTTCTAGTGCTTATACATCGCTGAGGGTAGATAGCAACAATTAATACTGCTATAAAATCCAATACTATTTAAAAAACTCCCACACACAATTAAAAACAGACAGGTGCAACAGATAGAACAGGAAAAGCTGGTAAAAAAAAGTCAATAAAAATCAAATACAGTAAAGTTTTGGCCAAGGCAAAATACCATGAGAAGGGGCCAACTGAGCCTCATGGGACAAAGTATTCCACTATTTAGGTACGACCCCTTAGAATTCCCTCTCTCTTATCCCCAACAACAGTACCTCCACTACAACAGACATAGAGAAGGGGCTCTCCATCAGATCTTAGGCAGCACTCAGGCTTGTATAGGAGGAGGTGATCCTTAAGGTATCCTGCGCCTAGGTCATGGCTTGGACAGAAGCAAGTCAGCTTATAGTTGAGTGTTCATTCCATACAGTGCTCACTGGTTGCTTTATCTGGGGAGTAGCTCACTTGACAAGCTGTCTGAATAAGACTAAATTTGAACTCTTACTGGAGGTGATGCTCTTTTAGGAGTTTCAGCTCAGCGTAGATGTCATCTGTATTTACATAATCAGTTTCTTCAATGCCAAAGGGATGTACTGCCGGCTGACTTGGTGGCTGAAACAGGTTCATTACTGTAGGCTACAACATAGGTGAAATAATGTCAGAACACATCTGCTGTTCACTATATATTTGACTGAAAACGTCTCGTTTCTCCTGGACCACAGATTTTTACAAGTTAATTTTCCTCTCGCAAACATTTTCTGAGGTAAAGAATTCCTCTTATTACGGCCAGTGCACGCTACACCACTGGGCTACTGCTGTGGAGCCACAAAAGATGGGGTGGACTGCATGGACTGGCAGACTACTGCAGGATGAAGGAGCAGCAGGGCCAGGCAGGCTGCTTCCATGACAATTCCACCTGTTGCTTGTTTAATGGTGGTGTCCTAGCAGTGTCCTTTCCTTCATCAGCACTCATCATTATTCAAGGAACTGAGGAGAGGCAGGGCACCCTGCTGCGATCCTCCCCTCAGCAATGCCCCTATCAGCTTTCACAGTGGGCTTCCATTGTGTGCAAGGCCGCTCTGAAGCCCAGCCTGACCAAGACACGAGGTAGCTTTTATATAACTTGTAAAATGCCCATAATTATGAGGCAAGGCTTGTATGAAGGATGATGTCTATATTGCAGAGAGAACCAGAATATGTTATGTGTGGCAAACAAAAAACAAAAAACCCACTCCATGTGTATACACACACAGTGCGCTTCTAGTTGTTCTTTAAGAGAAATAAATCAAGACTTTATGAAGTTAAAATAACTACCCAGTAGGAGATATAAAATAAAGGACTCAGAACACACTTCTATGTGTTCTGAGCACAGATACACATACCTGTTATAAACCCCTTCACTACAACAATGGACTTATTCACACTTTCCAGGCACAGGTCCAGACTTAAAAGTTCTGGGCCCAAGTGTTGTTGTGTTTGCCCTGGAGCTTTCCCCGTTGGAGCAAACATCAATTCGGTTTTTAAGTGGATTGCCATTTGCTCCAATGAGCTTCAGAGAGCGGGTTTTCACAGGGAAATCTCTGAAGTAAAAAAAGGACACTCAGACATGCAGCTTTAAAGTGTGGACTGTGCCTGGAAGGAGAGGAGGAAACGTAACTGCGGAGAAGCCCAGCGTCTTGAAGCACAATGTTTTATTTTCTCCATTAAAGTAGACAGCAGTTTAGTGGGATGCAGTGATAGTTTAGATAGATATCTGTCACTTCTCTATGTTCTCATGTACTGGGATCCCACCCCATAGTGAGTGGAAGGCCCTACACCGCCTTGCAGCTTGAGCTGTACAGACATGCAATTAACTTTTTTCAAAGTTTGTTTCTTCTCAGAATGGTCTTCTACACAGTAGAAATCTATGGAATTCTATAGAACTCTTCAGCTTTTATCTCCCTAGAATTAATGACATGCTGGCTTGCCAAGAAGAAAAGAAAAAGAAAAAATAAATTACATATGAAAGAAAACCTACACCTAGTTTCTGTCTCCGTGCATGAAGAGCTTTGATGGGGTTCCCACAAATAACTCTGCTGACACCTGGAAAAAGAAAAGTAAGAGGGTTTGTTCCAGTTTACCATTTCACAGCCACAGAAATCTTCCTATACCGTCATCCCATTAAGGGGAATGCAAGTTGTATGGTTAATGTGCCTAACAACCAGCCATTGAGCACATTTACCAAGTGTCATGGAGAATGTGTCCATAATCTTTCCATGAATAGGGACTTGTGCACAATTCTTGGTCTTCTTCTTCTTTGGCGATCACTCGTAGCCGAGTAAGATTGTCTTCCATGAACATGGTATTAACAGTAAGTGACTGTGGAGGCCAATTCTGGATCCACACATCCTTCCACAGTGGGGACATAGGTTTCCGGGCGGGAGTTGATCATGGTGAGGGTTTGCCAAGCGTGCCTTCCTCTTAGCACGTTTCTCCCTTTCGTCTTCAGTTCAAGCATCTTCAAAGTCCATTACACCTTTGGTAAAGGCTGTTCTCCAACTGGAGCGCTCGCAGGCCAGTGTTTCCCAATTATAGGTGTTTATACTACATTTTTAAAGATTTGCCTTGAGAAAGTCTTTAAACCTCTTTTGTTGACCACCACATTACGCTTTCCATTTTTAAGTTAGGAATAGAGTAGTTGCTCAAACAACATGGCCAGTCCAATGATGTTGAAGAATCATTTCTTCAACACTGGTAAATATATACATATTCTCCCAACAGGCCTTGGGAAATGTGACTGAATTTTTTTTATATTCTTGACCACATTCTTTGGTCAATACGCATAATCTCTAAGAAACATGCATTTCCCCCCTATGTCTTGTCCAGAAGTGGGCAATCTGCATTCCCTGGATTGCTTCTGACCCACTGCATAATCTTACATGGTCTGGAATGTACTCTCCTACTGATCATCAGAGCAGCAGGAAGGGGGAGAGCTACAAATAAAGATCAACTTTTTTCTTCAGTTGAACCCCCTCTTTTCACCATTCTCACTGGTTTCCCAGGCAGCTGAGCAGCATAAGCTCAGTGGGGGGGGGTCAGGGAGAGAAAATTATCCCACTATTCAGGTGAAAATTGGTCAAGGGAAAAAGCTTAATAGCAGCATAGGATCAAGCATCATGGGAACCACAAGGGAGCGAATATTTAGCCAGCTGAAGAGGGGTTACAAGCAGGCAAAAGAAGACTGCAAGAGAAAGAACAATGGCTGGCTGTTATGCATGCTATCGGCCCATTCCCTTTAACATATTCAACAATACAGCTGGCTCATTCACTGCTTTTCATATTTAGGGAAAGGAAGTAGTAGGCTTTCCCATTTTGGTTTAACTATTGGTGCACAGCTACTGCTTCGACACCACTGAATAGCATGCAAAGGTGAACTGAGGTGGAGATAGTAATAATGGACAAATCTCACCTTGCTCTGCTCAACATAATAGTCAAGTGGTCTCTTTACATCTAGTCACTGTAAGGCAGAAGTTTGTCTATCTGTATGGCAAGAGAGCTGGGGACAAACTCACTATGACATAGTGGATCATCCTACTGAAGGGCAGCAATAATATAAATGAAATGAAATGAAGTTTGAGCCATCAAACAATGCCTTTTAACCCACTGTGCATATTTCCATGGTCCTATTAGCTGAAAGAGCTATACAAAAATAGAAGTCTGTGCCCAATGCACATACATGTCATTCAAGGAAATATATGGGAGAGCAAGAATGCTTTTAAATCATCTGTTCACATGCACACATGCTTTTGGAAGAAAGGTTTGCAAATGGGAGGTTAGGCAAGAATGGAACCAGGTATTCCCTTACCATGTGTCAAGTCACTGGCGTCATCTTCAGGCAACATCTCATCACAGATTGTAGCCTCCAGGAGGGTGCTACTACCAGAGAGCAAATGGGCGCTAAGTGGTCTTTGTGGAACCTGAAGTCGAGAAGCTGACAAGAGCTGAGTTATGGCAGGTCTCACAGCAGAGCCGGGCCTTCTTGCTACAGGTCCTAAATAAGAATCTAAACGGGGGGGGGGGGGGGTTCAGTGAGATATTGCAACACATAATAAGATGGTATAAATGTTCAGTTTAGCAAAGCAGTGATAATGAGCAGAGCAAAGGAAATTCTTTTCCGTATTCTAAGGTAATGTTGGTGCTCGTGCGCTCTCCTGTTGGAGCCTCGAGAGTGCTAGCTTTCTTCATTGTCAGTGTCATCTTCCAGCCACCCTGGTTCTGTAGAGATGTAAATATGTGACAGCAAGGTATAGAAAGAAGCTTAGAATGCAGGTATGGGAGCAGGTATTCAGAACCAACTTTGAAACGGCAATGACTTAAATAACAGTTGAAGTTTTTTTGGATCCAGCTATAGGGTTTCCACATTTAGGTAAAAATTATGGAATGGGAGTCTAGCAAAACATATACCACCAGTTCTGGTTTGTCATCAACTGGTCTCTGATTTTCTATATATATTTCAGGATGGCCCCAAACAAAGTTGTCATCTATGTCATAATTTCAGTCAGTGGTGTGTGTTGGTACACCATTACTGTATTTTCAAAGCTAAAATTTCTCATCATCTCCAGAAGGTCTCGTGAAAAGAGCAGGAACAGTTTAATCAAAGAACACAGCACAATACTAGGTCATTAACTTCTGAATGGAACAAAAGACAAAGTACTTTGGAGCCTTAATGAGTTATTTTGGAAATGCATTAGTATTTTAAATAAATACAGTAATAATCCATAATTTTCAGGATGTCTAACTCCTGGGAAATGGTATCTGAAGAAGTGTGCATGCACACGAAAGCTCATACCAAGAACTAACTTAGTTGGTCTTTAAGGTGCTACTGGAAGGAATTTCTTTTGTTTTGTCCTGGGAAATGAATTTCACTGCAAGCAGTATAATCAATAAGCTTCAAAACTTCATCAAGAAGGCAGTATTAGTTCATTGTTCCTGTTCTGGACCAAATGGACCAAGTGGAATGCCCTCCTACCAGATGTCAAAGAGAACAACAACTACCAGACTTTTAGAAGACATCTGAAGGCAGCCCTGTTTAGGGAAGCTTTTAATGTTTGATGGATTACTGTATTTTAGTATTTTGTTGGAAGCCGCCCAGAGTGGCTGGGGAAGCCCAGCCAGGTGGGCGGGATATTATTATTATTATTATTATTATTATTATTATTATTATTATTATTAATAATAATATCTCCCTCAGGGTAGTATTCAGCTGAACCTTGATGTCAACAGTGACAGACCAAAGTTTTCAAATGCTGTCTGCTGCTGGTAAGGTGAGGTGGACAATTTCAAACATGGCGAAGCAGCCAGTGGGAGGCTTCTGAATCCTTTCACTGCCTGCTGCTTGTTTCACTATATCTAGCCACCTTTCCCCTAGCAAATCTTGAGAAGAAAAACAGTGTGAGAGCCAAGGGGGTGGGGAGCAGGACGTGGAGGGCTTTGAAGCTCCTTTCCCACCTACCACACAAGAGGACCCACACCTATCTCTCTCTGTCTTACAGCTGTTTAGAGTGTTCAGTGTGAAGACACACTTTTGCTGCTATCACATCTAACTCTACCCTTACACTCTTGCAAAAGCTACTGCCCATTCTTATCCCTGATAACCAGGCCTGGCTCTGGTGCGTACAAGAGAGTGTGCATGGATCTATGTATGTACACATTATCTTCCCCTGAAACCTTGTCCCCAGCAAAAATGGATCCTTGGGAAATAATTTGGCTTGCCTGAACAAGATGCCTCTTCAACTAGACTTCCGTCTTTGATGGATTCCTTGACAAGTAGCCAGTCCTTGTTCATCTTGCATGGGAAAGGAAGATCAGTTTGGTCTGCTGGTATTTCATCCAAATACTTTAAATGAGGGATGAGTTTTTTCACCTCAGCTCTGTAGTTGTAGTCTGGGACCTGAGGGGGGAAAACCCAAAGCAGAAATTTCTCAGTGTAGTCATTTCAAACACATTTTGACAAGGGAGAGAAATCTGAAAAGTGGGCAGGAACCACATAAAGACACTATGAAACAAAGTCCACTAGCTCATCTAGTCCAGGGATGGGTAGAATGTAGACTGTAATCTATTGGTAGAGTCCTGGATGATTTACAGTAGATTTGCAAGAGTTTCTAACTTCCCCCTCCCCCCCTTTTTAAAACTATCCCTAGTTTATCTAGGCCAAACTAGCAGGCGCAGAGAGCTTGATTCAGACTAGAACTGTGGTGTGGAGACAAGAGTGTAAAATCCCTTTTCTCCATCACTTTGCATCTAGATGGGCCTTACAATTGGTCTGCTGAAAAGAAGAAACATTACAGGAAAAACTAGAAGTGGGATGCTGTGTGACAGGACTAATTTTGGTTAGTTCTGGTGCTGAAGAAAATCCAGGGCTGAGCACATGTTCAGAAGCACCTTTGTTCCTTAATTTTAAGTGTATGGCTGTCTGTGGTTCTCGGGGTTCTAGTAAAAAAGCAAAGTAGATCCTGCAGACCTGAACTACACACACTCTAGATCTAGACTACAGAAGCTTCCTCTACCTCCTCTATGACCTTTTTCTTTTGCACTTTAAGATATAGGAAACTAGAACCTGGTCAGCAACTACTGGGCTACATCTACTTTCTTCCTACTAACCGATTCCTACACAAACTTAAGGCAAGGCAAAGTGTGATCAGCCAGAGAGGCTTTTCTTAATGTCCCCCCCTTTATGCACCTCACCTACTGCCTCCTGTGACTCAGCCATGGCCAAGCAAAGAGGGAGCAGCTGGGGTCCATAAAGGGAGGACTCCCCCAAGCCTCCTCTGCTGCACATGCTGGAGAGGAGGAGGTCAGAGTTCTTTGCTTATGACTCATCTTGTGTAGGAGAAATGACAAGCTGCATTATGAGGCATCCTTGAGATCAGGCGCTATGCTAGGACCAGATGGGAAGCCCCTAGGGACTGGACTAAGCCCCCAGGCCACAGTTGCTGGTTACTAACAGATGGCTTTCGACACATGCATTAAAACTGCATCTTCTGGAGCAGCCTTTAGATTGCATGATTCTGGGAGGGTGCATCACCCCTAGATTTTGTATAGTGCTACAAGAGAACTGAAGCAAAGTAGCAGTAGTGGTAAATATATGCACCTGGAATATTTTCCCCACTTTCAATGAACTACAAACTGCTACTCCATCTGTATAAAGTTAAGACTGGCTGATGAACTTTCGGCCTATATTCTTTCCCACAATAGGGTAAATACCTAGTACAGAAGAAAAAAATCATCTTTTTACGTAGTGCATTTGCTTTCTGTTATATGGAAGCTATAGGTTTTCCAGTCTACAAGTCTGTAATGCTATCAGGGTTGAGGGGTGCATCACATTACATGTACACACACACATATATGGACACAGAGTGCTATTGAAACAGCTGTGATAGAGACCACCACATTCATCATTAGATTGTTGCTTTGGGTTTTAATGTCTGGAAGAGATGAGCTCATCTGGAAATCAAATTACACTGAGCAAACAGACAGCCTGTAGAGAGAGCTGTAAATTTAGCCGAATCAGTATACCGTATGTAATTTTATTTTTATTTTACATAGAAAGGGCCAGACCAGCTACCCTTGTTTGGATGAAGTCTAGAAGATATATTTGTATTATTTCTACATTTGAAGGTGGTATGCAAATATGACGCATGGCCTTAGCTGCAACAGTGCAAAGAGGGGAATCTCCAGCTTGCAGGTCTAATCCGGACTACGAGGCTGTTCCTTGTAAACCACATCTATCTGACCCTCACCAGGCATCATATGGGGTATAAGGTGTAGGACAGGTACCCGTGTGGCTATAAAGGAACAACCATGCGCATAAAGAGAGCTGCTGGTTGCTTTTTGATGGGGAAGACATGTTCCCAATCCATTTATGAGTGGTGGGAGCATACCTTGTTTCAACAGCGCAAGGAGGTTTTCATAGAAAGCGCTGCTAAAACAGAGGGGGAAAGTTTTGTTTTAGCAGTGGTTTCAATTATTATTATTATTATTTTAAAAACCCACCAACAATACTGAACGCCAATAAATAATTATAGCTGAAACCAATTCAACTTGGCAGGCCAATAAATCTTATTTAAGCAAATGTGGCTGAGAATAAATAAGTCTTTGGGGCTCCTCTAAAGGCCTTTGTTGATGGGGCATGTGCAATATTCCAGGTGTTAGCATGTTCCCTACTGCTGAAAAAGCCCCCTCTGTTGTGGTAGGCATGTGTCTAGGATTTTGGCTGCTGATCTTAAATTGCCACAAGCGCAATCAATACAAGACTGCCCATGTACCAGGGGAAAACATTTTTGCCGTGTACGCCCCAAGGATCTTACTTACACAGTAGACCCCCATTACACAACAAATTGGCTTTGAATCTCTTGAGAATTCCAAGAGTGGCCTGCAAGAGGGATTCCTGTACTGGAAATGAACAAAACTGACATGGAGGATAGGTTCTGAACTGCAGCCACCAACAAGGGTGTTTCAGAAAGCTGTGGCCATTCTTAATGTACAAACCAGGCAGCCATTATTATTTCTTTCTTTTCTGAAACATCTTCATATAAACACATCCCACTGATTTAAGCAGAACTCCCTTCAAATACGCTTTGGGTTGCACAGTGCTCAACCAGTGCTTGGGGGTGCTTAAGTTAGTTGTCATTTATTTATTTATTTCATAAAATTTATAGACCGCTTGATTGTAAAAACCCTCTCTGGCCGAGCACGAGGTGATGTTCCTAGAGACAACAGCTACTTAGCTATTCACTTGGAGTGGGTAGCATTTGCCTCCCTCGGTAAGCATTCACATGGCAAACTATGCTGTGCTAAGCAGTATCTTCTCGTAATCAGATTAAAACACAGATGCACGTTTTTAAACGAAATCTAAAAGCAAGCCAAGTTACCTCTGGAGATTGTGGGCTTGGCTTCAAGCAAATAAGATTTCCTTCCACTGTAAGGGTAGACAGAGTATCACAGAGCCCCAGATACTGAATCTGACTGAGGTCCTCCACGTTGTTTCCTTCTAGGTCGAGAATCTCAAGGTGCTCCAACAGGCTAAGTTGACTTAAGTCAGCAATATTGTTATATGCTATGTAGAGTTCCTAAAGGAAACCAAAGGGACCTTATCAACATGAAGTTTTAACCACTGCACATTAAGTAATGACAATGAACCCATGGCTTGCAGTTTGAGATATGGCACAATACTGAACTTTAGACCCCCTCAAGACCCAGAATTGCCAAGCACAATACATGATAAATTATGATGGAAGTACCTTTTAAGTACAAGGAATGGCACTGATTTTTATCAGACCTAAACTTAATTTTTAAAAGGCTCCAGCATCAGTTAAAGAAAGAAAATGGACAGGAACTTAAGGTTCTCTGCCTCATAAATGCCTCATAAAAAGAAGCTGAACATTAAGTAAACAGGGCAAATGAAGAAATATTTCAAATCTGTCCTACCTTCAAAGAGCAGCAGGAAGAGATACCATCTAAATCTGGAAGCCCACAGCGAGCCATCCAGAGGACTTGAAGATTAGACAACGCTGTTCCAAGGTCCCTTAAGGAAAGTTGACACTGTAAGTTCCAAGGGTTATGTATTCAGTTCATTTTAGCATTTTTCATCTTTGGCAAAGCAATAGAGATTTGGATTGAGGGTCAAATTCACCCATTATGTTTCACAGTAGCACTCTTATATTCAGAAGCTCATATGAGTAATGTAACATGTAATTTTATTATGTATATTTATTTTTAAATTGCTAAATTTATCTATATTTTGATCAATTTTATGTATAGTTGTTTTCAAAGACAGATTTTTTGTTAATTAAGTGGTATATAAATCTAGTTGGATAAATAAAAAACAGGAGATTTACAGAAAGCACATTTCAGCTTCTGTCTCAGGGATTTCTGAGGTTGCGGTTTATTCTGCTCAGGTTCAAAAGCTGATGACAGCATACACTTACATTGTTTCTTCATTGGCAGCTGGAGAGAGAAGATATTAGAGCAGGGGTAGTCAACCTTTTTATACCTACCACCCACTAATGCATCTTTCCTTACCGCCCACCAGTGCTCAATGGAAGGAGGATTCAACTTGTGCCGTAGAACCCTCTACCGCCCACCTAGAATCCTGAAACGCCCACTAGTGGGCGGTATGGACCAGTATTAGAGTAACCCAGCTGGAAAGAAGCTCTGCTTGGATTGGAACATGTATTGGTGTCACTGGGCCCCAGGCAATGAGGCTGGAGTAGGCAGACCCATCATACACCCCCCCCCCCCCGATTTTTTCAGAGATATGAATTCATACATATACCCATCACACACATGCAAAACCACATAAAGGTAAAGGTAAAGGTACCCCTGCCCGTACGGGCCAGTCTTGACAGACTCTAGGGTTGTGCGCTCATCTCACTCTAGAGGCCGGGAGCTGGCGCCATCCGCAGACACTTCCGGGTCACGGGGCCAGTGTGACATCGCTGCTCTGGCGAGCCGGCACCAGAGCAGCACACGGAAACGCCGTTTACCTTCCCGCTAGAAAGCGGTACCTATTTATTTACTTGCACTTAGGGGTGCTTTCGAACTGCTAGGTGGGCAGGAGCTGGGACCGAAGACGGGAGCTCACCCCGCCGCGGGGATTCGAACCACCGACCATGCGATCGGCAAGCCCTAGGCGCTGAGGTTTTACCCACAGCGCCACCCGCATCCCACAAAGAGAGATACAGGATATAAAGAGAGATACAGCCTGGGATAGCCAATGTGGTGCTCTCCAGATGACAACAGCTCCATTCATTCCTAATCATTGACCATGCTGACTGGGGCTGGTGGTAGCTGGAGTGGAACATCTGGATGCACCGATTTGGCTTCCCCTAGTGTATCCTTTTTCAGTTCTGCTCTGATTCCCCATGTGTCAAAAAAATATTCTGCCCTATTAATTTTCAAACTAAGTGCCAGAGATAAATGCTATAATAAGGTCACATATACATTAATTGATTAAAAGGAAAGTGTCTGCGATCCCAAAGTAACTGCCCACTAAGTTGGGTGTTCAACAATCCAAAACTAACTTGAATTAATTCATACCTGAGAGCTTGGCTTGGATAATTTTGCACTGCAGTATTTGAAAGTGAACCCAAAAGCTTTAAACTGAGTGTTTTCTCCAAGCAATGAAGGAGTCTTTGGAGATGAAGTCATAGAAGCATAAAAGTGACTAACAACAGAATTCTATGCATGTTTACTTAGAAATCATTTCCACTGTGTTCACTTGAGCTTTCTCCCTGATAAGTGTAGCTAGGATTGTTGTCTAAAAGGATTAGTAAAGTAAAATTGATCACTAATGATTTTCCAGAACTCAACATTTCATTATGCATTGCAAAATCCGTTTTTACACACATCCTTCCATAGTACACATTCATGACATCCAATTCTTTGAGTTGAGGACACTTCTTGAAAACAAGGGAGAAAGCCAGTGTGGTTTGGCACAAAGTGGCATTTTGAGAGAACCACAATTTACTCAATAAATTCTTTATTCAAAACTATTGGGAATAGGTTCATTTGAGCCAAAAACTTATTGGATAGATACCAGAAGAAGGCTCCCTTTGGCTTCACCAGTTTAAACCTAAAGTAATTCCAGATGTCATGTCAAAGATCCTGAAATAAAATAAAAAGTGGTAGCCCAGCCTCAAAGCACACCAGCAACCCCCTGAAACTAATAGGAATTGCTGCCAATCACTTAGAATCATAGAGTTGTAGAGTTGGAAACGACCCTGAGGATCATCTAGTCCAATCCCAGCAATGCAGGAATATGCAGCTGTCCCATATGGGAATCAAACCTGCAACCTTGGTGTTATCAGCACCACGCTCTAACCAACTGAGCTAACTTGAAGGTCTCAAAAATGTGTCTTTTTCAAATACAGATTAAACTTTGTGGTTGCAATTCTGCTTTTGTCATGTAGTGGTAAAGGTAAAGGTACCCCTGCCTGTACGGGCCAGTCGTGTCCGACTCTAGGGTTGTGCGCCCATCTCACTTAAGAGGCCGGGGGCCAGCGCTGTCCGGAGACACTTCCGGGTCACGTGGCCAGCGTGACGAAGCTACTCTGGCGAGCCAGCACCAGCGCAGCACACGGAAACGCCGTTTACCTTCCCGCCAGTAAGCGGTACCTATTTATCTACTTGCACTTAAGAGTGCTTTCGAACTGCTAGGTGGGCAGGAGCTGGGACCGAAAGATGGGAGCTCACCCCGCTGCGGGGATTCAAACCGCCGACCATGCGATCGGCAAGCCCTAGGCGCTGAGGTTTTACCCACAGCGCCACCCGCGTCCCTCCGCCATGTAGTGGAGAAGGGTGTAAAAGGGCTCCTTGTAGGATTCCAGTATAACCCTCCCTCCCTTGGCATGTTGCCACAAGCACCTTTGGCATGCTGCCCCAGTACTTTTAAGCTGACGTCTTCTACCCCTCCAAGAGCCCAGCAGCCTGGCCCTCCTAAATGGAGCAGTGAGCAGGATGAGATCAGAGAATAGGTGCAAGAGGTCTCCATTTGATGTGAATGTTCTGGTACTTTCTCAGGATCTCTATGGGAGAACTTGTGGAAATTCAGGGCTTGGCCGCATTTGGCTTTAGCGTGGATTGGACTCTGCCTGTCTTCTCTCATTAAATCAAGAGTCATCCACATGACATTACCTTCAATCAGCTGCAACTATGCTTATTTCCCCATCTGAATCTGAACTACCTCAATCTAGAAATACTTCAATAAGTGGTGAAACATCCAGAACAAAATCACTCCACTCCAGGGAGCGGGCAGATTGCATTGGTTTTATATAGCTGGGTCAGTTCTTGGTTCTACTAACCACCTTTCCACACCCTCTACTTCCCCTTTTAACTTTTCATTTCTTGCAGCTCTGGCACTTATCTCCTGTGGCTCCTCAAATGTCTACTAATTTTCTAAATAAAATAAAATTAAAAAAATCTTTCCAGTAGCACTTTAGAGACCACACCAATAACTAACTTAGTTGGTCTCTAACTTAGTTGCTACTAGAAGGAATTTTTTATGTTTTTATTTTATGTTATTTATTTTATTTTGTTTCGACTACAACAGACCAACACGGCTACCTACCTGTAACTAGTACTAATTTTCTGTTTTGTTTTAACACTGATGAGCGCAAAAGCATAAATCTGAACAAGCACTACCACAGCAGAAAATTCCATTTAATTTGTACAGATCCATGCTTCAAAATTTCCTATTTTTCTAATAGACTTCTTTTCCACTAGCAATATGTGTTTGTGTTCTTCTGTTTATCAACTTTGACTACATATACATACATATTTATATGTATGTATGTATTTATATTCTTATATTTGGAATTGAAGGTTTGCAATAATAAATGGAGAATAGTTGATATCACTCCATTTTTATGGCTGACTTGTTTGATTTCCTTTTGTAGTAGTAATAGTAATAGTAATAGTAATAATAATAATAATAATAATAGTTTCACTTAGTACAGCTTCCAAACTATACTAAGGGATGTAAACAATGGCCTCCATGACCCTCTGCTGGCAGTTTCTGCACATGCCCAGTTTCTGCTCAAATGGAGGGTGTGGAATAAAGAAATTAGAAGGCAGGGAAAACAACTGGCTGAGCCGTGCTAGAGAATGAGAAAGTCTGTGGTGCCAGGGGGTGGAAAAGTCACTTTTTGCCAATCCGTTTCTGCCAGCACTTCTCTTGAGTCCATGCCAGTATAGTTTACAATGCAAGATAATTACAAGAGCTATGTTTACATTTATTACCCTTTAAAAACATGAATAAAGAGAAGGGAAGATAAACTTGTACAGCACTAAAATAAAAGACTGATTCTGCAAAATCTAAAAAAACACAGGGCGGTACATACTAGCAGGTACAGTACTTCCAATGTGAAAAGATAGCCCATATCTAAACATGTTCCATGGGAACTCCTTCAGTACAACTTAGTATTTCTAGTTTGCAGCCTCTGTACAAGTAGGCACTTTTGATCATATTGTTTAATAGTTATTAATATTCCTATGCCTAATAAGTTGTTTAGACCTCCCTCCTAACTCACATATTAATGACCATTACCTCGATTCCTGTTGTAGTGTGTTCTTGAGACGCATGAAAGATTTTTTTTGGTAAGCTTGCTGCATACATGGGCCTTTTAGCATTAAAGAATACATTTTATAATGTTAATCTATACCTGTGTCTCAAAAGTATCTTTGCCCTAAATTGAAACTTATCCTTTTGGCAATATTTCTAACAAAAGAATAATACAGTATATCATTTTTCTAGAAAATAAACAAAATAAAATAATAATTTGTAGACTGTGACCAACTTATGAAAATACATTGTATAAACTGCAAGTTTCAAGTTTCAAGCTCTGAATTCATTGTATATTTGCCAATGAGATAATAAGCAATGCAGATTAATTTACTGTCCTTAAGCCACTTTTCTCTTAGTCTGATATTGGAGGGTAATTGTCTTAGAAAACAGATAAGTGACAGACAAGAGTGAAAAACTAACTCTTTATAGATCTCATCTTTCTTGCTGAAGATTATGTTCTACTCCTCGCTGTAACTGATGACTCTTTGGTCCACTGTTGCCATGGAGACTGATAAGGATGGGCAACTCTCCTGCCAGCTGCCTAATTACACTATTATCTCCCAACATTCAATTCTTTGCGTTTTCTCAACGGTTGATGATAATTGTTCCTCTCTCATTTCTGACTAAATCACTTAGAACCTACATAACCGCTGGGAGCAACGTGTTGCAGGTGCATTTCAAATTGGTTAGATATGTACGTATCTGTTTTCAGACAGACAGCATCATTTGTGGTATTGGGTTCCTGAATAGAAATCTGGAGGCTTGCAAACTGAGATTAGATCTCTGGTTTGCTGCAAACAGCCATATTTCTAAATATCGCAACCAAAAATGAGGGCAAGAAGGAGGAAAATATAATATCGAGTATCCACCACATTAAATCAGGTGTGGAGAACCTTTGGACCTCCAGATGCTGTTGAACTACAGCTTCCATCTTCCCTGACCATTAGTTATGCTTGCAGGGACTGATGGGAGTTGTAGTTCAGCAATGTCTGGAAGGCCAAAGGTTACCCACACCTGCATTGAATGGAAAGGAAAATGATGAAGATCTGGGAGTTTTCATAAAGAAGAGAACAATCCTTACTACCAGGTTTGATGAAAACCAACCATCTGCCTGCTAAAAGTCCCAGCAGCACAATTCTTTACATTACTCAAAAGTAAAATCCACTGGATTCAATGGGAATTACTCCCATGTTTGTGGATATAGGACTGCAGCCTGATTCTGGGACCAAGATGTTGCAGCAAGGGTGGGCTCCTCACATAGTTTTCAACCTCTGGGCTCTACATAAAGAGACAGGTCAAATAATTTTGAAATTTGATACATAATAAAGCCATCCAAGGTGGTGGCCATCACTATGTCTTTGAGAGCAGAATTCACAGTTGAATTATGTGCCTTGTGACAAATTACTTTTGGGGGGGTCTGCCCTCAATCTTCCAACATTCAGCTTTACTGGATGGTCCCGGATTCTAGTATTATGAGAAAAACTTATCTCTTTCCAGTTTCTCCATACAATTCATAATCATACACACCTCTACCATGTTCCCTGGTAGAGTCCTGGTAGGACAACAAGACTCCCTTCACTCCCCAAATTTGCTCAGGAAGGTCAGGCGAACCCTCAGAACAGTGTGTGGGGAGAGGAGAGATCATTCTGTCTGGCAAGGAGAGATGGTTGCATTGTCAGAAGGATCCATCTACTACAATGTTGAATTCCACCTCTGTACTGTATGTTTATTGGCATTCCTACCTTAGCCCTCCAGGCAAATGGCAGCCACTGTACATTAACTGATAAAGCAGTGCAAAGGTGACTCAAAACAAATAGGCGGTTTTGTGATACAGTACTCTGAAAATGACAGGTCACTTAATAGTTGAGGATTACTGCATATGCCGAAAGCACAGCTACGGATGCTGCATCTAATAGAACAGCCTACGTTTTAAGAAAGTATTTATCTAGGATTTTACATATATCCTTTTACTCATCCCTGAAATTAGAAAGCAGAAGCAATTAGATTAAAAACGGTGGCTGTTAGCCAGACTAGAACGAATACCCCATTAGCTTTGAAATATAGTCCTTTTTGCCAGAATCATTAGGGAGATAAGTAACATATGTCATCATGCAAGAGTAAAAGATAGTTTTTTAACTTGCTCTCTTCAGAGAGTGTTCCATGTTTCTCCCTCAATTATTACTTCATAAATCTGATATTACTTGGCTGGAGAGAGATGGATGGAAGCAATAGAGTAAAAGCCTCATAAAATAAGTGTAAAGTAGGAAATTAACAAGGACCTAAAGCAATACCTTTTCATCACATTTTGTGTACGAAGTCTCCCTACTGACCGCGCAAAAATAAGTAGGCCAACCTCTAGATATTTGAGAAATAAACACACAAATATTGAGTGACTTTGCTGCAGTTGCAATGGGAAAAGCGTGGGCTCTCACCCTTGAGATAGGAGAAATAAGGTCACTTTGGTCTTGGCATTAAAAAGAGAGGGCAAAGAGTGTAACAGGTTCAAAAAGGTTTTGTAATGAGTTCCAAATATGGTTTCACACAAACCTGCAGGCTGGAGAAGGAAATTTGGTGTTTCTCACAATTACTCTCTGACAGGAAGGTTTTCAGGCCTTCTCCCTTGGTATAATTGTGCCTACTATCTTGTTGCCAAACTCAGCCATAAGCTCTGCTTGCTGTGTTATATGGTCACAGTAGTGCTTTTGCAATTCACCACCACATACCGTATAACAATATTGCGTGGAACGACTTACTGTCACTTGGAAAACCACGTGTGGTTCTGTTATTTACAGATCATCAGTAGTGCTTATGTCTTTCTAAAAGGTATCGAGATATATTTGCTCTTTCCATGTGATTTTTTGAGATACAGAAATTTCTTAAGATTGCAAAAGCATTCCACTTTATCCAGTAAAAGAATAATAAAAGTAGAAACCTCACATTTTTCATTTCCAAAGCAGTGCAAAACACACTTAAACACTATGAAAATAACTTGGTCAATGGAGTTGTAGTCAAATAACATATGGAGGGCCACAAGTTCCCTATTACTGCAATAGAACAACAGTAAAGTTTTCCCTGTATATAGCAGATTCAGAACTAGCTCACTCTGGATTATTGAGAGGTGGTGCTATGGGGTGGGGACAGAGAGTGAAAGCGTACTCTGGACTTTACTTTGTGTACTATAGCTCCTTACCTCACTGACATAAGCATGCTGCTATTCAGTTTCAGTTGTTTTAGATTAGGCAGATAAGCACCTATAAGAACAGGGAAGAAAAGGAACAATTTGCAGTTTGGTAAAAGCAGTCTGTGTGTGATCCTCTTAGACATATAATGTCATAACTGCAGTTGTTTTAATGGTACAGCTTATATATTTGTTCACCATAATTTCTGATTGATTCTTGTGGTGCAACATATCTTCTCTGACTAATGGCATATGAAGAATCCATACTAAAAGATCACATACTGTCAGATTATATTTTACATCACTAGTAACTTTACATTTTAAAAGTTACCTTTGAGAACCTCTCCCTGTGTCCTACATCTGTTTCTGCTGGGAACTATTTCCCTCTCACCTCTCAGATTTAAAGAAGATTTGAAAGAAGGATTGTTGCTTGTCATGTGCACACTCTTCCCATTTTCACCGCTGGTCAAACAGGTTCTGCAGAATGTTGTATTTTGTGTGTGTATATATTACAGGAAGCAAAGCCTTTTCAACACTCTCTCAAGGACTGCTGCTTGTATCCAGCCAAAGTTTCCTGACTTATCCATCTCCTCCTCTCTTCATATTTATCCACACAACCTTAGTTGTTGTGTGTGTTTTTTAAGCACTGGGTATTTAGCTAAGTGTTACTCAGAGCAGACTCACTGATTTAATGAACATGACTAAGCTGCATTAATTTCAGTGGGCCTACTCTAAGTAAAACTTAATTAAATACCACCCACTGTATTATCTAGATATAATTCATAGTTGTGACCATTCACACTTTCAAACAAGATTTTTCTTATTCTGTATGTTACAAATTATTAGGGCCACAACATCTGGTCAAACCATTTGATCTATTAAAAATCTTTCAATTAATTAACACCCTCCAGCACTTGCAAAAACAAAGATAAGCAATAAGAGTGAAATGTTATTGGGTGTACATGTGTTCTGTATTCTTTTCTGTTCTACCCATATGCAAGTGGGGTGGGGAGTCTCCATTTTGATCTTACAATGCGGTTAGGTAGAAAATAAGATTCAAATTAATTGTCCAGTTTCTGAATCGTTCAATAAGTCTTAAAGTTTTTGTAGCACAAGCATTTTCTTACTGCTGCTAATGTAGATTATTGTTATGCATAGTTTATATGAGCCCATTTCTAGGTCATAATCAGTATTACAAAGCAAATTATTACAGGATAAATCAGTTCTGTAAGTAATAGGCTTCATGAAACAGATGCATGCCAAATGCTTTCCCCTACGTATGCATATTTAACGAAGACTATTTTCTTTTTGTCAGAAATCTTCAAGTTCATTTTCTTTCATTAAACTGTTTCTTCACCCAGAGAAGAAGGCAGCCTCAGACAGACAATCAACTTAGTGTGCCTGCCAGGAGGCAAAAATCAAATAAATAAGGGTGTGCCACGGGTAACTTGATTTGTGGCTCTTCCATAAAGAAACCTGGTAGCATAAGGGATGAGTTTACCAACCAGTATTTTCAAATAAGAGCTCATTCAGCTTGCTTTGAATGTAAATCATGTCTATATTTAGAAATGAAACCTTTATAAATGCCACCTCCCTCAAGAAAAACCCCAGAAAGAAAGCTGCTCCATTTGGAACTTTTCTACCTCTTTAGTATTAAAGAGATTTTCTTTAGCTCCAATTGACATAAGAACAGCCTCCTGGATCAGGCCAATGGCTCATCTAGTCCAGCATCACATTCTCACAGTGACCAACCAGATGGCTGTGGGGAAACCCACAAGCGGAACCTAGGTGCAACCGTACGCTCCTCACTAGTGATTACCAGCAACAGAAATTCAGTAGCAGACTGTCACTGATAGCCTTTCCTTCCATGAATTTGTCTAATCGTCTTTTAAAGCTAACCACTTGGTGGCCATCATTCCTTCTTGTGGGAAAGAATGCCAGCATTTAATTATCTGGTGTGTGAAGAAGTACTTGCTTTCGTTTGGGATGTCCATCAGTTCTAACATTATGAGAGAGAGAAAAGATTTCTCTATTGACTTTCTCCACACCATGAATGATTTTATGACTCCCTTTAACTCTAAACTGAAAAGCTCCATGTGTCATACCCTCTTCTCATAGGACAGTTGCTCCATCCCCTTGATCATGTTGAGTTGACTTTTTTGAACTTTTCCCAGCTCTACAATACCCTTTTTGAGATGATGCAGCCAGAACTTTTCACAGCATTCCAAACGTGGTTACACCATAGATTTGTATAATGGCATTATGATACAGCAGTTATATTTTTAGTTCCTTTCCTAATAGTCCTGAGCATGGAATTTACCTTTTCACAGCTGCAGCACAATGGGCTCTAATAAAAGGCTAAGAGGGTCTGAGCCAGAATAAAATGTTTTCTCACCAAAGTTTCCAAGGCTGTTCTCTCTTGTGTCTACATGCATCTCTAGAGCTTTCACTTGACGCAGATCATCTAGCCCAGTCAGTGTTTTCTACAACAATAAGCAAAGAGTATGAAACTTGCATCCTTTATCATAATATTCTACAAAGAAACTAGTTTTCTGCTAGTAATTCAGTCCTACACAAAGCGTTCTCAGAAAGCCTCAAACCTGATGTTTAGCTTCTGTGCTAAACATTCATACAGCTTTGGTTCTCTACAGAAGAGTGGGAAATGTGTAGCAATACGACAGAGAGAAAGAAAAACAGCTGAGCTGCTTGGGTAAAGTCTAAGTTTCCCAGAACTGATGGGAAGTTGGTAGTGCTCAACTTGAAACCTCTTTCAAGAGACAAACAGCACAATCTTAACTGTGTTAAAATCTACTAAGAAGAAAGTTATATTGAATTCAATGAGGTTTACTCCCAGATAAGTGCGGTTAGCATTGCAGTCTAAAATAGGAAAATATATAGTCACTAGAGACAAGAAGTAGACAAAAGTTGTTTCCTTTTTTCCTTTATAGGACACCTTAGACCTGCAGTCAACGTTTAAGGCTTTGCAGGAACTATGTAGGACACCACCTAGTTAGAATACCATTCTGAAGGGCACCTAAAGCCCTTGCAGTCAACATATATATATTAATGTAAGAATTCTGCTCTATAACTGAAGAGGCAGAACTCTATTAAAAATGAATATTAGTATAAATGTTTTTAAATGTATAAATGTTCAATTAAAAAAGAATTAACAAAGTGGAAAAAGGAAAGGGAAAGCACATAGATGGGATAGCATCTGTTCTTAGATTGCATATGTCATGCAATACAATAGTTTCAACAGGGAACAAAATTCTCCCCCTCACATCACCTTTCTATAAAACTTCAACAACTGTCTGAAATGTTTTTGAACTTGTTCATTCTATTTGTGGCCTCCCTGTCAAATGCATTTACCTCAACTTTGAAAAATCTGCCAAGAAAACAGGAAGTAATTCTGTCTTTAAAATATAAGATGGAACCCACTAACTTTAGTTTTCTCTGTGAAAAACAGTAGTTAAGTGCATATCCCCAGATGCCATCATATCTATTATTCAGGGGAAAGCATTTCTTCTATCATCTGTTTGCATATGCATATATGTGCACATTCCAGTCCTAAAAATAAATGACCACAATTTATGAAAATCAGCAATCCGGGTACTAAAAGTTAGTCACTGAACAAAATATAATTTACAATTATATAAATTGAAACACCACATTCTCAATTGTTCGTACTAATAAATCAGATAATAATGGAAAGTAAATGAGGGTAGGCGCACTGTCATGGCTCCATGGAAAAGGACAGGAAGCTATGCAGAGCAAAAAAAATCCTAAGCACTAGAAGACTTAATAGACTCAGAATAACCAACATTTTTTCAAGCTTATTTCATAGAATCGTAGAGTCATTCTACAACCATGAGGACTAGAAACTTGCTTTTTACTGCAAACTTATACACTGTCCAGCACTAGCTGTTGTAGTACGATACTGACTGTATGCTCATTGCATGATTCATACTGGACTCATCTTCTGTTTTCAGAGAGGCAGAAAAAGATATAAATGCATAAGGATATGCACAAGGAAATACACTCACTGCAGTAATAAATATGCTGAGCAAACTGGTTTGAAACTGTCTATACACTACCACACCCAAGAGTAAGTAGGATATGGACCTAAAGTTTTGAAAGAGGAAAGGAAAAGTCAGGCACACAAAGCTTCAATTTTAAAATATTGTCTTCTTTCTGAAAGGCTAACAGAGTCTTCTCCCAGCTATAAAAAATGCTAAGACTGTGTAAGTGTGTTGGTGAGAAAATGATTTCCTGCTACTGTTCCATTAAAGAGTTCTAAACACTAAAAAAGACATAATGGAAATTTGTTTCTAATCAATTAGTTGAACAGCAGTGCTATTTTTAAACTTGGAAAAGCAAAAGGAAGTTAACAGTATGGAAGCAGCTGCTTCAACCTGAGCAACAAGAGGTCAAATAATAGTTACATTAGATTTGTTATTAAAGCATGCTGCAAACATAGTTAGCGTTTCCTTGGCAATATTGTATATCTATATTTTAAAAAACAGGAAGCGACTGCTCCAACAATGCCCACTCAAAACTTTCAGGCCAAATGAAAGTCCCTATTAGGCAAAAAAAGAATGCAACTGTCAAAGGTAAGTACTGCATTACAAAAATCTTGACACACGAAAATTTGAAGAGTTTGAGTTGGTGCTGGAAAAAAAATGTTCAGGGGTACTCTAATTTTCCTACTCATATTGAAATACTTCCCCTCAATGAGGCCAAACTTAGATTCACAAAATGCTTAGGTGTATGCATACCCCTGCACACCCCTAGAAAAAAAGCACTGGTCATTTTATTTAATTTATTTATTTATAGTATTTCTTATCCACGCTTCACCATAACATCCCATGGCAGGCCACAACAATATATTATACAACTATAAACACAGATAAAACTGTTGGCGCTATAAAACAAGCAAGACCATTCTAAATGGAACAGAACAATATACATTCAACAAAACGAAATGCCTTAACTGTCAAAGACCAGGGCAAAGAGGTGTGTCTTCAGCATAGGGCAAAAGCTGTACAATGAAGGGGCTGTTCACACTCCTGTGGGAGGGAGTTAAACAGTTTAGGGACTGCCACAGAGAAAGATCCCTCCTGAGCTGCCATTCCCTACACTTCTGAGAAAGGTGGCACTACCATGAGAACCCCCAAGAAGGTCAGCAGGGATGGAAACAGGCCCCAAATATTTGAAGGGCTAAATTGTTTAGGACTGAAGCCTCACCAGACATGGGTCTTACTGGGTTGTTTCATTTCAGACTGCAGATAGGGGATCAAACTAATTTTACTAGCTCTGTATGTAAAATGAGATGCTTTTGGTTTTTTTAATGTGGGAGAGCATTAAACATTTCATCTCCCATCCCTGCAACAGTGAGATCAGATTGGACATTTGCTAATCTGTTACAGCTTTCAGAGAATGTTGATCAGGGCAAGGACATCCTGATGGTTTTACACCCTACACTTTCCAAATAAAATGCTTTCACTCTAAAAGCAATTGCTGTTTTGATAAAGATGTCAACCCTCCTACACCTTTGCTTCTATTACATCTCTTAGTGAAATTTCACTTGATAGTCTGCTTCTCGCTGACAGAGGCATGGCATCTGAAGGGAAAAGTCTATGCACTGAAATCCCCAAATTTCTTTTAAAATCAAAGTTTCCCTTCCTTCAGCTGCCACACAGAAAGAAAAGAAAATGGCCCACAAGCAGCCTTGCTGAAGCTCCTTTCCCACAGAAAGCCCTGTCTACCATTGCATGTCGCTGCCTGTTTTCCATCATCTTCATCCCATCAAAATGCAGCCTGTTGTCTAGCTATCCCCCTGCCAGCAGATGTGAGCCATTTCCAGTGCACCCCAGGCCTTTCCCAGCCCTTAATTAGTAACCGAGTAAATAATGCGTGCTGCAACATAAAAACTGCATAGTCACAAGGGCATCGTCACAGACTCATACCCTTTCCTACAGCACACTTATTTTACCAACACAAAACGTTATTCAAATATTAACAAAATAGGAAAGTTGATCTCCTTTGCACAACACACAGGAAGCAGTGTTTTACATTGGCTCTTCTGTGGACAATGAAAGGTGGATGAAGGGATGCTTCAGGTCAGCGGTAGGTCTCAGGAGCAGTCCATGCAGTTATTGCTTTTAAAGCTATCAGGTAGCAACAAGCAAACCTCAAAGAGTGTGAGTGAGATGCTGGGCAAACTGCACTGACATTCAAGGTTGACAATACCATGCTAGAGGAAGCCCACTAGCATAACAAACTGAACGATTTGTATGTGCCAAATGTATGACCCATATACTGAGGCAGCTCTCTGCCTCTCTTATTCAGGGATGTTAATCATATTTGCGATGTTAGAATATAGACTGTTTTAATCCTTTTGCTATTAAACAGAAATAAGGTTACTGTAAAATAGGACCCTTTAATCCTTCTCTGTAGGATCTAATTAATACTTGTGTTGGTCATATTTGTTTATGGAAGTGCCTGAGAGGTAGCCAGGAGTACCAAAAGCATCTTTCAGTAGTCCAATTTGACTGGAAGTCCATCAGATATGCCACAGTAATACAATGTATATCAGCAAGCCTAATTTGATTGTTTCCATTCCAGAGTTCTCATTCCAGATGCATTAAATTAGTATCTACTTACCAGTTTGTTGGGGGAAAGATATTCATTCACAAGTAGTTCTTCATCATCATCATCTTTAATTGATGGACTGGGATTCAGGAGACCTTGCCGACCCAAATCTGTGACCCGAACTGTAGCAGAACCTGGTCTTGAGACTCGGCCTAATTTCCAGTTTAGGTCCATCCCAGAATGTCCTAAACATTAACCACAGGAAGAGAAACTTGTTTGGTTTCAGCACTTACTTTTTACATTCTTAAGTCAAAGTCAGTCTGATGCATCTAGATAGTGTGGTGTTAAAATTGCAATGACATTGAAAACAGGTATAAAATGTTCCACCTATACACCCTGAATTTCACATTTCATTACATATATGTAACTGTGATACATTACTGTTTCTGGGCAAAATAATAAAAAACCATTCAATCCCCACTGTTCCTTTTAGATTACAGTATAAAGGTAAAGGTAAAGGTACCCCTGCCCGTACGGGCCAGTCTTGCCAGACTCTAGGGTTGTGCGCTCATCTCACTCTATAGGCCGGGAGCCAGCGCTGTCCGCAGACGCTTCCGGGTCACGTGGCCAGCGTGACAAGCTGCATCTGGCGAGCCAGCGCAATACACGGAACGCCGTTTACCTTCCCGCTGGTAAGCGGTCCCTATTTATCTACTTGCACCCGGGGGTGCTTTCGAACTGCTAGGTTGGCAGGCGCTGGGACCGAACGACGGGAGCGCACCCCGCCGTGGGGATTCGAACCGCCGACCATGCGATCGGCAAGTCCTAGGTGCTGAGGCTTTAACCCACAGCGCCACCCACGTCCTTTTAGATTATATTCACCCACAAATGCTTAGTCATTCCAAGAACCAATAACAAACAAAGCTGTCAATTAATAACCATAAAAGACTATAAAACAACTATGAAAGAGTGATATTCAACCCAGAAATAAGAGTAGCACTAAAAACTTTACTTGTATAGAGAAAAATGAAAGAAATTCAACTACTGTAGTTCATTTATTTAAAAAGTAAAGGGTTTATACAGCCTCATCATGGGAACCCTGAAATTACATAACAATGTGATAACATGTGAAAGAAGAGCTCTGCTGGATCAGCTCCATCTAGTCCAGCATAAGATTTTTACAGTGTTCAAACAGATGCCTATAGGAAGGCGACAAGCAGCAGCTGAGTACAATAGCAACTCTCTCCACTTGTGATTCCCAGCAACTGGTATACAGACAAATAGTAGAACACAGTCCTCATGGTTAGTATTAATTGAGAGCCCCATCCTTCATGAATTTGTCAAATTCTCTTTAAAGTCATCCAAGTTCACTCTGTCTTGTAAGAACACATTTCAAAGTTTAACTATGCACTGTATAAGCTGCATGCTCTGAATCTCCCAACATCAGTTTTGTTGGAAGACCCTGCATTCTAGTATAACGATACCCACTTCTTGCAAACCATGTATAAATCGGACACATCTTTAATGTGTCCTCCCTTGCTTGCAGTGTTTGAAATTTCCATGGTTCTAAGCACATTTTGCGACACGAAATTTCATTAGCGTGAGCAGTTTCTGAGCTTGGTGCAGTACTGCGCCTAAGATTTTAGATTAAAACTGCAGAGTGGAGGGAAAGGAGGACCTTATTCTGCCTCCCCACTTCCAGCTACTCTCTGAAGACTGGAGAAGAGACCCTCTTAAGAATATTAGGGAGGTGGGCAGGGGAAGGACTAGACCATGTGGAAAATGAACATAATATTTTAGCTGCAGTTCATTCATTTTCAGCTTTGTATTCATTATTAAAAAAATGCGCCTAGACATTCTGTTGCTGTGCCCATAACCTAGGTTTAAGGTGCCATTTAGCTCCTAGTTTTCATATTTCAGTTTCTAATACTGCCGCATACTAGGCTGACATTTTCATCAGAAACTCAAGTGCTCTTTCCAGGTCAATCACTAGTTACCACAAATTCAAACCCATAGGGTCATAAATTGAACTGCCCTGAGACCTCCTGGTATAGGCCATAAATTTAATAAATAATAAATATATAAATTATGAATGGGAGCAAGATCTTGTCATTCTACCTCCTGATGGGTGAAAAAGCATTGAATTTATTTAAATTGGGAGAAGTTGTAAAATAATCCTATATAACCAAATGCAATGGTGGGAATGCATAAATCACTAGATGGTGCGCCTAAAGAGTTAACCAACACACGAGAAATAAAATGATTTATTTCACTGCTACCAAATACTACAGTTGCCGTGCAAAATGCTTTCTTATCTCTGAAACATGTATTAGAGCAACACTTACTTATGGTTTGACAAGAAAATCAATTCGTGGTTTAATATCTGAAGTTACGCTCCTGATTTTATACATCCCAATATTGATCTGTTACTTGTAATTGCTTTACAACTGAATTAGCAAGCAGAACAACATTTTCATGCCCAGCTCCATATGTGTAAAACGCAATAAAATTAACAGTGGAGCAATTAAAAGATAGCCCAAATTAGAATCTTTTTGTGTAGCAAAACCGCTGCACAAAAGGACCACACCCATGGTAGCTTTATAGAGAGACCACTTCCCCCTTTTCAGTGCAACTAGATTGCAGGCAAGAAGAGAAACATTTCAAGTGCCTAATGAATGACCTGAGCTTCTCCGTGGCCAAAAAAGATCTTTCTGTCATAGACTGTAATACAACAGTAGAACCTTGAAACGAGTCACAGGGTTCAGTGAGAGAAATTAGTAGAGTTACTGAACTGTAAAGTGGCAGAGAAGAGATTTACATGCTGTTATTGAAAACTGCTAAACTAGTATAGTGCCACAGATTCATTGTTAAATCTGTATCAATTTATGGAAGTGGCTTGGGCAGGGGCAGGGCGGAGATAGTGGTGTCCTCCATCCAGTGGCAGCAGTATTGTGCTCATTGAAATGTGGCTGGGGTGAAGTGGTGGCAGCAAAGATGGAGGACTTCCAGGTTGGCAGCTGCAGTTTCAAATGAGTGTGTGCACCTGCTGGCCTGCAACCACCTTGGAGCACTCCTAATTTTGCCATCTCACCACCTTCCTGTCCCAATGAGTGCTGTGCGACTGGAAGCATGCCGCCACCCACTGTGAATATGCAATTCAATATTTTATTATATATTGGGTTTTCAATTTCAATGTAGGAGAGGCTGAGCATCAAAAGCAAACAATTGCTCATGCAACGTAGATTTTTAGGGGATATTTACGGAGACCTTTTGCAGGTGCCGTAGGAAATACAGGTGGGCACACAAGTGTCTGTAAGCTCAGAAGAGTTGATATAGAATCACAGAATCATAGAATTGTTGGAAGAGGCCACAAAGGTCATCTAGTCGCTTTGTACTCTATGGTATAACTTGCTTTTTATGTTTCTTCTTTGTTATTGTATTACAAAAATATGATTTAGTTTTTATAGAAATCTCAATATAAGGTATTCAAAAATAAATAAATAAATAGAGAACAGAAGTTAAAATAGCATCATAAAATTATACCAGCAACAGCAAGCTAAAAACATCAGCAGAGGCTCTAACCACAACAAAGCCAAATGGAATAAGATAAAAGCCTACTTAAAAGCTGGCAAAGAACAGGTCTCTGTAATAAGTCTATTCCATAGTTTAGGCACAACGGAAAAGGCCACTCTCTTGTTCTCTGCCAGTTGTACTTCCACAGGCCAAGGGAAGACAAGGAGAGTCTGAGAACCTGAGCGCTTGGCTTGAGCTGGTTCATACAGGCAGAGGTGGTTGCTGAGATATGCTGTTCTCAGGTCACTTAGAGGCTTTGCAGGACAAAGGCAATATGATGAATTGAGCCCAGAAACAAACTGAAAGTGGAACAGACTTGGCCTAATATGATCCATCCTGCTGACCCCTGGCACAAATCTGGCCACAATGTTCTCAGCCAATTGAAGTTTCCAATATTATCTTCAAGAGCAGCCCACACGTAAGTGCGTTTTAGTGACTAACCTGGAAGTAACTGGAGTGTTGCACTTGTCATCTACTACAAGATTCTACAAATGAAGCATGTGAAGAACTAAAGGAGTGTAACAGATATAGCACTGTCCAGCAAGCAGGTCAGTTTGCAAGCACTCTTTCCATTTTCAGTACAAAGATGTTTTCTCTCTCTCTGGTGTTAATCTCTGGAAAAAAGCAATTTATAATTGTATCTGTTCAACTATCAATCCAATTACCACCACCACCACCCCTGCACCTCATAGTATCATGGCAACTGCCAAATTTGGACATTCAAGAAATTATTGCTCTAAATGCTTTTACACCTGAAGCTTTTTTTTTTTTAAAAAAGCATTGATTTCAAAAGTAATACTGTAGAACAATATATTTCAACAACTTTTCCCCTTCCTCTTCCCTTCCTGAAGAAGCTTGAAGCACATTTAAATACATAATTTGACCACTTGATAATATAACACCCATTCTGACACATATTTCTATTAACAATCAAACTTATCCTTTCTACATTTCAGCTCCAAAATATAACTTTGATGAAAATCTTGGTACAGTGTCTAAATTAATCAATAGACTTTGCTGCAGCCCACACTCTCAGGCAATAGCAGTTGTTTAAGCACTACGAAACAAAAAGTAAGAAAATCTATGCAAGCTATAGACTGTATATAGGGTTTGGCTCCTCAGGAAGCTGTGAATGCCATTTTAAGTATAATTTAGCAAAAAGTGCCCTGTAGATAACCTCTTCTGGAAAAAAAATCTTACCACAGCTGAGATTTACTATGATGTCACCAGGAAACTGCTATTACACCAATCAGTCCCTAATGTTAAAAACTATTTTTGCCCATATTTATGTATCAGGCTGCATTCTATACAATCTAATCCTGAAATTGTCAGAACTGTTATTTGAATACAATTCTAAAAGGTAAGGGAAAACAAAGGTAGGGAGGGCATTTACATTATGAATATCATAATGAACTGTTTCACAAGCTGGCCCATTACTGAATATATATTTGCTGATGGCAGATGTCCTTCCTGGCTTACTCCCATCTTCATGGTCAAGGTGGGCAACCTGCAGACCACATTTTATGCAGCCCCAATGCTTCCTTAAACTGCCTCATTCTTCCATCACATCAGAGGTCTTTCCTCTCCATTTCTTTCCTCCTTATTTTTCCTGACTTTTAAGTGCCCCACCTTCTATTATGTCATTTCAGAACACAGGATAGTTTTTTTATAGATAATTGACGAGTTTTTTTATTTTTTAAAAAAACCTTTTCATGGTTGTTTGGTGTCCAGAAAAGAAGTTTTCCCCACCTCACTATCAAATATCAAATTACTATGCTTCTGAATACACTCACACACACCAGAATAACAAAGGAATTTTTTCACTTGCTTTCCAGAACATTAGCTATATTGGTCTGTTGTACTAAATAAAAAAAATCCTCTGCATATTTATTTAAGAATAATCCCATCAAACACAGTGGGGCTTACTTCTGAGTAGACCTGTAAAGTATTAGGAATTTTTATTTTGAGGTAGTCAGTGAAAATTGAAACAGGGTGGTCTTTATTCTGAATGAATGTCCATCATAAGTACCAGTAATTCTGGCTCTGCCCACTCCCAGCAGATCAGCAGTCCAAGGGAATGTGGCCCTTAACAGAAAAAAGGTTGCCCATCTGTTTTAGGAGCAGTGAGGAGGAATGCCAGGGTGAGAGAGAACAGAAGGTGGGAGAAGGTGGAGGGAGAAAAAGACTAATTGAAACTCTCTCCTGAGGGTTCCCCTCTCTTGATTAGGCTGTAATCCTATGTACATTTACCTGGGAATAAGCCCCTTAATAGACACTTTCAATAAACATTCACAAAAGCGGGCTGTTAGGGTAACTCAGTCAACTAGATCAGAAAATCCAAACCCAACTTTAAAATTTGCAGAGGAAGCAGCAAAGTATTTTACATATTGCTTTAGTACATGAAAAGTACTTCACATACATTATTATTATCCTTGGCACCTAAATTGTATGGCTTTTGTTGCATGCTGAAGAGGCACCTCTTTACCCTGGCCTTTGACATCTAATATATTTGTTTTAGGACCCACCCCATCCCTCTGGAGGCTGCCACATCCCACCCTATGTTGCTTGAGAGTGTCTCCTAGCCCATCAGTGAGGCTTTCAAGGGGCACAGTTGGTTGCAGAGGGGCAGTGCCACAGTGGGGACAGGAAATTTCCTTTTGCAAACTTCAGGTAACGTACATTAGAATCTAA
This sequence comes from Podarcis muralis, assembly GCF_964188315.1. Lineage (NCBI taxonomy): Eukaryota > Metazoa > Chordata > Lepidosauria > Squamata > Lacertidae > Podarcis > Podarcis muralis. The sequence goes on from NC_135655.1 coordinate 77,251,684, forward strand.
GGCCAAGTCAGTCTGCAAAACATGTATGTTTAAATGCCATTATGCATTTTGCAACTTTTTCTGTTGCATTTTAGAAACAAGAAATAAAATGGTATGAGGACTAGTTTGTATAAATAATATGAAGGCAGTTGCCTCATCAGTAATGATTTGTCCAGAATTTCCTGAATTACATTTACCTCCAGTTATTTCTTCTTGCTCTTCATAATGGCAATGTCACCAATATGATGGCAAGTATTTATGTCAAATATGCTTTGGGCTTCACACACAAAGCTGTTTTTTCTATCACAAGTGCTATGGTTTCTGTCTGTCTTTATCCGTTCTCTATCATTATTATTCTATTTCCATTTATTTGTCATCCATTCAATCATAGAATCATAGAATCATAGAGTTGGAATAGACCACAAGGGCCATCGAGTCCAACCCCCTGCCAAGCAGAAGGGTTCTTCTTCTCTAAGCAAATCTACTGGTTTTATTAGTTATTACTGTTTATCTTCCTGATAAGTTTTTCCTGCAATAAATAAAAGAGGCAAATGCTGAAAGACAGATACATCTGTGTACAAAGGGACAGACAGCTCTGAAGGTACATCAGAAACACACACCAAACATTATTAAGTTATTCAAAACATATTTAGCCACTGACATCTAATACAATTTCCCAAAAGTAAACCTATGGGTTTTTGATCACTCAGGCTAACTGATGCCAAATCTGAAGTCAAAAAGGACTGTCTTTACAGAGTATGTTTGCTAGTGACCCCAAGGAAGGATGTTTGTGCTTGCCCTACTTTTACAGCATGGCTTGCTTGCTTGCTTGAGCCATAGAATCATAGAATTGTAGAGTTGGAAGGGACTTCGAGGGTCATCAAGTCCAACCTCCTGCAATGCAGGAATCTCAACTAGATCATACATGACAAATGGTATCCAACCTCTGCTTTAAAAGGAAGGTGAGAGTCCATCCCCTCTTGTGGGAGTCTATTCCACTGTCAAACACATCTTGCTGTCACAGTGGCGTAGCGTGGGTTGTCAGCACCCGGGGCAAGGCAAGTAATTTGCGCCCCCTAACCCGTGGATTTGCGCCCCCTAACCTGTGGATTTTAGCACTCGAGTCTCTTCCACTAGATTAGTTAAAGAAACCCTTACCACCTAAGCACATGTATTGTTTGCAGTGAGAGAGAGTGAGTGAGCCAGGTAGGGGCAGAGAGCTGTGAGTGCAAGCGCGCGCCCCCCAGATGTTGCGCCCGGGCCCCCCTGCACCCCCCACACTACGCCACTGTGCTGTCAGAAAGTTCTTCCTGATGTAGCTATATGAACTGCAAGCATATTTCAACTCCATCACTAACAAGAAGTCAACAATAACTTGCTTATTTGGAAGCAAGCCTTACCATTTGCTCTTAATCTCAGGGTTAGGGGTTTGAGCCCCACGTTGGGCAAAAAGATTCCTGTATTGCAGGGGGCTGGACTAGAGGACCCTCAGGGTGCCTTCCAACTCTATGATTCGATCTAAACATCCTAGGCAAGCGATGAAAGGATTCTAGCCATGCAGTGATTTCCCTTGCATGTTTACTCAGAATGAAACCCCGCTGTGTTCAATGCGGTTGCTCCCCAACAAGCATGCTAGCAGAGGACCCCCCCCCCCCACACAAAATAAGCATGACTACTCGGCCCCAGTAAGGATGCTCGCTGCGAATATGCAGAGTACATGTCCCTTATCAAGTCTTAGGGGCAAAGCTTCCAGGTAAGATTGAAACCAAGAGTTGTTAAAACAGTGCAGGGGGCGGCGGCACCTGCATCCTGTCCCTTCCCGCCTCTCACCCACCAGGGTGGAGTCTCTCGCCTACCGGCTTCTTGTCTCCTCGGGCTGCAAAAAGGTGGCGCCCTCCCCTTTCCCTTACCCCCAGAGTAAGAGGAGCAAAGAAAGAGAAGGGGCTGCTCCCGCCAAAAAAAGCCCCAGCCAAGAAGAAGAGCCTTGGGTTCCCTCCGTTCCCGGGCCCGCGCTGCCTCCTCAGGTACTTCCAGGGATTCGCGTGAGTAACAGGGCCTCGGGTTGCCCCGGCAACGGCTCGATTTGAATACGCGCATTACATAGTCATGAGCACGGCGGGCCCCGGAGCCAGTCACCGCCTCGGGGCCGGATTGGTGGCAAGAAGCGGCTTTGCGCGTGAGGGGAGGAGGAGCTGCGGAGAAGGTCTGGGGGCTTCCGCCCGCCCCGAAGGGGTTGCGTGGAGGAGGTTGGCTATGGGTAGGTCACGTCTGAAGCGTGTTCCTTCGGAAGAAAGTTGCGCTGGTGCAACCGGGATAGTCCTGGTCCGGATCAGTGTGCAGTCGGGTTGCAAGCTTTAACTCCGAGGGGTTGTGTTATTTGTCCTTTTTCTCCAGGAAGATCTTTCCTGCGAGCTAGGAAAAGCTGATCAAGAATCTGCTGTATGGAAACTGCATGATTGAGTCGAATAGGTGGGCAGTTTGGGTGCTGGGAAGAGGGAGCTGTACGTTGCTTGAAGGAAATGAATGGTCTAATATGAGAGTCTGTAAAATGCGCAAGGGAAAACCCCCCACAGGCTTGTAGGAGTGCCTTTTTCCTCAATAGCAGTTGCTATCCTGGTACAGGTGCTCCAAATGTGTGGTCGTGCGTGTAAGGTTGTACTTACACTTCAGATCAAATGCACAAGCCCAAATTTACAGCCTGGAAGGTTGTACTATTATTTTCTCTCCACATATACCTACTGGGAAGCCATACTCTATGCAACATCCATTCCCTAGCATGCATTGAAGCAAGCTAGGGTATGTGTGGTTGTTCACACATACATAAATGGGTGCCTGCATGTACAAAAATGTAATACAGAAATTGACCGTGAAACCTCTATTCACAGCCTTAAAGGAGAAGAAATCTCTGAGTAAAATCACATTTTATGTTGGAACAACTCTTTCAGAGTGCTCACAAACACAAGCATGAAGATACGCTTTCTTTTTCCTGCTCTTTTTCTCTGTGCATGTTCATGCAGCCTATTAAAGAAACAGCTGTAACTTGCTAGCACAGCATCCCAGAAGAGTCATTTAGACTCTGAATTATTGCCACTGTGTAATACCACAGGGAGGTGTTTTCCAAGGGAATGCAGAAGCCTGTAAGATCTGTAGACAGTAAAGCTGTACGATGATAAAGCAAATTCCCTCTGGAGCTGCAATAGAGGACAAATTATGTCACGCTCAGATGACTGAATAAGATAGGCATGGCCTGAGAAAGCTAAAGAGCCGATTCTGAATTTCTGAAAACAATAAGATAGTGAAAGAAGATAGTGACTTGAAAATAAGGGTGTGTTTGTGTGTATATACAGTATAGCATGATTAACCAACCCAGACCCTGCAACCATCATCTGAGGCCCTTTGTGTGCCTCCTCTGTGAGAAGTCCAGAGGTTAGCAACACAAGAATGGGCCTTTTCTGTGGTGGCTCCCCACTGTCCCCATGTATGCTTGCCTGGCACCTTTATTACATATCTCTAGCCTGAAACACACAGCATTGCTGAGGGTGAATGGTTAAATGCTCTGTCGTGTATTCTGTGGAATGAGTGCAATATTAGGTTAATAGATGCAGAGTGGGACTCGCACAACACCATTGTAAAATCCTCCCTAACATTACATGGATACCAAGTCTGAAATTCATATATACGTCTTACTTTATGGGAATCCAGCAGCCTCAGTCTCCTTCTATAATATATCATTTAGCAGGATACAGAGCAAGCGTGATGCATTTAATTCTCTTTGTGATCATATAAGCTACTCCACAAATCCCTCTGCCAGTAAGCTGTGATGATTAAAGAGCTTACTGCGGGGAAACTATAGCTAATACTTTCTTTTCTTAAATAAAAAAAGTGTTACTAATGAGTGCTGGGAAATTACTCAGTGTTAGTGCCTCAGCATCAGATGAACATCTTAGTCATACGTTTTATAAGGGGCAGCAATCCAATCATTACCTGAATTGACAAAGTTCCTTTTCGTATCAAGGAGTTTTGCTGATCAGGAGAAATTCAAAAAACATGGTTTAGAGTGTAATGGCTGCTGTGATGCATTACCTATTGCTGATCTCTTCCTTACTCACAGGAAAGAGCCTCTGTCATCATGGTCTGGATGGGCGATAGGGCAGGGCTGGGGAACCTCAAGCCTGATGGCTGAATGTGGCCCTTTGGGCCTCTCTCTGACCCTCAAATCTTTTTCCTCAGGTCACATACTCCACTGCCCTGCTTTACATTCAGACATGAAGCTCATTGCGTGACCTTAGGCCAGTTGCTGTCCCTCAGCTTAACCTACCTTAAAGTGTTGTTGTGGGGCTTGCTTGAGAAGAGTGTATGCTACTTTGAGCTCCTTGGAGAAAAAGATGGGATATAAATGCAATAAATAAGGGCATTTTTGTGCTACAGTGCAACAAATGTGGGAGATCTCCCCCAGACAAAGGGGGGAAGGGGGATTTGGCAAGAGAAGTGAACATAGACAGGGATGGGGAGCATAGGCAACGGAGTTGAAGGCCATTAAATGGAAGAGATGCAGAGGATCTGTTAGTTTTCTATGCAGAACTCACATATATACAGGATAAGCACTATAACAACATTTGTGATTGGTGGGAAACATTTTAGAGGGTTCAGATGTGTTACATAATGTGAAGTAGTCTTACAGTTAACTTGTTCCTGCCTACAAACAGTGTTTGCCCAGGACTGTGTATAGCTTTCAACACAAATCCAAGTTACACAGTTCTGCATTGCACCCAGCCTGCACTGCAATGAGTTGCTGTTGTTTCATCACAGTGAGTGGATTCTACGTTCACAAACAGAACATCACGCAGGATTTTCCCATGCCATATCACACCTGCTCATGAATATTTTTCCCCCCTAACTTCTGATTAAGCCTAAATTCTTTCCAGAAGTTGGGGAAATTATTAATTGCTGGCTGTGAAGACGTGTGCTAAGAGCTCTGCACTTTACCCATCCTTGTCTCTTGTTGGTAACTAGCCTTTTAGCTTGACCCCTATCTCTGGTGCATCCTGTCAAGGACTCTTATTGACACAAACCTGGCTTGCTAGATGATGCAAAGCTCCAGTCTCAGCTTTACTCACCATAGCAACCTATACCTTATGATCAACATTATTCTGTTTCATGAGCTGGGTTGCCATGGCAAAGTCCTTGTATCATATTGCAAGGTGATTATAAAAGGAAGCACTTTGCTTTTCCTATAATATATATATGACAAAATGATCAATTTTGATATCTGCAGCAGATCAGCTTTTGAGCTGCTTTGAAGCAATCTGTAAAGAGTTGCTAAAAGTTTTCTTGGTAAAGTAGCCACAGGTAACATATCACACACCAAATGGATACGTGAAAAGAAAAGGCTGGAGAGGCTGAGAGCATTTTCACACATAACAAGGAGCATTAATTCAGCTTCTTCACTCTGTACATTATGACACTTGTAGACATAGTTCAGTGGGGAGGTGACACGTGCACACACAGCTAAATTAATGGGGGATATGCTTTTAACTTCACTGGTGAAAACAGTGTTAAGTGTTAGGGATCTGTCCCATGGAGAACCCACAGAGGGGCTGCTGGGGAATCTGATAGAGTCATGGTGATGCTAGGACCCAATCAGAAAATCAAATTAGAATGTGTCATAGACCCTGCACATGCTCAAAGCAGGGCCACTTGAACAAGTCAGATGGGGAACAGGAAACCTGAGCAAATCAACAAACATTTTCACAATGGTAGTGGTTGTTACTCCTGTTGTGTGTCATTCACAGTTCTGTAGAGAAGCATGTTGATCTGTGGTTGAAATACTCTGGAAGGAGTTTGTGTTCATCATGAAGTTGTTTTTATAACAGGGTAATGGCCTTGAAATAACAATCTATTTATTTATTATTACATTTATATTTATATTCCATTTACCTATGCTCCAAGGAGTTCAAGGTGACGTTCATGATTCTATTCCTCCCCATTTTGTCCCCACAACAGCCCTGTGAGGTAAGTTAGACTGAGAGATAGGTGACTGGCCCAACATCACTCAGTGAGCTTCACGGCTGAATTTTGAAAATGATCCTTCATTAGGTTTATCAATCTGAAAGTCTTAAATTTGGTTTTAGAAAAACAGGTGGAATTCAGACGGGAATGCTTTATATAAAGTATATAAATGGCTGGTAATTAGAACTAAAAGTAACTCTTGCTCCAATGATTTGGCTTCTAATGAAAGTTCAGACCTGCTGGTCTGTCCTAGCAACCTTGTTTGTGGTGTGTGTGCTTATAACCCTTAAAATTAGTTGACTCACACTATCAGTGTGTGTTACCATAACCAGACAATGTGAGATGTACTTATTTATTTGAATCCTTTTTGCAGTCAACGCCAATAGATCAACCAAGAGCCAGACTTGGGACATTTCTCCCTCCTCTAGAATACGTTGATATTCCTCTGTCCTATTCATCATCTTCTTCTTTGTCAAACATGACTAGCTAAAATAGCTATGTGTTGATGTCATTTTCCAATTGCCCTGGAGAAGTTGTGTATGGCAACCTAAATGCTCACAATAAATGGCTAGGACAAGGCTGGACTGGAATAAGAGCAAAGTGGTATGACATACATGCATATGCTTGTGAAGAAACACCACCCTTGGCATTGCTCAGCAGAAATTTACAGCAGCATCTCTCTAAGAAAGCTCTTTGGGAAGCTGTTGTACCATTGTGACTGATTTCTAAGATAAGGTAAAGGTACCCCTGCCCGTACGGGCCAGTCGTGTCTGACTCTAGGGTTGTGCGCTCATCTCACTTAAGAGGCCGGGAGCCAGCGCTGTCCGAAGACACTTCCGGGTCATGTGGCCAGCGTGACGAAGCTGCTCTGGCAAGCCAGCACCAGCGCAGCACACGGAAACGCCGTTTACCTTCCCGCTATAAAGCGGTACATATTTATCTACTTGCACTTAGGGGTGCTTTCGAACTGCTAGGTGGGCAGGAGCTGGGACCGAAAGACGGGAGCTCACTCCGCCGCGGGGATTCGAACCGCCGACCATACGCTCGGCAAGTCCTAGGCACTGAGGTTTTACCCACAGCGCCACTTGCGTCCCTGATTTCTAAGATAGTAAGTCCTTAATTCAGCTCTTGCCTTGGCCATGAACTCATAAGGTAGCCTGCGTTTAACCCTGTTCTCTCAGGATTCTCCAAGTGAGTTCAAAACTACTCCCTTAAAATGTTTCTTTCAAAAAACAATAATCCCTCTTTTGCCAGCATAGGAAAAGACCAAACTTTTGGTAAGTTAAAAACTTACAAACTCCAAATTCATATGCTTCAGAAAAGTTGCATATGCAGTAAAACTTAGCTTAATTACAAGGTGGTGAAAATTCCTAAACCATTGGTATAGGAACTGAAGAGTGGCTTGTGAGAGCCATGTGACTAAGCTGGAGCAACCAGCTCAAACCTAGTTACATGCTAAGCTTCTCAGACTCCAGGAGAATAAAGCCTTGATTACCTAACTCCTCCCAAGGTGAGGGGAAGTGGACATAGCTAAGCCTGGCAGCACAGCTTACTCTATGGTATTAACCCCTTCATGCATTAATAAGACTTAAGCATGTTGGTTATATGAGGCTGGTTATCTCACAGGCATGACCCACGCTTTCTTAGCCATACTCCTGCCCTCTACAATATGGGTATAATAGTGATAGATTTTATCTGCATTGATATTAGTATAGTAAGTTTTAAAATGTTTACAATAAAGAATAAACATTTGGGTATGGAAAGACCTTGAATGGGAAAAGTCATGGACTATTGTCTTTGCTGCTTCCTCTTTTGGGGAGGTGGCGGAGGTTATATACTATTCCCCAATCACAGCGACACTAAAATCCTGGATTCCAAGACTGCTTTTTTATGGGGCAGCAATTACTTCTGCACCTAGAAAGATCATCATAAAAAGCTTAAAAACAAATAAAGACAATGTGGTCTACAGGTGTTTCACTCTAGCATCCGTCTTGTTTAATTGACTAGATCTGCTTTCTTAAATGTCGATCACTGCTCTGACTTAATTAATTGGTTAAAAGACTGAAAGCTGTAAGCAGACTGGTGTATCCCAAGACTAATGAGAGTAGTGCATGCACATTTTGTCTCATATGTTGGGTTCCTCAAGTGCTAGAGAACTCCTTTTTTTTTTTTTTTTTTTAGTGAAAGCTGGGAATCTAGGGATTATGGTTTATCTAAGCATGTGTGCAGACACTGACCTCCACCCGCAGATGCCCATGTGAAATGATTTAAACATTTATCATGTGCTATAAAAATTATATGCATGAAAGTCAAAAAGAATTTGATTTATTTGTTAAGGGCCAATTCACTTTGACCTTATTATTTTTGTTAGATTCCTTAGGGACAGTGCTGAAAACACTCTGCTTGGTTTCAGAGCGAAAAGCATGTGTCCCATCTGTGAAACATTATGGATAAATGCTGCAGGACTGTAAAAGTATATCCTTCAGCAGAGGCGTGTGTTTGTATTTTGTGGGTGGGTGTGGGTGTTTAAATCAAAACAGAATAAGGATTCCTCTGGACTATTACTATTTTTCAAGAGGGATTCAAGCACATACCAGAACTTTAGGTTTATGTAGTTAAAGTGGACTAAAGAGTTCTGTCACCCTAATGCATCAAATTTTCTTTAAAAAATAATCTGGCTTCTTGCAGTTTGTAAAGTGATGGGGAAATGCATTGAAAAGTGTGGGATGTCTAATGAGAAGACGTTTAAGCACTTTGCAGGCATATCCGAGTGAATGCAGGATGAATCCTCATTGTAGTATAATGCCTTTGCAAGCAAATCTGAACAAATGCTCAGTAAAGACCGGATACTGTATAATATAACCTCCATGTAAGCTTTGTGCAAGCAAGTCAGGATGAATGCTCAAGAAGCAGGGCATCCAGAGTGGCCTTAAAATAATTCTGTGCAAACTTGATTCAAATTTTGTATCCAGACACCTAAATTCTGTAACCTGTACAAATTATGCAAACTGTCAATATTTGCATGGGCTTCCTATATTTAGATAATTAACAGTGCTCTCCTGTGTGTGCCTGCTCAGAAAATGCAAATCCCATTGATTTCAATGGGGCTTATTCCCAGATAAGTGTTTAATAGTATTACAGCCCAAGTTGCAGTCATATGCAAACTTATCTGAACATAAGTCTCATTGAACTCAATAGGATTTACTTCCGAGAAGTTATACACAGGATTGCACAGTAATTTTGTTAGCTTTTTGTCAGAACAAGAAAGTAAAATCAGTTCCCCAGTCCTGCCCCAGCTGCTGAGATTTTGTCAGGCATCACTCACAAACTTTCATGCCAATCTTCCCAGCCCAGAGGGTTGGAAACACACTTTGAATGAATGATGAAAGACAAGGAAAGAAAACCTGAGTTTCTCTGTGACGCAACCAATGCCAAATCTCATGCTTCTACGGTAATTATGCAGGATTGTGAGATATCTTTTAGTGAAGTGCTTGGATTGCAAGCTCCTAGGTTGCAGTCCTATGTATAATTACCCGGGAGTGAGCCCCATTAAACACAATGGGACTTGCTTCTGTATAGCCTTTACACTATATGAGAGCAGGGAATATCTCCTTTAAAGATACATGGATGGTGTTGAACCAATACAGCCCTGATCTGTACCAAGGACTTCAAACAGCACTGTAGTATAGTGACTGAGGATGTCAGCGGTGAAGGGGTCCAGTTCAAAACCTTCAGGCCACAAATTCTTTAGGGGGATTTAGCCAAGCCACTATGTTTTAATTTCAGTTCCTTGCTGCATCTGCAATAGAGGATAACAAGTGGAACCTAGTGAAAAAATATTCATGGATGAAGGGTTGGAATTGACCTGGTGGAAGCACATGCTCTGCAAATAACCAGCCATCCTTTACATTGCAGTCCGCCCTCAGAACGTGAAAGGGCCCTTGAGAAGGAATTGGGCTCAGAAGATGCAGTTCACTCCACAGTTTGAAATTAGGAAGATGTGTTATTCTGTGGCAGCCCATCGCTCCCTCAAGCGCAATATGGTCTTCCCCAAGGGTAAGGGACCCTTTTCCAGACCAAGGACCACATTCTCTACAAGGTAACCCAGCAGCAGCTGGAGGCAAAAGCAAATGGGGCAAGAAGCAAACGTGGACAAGAGTAGCAGATTTGCCACTTAGGTTTGTACTGTCGGCTTCTTTCCAGAAATTTCTACACACACAGCCTCTCTATCTAAGACGTCTTATCAGCTCAAGGACAGATTCCAGCCAGGCTGAAGCACTTGAGGAGGGTGTGGAGCAGGACCAGTGAGGATGTGACTGGATGAAGGGGCGTGGCCTAGAGGGAGTCCTTGGGGCCGGGCAGAGATGGACCCTTGTGTGGATAGCCTTATGTGAAGATACAAGGAATGGAACCTGGAATTGTTTACATGTGAATCATGTGATGTACTACTGAGCCACTCCCCTGCCCTACACAAGTTTAGAGCCTAAGCTCCACTCCTAGCCTGCTGAGAGCCTGAAAAACACTCTGTTGCCAGCGTTTGGAAGGAGCATGTGGGGACATCCGCTTTACCAGTATGGGAGGTAATGCTTGTCTGTGTCAAGAATTTCTGAGCTAATACATATGGAGCTAATCTCAATTGGTACTGACATGCTAAATATTGTTATTTTTATTATAGTAGACATGGCAAGTATGAGGTCTGCAGGGTGGCAACATGAGAACGGGCCTTCTCTGCAGTGGCTGTGGAATGCTCTCCCCGGGGAAGTTCACCTGGCACCTTCATTATATAACATTAATCGCCAGGCAAAAACGTTCCTTATTAACCAGGCCTTAGGTTGATTTGATTGACATCCTATGCCCTTTTAAAATGTGGGTTTTTTGGGGGGTGGGGTTATTGGGTTGTTTTTATTTTGATTATGTATTTTGTGGTTTTATATTTTGATTTTATTCTGTGAACCCCCTGAGACCTCTGAATATAGGGTAATATATAAATTCAGTCAATCAATCAATTTGACTGACATATTAAGGTTAAGTTGGCAGTTAACCAGATTCACTGCACAGTAGTCATGCATAACTGGTACCCTTCAAATTAGTTCTGTTCCTGCGATAGCTTCAGGAGGAAAAATGAACAGAGAATCATTTCTAGAGGGTATTCTCACAATAAACAGGGGGAAACAGGTGTGTGCCCTTAAAAAAGAAACAAACCCAAACCCCCAAACACAACTTTCATTAAAAGCTAGTGGGATGTATTATTACTAGAGCAGTCAAGTACAACATTTTCCTGTTGGCAAGAATGGACACACAGGGGAATGTGGCTCCAGACAGGGAAGACTTCCTGTCAAACCTGCTCTGGAGCTTCTTCCCACTGTGTGTGACCAGGTAGATGGGCATGACCCTAGCTGTGCAGATAAAAGGGCTGGCCATGCAACCATCTCTCTCTTGGACTCTTACTCTTGGACTCTCCTGATTCTTAGCTAGTGCATGGCTCAACCTTCACAAAGGATGGAGCCCACAAGCAGAAAGTCTGAGATATGTAGCTCAGACTTCTTTTCACTGTAACCACAAGATAAAGCCTGCCTTCAGATTACTGCTGTGAATGGAATGTGAGTAAAATTTTATTCTTACTTTTAAAGAAGACTGTGTTGTGTTGTTATTATTTTAAGAGGGAAATAAAGGGGACGCGGGTGGTGCTGTGGTCTAAACCACAGAGCCTAGGGCTTGCCGATCAGAAGGTCGGCGGTTCGAATCCCCACAACGGGGTGAGCTCCCGTTGCTCGGTCCCTGTTCCTGCCAACCTAGCAGTTTGAAAGCACGTCAAAGTGCAAGTAAATAAATAGGTACTGCTCCGGCGGGAAGGTAAACGGCGTTTCCGTGCACTGCTCTGGTTTGCCAGAGTCATGCTGGCCACGGAAGCTGTATGCCGGCTCCCTCGGCCAATAAAGCGAGGTGAGCTCCGCAGCCCCCGAGTCGTCTGCGACTGGACCTAATGGTCAGGGGTCCCTTCACCTTTACCGAACAAATCATCAACTTGCTTCCAGTAAGTTGCAATGGGAATGTGCTTTGCTGTTTACTCACTAGCATGAGTGAGGGGGGATAATATCAAAACAATCTATCCTCTCCTACCTACCTTAGAATCCCACAACTAGATGAAGTAAAGTACTAATTACCCTGATATATCTGTTCCACAAAAAAAATATCACTACTTTTAGAATCAAAGAGCTTCACAAATTCCTGGTTCAGGGCCAAATGCTTTTTAATGGAAATTTTTGTTTGCATGATTGAGCCTTGAATAGTCACTAGGAAAGGGTCTGATGCTGTCTACTACATCAGACTCTCTGGGACTGTTTTCAAATTAGTATTAGCAGTAGTAGTCATATTTCATATTACCGTACATAGTACAGTGGTACCTCGGGTTACAGACGCTTCAGGTTACAGACTCCGCTAACCCAGAAATAGTACCTTGGGTTAAGAACTTTGCTTCAGGATGAGAACAGAAATCGTGCAGCAGCGGTGCGGCAGCAGCGGGAGGCCCCATTAGCTAAAGTGGTACCTCAGGTTAAGAACAGTTTTAGGTTAAGAACGGACCTCCAGAACAAATTACCGTATTTTTCGCTCTATAACACGCACCCGACCATAACACGCACGTAGTTTTTATTTATTTTTTTTTAATAAATTTTTATTCATATTTGCACATATATACAGAAAAAACATAAACAAAGAATTCACCACATACCTTAAACAAATTATATCCGCTTCACAAATCATAAACAAAATACATAACTAAGTTAATCTCAACTGAGCCTTGGACTTCCCTCCACTCCTTTGGTAAGTATCGAATAAATTATATAATCACGTACTTTTTAACTCTTTTACATAAGCCTTTCCCGCTGTTAGAGTAGTTTTTAGAGGAGGAAAATCCGTAGGCATGCCACCCGTAGGCATTCCCTCCATAACACACACAGACATTTCCCCTTACTTTCTAGGAGGAAAAAAGTAAGTGTTATGGTGCAAAAAATACGGTAAGTTCTTAACCATTGTATTATCTTTCTGGCAAATATACTTCTGTATATTCATGCCACCTCTCAAGAAATATATGCTCAGAATTTAGCAAAACCTGTGTGATGAGGTTTTGTAGTTTTAAGATCCCCCGATTTGTCGTCAGCATGCATTCCTGTAATTTGGGCATGTGTAATATTTTATGCGCTCCTTAGGGATGCAAAGAGAATCACTGTGAGTAGCAAGCAGGAGGGGAATCCGCTCAAGCAAGCAAATCCTGCAACCTCCCTCTCTGATTAGCAGGGCTTAGGGGAGCCCCAAAGTGACTGAAGCAAACAGTCCCTACTACACTAGCTAATAAAAGAGTTTGTAAAATTATATAGAGCTGAGTCTAGTGTATATTGTGAAGCTTCAGGAGTTCATTTCATAAACTGTTCCTAAATCTTTCTTATGTAGCCCTAGGAGTGTTTGTCACAGATTAAACAGCTGTTACCTCACTTGTGATTGTATTTTCACTAGGCTGAACTCTTGCTGATTATGAGCCCCATAAGGTTTGGTTAAAGTCATTAGTTCTCTTTTGTGATTCTGTTTCACCCAATCTGGTATCTAGCAATCTGTGCCTTTGTAAATATGACTGTTGCCTTAACATCTTAGACCCAGCTTTCAGAAAACAAAGCAAGTTTCTAGCTCTCATGGTTGCAAACCTATATAGGAAATCATGATGTGTCTGCCAAAAGCACCATTGTTCATTGACGTCTTGCATGGCTATCATTTTCTATAGCCTCTAGCAATGTTCCTCTACCCAAGCATCCTTGCTGTTCATCAGATCTTTCCTTTGTAAACTACAGTAGTGCTTAAAAAAACCCAACCAACCAACAAAAACAAAGATAAAAAATGTTTAAGCATAAGTTCTATAAATCAAGCAAGTTTAGGCAAATCCAGATAATTTGCACAAAGTGGATTAATTTGCATAGGTTATTACATGTTCCCTTGGCATAGAAGGAACAAAACCTCAAGTATGAAACCCTTACTTTCAGCCTGTAATAATTGGAATAGCCTGCAGTGTAATACTGAGACATGATTAACAGATTATTGTACTACATCATATAATAATTACATGAAATGTGTCATATAAAAGTATAACCTACTTTAACGTAAGAGGTTCATGGAACTCAATAAACCTTATCATGCAATAAAGTGAAGCAGGCTGGTTTGACTTTATTTCATTTGCATATATACAAAGGAACGTGGCTACCAACCATGAGCTACAGTGGCAGACTATGGACAGACACCTTCATTTAATTATTTTATTGGGTGCTCTTGATGTGACTATTCATTTATATTTTGTGTGAGGATCTGTTCCATCAGTGGGTGGGAGGAAGGGTGAATTTACAGGGTGTTCCTGTTTGTACAAGACTTGAAAAAGAAACATTTTTTTGAAGGCTGCAGTTTACAGAAAGGCTGCTGTTTCCCTTTCTCCAGTACTGTACATGGATGTAAATACATGGGTGTAGCCAGGGGTGCAGCTGCCCTCCTAAATAAAGTAATTAAATAAAAATACTTAACTGACCAATTGTGTCGCAGATAACTTGGTTCTCCCCCCCCATTAACATAAAGCCTGCCCCCCCTAAATCCTGGCTATGTCTATGCTCCAGTCTCCATCTTTCTATAGCACTGTGCAGATATTTTATTTGTACACAGGTTGTTGATGGTGGTGGGTATGACTCTGCTAACCTTACCCCATTGGAGAGCCCAATGGCCATATGTTAGAAATCACATGTGCACAGGTCTGCCCCACTGCATAGCTCTCAACATGAGTGAAGCCCATGCACATTGGTTTGAGTTGGCCCCTGTTGTAATGGAATGTCCAATGTATAAATTTAAACATTTGTGTTTAAGGCTCTATATGTCTTAGGCACAAAATATCTGAAAGAATGCTCTGTCACAAGAGACTAGGGCCCTGCGGGACTTGACATCTTTCACCAGGCCTTTGGCCAAGGCACAGCCTGACCCCCTCCTTTGGTAATCCTCACAGAACTCTAGCCCTATGGTTGCCATTAATTTGATTTTGAATTTATTTTAGAATGAATTGATTTTAGAAAGCTGTATTACCTTTACTGTTGTTAGCCGCTCTGAGCCCGGCTGGGGAGGGCAGGATACAGTAGAAGAAGAAGAAGAGTTTGGATTTGATATCCCGCCTTTCACTCCCCTTCAGGAGTCTCAAAGCGGCTAACAATCTCTTTCCCTTCCTCCCCCACAACAAACACTCTGTGAGGTGAGTGGGGCTGAGAGACTTCAAAGAAGTGTGACTGGCCCAAGGTCACCCAGCAGCTGCATGTGGAGGAGCGGAGACGCGAACCCGGTTCCCCAGATTACGAGACTACCGCTCTTAACTACTACACCACACTGGCTCTCAGTATAAATAAAATTTTATTCTTTTATATTCCCTTTTAAGTGCTGAGATCAGCTAAGGGGGCAGTCTCTGTGGCAGCTCCTTGGTTATGGAATTCCTTCCCCAGAGGTGTGTCTGGAACCTTCATTATATAGCTTCTATCACATGCTGAAGATACACATTTTTTACCCTGGGCTTTGACATCTTAAATATGTGTTTCCAGGACCCACTCCATTCCTGTGACTGTAATTCATTTTAATTTGTTTTTAACACTGAATTTTAACCCACCCTGGGATCTGATGTTAAAGGGTGGGTAATAAGACAGCAACAGCCTCTAATATGCTGAGGGGCCGGGGGCTAACTAGCATGTCTGCATAGGGCTGGCTTGTATGCGATTAAGAACATGTGGGAAAGGTACCGTTTTGACTTTTTGCTTCATGTGTGAAAACAAATGCAACTGGCACTAAAATTTAGTAAGCTGCAAGATGGTACAGAAGGGTTAATCACTTACACCTAACAATGGTTCTCTGGCTCTCTCCAATGGCCATACTGCCCTTCTGGAACCCTGTAGCAGCTGCAGACTGCTATCTAGGTTGCTGTCTTGCAGTACATGCCACAATGGGTCAAGCGCACATGATACAACCGCATTGCTGAAACCAAGCATGCCTGAATCTGATCATTTTGTCCCATGTACACTGCAATGAGTTCCATGATGGAAGAGAATTGGGTATAATTTTACTGAAATAAATAATACCTGTGCTGTATAATTTTTAAATAGTACATTGCAATTCATTATCTCTGTCCCTCAGCTGTCATAATAGTGGTCATCATTCTACCACTCAGTGTATAAAACTGAAGCCAGTTCTTGAGTTCTGACACTTTAGCTTGGCCAAAAAACAGAACAGAGGGTAGACATTATGCAGAACAAGAGTACAATTAGTTTTCCATGGCTCCCCCTAACTGCTATGGGACAGTGTAAAGTGTTGGCAATCTGGGCCCTGGTTGAAAGGCAGAAAAACTTGACCCACACCCTGGGCACTGGGTAGAGGACAACTTAAACCTCCATCCCAATGCTAGACCACCAAATGTTAGGCTATCAACCACTTCTATGGGAAGAGAAAAAATTCGTACCTGCTACGCACATTAACTGAAGCAGAGTAAGAGCAATCATGTTGCTGAGTTCTCACGATTCCGCAGGCTTAACTATCTATCTATCTATCTATCTATCTATCCATATGTACTCAACTTTAAGCTGTAGCCTGAATGTGAAGTCCATGGATGTGTAATAATGACATTCCTCTGCTCACACTATGGCCAACTTGATGGGCATTCTGCATATGTTTGGTGAGCATATTTACATAAAGATGCTTTGAAAGAATACACCTCCCTCTGCCCTAGTTTATCGTGCTTTAATTTAACCACGCTTGAATGCTCACACTCAAGGTTATGGGAATTAATTCAGAATCTTATGTTTTCAGGAGTAGGGTGGAGGTTACGGCAAAACGAAAGCTTCTGGAGAAAAAACAAACTTAAATATTGATTACTTTTGAGAATGTCCTCTAAAAGAACCATTGGAACCTGCGTTTTCATGCAGGGGAACCTTTTAATTAATTGACCTGGACCAATATTGGGAGAACACGACGAGTTTGCGACAGACCCCTCGTTTCCTTCCTTTGTGCGACCCCCACTACGACTTTCCCCCAGGGCGGAGGCGGTCTTCCCGCGCCCTGTTCATTTCACAGCCTGGCAGCTCACGCCGTCCACCCCTGAGCAGGGAAAACAGACAACAGCGCGGGGACAGGCGCCCAATGGAAGCAGCAACGGCGGCGGCGGCAGGATGAGAAAGAGAAAAGGCGGGGAGAGCGGGGAGACAGAGCCCAGCCAGGCCACGTACAGAAAGCGGGCCTTTTGGGGTGGGGGAAGCAAACGCGGAGCCTGCAGAGTGGAGACTAAGGCGGGGGGAGCCAGGAATGGAAGGAAACGCGTTGCTGAGCGGGAAAGGGAGAGAGCTGCACCCGGAAGAAAGGAGAGGAGGCTTCATTTGACTGGAGGAAGCGGAGAGCTCTAAAAATAAGCGTGGCAAAAGAAGAGGCAATTCGCCGCTCGCGACGCCCGTTTCCTCTCCAAGCCCCTTCAGAGCTCGCCGCGCGCCCAGGCCAAAGCAGTAGCAGCGCGGCCGGCAGGCGGGGCCCGGGGAGAAGGGAGCGCGGGGCGTGATTGACAGGCCCCGCAGCCCACCACGAGGTCGGAGGAGCGGAGAGGCCGCGGCGGGGGGCGCCGAGGTTCAGCCCAAGCGCCTATCGGCTGCTCCGGGAGGAGGCTGTGAGTGACGAGGGGGCGGGGAGCGAGCGGAGTTTGGGCGTGTGCTGCTCGCTGCCTGGGGCTCGCCTCGCGCGCACACACACATTGTCCAGGCTGACGACGCCGACGCCGTAGCAGCCGCCGCTCCCCGCCCTCCCGCAGCACAGAGAGCGCCTGGATGCTGGGTGCCAATGCGGGGAGGGCGCTGCAAGAAGGGGGCTCCGCCGCCGCCTAGGTGGAAAGTTCACCACTGCATCGGGCCAGCGGGGAACTGACTTGGAGCAGCCAGCCGCCTGCAGGCAAACGGACACAAGGATCTGTGGATCTATCCCGGGGGTCTGATCCTCCCCCCATGCAAACTTTGCATTGCTCCCCACGCTGCCTTTAAAAGAAAAAAAGCCCCACTGACTCCGCTGAGAAAAGCGCAGCTTTACTCTACTGCCTTTGCAAGGAAAGTAGCCTCGTGTTGGGGGGGACAGCAGACGGTGAGTAAAACCCCTTCCCGCCCCGATTTATTTTGCTGTTTTGTGGGTGGGCGGGAGCAGTGCATTCCCCGAGCCTTCTTCCTTGGAAAAGTAATTTGTTAGCAGCAGCAAAAGAACAGGAAAGGCAACCGAGTGCCCAGTAGTCTGTGGGGCGAGCGTCGCCCGTCTCTCCTCGCAGCCTGCTCAGGAGACGTTCCAAGCGATGGGTGTAGTTCGCAGCAGCAAGCACTGCAGTGGCTCCGGCGGCGTGTCCCAGGGAGCATGTGTGGGGACAGCGGGGAGAGCTGCTGGCTGCAGGCAGCCTGGCGTCGCAGAGCTGGGCTTTGCCGGCCAACAAAAAGGCGGGCTCGCCTGCCATGGACGCGCTCTCTTCCTGGAACGCAGCTGTAATCCGAGTTTCCAAAGTGAACGGTGAAGTCCAGCTCTGCCCCCCCCCGCTCCCCACGGTAGCATTTTAAACGTCCAAGTATAAGAGAGTCAGTCAGGGGCATAAGTGTGTGTGTGTCGGGGTGGGTTGTTGACGGTAAGTTTGGGAGGCGTCCCTTGGAAAGAAGAGCCTTGAGGGAAGCGTGAGGTCATACATTCTGACAAGGAAGCAACAGTGGATGTGTGTGTGTATTGAGAAAATGGCCTCGTGTGCGTCTCTCTCTCTCTCTCTCTCTCTCTCTCACACACACACACACACACACACAGAGAGAGAGAGAGAGAGAGAGAGAGAATATCAGCCTGCAATGGGGTGCGCCGGTCTCCATGTAGACGGGGAGGGCAGGGGTGACAGTGTTACGTTGGAGGGTGAGGGGTGTAGCCTCTTGTATTCTTCAGGCATGTGGTTGTACTGTATTCTTCATTCTGAGGTTTCTGACTCCTCCCCTTTGTTGTTAGTCCTTCACTTGTTACAAGCTGAACCTTGGATGCTTGCGTATCCATGCTTTAGGGATCCCCGCATAGAGATTTGCAGGTGCATGGTGTGATGCTTGTGTGCAGATGAAGGGGTAACGGGGCAATACTGTCACCCCCTGTCCTAGTCTAGTAGCCACCTCGTACCACAAGCTCTAAAAGCTGTGGACCTGCACATCTTGTTTGCACACAAGGAAGTAGGCTGACTATGTGATCTCTTTCTCTCTTCGCTCCCCCTCCGCCCCAGCTCAGTGTGCTTGTTGTCCTCCAGTCTGACAGTGTTTGGGGCTAATGGAGGGTTAAGAATCACCTGCCTCCCTGCCTAGGTTTGCGTGGTCTCTGCTTTCTGTAAACACTTCCTGCCAGCCAAGCAAAGGGGGATATGGGAGGGGCATTGCATCTTCCAGAAAAAAACAAAACCCGAAGCCTGCTCTGACTCTTCCTTTGCCTGCTTGTTTCCTCCTTCCAGAGTCTTTTGCTCTATGGCTTGGTTATTTTTTTATTTTGCCAGGACTCTGAGTACCTCTGTGTTTGTTCTCACTTACTCTTCTGGCATCCATCTGCAATTTAGGGAGTGGTCGGAGATGATATGAAGTAAGTTTGTTCACAGCCGCAGATCTAGGTGGCTGCTGTTCTTTTGGCAATTGCATAGAATAGCAGTGCCCCTGATTCCCTTGTTATAGTTTTGAAAGGCTTTAGGGGAGGACGGTCATGGAGGCAGCAGCAGTGGGTTGTGGTTTTTTTGCATAGAACGATGAGTGCTTTATATTCTTGCCCCTTTGGGACCCCTAATCCTTCCCTTTGATCCTGTGTTGCTTTCTAGCCTGTAGTAGCCTCCTAGTATGACTGTGCACTGATTGAGGAGGGGTTAACATGGCTTCCTTCCTTGCTAGTTTATGCCACTCCCAGTGCTGCAAGCTGTCACTTGAGAATAGTTGCTGGGGGACTCTGGCTCTCTGAGTTAATGGTGGGCAAAATCCCAGGAGCCTGGTAGCCCAGGATCTTAGAAATTCCATGCTGTGTGCCTAGGAATGTGACCGCCCCATTCCTCACCACCAAAAAAAAAAAGAAGGGGGGGGGGAGCCCTGTGCTAAACACTGGCAGCCAGATTTTGAAATTGGCCACTGCCAAATCATTTTAAGCATGTTTCTGTCCTTCCTTGGGCTAAACAGTAATGTCAGCCTGTACTGAGCTATAGTCGGAATGAGTTTATTCCCTCTAGAAGCAGGGTGGGAGAGGTTCACATCCTGTTGTTAAAGACAAAAGTCATTCCAGACAGTGAAATCTGGCCACTGACTAAGTGTGTAGTAGCTCCCTGTGGGAGCTACTCAGAACCCACCTGTGAACTCCACCCATGGAAGCGGAAGGCACTGCTCCCTTGTGCCTTGTTGTTCTCTCTGAACACGTAATATCATTCCCATCAGTCAGGTGACCCTGTTGGTGGGGGCCTACTAATATTGGGGAATCAACAATGATTTATCATACTAAATAACAACAGTTCTAGCAGGGGGTGGAGAGAATGTAAGCTACACTAATGGCTCAAAAACGTGTGTGTCCTATTGCAGCTTCTTGTTGGAGATGGACTGATGTTGCACCCCTGTGCACTCTTCTTGGACCAAGTGGCACTTTTGAGAAAACGTGCATCGGATTGTGTTTGAATCTAGTCTAGCACTTGTGTTCATTTGGGGGAAAAAGTCCTCTCTGCTTAGGACAGTCTTTTCTCTTGAAAATAACTGATTCATGGGGAAATGGTTGAAAATAAACAGTTCAAATCACGGCTTTCTGCTTGGTGACGGAAATAATTTAAATCACTGGCAAATCAGGAATTCCTCCTGATGCTGTCAAGTGGCGCTGGTGACAAATTGCTCAGCATCACAAAGTTAGAACTTTGCCTGGGCATAGTGGCTTATTTTAAAAGAGAGAAGCTGGCTCTTAAATCTATCTGAAAACCAAGTCCTCTGCCCTCAAAAATTTACCTCTTATTTCTAGATGATGATGATGAATACTAGCTGTAGTTTCTCAGATGTGAACCAACACCTTTCTATTCATTACTCTTTATCTGGATGTTGCTGTATGATGGTCCTGGTATGACCAAGCTGGTTCTCTCTCTGAGCCCTGGCTCAAATTCAGTCATGCACAGGCAGTGGAAGTTCTACCTTTGGTAAACAGGACTGAAAAATACAAATGGAACAAGACTTTTTAATGCGGGGGGTGGGGGTAGGTGGGGTTGGAGTTGAGTTGAGTTGGGGAAAGGATTTTATTCTAATAACTTTGTGCATTGACACTACTTTGAGGACTGCTTCCCAGATACATAAATGTGGAAAATATGGGGGTGTGCACTTGTGGTGTAATAGGGAAGGAAACGAATTTGTCACTCTTTGCTGGCATCTAAAAGGTTTTTACTCAAGGCTTGGAAAATGTAAGTTCCTTCACCAAGGTGGACATGATACATCATGCATGCACAAACAAACTAACATAAACAGTGGTTAAGTGTGAGTGTGTGAATATATAGAGAGTTCATGACAAGGTACAAAATCTTTAATAAAGAGGAACTTTTATGGAAGGCTCAATCCAGGTAACTTTCAAACAACTCATCACTTAAAGATAATTTCATGTTGAAATATAATACAATATTTTATTATTATTATTATTATACAGGTTTGTCATATAAGATTATGTGGAATTGATTTATTGGGACCCCGCTAATTGATTTGCGATCCTCAATTAGCTATTTATGGCAGCCAGGTCCGGCGCGCTTCCCTCAGCTGCGCCACTCAGCTCCGTCGTCCAGTAGCTCTCAGTCACACCTTAGCAGAGATAAACACAGCGGTGAAAAAACAGCGGTGAAACACAGCGGGGTCCCAATAAATCAATTCCACAGGTTATGGGCCCAGCAGATTATTATTAATGAACAAAGGGATTGGGGTTATTTATTCAGTGTCCTTTCTTGGAATCAGTCCAGGAGTCTCCTGAAATTTAATGAGGTCTTGGTATTTGCCTAGATACGTAGGATTTCACTTATTTTAGCCTGCACTACTGAGTGCATTTACTAGGTAACAACTCCCAGTTGGACTTCCTTCTGAGTAGATATGTTTAAGGATTGCACCTGCTCATATTCTTTTCATCAGAGTTGTGGAGCTGCAATTATGAATCTGGGCAGGAATTGAAAGCGATAGAAATATTCTCCTTGACTCTTGGTTTATGTAATAAACTTGTTGGTAGCATTACTGCTAAAAACAATTTCCCAAAGTGACATAAAAATTCTTACATTCAGGTTCTTGTTTCCTGTATCTAAGACTGCACCTATTGTTAAATATGTTATTAAGAATGTAACTGACCTATAGAAAAGATTCTATGAACTGAAAATATAGGCACTATCTGTGCGTTTGTTATCCATGAAAATCTTTCAATAAAAAACAATTAAAAAACACGTTATTGAATATATGTTTGTAAAATCTGTTTGCATATGAGTAATGAATAAGCATATGTTCTATATTCATACTTTATTGCAAGTTTTCAGTGAGGAAGTAAAGTGAAAGGAAAAAAGATAAAAAATACATAAAATTGTGATTACAATATGGCCCATCATCAAACCCATTATAGTTGGTATATAGTTTCAATTTTAAATATTTTCCTAATGTAGTATTTATGCATCCTAGTACTTTCCTCCACAAATTTGTAAGTGTCAGACATTTCATAAACATGTGCTTCAAAGAAGCATTTCCCTTATTACATCTCCAGCAGCATGTTGTCGACGTAGGTAGTCCCGTTCGATACAAATGTAGCGGACTCCAATTCTAAATATAATTTTTTGTTGTATAAAATGTAATTTATAATCTAATGACACATTTGTTACAGAAGCTGAAACATTGTCCCACTGCTTAGGTAAAACTGTTATATACCTAATATAAATAAGGTTTTATGGATAGTTTCTTTGTTAAAAATATGGCTGCATAGAACTGTGTACAGTACTGGGAAAGAACAAAGAACTTTAATTTCCTAAAAAAGAAAAGATGGAGGTATTTATAGTAAGCGTTGTTGACAAGTGGTCATGTTTGCAACCCTTCCTTGCTGCTTTCTTGTGCATTTTAAAACATAGGGGTGTGCATATATTTTTTTAGAACAGTGGCCTGAAGTGAACTTTCTAGTTGGTAATTAAACATCAGACATGGCTCTGAGCACTAGTTGTTGGGGGGCAAGCAACAGAGGAGGGTTGTTGGCTGTTTGCTAGCTATGTTTAGTCAGTAGTTGTTGTTAATATTATCAGTAGCATTTGACAGTTTTACGTGCTGGCAAATTGTGAAAGCAGTGTCCTAGACTGGCACAATAAAGGTCTGGAAAAGATCACAGTCTCTACCTGACGAGTAATCTAGACATTTGATTTAGAAATTCATCCTCCCCCCCCCCCTTCATTCATTGTTTCTGTTTGGTTCCTTTACTTTTTCCTCTTTTTCAGTATAAATTTGAATTTTCCATGAATGGAATTTCAAAGTATTTTCTGTCTCCGATTCCATACCTTTGAGGGCCTTGTCAAAATGTGGAGGGGTGTGTCTGTGTGTGGAATAAATAAACACTTGGAAGAGCTTTGTAGAACACTACTTTCAGGAACACCATTTGAATGTTTTAATTTTATATTGTTCGCCTTTATGCATCTGTAAACCAGCAATAGGCAGCCCTATCACATAAGTTAAGGACAGTTTAGATTTTGAAAGCGCCTCCAATTTTCAAACTGCTTCATAGAAATCCAAACAAAAGCCCCATTCTGCCGTCCTTTACAGTACTTAGTTTCTCCTCAGACATAATATTCTCTCCATGCTTCTTAACTTATTTAACCCTAATGCCACTGAATTACATACTTATTTAATGATAAATGGAGTACCACTATTATACCCTCCATACACAGGGTAAATTCCAGAAGTGTCCATCAAACTGTAATCCTCATGTGATTCTCTTAAGAAATGAATTTATGCAGTAAGGAAGTGTGGGAAATTGCAGTCAAAAATAGCTATGCATGACAGCTAGTTAGTGCATGGTTAAGATCATAGTTCAAGTCCTCTCAGGCTTGCCTAGATCACACAACCTGTCCTTGGGAGGAAGGGATTGGCAAAGCCTTTGTCATTCCCCCTCACCCTGGAAGGAAGTAGGGCTGGGCAATATATTGATATATCTTCCAAAACCGGTTTGAAGTTCACATCATGATAATTGTTTCATAATATTTGAGCTGGCAATATATCACAAATCACAATGTGTGTAAAGGCTAGGCAATATCTGGTTTTCAACCGCGATAACTCACCAGCTAAACACGTAAATGTTATCACCAGATAAACATTGCAATCTACCATGATGTCTGAAATAAGTATGGAACTGTACAGAGGCGAACAGGACAATGTTCTGGCAATGGCTACTACTAAGAGATCTAAAACAGATAAATGACAATGTTATCAATCACCACACACTCAGTTTCATCAGCAGGCAAGCCAAAATGCATCCCAACAGGACTTTTGGTATGGGGCTTGGCTACCAAAGGGCGGTATTCAGGACAATCCAAAGTACGGTGATGAGTCTCTCCAAAGGCAGAGACAGTCCTGGGAGCAAATAGAAGGACTGATGGATGATAAATCTCTGCCTCTGGAAAGCTTTGATTCCTGGCCTCCTGCATAGCCTGTTGTTACAAGAGATGGAAAGGGAATCCTGGCTGCAAGAACAATGGTTGTAGGGTGTATTTCTGGGGGTGGGAGAAAACAGTCAGGTGGAAATGACTGACTTGATTAGCATAATGCATAGGAAATAAAAGTCATTTGCAGCCTGATGGGCAATGGCCTGCCCCACCCCTTCTCTCATCTTTTGTTCCTTCAGATGAGGCCCTGACGATTTGGTTTTTAAACATGATTTTATCACCCTGAACAACGCTGTCAGGAAGAACACTGCTCTATTTGTTTTTGTTATTGTTTATGGTTACGTATACTGCATATATACTTGTGTAAGTACTTTTTAAAAAAAGATTTCTAGTTTCTAATACATTTGCATTAAAATGCAAGTTGATGCAGCCATGGAATGGTATCTTTGGAATCTCTACTATTGTGTATTCAGAGAGATGACATCATGTGCTAGTTTTTACACAATAGAACTTTATATATGAAAACTGAAGGAGTGTTGGGAAGCTACATGTATCTCGAATGTCTGTTCCTTGTCATAGCCATAGTTTTATAACCATAGTTGGTTTTAAAACTGTGGTTAGATAAAAATGGGAGAAAAGTCAAGCATATTTAAATTTCACTTGCTTTAATACACTGATCCTTGTAAAATGGCATTTTGATAAACTTTCAAAGAATATTGAAAGTTGCAAACCTATTTTGTCTCCTTTATATGATCCAGTAATATATAGAATACCATCCTGTTTTGTTATAGTATAGTTAACAGTGGTGGATAATTGTGTTTTTCCCAGTGAGAATATGTCATATTAAATTACAGGTTTGGGAGACTATTCTCTCATATTCTGGTAACCTCCATCTTCCTCACATTGTAATTTTTATTGCTCTTGTGTGCTTTCTCTCTTCTTTCCTTTAGTGTTTCTTGAAAACCTCTTTCCTTTATTTACTTCCTTTGCTTTTAAAAATCCTATATATTTAATAATTACATGGCATTTCCTCCAGGTACAACAGAGTCAGAGAAAGTTTACCTTGGTATGGGTATAAAATGGTGATGGACTGGGGTGGATTCATTTCATGCATGCTGTTCAGTTTGTTAGAGTTTTCCAAGTTAGTTGTGTGGAATCCATCAGACCTTTGTTAACATGATTGTTTCTCATTTATTATTGGGGAATGTATTGGATGTTGATAAGAAGCTTGTTGAATTTGCACTCCTGGTTTCAACAGTGAATGGGGAAGCTATGACCCAATAGATGTTTAACTCCCAACTCCCTTCAACCTGAGTTAGCAAGGCCAAAGTCCAGGAACAAAGGTAGTTGGAGTCCCACAATACATTGGGAGTGGAGTGAAGGGAGAGATTCCTCATACCATCAACTTCATAACCCATTGTGTAAAGCTGGACTTGTTTTGAAACTAATGAATTACCTAAGGGCTGGCCAGGATTAGTAAAAATGGAAGCTAGATACTAGTGAAGTCCTTCTAGCCCAGGGGTCTGCAACCCGCGGCTCCGGAGCCGCATGTGGCTCTTTTACACCTTTGCTGCGGCTCCGGGGCGGATACTAGCGAGGGGAGGAGGCGCATTGTGCGCCCCGACACTCCCCACTGTGGCGGGCGCTGTACTGGCTGTGACACCGCATGGGGGCGGGGCGTGCATTAGTCACTCACCGTCCCGACGTCACCTTCCTGCCTGCCCACCCGCTACATTGTAAGGGGCATGTACGCTGGTCACTGCATTGAAAGGGGGCATGTACGCTGGTCACTGTTTTGAAGGGGAGTGAAGAACACACACACAAAAAAAGGTAACTTGTTAATTTAACGTTTATTTCTATGAGGAGGAGTAATTCTGAGGGGTCAAACAAAGAAATAATAAAAAGTGACAAAAAAGTTATTTTTATAATGACGAGTTTTGCGGCTCCCAGTTTTTCCCCCCTTCGGAAACAGGTCCAAGTGGCTCTTTTTGTCTTAAAGGTTGCAGACCCCTGTTCTAGCCATATACAAAGAGAGGAGGGGGAGTGTATAAGCCTGAGACTTTGCTTAGCATCTTACTAGTTCATGCACATGTGTGTGAACCAGTCCATTGAGTGTCTACTGGGTGGCAACCATGGGTTCTCCAAGACATTACTTGAGAAGCAGTCTTCAGTGTATAAAATCAGATTAAAGAGAAGGCATAACAACTGGGACCAGGGGACAGAAATCTAAGTATCACTGTAGTGAAGTATCAGCCCTTAAGTTTTTGTTTTGCTTTTGCTAAACTCCAGGCATTTCTGTTATCTTCAATCTGTGAGCATCATTGGAACACATAAAAATTATTTTGTCTTGCGACATTTTCTCTCGGGCTGCATAAGTAAATACAGTATAGTTAACTAGGAACCAAGCCCTATTTAACTTGTTAGAACTTGATTCTATGTAAACACGTAGAGTGATATTTTACAACTCTAAAAAAAGCACATTTTAACCCCTCTTGGTCTGTTTTCTGTTGCTTCTGAATGTTGTTACTGCAGAATAGAGTTCTGAAGAGCAAGTAAATGTACATTCTACCCAATGTAGGTTTGACACTTGCAGACTTGAGCATAAACTCTTTTAAGCCTTGTGTGAAAATGGCCAAAGTGTCTATCACTTTGTCTATTCTCATATACAGTACTGTAAGCTGAACAATTTCTGCTCATGGAAATTATGTCTTTCTCTGGGTTGAGTTTGCTCCCATAAAGGCATGGTGGATGATAGATGGTTTTCTTAAGTCCTTCCTGCTGCTTAGTTGCAAAGCTTTTGAACTTTGCTTGTTGGGGATGGCAGTGGTAATTTATGCTGTTTGTTGGTGGGCTCTCAGTGTTTTAATAATATAGGCAAAAAAGTATTGATCCTCTTTTTCCTCTTGGCAAAGATCAGTAGTGATGAAGAAACAATAAACCCTTTCAAAATGGAGACCTACGTGTGAAGTTGCTCTACTCCTAGAACCTTTATTTCTCCTTTCTGTAAGGATGCCAAGGTGTTGTAGGGGGTGAAAATGTTAGAGGCAAGTAGCACATATCTTAAACCTGGTTATGTAGACTTTAAACAATATCTCCTCTTCTCCTTTCACCTGGGAGAAATGGTATGATTGATTCTACCATGCTGTCAGTCTTGGCTTCAATCTACTTCAAGCATAAAATAAGTGTTTGATCTGTATGAGCATTATAGCCATGTTGTGATGTCACTGTAAACAATACATTGGTGTAGTCACATTTTGTCTGGATATTTGCTGCTAGCAGTGTACTATATCAACCTGTGCTATATTCTTTATTGGCCTTAAAGGTTGGTGATGGGAAGGGTTTTTTGGGGGAACATTTTGCATTGAATCCAGGTTGTTGGTACTGCTAGGATGTGTCATATTCTGGTTCTCATTGTCTCCGAATTGCTCTATTTACTCAGAGTTGTGCATTTACCCGCACTACTACTCGCAAATTAGAACTTCAGTCACCTAACCAGGGCCTGGCACAGGAACTATCAGAATATGTGTGATGTAATCCATTGCGTGAACTCAGTCATTGCTTAAAAGCAGCTGGTCTGCCATCAAACCTGAGCAGAAACAGCTGTCTGGCCTCTGCAAGTTGACCCAAATACATAACATCTCTGAGGGACTTTGATTACTTTGTGGACTTGGTGCTGTTGGAGTATTGCACAATGGATATTGGAGTTGGGGAATGTGAAGAAATTCTCTCTCTGTGTGTATAAATGTCTGTAAATGTGTGTGTCTGCAATGTTCTGTGACAATTCGAGGCCTTGTACCGTTATGATATTGCAAACCTGTGTAGCAATAGACCCTGGTAACAAGTTCTGACAGAGAAGAGTGAGACTACCGCTTTGAGATTTTATTAGGTGGAGCTTAGAACAGGTAAATTCACTCGGATTGGCCTGGATGAGAGCAAGACTCCAATTGGCTGGAGGTTGCAGTCATTTGTCAAAGAAAGGCAGTCAGGTTTAGTTAGATGGGATTTTGACAGTTGAGTTGGATGGAAAAAGGGAGTTGATGAGCACAGTGTGAGGGATAAGACCACAGAATAGCTGAGGGGGGAAACTGGCATGTATATTCATAAACAGGGTGTTATTAACAGTTGTCCAGAGTACATCAAGGAAGAGAGCCAGTGGCTGAGAGGCTGCCCTGGGCAAAGACCTTAAGAGCAGAAGTTTCGTTTTTTAAAAAACTGGTGGTTTGGAAGCTCTCTAGCATCAGCAAAGGAGGCCTTATTTACTCCAGAGCACAAACTTCTAAATCAATGTGACTCTTCTTTCAAGTGAACTATCACTTTAGAAAGAGTGAGATGCAAGGGAAAGATATGGAAGAGCGCGTTTGCTAATGATTTGTCAGTTCTCTGCTCTTTGGACAAAAGGATTTTTTACAATCTCTTCAAAGATTTATCATTTAAGCGAATGATTAATAGGCTTGAATACAACTAGTTAGGGTACTTCATGTTGCTCCTGTGAGAATACAGGCATTCTGCATTGCAGGTATGCCAATCAGCTATTTCCATATTCATGAGGTCCAGTGCCAAGGACCTTCTGGCAGTTCCCTCACCACGAGAAGTGAGGTTGCAGGGAAGCAGGCAGAGGGCCTTCTCGGTAGTGGCACCTGCCCTCTGGAATGCCCTCCCATCAGATACCAAGGAAATAAACAACTACCTGACTTTTAGAAAGCATCAGAAGGCAGCCCTGTTTAGGGAAGTTTTTAATGTTTGCTGTATTTATCGTGTTTTTAATACTCTATTGGGAGCTGCCCAGAGTGGCTGGGGAATAAATTATTATTAATAATAATAATAATAATAATAATAAAAAAATTAGACATTCACATGCCCTACGCTTAACTTTTGAGGTGAGCTTAATATTGGATAAATAAATAAATGGCAACTGCAGTTGCTAAGTATGGATGAGCAGTCTTTTTTGTTAGTCATGTGCCCTCAAATTTGCCTTTGGTATCTTGGGACTGATTTCACTATGCATCAACTGCTAGGCATCTTTGCTAGAATCTTACGTTCATTTCAGTAGTACTGCAACCATACACACACTGTAGAACAAGCCCAGATTCACCTGTTAGGACTGTTGAGTGTAAGCAGACAGAGGGCTGGATTGTAAAAAATACAGAGTTCAGTCCTTCCACATAGAAGTAAGTTTAAAAGATTGCAGAAAATTCACATCGTGGGGCCTGGGCAAGTAATTGGAATATGTTACTAGCAGGTAGCTGTTGAATCTGGATAATCCTGCCATTCCTCTTCTTCAACCCCCACAGTTGGCTAATAGTCTGTAGGATGAGAACAGCAATCCCTGAAGCTTTTGTGAAGCATGACTAATCACAGACTTCAGCACATACAGAGCACACCCAGGCCAACAGCCAACATCTTTCCACAGCATAATCCTGCCCCCATAGCTTTGCACGTCTTTCAGTACATTTGAGCACTCATAAAATTTCTGTGCTAGGTTTGTGAGAAACTGGCAAGCTGCTTTATAGAAAGGGCTGTAATGCATTTGTATGAAGGTTTGTTAATTGAATGCAAAGACCTAAAGTTTTGATGCCCACTTTTTGCTCAGTGTCTAGTTAAAAGACTTAAAGGGTGGATATACAATTAATACCCCCAGTACTTAATCATAATTGTACCTCTCTTATAGTGTATGAATTTTGCCTGTCCTCCCCACGGTGGCATTACATATGATACAGCTGGATTGATGCTGACCACAGTTACGGCTAACTGGTGTGCATTCTCTTCACTTATAAAATGATGTCAACTCATATACACTGAGGATGGGACAGGCTGCTTTGGTTACAGCTCTGTCTATAGCCCTCTTATGTCATACAGGGTTGGGTGAGACTGCTGCCAAAAGTAAAAGGAGCAACTCTGTAGGCACAGGTAGCTCCAACCAGCATTTGAAATTACCGGGCGCCAGTCACATCTCCACCTGCCTGGCTGCAGTCAGCTGGTCTGACGGGTCCAGCCTGACAGATGCTCTATCCCTGTCAAACACCTGATTTGCCCAGCAGGAAAAGACAAGTCTTTTTTTTTTTTTTTTTTTTTTTTTTTTGCTTCTACTGCACTTCCAGATGAATCAGGTGTTTGGTGGGGTAGAACAGTAGCAAAAGAGCATCTTTGCTGCCGCACTACGTTGCAGACCCCCTGATTCATTGCCTAGACATTTTGTTTTGGTGCCTACAATGGCTCCTAGCATTCTTATCTCAGTTTCTAACACAGCTCCAACCTTTTCCAATAGCGAGCCTCTACAGCTGTGATAGTTGGATGTGGCCTTGCATGAAGCCTTTTCCACAGACTCCTTTCTGGGATCTTCTTGTTCTAATGTCCAAACTAATGTCCTTTTTCTTCCCCCATCTCCAGCTTGTCTGTTCCTGGACTTGTTTCTGTACAAAGCTGAAATAGTATTGATGCTGGTTTCAGTTTTTAAGTTGGAGACAGGTGCCTCATTGGAGGGATCCGCTGTTGGCTTGCTTTGTGTCTGGCTCAGGTTGGTTTTTCTTCCCAAAACCTGAAAAGTTACGAACCTATTAATGTATCCACACTGTTGTAGTGTCTGGGACCAGCCCTTAGCCAGTGCGCAGGAGCCATTTTATGAAACAGAATCCATCTTAGGGCGATGAAACTGTACAGCAGTAGCTGCACCTCATGCTCTCAAACCAATGAGATGGAAGACAAAGGTACCTATGCTACAAGACAAGGATGGTGAACTTTGGGCTCTAGGGCTGAATGCAGTCCTCCAGGCCTCTCTATCTGATTCTTGGGCTTCTCCCTGGCCAAGTCATATTTCCCAGGTTTCACCCCTCACCAGTCATATTTTGCACCATCCTTGTGTGTTTGCATGACTGGAAAGTATCGCTGAACACTGATAATAACTCCTGCTTGCTTGAATGGAGGATTGACAGGGGTGTGTGAGCCTTTGTCAAAAGTAACCTATTGTGTAGAGGTAAAATCTACATGTGTTTCACTGCTCACTTTTGCATGGGGCCCCTGGAGGTTGCCCAAGGTAAAATCTACATGTGTTTCACTGCTCACTTTTGCATGGGGCCCCTGGAGGTTGCCCAGAAGGAAACGCAGCCCTTCAACTGAAAGAAGTTCCCAACCCTTCATAAAAGGAAATGGCTACAATATCAAAGTTACATAGCTGTAACACAGGGATTATGATATTGTGCCACCTTCATGTTCTGTAGCATTGTGTTGAGAACCTACCCATCCTAGACAGGTTATGAAACCTGTAATTGCTGTCACTATGGGAAGATCCAGGGGGTGGTGCTGAGATCTTAAATATAGGTGTAAAGTCTAGCAAGTTTTAGGGTTTGTTTGTTTTTGGTTATTGTTCTTCTTCATGTTTGCCTGTTGTTGTGAACACTTGCAGGCTAGTGTGTTTCCCTCTCCTGCTACATTCCCTTTTGCTGTTGTGGTAGGAGAAGATCATTGGAAGACTCCGCCACCTGCATTGATGTTTTTCCTTTGTGAACAAGTCTGAGCAAATTAGCTTCACTAGCATAGCAATTTCTAAATGCATTCCTGTGGGTTTTTAATAAGACACCCTCTTTTGGGTACCTCGTTGATATCATGGAACTACCAAGAGTGAACAAGAGGTGTGAGAGTATGTTGGACTTGAACTGGAGAGGTTCTGTTCAGCCATGAAACTTGTTGGGTGGGGAGCAATTGAATGAAGCAAGACAATGATCTCTCTTTGTATGCGTGTCTTTTTACTAAACATTAGGGAAGTCAGTGAGGTTTTGGAACCTCTTAAATATATGTTAACCTATTTCAGGAGTTGCTGGCTTCTGCTCATGATAGCCTATATGGATTTGCTCTATGGCACTGTTTATAAACCATTACTGCTATAAGCAAGATTTAAGGCACCAGGATTCCAAGTGTTTGCAAATTCTCATTGGAGTGGCACCATCCCATAGTTACCAACATCTGGCCTATTTTGCTACAAACTCTTTTTTATTATTACATTCTTTTTGGATCCATTTTCCTGGATAACAGAAACACAAAGTGATTTATAAATTCAGTATAATACTTGAAATAACCATATGCTCAATACATAAACATTCTACCAGAAGATAGGACACCGGGTAAATACAATATGGCAGAAGATCCATATTGGTTGTTGAATGCTTAACATTCCTGATCTTTATGGCAAATATGCAGAGTAACTGAAGAGTAGGTTTCATATTTTGCTTTTGTAGTTGAAGCCAAATCTTATTAATATTCTTCTTCTTTGGCGAACACCCGTATCTGAGTAAGATTCTCTTCCATGACCACGGTCTTAACAGTGAGTCCATAAGTGACTATGGATGCCAATTCTGGATCCACGCATCCTTCCACAGTGGAGACATAGGTTTCCAGGTGGCAGTTGATCACAGTGAGGGGTTGCCAAGCATGCCTTCCTCTTAGCTCTTTTCTCCTTTTTGCCCTGATTTCATGCTTCTTCAAAGTCCATGTTCTCCAATTGGAGTGCTCGCAGGCCAGAGTTTCCCAGTTATCAGTGCTTATGTTAATTTTTTTAAAAAATTTGCCTTGAGAGCATATTTAAACCTCTTTTGTTGTCCACCAGCATTTCGCTTTCCATTCTTGAGTTGGGAATAGAGTAGTTGCTTTGAAAGACGATAATGAGGCATCTGAACAACATGACCAGTCCAACAAAGTTGATGTTGAAGAATCATTGCTTTGACACTGGTGATCTTTGCTTCTTCCAGTACACTGACATTAGTTCACCTGTCTTCCCAAGCGATGTGTAAAATTTTTCGGAGACACCATTGATGGAATCTTTCAAGGAGTTGGAAATGGAGTTTATAAGTGGTCCATGTTTCACAAACATAAAGTAAAGTTGGTAGTACAATAGCTTTGTAAACAAGCATTTTGGTTTCCCTGCGCATGTCCTGGTCCTCAAACACTCTGCGCTTCAGTCGGGAGAAAGCTGCACTTGCAGAGTTCAGGTGATGCTGGATTTTGGCATTGTTGTCGGCCCTTGTGGAAAGATTGGAAAAGTGATTGACACTTTCCAACATTACACCATTAAGTTGGGTTTGTGGTACTGCAGAGGGGTTGTTTTTTGCTTGTTGGTGCAGCACTTTGGTTTTTGGGATATTGAGTGATAAGCCAAGTTTTTCATAAGCTTCTGTGAAGATATTTAGGATGGTTTGGAGGTCATCCTCTGAGTGTGCACACATTACATTGTGATTAATAGCAACACGTGTACAAGTCTTGAAATAAATCCACTAAAAAGAGTTATTAATTTTTTTAAAAAAAAGTTTACCTGTGCATCCACAAACATTGAGACAGAACCAGAAGGAAAAACAGCTGAATTAAAACAAGGAAACACAATAAAAAAATTGAGATTAAGAAATACTGAATCAGAGAGGAGGAAGTATGTTCTTGCCAGCTTTGGAAACAGATATGAAAGCTGGGAGCTAAATGGCACCTTAATCCTAGGTTACAGGCGCAACAGTGGGATGTCTAGGGGTACTTTTTTTACAACAAGAATACAAAGCTGAAAACGAATGAGCTGCAGCTAAAATATTATGTTCATTTTTCACATAGTCTAGTCCTTCCCCTGCCCACCCCCTAATATTCTTAAGAGGGTCTGTTCTCCAGTCTTCCGAGAGTAGCTGGAGACAGAAAATGTCCTCCTTTCCTTCCACTCCGCAGTTTTAATCTGAAATCTTAGGTGCAGTACTGTGCCCAGAGCTCAGAAACTGCTCGTGCTAATGAAATGAATGGGAGTTTTGAACACTGGTTCTTGCCCAATACATAATTGCAATAAATCTTTTTGCCTGGAGAGCACTCAAAAGGGAATGGAAGCCTTTATAGCTTCTAAAAGTTTATTTGGTTATATTGATTTTCTTTAGAGGAACTCAGGCTGCTTTTTTATTCTTTTAAGTGAAGTGGAGCATTGATAGGTTAAAGAGCGAGAGAAACATGTGCATCAGCTGGCTATAGGCTTAGGTCCTCCTGACTGGAGCTTGGCAGGAGGTGGCGGCAGTAGCAGTGGAGGCCTGCAAGGTCTCACGGCAGCAGTAACGGGAGGTGGTGGCAGTAACGGCAACAGCTTGCAAGGCTTCACAGCAGTGACAGAGATTGGCGGCAGTGGATTGCGAAGCCTCGTGACAGCGACTCAAAGTGGCAGCAGTAATGGCATAGGCCTGCGAGACCTCGCAGTGGCGACAGGATTTGGCAGCAGAAGCGGCGGTGGCCTGCTGGGACTCGCAGCAGTGACAGGAGATGATGGTAGTAGCGGAATTCTGCGAGGCCTTGTGGCGGTGGGAGGTGGCGGCGATAGTAATGACAGCTTGCGAGGCCTCTTGGCAACACAAACAGTAGGGCTTGCAAGGCCTTGCCGTGGTGGCAAGAAGTGGTGGCACCTGCAAGTCCTGGCGGTAGTGGGAGATGGTAGAAGCTGTGGCAGCCTGCCTCAGCAAGGCCTTGCAGGCCACCTCTGGTTCTGCCACCGTCTCCTGCCATCACCGCAAGGCCTTGGAGGCCGCCATTCCTGCTGCCACCATGACAAGGCATTGCAGGCTGCCAGCACTTCTACTGCCGCCAGCCACTTCTGTGGTGAGGCTTCGCAGGCTTCTGATTATTGTGCCAGGCTGCTGCTGCTGCTGCCCCCCCACCCCCCCAGCTGTTGTTGATCCTACCACCACCAGGCTGCTGCCACTTCTGCCTAGCAGGCCTGCTGGCAGTCCCAGATTATTTGTATGCATTATATTTTATTAAGGATTTTCTTGTTTTACAGAAGTGTAGTGCCTCATATATATTTTTCCCCATGTAACATTTTTACAAATCCGTTTCATTTGTTGAGGCATTAGGGGGAGAAGAAAATAAAAATAAAAATAAAAAAAGGAGAGAAAAGAGAAAGGGGGGTGGAGAGAGGGAAGATGGGTAAGGGTGGGATTGGGTGGCGGTGTTTCTATTATGTTTAATGTGTGTAGAGTTTGGTGTCAGCGTGCTTGTGTTGTTCACTTGTGTTCCTTTGGTGGTGAGAGAGGTTGGGGTTGACTCATCACCATACTTTGGATTGTCTGGAATACCACCCTTTGGTAGCCAAGCCCAAAACCAAAAGTCCTGTTGGGATGCATTTTGGCTTACCTGCTGCTGAAAGTACCCATGAAGTGATTGATAATAACATCATTTATCAGTTTTAGAGCCTTAGCTGGTGATATATTGTGATATTGAAAACCAGTCCAGCCCTGGTTTTAACTTCTGCCTTGGTGAACAGCTTCTTGGGGGTGGGTAATATTTAAAAATCATTCAGTAGATAAAGTTGTTGAAGAAGATCTCATTTCTTAATCAAGACTTTGGTCCTGCGCTACCATAATCAGAAAGGTATTTGTCATAAGTGTTGTAGGAGAGTCTCTTGCTGAAATGCTATCATTAAGCACAGATGGTGATAATTCGTTGGGAGAGGAAATAAATGATACTGAAATATTGGCTCATGGGGCGAGTCGTTGCTTAGCAAATGTGTTGTTCCCAATAAAACACTTTGTGAAGTACAACTGTACTGAAGGATGGCTAATATCATATTCTGCTTTGCCATATGACTTTGATACCAAGTTTGGGTACTTAAAATCTGAATAGTCCAAACACTTTCCACAGTGCCTGAAATTGTAGAAGCCTGACACTCGGAATATCCCAGATGCACGATTCTCCTGCCATTCAATAAAGATGGAACTTAGAAAGTTATCTATAATCCAACATTTAATATCTTTCAGGGGTCATAGAGCCCTGCTAGGAAGGAGAAACAGGAAAAGAAACCTGGGGAATCACATTGAACCAACGTTTCTTTATAGCTTATGCTGAAAAGAGCACCAGCATCTTATTGAGGGGTGGTATTAAATTGTGACACTAAAATCTCTGATCCCAAATTTCCACACCTAATGGACAGTGTGTCGCTGTAATGCTCCCACTTCTTTCCAGCAGAGGTTGGCAGTGTTATGCCTGCTCTTGGCCACATTGCTAATATTCTAACCATCACGGTTGTCTGGAAACACCTTGATTTTCTAATCAGATTGTCATATTTTGCAAAAATGTTGAAGGCTGTAAACTTCAGGATTTGGAATGTAGGACAGCGTCTCGCCCAATATGGGGATAGCTTTAGAGAAAACTGAAACATAGGTTTTTAAACTGGGGTTGGGGTTGAGGAAGTGCTGTGCTCTAGAGTTCCAAGTAGTATAGTGATGGTATGATAACTATATAGAGTCTGGTTGTGCAGAGGTTTTTTTGATCAGTAGAGAAGCAGGCAAGGAAGTGAAATGTCTTTACTCATGATGGCGTGCACATTAAATGTGCCCTGAGGCACACTTTGTCCTTTTGCCCGCCTGGAATGCTGTTGCATGTTAGCACATGCATACACACACACCTTTTTCATAAGGCGAGATCGTTTTAACATCTCTTCGTGGAAAGTAAATGATATGGGTTTTAATTATGTCAGGATGTTACACTTTATTATCATGTGAAATGTTTAAGGATTATCAGTGCATGTCCTAAGGTTTATCTGCCGGTGTTTTGCAGTCCCTTCAGTCCCTACAGCTCCTCCTCTCCAAGGAGCGTGGTTCTCTCTCCACCCCCATTCATTTTATCCTAATGCAACCCTATGAGGGTAGACATATGAGATGTGTCTTTTACTGAAAATGCCTGAAGGATGAAGCAGAGAAAAGGAGGACTCAGAATGGACTAGCATCAGGAGCATGATAGAACTGGAATGTGCTGGTGGCTCAGTGTGTGTGGCAAGTTCATGTTAACACTCAAGAAGTGTTGATTCTTGTATACACATAAGTTTTGGAACTGTTTGCATTCTGCACAACTTCCTGTCCCTCCTCTCTGTCCTGAATGCCCATATCCATACCTCTGTTACAAGAAGTGTCTTTGCAAATCCGCTACACAGTGTCCAGTTATGTTTTTCAACAAAAGAAAGCATGCAAAACAGGCAAGCATCCAGTATGCCTTCTTTTCTAAGAAGGGCTATATATTGTTTTGCAGGAAACATTAAATTTAGATGGTTGCTCTGGAAAAAGAGCATTTTGAAATTTAAATATATTTTTATAGGAGGGGCTGAGGTCCCTCTATCCCCCCAATAAAATATTTGAGCTCCCCCCGCCCCTGTTGATGGCCATTGCCATTCAAATAGTATGCATACACCGCATCATGTGATTGATTATGCAGGCTTGGGCTTACCTGGCCCCCACAATATTTTATTCAGTTTGGTACCCCAAAACAGAGACATCACCTTGCCAACAAAGGTCTGTATAGTTAAAGCTATGGTTTTCCCAGTAGTGATGTATGGAAGTGAGAGCTGGACCATAAAGAAGGCTGATTGCCGAAGAATTGATGCTTTTAAATTATGGTGCTGGAGGAGACTCTTGAGAGTCCCATGGACTGCAAGAAGATCAAACCTATCCATTCTTAAGGAAATCAGCCCGGAGTGCTCACTGGAAGGACAGATCCATAAGCTGAGGCTCCTATACTTTGGCCACCTCATGAGAAGAGAAGACTCCCTGGAAAAGACCCTGATGTTGGGTAAGATGGAGGGCACAAGGAGAAGGTGACGACAGAGGACGAGATGGTTGGACAGTGTTCTCGAAGCTACTAAAATGAGTTTGACCAAATTGCGGGAGGCAGTGGAAGACAGGAGTGCCTGGTGTGCTCTGGTCCATGGGGTCACGAAGAGTCGGACATGACTAAACAACAACAACCCCTATTATTTTTATAACATGAGAAAAATCAGAGTTGCAAGCTGTCCCTTGTTCATTGGCTGATCTCAGTCTTGAAGATTTCTCACAGTGCCCAGTTTGGGGGAGGGAGATGGAGCTCTGAGAATGGCTCACGGATGAGTGAGCTGCTAAGATCACTTTCCACTCAAATAAAGTGTGCTGGCTCATAGACTTGCTGTAGCTCTTTCTGAGATCCTGGATGCTCTGCTGTGTACAGAAAGGACAGCTCAGGATGTAAACAAATGCAGCCAAGGAGTCTAGAGGCTGAATCTGAGATGGGGCCACAATGGCACCAGCCCTGCTGCACAGATGAAAACCTGCCTATGAATTTAAAGATCTAAGTACAGCCCTTAAGTTCAGCATATCAGATTCTGCTTAATTTATTGCCTTGTTGCCAGATTAATTAACCCATGCTGCATATAGGCAGACATTAGCTGGGTTGCAGTTTGGGAGCATCTTTAGCATATCCAGGTATTTCTCTTTCTGTGTGCTTACCCTGGAAGTTTGTGCTCCAGCTGGCAAGAAAAGAAAAAGTAGCTATGGCTAAGAGATGAACCCCTTATACCATGGGTCGGCAAACTAAGGCCCGTGGGCCAGATCAGGCCCAATTGCCTTCTAAATCTGGCCTGCGGATGGTCCGGGAATCGCTGCGTGGATCGCCAGCACGCGTGTTCTTTCCCTCTCCCTCTATCCCCCTCACGTGGCACCGCTGCCGCTCCCCCCCTTCCTCCTGGATTCTCCCCGCCCTGCTTAGAGGAGGAAGGGGGCTGGTCTTTGTTGGCGCCAGCCCCTCTCTGGAGCCCTTTCACACGCCACTCATCATCCCTCCGCCACAGCCAGCCCCTGCCACTCGCAAGACACAGAAGCTGCATTTGTCTGAGTGTTCCTCTCAAGCAGCTGCCATTTAAAGCAGACCCTCTCCGGAGCCATTTTGCATGCCACTCATCATCCCTCGTTCATTTTTTCCCCTTCAAAATATGGTCCGGCCCCCCACAAGGTCTGAGGGACAGTGGACAAGCCCCCCTGCTGAAAATGTTTGAGGACCCCTGCCTTATACCAAGCTTTGCTGTTTTCCAAAAATCTCTCACTAACCCAGGGCACACATATTTTTGTGAGACTGAACTTACACAGTCAATTTTCATAGGAAAACAAGGTGATAAATACATTTAATTCGTTGGTGGTTCCTTCCCCAATGAATGCACATTGTGTAGTAAAAGAAGTAGAACGCTTCCATTGATAGCATTGCATTTTCCTTATATATGTATAAAGAAACATAATTTCTCCAGATGTGTGTTGGCTCTGCATTTATCAGACTAGGCAAATGAGGAAGTATTAAAGGATTTTTTTCCTTCACCGATATAGGCAGAACTGTAACTCTTGTCAAATGAAACTATGTGAGGATGGGCTCCTTTGTTTAGTGGTTGCTCTTTTTAAGTTGCTCATAGTCACATACTCATGAGGTTTCCTACAAGTGCAGATGGTTCTGGGTGCAACTTGATACTTTCTACTGCTGCAGATAGGACAAGTCATATCCACAGTTTCTGGGATGCTAGGTTGCTGGGGAGCCCATCAGAAGGATGGTGACAAAGCTGATGTATCCTGAATGCAAGAAGGATTACATGTAAACACTTAGCGAACTGACAGATGAGACTGACCTAAAATGTCATGATTCAAGAAGTGTTTATGTAAGAATGGTGTGTGTGTGTGTTTCATATCAGACAATGCCAACAGTTCTGTTCCTTTGTAGTTTATATTATCTCTTGCTTTTGAGGGGGACTGTGCCATTTCCAAAGGATTCAGACTAGCTTAGCTTGTCAACAGAGTGAGTTGCCACCTAGATTTATATCTTACCCTGCACGGAAGGCAATATATATACATAGACAAACT
This sequence comes from Podarcis muralis, assembly GCF_964188315.1. Classification (NCBI taxonomy): domain Eukaryota; kingdom Metazoa; phylum Chordata; class Lepidosauria; order Squamata; family Lacertidae; genus Podarcis; species Podarcis muralis. The sequence goes on from NC_135655.1 coordinate 77,291,995, forward strand.
CCTTAATGCTCCCCAAAGTCTCATTCTGTAGTTGAGAGATGTCAGGGCAAAGGAGTGGCTTTGCACCTGTGTGATTAGACCCGACTGAAAGCCCATACTACCTTTCTTCCTTTAATATTTTTTTTCCACTGAGAAAGAAAACCCTAGATTGTTTCTTGCAAAATTTTATTTATGTATTTAAATATTTATAGGCTGTACTTTCATATAAAATATTTCAAGATACTAATAAAAAGTAATTGTCTACAGCAGTTTTTTATACCTTTCAGAATATATTTTTAATGACTAAAATATTTCTTCTTTTTAAAAAAAATAAATAAATCACAATAACCTTTGGGTAGCTTCCACTTTGGAAGAACACATTTTACTCCCTTCCATGAAAAAGTTGCATGTTAAGTCAAAAAGGCTATATACAGAATGGAACTAAAACTTCTGAAAATGAGACTGCGTACACACCATACATTTGAAGTACATTATTATTCTCTCTCCCCCCCCCCCAAGAATCTTGGGAATTATAATTTACCCCCAGAGCTATAATTCTCAGCACCATCAACAAACTACAGTTCCAGGGATTATTTAGGGGAAATAATGTGCTTTAAAAATATGGTGCACACACAGTCTTGAGTTTGCTTTGCTGAGAGAAAGGGTTAATTTGAATGTATGTTTCTCTTATCGAGCACTGGTCAGTTTTCAGCTGACAATATAGCATCGCTTCGTGCTCCCTGACTATCAGGCTTGAATTCTGTTCACTAGTGCAAATCTAGAAGGTGGTGGTTTTGACCATCTGTGTTCCTGAAGTGAAGTCTGAAAGAGGCAGAATGAATGGAGAATGGCCAACTGGAATAGACAGAGTACCTGAAAATGGGCTTCCTAGCAGATACTAGAGCAAGAGTAGCCAATATGTCCTTAGACTACAGTTCCCATCATCCCTGACCGCTGATCATGTTAGTTGAGGCTGATGTTGTGATCCAACAAGATCTGGAGGGCACCACATTGACTATTGCAGTGCCAGAGGGAGCACATTAATATTTGTGCATGAAAAGCCTTAGCAGTTCACTGATTATTAAAACATTTATTACCTTGCATGATGTGAAAGATTGTGGTGGAACATATAGCGTTGAACTTGAAGGACTGCAGAGACCTAGGTTCAATTCTAAGCCATGAAGTTCACAGGGTGACTTTTAGCAAGTGAAGTTGCTATCTTGTGGACTAATCTGCCTTTTAGGGTTTTGAGGATAAAACAGAATAATGCCATGTTTGCAACCCAGAGTTTCTTGAAGAAAGGGTAGGAACCAGGTCTGACTATTTAAATAATGTGATTTAAGGCACATCAAGTTTCAATATTTCAGTGGGAGAGTTGAACATACGTTTAACTCTTGTCGATATCAGTGGAATTTTAAAGCTGCTTAACTTTGGCTGCATTATGCCCTGGGTGTGCTTTTGAAATTTACTTTGTTACTTCTGCAATCTGCCATGGGATGATGGGTCACAGCAGTGGAGGATGTTTTGAGGCAATTTGGCACAGCTGGCTTACTACATAATAAATGTACCTCTTGTTTCTCATTTTCCACATAGTCTGCCTTGCTTTCTTCAAGGATGAGCTGCAGTTGTGGAGATATCTTGGGGTAGTTCAAGCGCTTGGAAAATATTTTGTACATCAAGGCTGCTATTGCTACCTGAAATCTGGTTGCACGAGGGTCACAGGTGCCAGTTTTCTGCACACACACACACACACACACACACACACACACACTAATAATGAGGAATGACTCTTTATAATCACCCACTCCTTTTCAGAGTTTTTCTTTTAAAATAACACTTTTTCCTGTGCTTGAGCACATCTGTCAAAATGGACCAGACTGCATTGAAGATCACTCCCTGCAGAAAAGCTGGTCTGCCCCCCCATCCCCCGCCATGGTCTGAAATCAATTGGATAGTTGCTGGCTTATTGGCAACAATCATGAACATTTATGGTGATTATCTCTAGCTAGGAGCCCAGCATAAAGTGGAAGAACCCTGCCTCAGTTTCTCCCATGCATCATGGAAAACTCTGAGGGGGAGGAGTCTTCCATCCTGCTAGGTGGGAGAAACAGATTCTGTTCCTCCTCTAAGAGGAGAATTCAAAGGAAGGGGAGGGTTCAGCCTCACTTTGCACCACACTTTGATGATACTTGGAAACCGTTCAATTTTTTCCTCATCACTGCAGTGGTACCTCGGTTTAAGAACATCCCTGTTTACGAACTATTCGGTTTATGAATTCCGCAAAACCAGAAGTAGTGTCCCGGTTTTCGAATTTTACCTCAGTCTTAGAATGGAAGCCGAATGGTGGAATGGCACCTGCAGCGGGAGGCCTCATCAAGGAAAGTCTTCCTTGGTTTAAGAACGGACTTCCAGAACAGATTAAGGTATCACTGTACTTAGTATATCTAAAGTATGGTATGAAATGGAAAACTGACCTCCTCTTCTCCCACATTCTTTGTGTTCTTTGGGCAGGAGTGGATCTCCGCCACTTGATATCAGACTTTTGTAACTGAAAATAAACTGCAAGAAGTACTGATTATATGTTAGAATATTATTAGAATAGTGTTGTTTCCCCAGTTATATGGCTATTGGATGTTCTGTTGGTTATAGTTTCTGATTCTAAAAGCAAATGAGTTGCTTCTAGCTCACGTATTTCTCTCACCACACGCCCCCCCCCCTAGTTCCATAAACTCACCCCCTGTGCCCCTCTACCCTACCTTATAAAAAGGCATTATTCAGAAAAGCGCTTTGCACGGCCCACTAAGGAAAATAATAACACAATAAAATTCAACAGTAGCAATTAATTGCACGTGTAAGTCAAAATCGTATTCAAATTGTTTAGTTTAATTAATTCAAGAAAAGTGATGAACTTGATCTAATGATACCAGCTTTTCAAAATCTGATTCACACCTCCAGCAGCTTCTGTTGCCCCCATGCCTCTTACCCATAACCCCGCTGCTCCCTAGGAAGCTGTACCCCCCACTTGGGGAACCCCTGCTGTACTACATATTTTTCTTGCTGCTCCTTAGCTCTTGAGTTGTAGCGCCAGACCTGTGTGCCTGCCTGCTTGTAAGGCTCACTTGTGTTCCCTTTGTGACAAGGTGATGATCTGATTGGGATAATTGGAGAGCAGTGGGCTTATCCTCAGCATGGGCATTGTGTTACCTCCATTGGAGAGGGAAGCTTAGCACTATAGGGATGCTGTGGGTTCCAAGGAGACAGAAACAAACTGCTTTCCGTGCATATGTGGGGCCTTTTTCTGCAAGATGGCTGTGTGTACAGCATGGATGAACATCAAAAAAGAATTCAGGATCCTAAAACCTTCCTCTGTGTGCCACTAATTAGGCCATTAATGTGACTGTTTTCCTCTGCATAAAGGAGACGGTTATGGGAGTATAGGCACCGCTGTGCCAGTTGCCTCTAATGCTGATCAGTACTTAATCTGCGTGAATGAAATTAATTGCTGAATCACAGCAGAGTTAAAACCAAAGTTTGAAGTGGGTTTCAGGTTGAAACAAAACCTGGTTGCCACTGATGTAACACTCTGTCTGCATAACCACTTCATTGTGGTTAAAATAATCCATGGAATTGGCATGGGGGAATTAAGCCAGGAGCACGTGGCAATCTTCCAATCTCCTCACCATGATGAGAACGAGTGATGTTACACCTGCACAAGAGACAGGTTCCCACATATTGAAATCAGAAGTTGTCACATCCTGGAAATAATAGAGAATTAGTGAACGGCAAAATGTTGCCATGTGGGGCTTTGGCGAAGGTTGTTTAGGAGGGTATTTTGTATGTAGGAAGGGCTCACAACCTTTTTATCTTTCAAAACATGCAAAGAGTAGTCAGCTCAGGTTCTTCTCCCCAACCCAAAACTAATTACACCATCCAGTGTTAAGATACTTACGAACAACAGCCTACACTTGATTAAAAATGTGTTGTAATAGGGATGGGGGAGAACCTTGCATATGTGTATATCCTCTTATATTGGTGGGTGTGCATATGTTTGAAATAAAAACACCACTTGGAAGTTCTAATACAGGTCATTAGTTTTAATTTTACAGCTGTGCATGATTTCACATGATTTTTTCTCCCCCCGCCCCCCAAAAAGAGGAAACGGCATGAGGCAGTCTGGAGCAGTGAGAGGGGGCATTACCATGCTATGGGGGAAATATGAGGCCAATATGAATTTGTAAAAATATTGATGCCAGGGCTTAAGCCTACCTGAACCATGCTTATCACTTCTGCAAGATCAACATCGGTGCATGAGAAGCTGTGGCTTACAAGTCCTTAGGAATTGTGTTCTGCATACTGGGATGAAACTGTTCTGCAATGTTATTTCACATATCTAAATCCCCCCCCCCCTTCCCATTTAGGGAAGCCTATCTTGCCTCTTCTCTCTATTGGACTTCCAATATGGCAAAGGCTTTTCTATTCTGCAGGCCAGACGTACCTTTCGCCTATTCTGAGGTATGGTGTTGTTGCTGTATTGCTCTTAGTTTTTCAGCTGGCTGCCTGTTTTTACCATTTCTTTGATTTTGCATGTATTTGCATTTTAACCGTTTTCTTATTAACTACTTTGGTTTCTTTCGACAAGTGGTGTATGCATATATCGTAAACTGAAATAAAACATTGCCACCACTTGTTAGAAGATAGCTGTTGAGAGGTGGTGTGGTAGCGGAGCGTGTGAAATCCACAAACCAGCTCTTTCGAGAGGCTGCCTTGGCCTGCCTGTTGCAGTCAGCGCTTGCCTTGTGGGAATGGATACAAGCCTGCCTTACGGAGCTGCTGTAAGGATTATGGAGCTAGTGCTTGTGAAGCTTTTGGAAAATTTAAAGTGCAATTTAAACGTTAAGTATCATAACAGGAGTCAGCTCAGATACCGAGGTGAAGCCCTACTCAAGTGTTAAGCCCCTGGATGAGAGCAGGCATGTGTTTACTTTGAAACAATTTTCTGTCCCTTCGACAAAAAGATTTTGTTAGCGACTGTCAAGAGGTGTGATCCTCTACTCTGTTGAAGATTTGATGGCTCCCTCCATGCTGATTTGCCTTCTCAGTCCATTAGATCTATGCACAGCAGTAAGGAGGCAAAGTAGTTGAAGAAGCCTGACCTTGTCCTATAACAATGAACCTGTGTGCAGAGGTAGCATCCCAGAGAAAAGGACCCTGAATAAGTAACAAGCTTGTGTTTTGTAGGTAGCCACTTTTGCAGTGGAAACATTCCAGTAGGCCTTGGAAGTTTTCCTGAAGCTGAGAAGGCAAGGGAACCTCTTCTGTTACATCTACCTATCTAAAAGACTTGGTGAAAAATTAAGCTAAGATCAACAACAACAACAACAATCAAAGTACATAATGGAAAGTCTGTGGGATCTTGATGCCTGTGCTTCTAGGCCAGGGGCCACCTGCACTGGTCATATATTTTTGCTGAGCCTGAACAAAGATGAAAACAGGACCAGCTCCTCCCTGTGAGCAGTTCCAACCAGTGAGAGGAAATGGAAGCAGCCGTGCAACAGGCACACACCGTTTCAGATCATTAGCATTTGACCCTTTTTGTTGGCTTCTGGCAGGCAGAAGCTAGGGATGATGATGGGCTGCTTTTCTTTTTTCAATACTCAGGCTTTTAGGGGTTTCCCCCCTCCATCTGCTTAGACATGACTGTTCTTTTTTCCATAGAAATATTGTGAAGTAGCTAAAGCTTGGGGGTGGAATCCTGCTGATAATGGCAGAGCAAATTTGAAAAGCACTTTCTGCTTCTCCCTCCCCCAGATACACAGCAGAGGTTGCGGATAGCCAGGCCTAGTGCATTTTTGTTTGACTGTCAGCTTCTTCCAGCTGGCATGTGGGGGGGGGCTCCTCATTACAATGTCTCTCATTCTGAAATTGGGGAGTATCCCGTGGAGAATTAATTAGTTCCGTGTTGCCCGCTCTTCTGTGAGAATTGAGCTGAGGCTGAGGAGAGTAGGCAGAAGGAGCAGGGATGTGGCCCCTCTGAAGCCTTGCGTCAGGGATGTGGAGGTTAGGAAGAAGACGAGCATAGGAAACTGCCTTATGCTGAGTGAGACCTTTGGTCCATCTAAGTGTTTACACTGACCGGCAACGGCTCCAGAATTTCTGACTAGGATCTCCCTCATCCTTGCCTGAAGTTGCCAGGGATTAAGACTAGGACCTTCCATATACACAGAAGATGCTGTGCCACTGAGGTGTGGCCCTTTCCCAAATGGACCATAAACAGATGCTGTTGAACTACAGCTCCTGTCAACCTCAGCCAACATGACTAGTGGCCAGGGATGATGGGAGTTGTGGCCTTCCAGGTATTGCTGCAGCTTGTACGTTTCCCATCTCTGCTTTAAGCTAACCAGAGAAGCACTGTTGCATCCCCATAGCATTTGGAGTTTCTGGTAAGAAATACGAGGGGCTTTTCTCTTTGGAACCCCGGAGAATTTTCATTGAGAATGTTCTGGAAGAGGGGTGCCGCCTAATGTGAGCAAGCCCCCAGCTTTATTTATTTAAGACTGGACCTCTTAATTGTTTCTGCTTCTCTGTTGCGTCTGTAGTTTTAGTAAGTTAAATTGATATTTGTACTGTTCCTACATTTTGGTTATCAAGTTACATAAGCCGCCCTGAGGGCACTCTGGGGCCATATGGCGGGGGTATCAGTATAATAAATGATAAAGGAGAAATGGGATAAAAGGCACTTTGCTGCTGTTTTTCAGTTCTGCTACTGAGTGCCTGTGTCTGATCTTAATGCCATTAATGGAAACTTGCCATCAAAAGGCATAATGCAGAGTATCAAGAGAAAAATTAAATTGTTTCCTTCTGCCCATGGAAAATGTATGCAATTCCCGTAGCGTTAAAATAATAGTAATAGTAATTTATTATTTGTACCCTGCCCAACAATGATTAAAAATACATGAAAATGTCACACATTAAAAACTTCCCTGAACAGGGCTGCCTTCGGATGTCTTCTAAATGTCAGGTACAGTGGTGCCTCGCAAGACGAAATTAATCCGTTCCGCGAGTCTCTTCATCTTGCGGTTTCTTCGTCTTGCGAAGCACGGCTATTAGCAGCTATTAACGGCTTAGCGGCTTTAAGAAAAAGGAAACAAACTCGCAAGAACTCGCAAGACGTTTCCTCTTGCGAAGCAAGCCCATAGGGAAATTCGTCTTGCGGAACGACTCAAAAAACGGAAAACTCTTTCGTCTAGCGAGTTTTTCGTCTTGCGAGGCATTCGTCTTGCGGGGCACCACTGTAGTTATTTATCTCTTTGACATCTGCTGAGAGGGCGTTCCACAGGGCGGGCGCCACTACCGAGAAGGCCCTCTGCCTGATTCCCTGTAACTTGGCTTCTCGCAGTGAGGGAACTGCCAGAAGGCCCTCGGCGCTGGACCTCAGCGTCTGGGCAGAACGATGGGGGTGGAGACGCTCCTTCAGGTATACTGGGCCGGGGCCATTTAGGGCTTTAAAGGTCAACACCAACACTTTGAATTGTGCTCGGAAACGTACTGCAAATATAAAGACAATTCCTCTCAAAAATAGGACATGAAAAAGGGCTGGAGAAAATGGAAGCTGTTATGAATAAGGACCAGGTCACAGAACATATTTTGTCTACATATGAGCAGCCAGAATCATCTTCAGCCACATGCTTGCAATGGACAAACATAATGTGTGATCATACAGCTGGCACCAAGTCCCTTAATTATGGCAGCACTTATTTCAGTCACTGTGGTTGTAGGAATTGCTGCTAATTCTCTCCATGATTTACCCCCTTTTTACATTGCATTACATTTGCATGAATGGTGGGGGAGGGTTGTTGCTGTTATTGATGTTAATTTTTTGTATCTTTATTTTAGATCTTATGATTTATGTGGAAATAGTTCACTTTGGTTGTATATTTTTTGATATTTTGTTTATTGTTTGTGACCACTTTTGTTATGCTGTAATTATGTATTTTTTCCTGTTGTAAGCCTCCTTGAGTGTGGTTTGGCCTATGGAAAGGCAGCATACAAACAAAATTATGTCTGTAAGCATACAAGAAGTGATCAGGACTTGTAGCAGTAGCATCAAAAAAGTATTTTATGAATCTCCTTCCTTGTTAGTCTCTAGACCATTTAAATAAAAAATAGCTTTAAAAACAATGCAAAAACTGATAACTGAAGATAGGTGTGTGTGTTCTGTATTGTTTTTAAACCTCAGGCAGCCATGTTGAAAGCCCTGCTCCAAGTAACTATAGAGCAGGCTTCTAAAAAACTAGAATCTTCAAGGAGAAATTCTCCTGCAGAACGCAGTGACCTTCTGAGAATACAAGGAGTAAGATGGTCTCTCAAATAACTGGGTAATATGCAAGTAATATGCAAGAATTGCCCCCCAAAACGTCTATGAAATTGCCTAGCAATGACAGTTAATTTTCAACATTGATAATAATCATTCTTCATTGTTGAGAGAGAAAACTTCATCATAACACATGAAAGAGCAAAGCAGGCATTCTGTGTCACTAGTAGTAGCCCATTTTTTCGTGTGCAAAGTGTTTATCTCATTTTGTCTTTTTTGCATTGGCCATGTGAAAGGCTAAGTTAGTCAAGACAGGGAGGGGTGGGGTTTGAAGCCTGTCCAAACTACACTCTTCATCATCTGCACTGTTCTGACAATGTATTTTAAAGCAAACTACTAAGCATTGATTTAACTGGGCCTGAATAATGAATATCCATTTCTTGCTTCGTGCCAGTGCTTCGCTTTGCCTGCTCATTGTTTACATAATTCCTTAAAAGGGCTCTAATAAGAGGGCTTTAATCCCCTTCAGGGCTTCTGGGTGGGTGTTGAGGGCTGTCCACATTCCTGTAATGACAGCAATCTGCAACTAGCTGGGTCTTGTATCAGCAGAAGAACCTGAATAGACCGCTGACCTTGACTACCAGGTGCCTTTGCTGTAGCTGCTTTTGCTTTGCTCCAGAGGCTCTTGCGTCGTCATGCTGTGATGCTGTTCACTGTGCCATGGTGTCAAGTAGCATTAATGGCAAATAGTTGTGTTAAGGGTGGGGCTGAGGAGTTCATCCAATATTCATGTGCTTTATATCCAATTCTCTTCTCTTTCAGGCCGCTGTGTTTTGAGGGAACCCTGAACCGGGGTTGACCAGAAGATGACCGAGTACAAGCTGGTGGTAGTTGGGGCAGGAGGCGTAGGGAAAAGTGCTTTGACCATTCAGCTTATCCAGAACCATTTTGTCGATGAGTATGATCCCACGATAGAGGTAAGCACCTGCTCATGTTCAAAACTAACCCATAGACATTTATTTTTAATCTCCCTCCCCCTTTAGCCTTGGTTGTCTTTGCATCCATCATGGGCTCCTACGAAAGCAGTCAAATACAAAGCTTAACCCAACTTCAGAAGCAGTTTATAGAAGAAAAGCAAAAGCTCTCCTTCCTTGCACAGTAGCAGGCCCTCAATGGAATAATAAGCACAGGAGGAGAGATGCTGTGGAGGAGACACAAAGTCAATTTGAAATCAATCCTACTTGAAAGAGAATGGCTGGCAAAAAAATATTTACAAGCCACCATGAGCTCCACCACTTTTTGAGCTTGTGGCGACTTTAATTATTGCCATGCTTTCTCCTTGTGGATAAGGTAGTAGCCAGAGAGTTTGCAAACCTGAGTCACCTCTGGTGCAAGTTTTGTATGTTAATCTACACATTCAATAAATTCACAAGACAGTCATTCTGAAACAGTACAACTCCAGCTTGCCAGTGGGAGATTGCAAGAGTTTTTTAATGGTCTCCATGGGAAAAATCTCTGCATGTGAGAAATCGGGGAGAGGTGTGTTTGCAGTGGTGGGTATTGTGATTGTCCCTTTCACCTGCAGTCATTGCTCTTGGCATGCTGTTCATAAAACACATATGGTTGGTTGACTGACCAAACCCAAAGAGTGCTCATCCTGGGAAAAAGTGACAAGTGGGGTTCTGCCTCAGGGTTCTATCCTGGGCCCGGTGTTGTTCAATGTCTTTATAAACGACTTGGATGAAGTTATAATTGAGGGGATGCTCATCAGATTTGCAGATGATGCCAAACTGGGAGGGGTAGCCAATGCCACAAAAGACAGAATTGGGATTCAAGATGACCTGAACAGATTAGAGAAGCTATACCGATGGCTTCAAGTTATAAGAAAGGAGATTCCAACTAAACATCAGGAAGAACTTTCCGATGGCAAGAGCTATTCGACAGTGGAACAGCATCCCACGAGAGATGGTGGGCTCTCCTTCCTTGGAGGTTGGATGGCCATCTGTCATGGATGCCTTAGTTGAGATTCTTGCATTGCAGGCGGTTGGGCTCAGGGTCCCTTCCAATTCTACGGTTCTATGAGATACACACCCACACTTACTTAGGTGGAATATAAATAGCTTAAATAAAAACATTTTTATATACACACCCACTCACACCTCCAAACCCTACACACACACACATGTACATGTGTATGCCACATACATATGTGCACACCTGCATATAACCTTTGGGCTTCCTTCAGCAATCTCATGTGGCGTCTGTCCCAGATTTTCCTTGCAAAGAGAGAAGTTGAAAGATTGCTTTTGCATCACCCTGATACAGAATGTTTCCCTCCATAGCCTTGAGGGGCTAAAGTGTTATATAACCCAGAAGCTATCTTTCTCTCCCCCCCCCCCCCATAGGTTGTCTGGGGAAGAACCATTGGGGGTGCAATAAAATGGGAACAAAGATACCTGGGAGTTGGAGTTCTTATAAATAAATTCTGCTAATGCAAAATAAAGTGAGAATTGGTGACTTCTTTGAGGCCTCTTGCATTCATTCACATTTGCTAAGGTCATTCCACCAGCATTTAAGGATTCCAAAGGTGCTTAACCAGGCATAAGCAAACTCCAGCCCTCCAGATGTTTGGGACTACAACTCCCATCATCCCTAGCTAACAGGACCAGTGGTCAGGGATGATTTCCCAGACCTTAAATATGGTCCTCAAAACCTGAGACCTCATCAGCATTTTTAAGGTTCTAATTGTTCATTTAATGAGGTGTTGATATCAGTAGTGTAAAGCAGCACATCTCCCACATTTTCAGAATTTGTACTTACAGAACTGATTTATATAGACCATCTCAGAGATGATCTCATCAGCAGACTTTCCATTCTTTACAACCTTTGGCCCTTTTGTTGTTGGGGTGGGGGAATGTATTTTTTCCTTCAGATTTCTGAACTTGGAACTTTCTTCAGCTGTCGGAGCATTATTAAAATTTGCTTTTTGACTAAGATAAGCATTAAAATACTTTCTTTTTGGTAGAGAGTTGGTTTTGCTTCCTCTGTGTCTCTCTTCTCTTATTTTGCTTTTATTTACTACCTGCAGTTCTTCCAGTACAATGAAAACGTGCTGAGTAAAGCTTATTCATATAACCCCAACCACTGCCTAGCATCAGGCATTTTGATTAGGGGAAGGAGGGGGGGAATGGGGTCGGCACTGTGACACAGTCGCGGACTATGTTGCTTTAAGTTCCGGTGTCACAGCAGCGTTGGGAAACTGGATCTAGCTGGTGGGCTGAACCTTTATCTCCCCTGGGGGCCAAGTTTAACATCAGGTGGCATGTTTTTGCCTGTGTGGGTTAGCAGCTGATTGTCTGGGCTTGCAAAGCACCTCCCTTGGAGCTGTGCAGGCCCCAACTGTCAGTTGATTGGCAACGCTTGCAAGCCCTCCTTTGGCCCAGTTGTGTCTTTACTTCTCCCACCCAAGTGTAGGGCAGGTGGTTGTGGTTTGACCAAAGCAGCCTCATGGCCCAAGTGGTCTCAGAATATAACATCTGGTGTAAGGCAGGTGAGTGTGACTTGGCCAAAGCTACCTTGTGGGCCTGATTACTTTTGCAGATTGGAGCTTCCCTCAGGGGTCTTCTCTTCCTTATGAGCCCCTTGACTGGTGTGAGCTGATGTTCCCTTTTGGTTTGTTTTTAAAACATCTGTGCTCTTGCTGCGCTTCCAAGCAGTCTAATCAGTCGCAGGATTCTCCTACCATGCTGAATCCCAGTTAGTCTTTTAACTGCAAAAATGGTGGCTGGGAAAAACGGGGGGGGGGGGGGACAATGGATTTGGCTAATAATGACAAAATGGACAAAATGGATACGTGTGCATGTTTACTAAAAAAACAAGTCCCTTTTTGTGAATTGATATGTACTCCCAGGTAACTGCATAGGATTGCAGCCTTACTCAGTTGTTTTTGGAATCAAAAAGTTCAGTGCTAAGGATCTGTATATGCATTGGTTCTGTTTTCCTTGTGAGAAGTTGATGTAAATGCAAACATGCAATTATTATGCAATTACATTATGATGTGAATTATGCAATTAAATTATGATGTAAATGCAAACATCTTCTACGGAAACAATTAGCAGGATAAGGCTATCATGTAATTAGTGATCTAGTAATATGGGGTATGTCTGCAAATGATTGCCTTGTGCATTGTAGAATCGAATATTTCAGGTGCAGCTGCAGAATCCCGAGAACCTTTACTTGATTAAAAAAAGGCCACATCTCTAGCCTTTTGGTTGCGAAGAATGCTTTGAAAACATGCTCATTTAGCCTGCTTACAGATTAAGGGCTGGTTGTGCAATGACTGGGAGCGAAATGTGTAAACTGTTTTATGTGGTGTGTGTAATCTGTGTTAGAAAAAGTTTCACATGATCATGTCATTAGGTACTGAACCAGTTGAGAGATGAATGTGCAGGTGGGAACTTGCCCTTAGAAGCCAGAAAGGGTCTGTGAAGGTTTCTATACTGTGATCTAATTTGATATCCCTTATTTTGATTGTGGGGATTTGGGTATTCTTTTGGAGAGGTTTCCTCCCCTCCCTCAAAAGTAGATGTACGCACCCTCAGCCTGAGCCACACTGAAGCAAGCTGCATCTGTATACAAAGATGGGAACACAGTGCTGGAGCAACCAAAGAGACCATTTCCATTACGCTTCTGAAAAGCCATTGGGGAGGCAGCTGATACATTATTGATGGGGTTATATAAATGCCTCTCTCTCTCCCCCTCTCTCATGAAAGAGTGAGATGCCAGTCACCTTGAAAGCAGCTGGCATCAAGCCAAGCAATCACTCAATGTTCTTGGGCTTTTCAGTTATTGTTCTGTCTCCCAGGTCCCCCTTGGAGAGTTAGTTACTAGGATGGTCACAGTGAAGCATATCTTAGAAGCATATCTGGGCAGTTTCTGAATATTTAAAGAGTGGACTGTGGGATTCAGCAGCTGATATATATACCTTTGTTTGTGTCAGAACAGTAATACTCTAGTGAATTAATAGGTATGCTTCTGGTTTCCAAAGGAATTTGGAGGCCCCTTCTTAATGTTTGGTTCTTTTTGGAAGTCAAGCCGTTCACTTCCTTGCCCCTTGGTTTTCTTCCAGGAGCAAGGGGCAGCTATGCACAGTGTACATTATTCAGATAGTTCTGGGGTAGTGAGGCATATGGTGGAAGTGTGCATGTGCCTTATCCTCGGTGTTGCTGTGTTCTGCTGCTGCCTTCTTCCCTCAGCTCTAGCAAGCACACTTTCACTTTTCAGGTTGCTAGGCAGAAAGTTGAAAACCAGAAACTCCAAGGTAGTGTACTAAAGGAGGAAAAGGAGATCGCATAAAAGCTGAATGAATTTATTTGCCTCTGACTTTACTGTGGAAGATAAGGGCGGATGAACTGTGTGTGAACTCACATTTTCAGGGAGTCCATAGCCCTTCAAAAGTTGTCATCACAGAAGTACCTGGTAAATTACTATATCCCATTTAGAAGTATTTCTCAGAACAGCTAATGCCACAAATGAGTTGGGATTGTTAAAACTGTTGGGGATTTTAGGGACAATTCTCTCAGAATTTGAGATAAAATGGGTTCTTGGCCTTTGGGAATGGAAGGAAGCCTTTCCAGTCAGTGTATTTTATAGCCATGCAGAATGGAATGCTAGAATAGACCTATTGGGTGTTCTCATAGGTGTGACTTAGTCATGATGTGCTGTATTGTGGATATAGGCACACAGAAAATGCTTATGCTGCACATGAACTCCATTCAGTGCTTGCCCACGGTATATTTACTAACTGGCCTGTATGTGGTGTGACCACAGGAGATGATTGTGACTCTCCCTTGAGCAAAGCTGCTTTTAGAAGGATTAGTATACACTAAATACAGCTAAGAAAATAGGTGTGTTAAGGCTGGGCAGCTCTGGTGTCAAAGGCATACCTTGTCTGTCCTCAGGCAGCCCTGTCAGTTCCAAGAACAGGGCCTTGGCTGTATTAGTTGCTACTCTGGCACCAGAGGTGTCACCTCTTCAAATGTTCCTCTTTCCATTTTAAGAGACTGGCTTTAACCAGCAGGGTAATTGAATCGAAATCCACTCAGACTGAGACGGCTTCCTGACCTGTTAACACCCTCCTGCTCTTTAAATTAAGGTGTAAGAATTGCTTTCTGCTAGATAAAAAGTCCATACCCCCCTCCTGCCACCAGGAAGTTTAAAGGCAGGCCCACCAACAACAGTAGACCTGTGAGATGGTTCTTTGGAGGAAAAGAACATAATGGCTATAGTATTATGTTCAATAAAGTCCTCCCTTCCTGCTAATTTCCCCTTTCTTACTGTGTGATTCTCTTTATTATTGAAGGTACTGATGCTGGCAGGCTAACAGAATATGTCCTGCATTCCCTGGGACATTTGAGCATCCTCTTCCACAGCAATTCATGAATTGAATTTTAAGTGGAAACAGAGCTCCTGTAGGAGAGGCCAGTGCTGCACAGAAGTGTCCATATGCAGAAGGGCTTAACGTGGTCATTAGGCAGACGCAGCATGGACTTAACAATGGATAGATTTGATGGCACAGGAGTGAGCATCAGATTCAAGAAGGGAGAGACTTTGATAAGAAATGAGTCTTGTGTAGGAACCTGGAGGAGGAGGTGGCAGTGGCAAGATAAAGAGAGAGCTAAACTGACCTAAATTCACCCCTCTTTAAAATTCCTACTCACTAGATTTGGGTGAGTCCAGCAGTTGAGCAGCATCTCAGTTGTGTTTTTCAGATGAGTGCCTTCTAATCTAATTGGCTCCATTAGTAACTAGGGAAAGTAAGCTAGGACTATACATCCAGGAGCAAGGGAGGACCCCAGCTGAGATGATGTCTCAGCCCAGTGATGAAAACACCAAGTCAAGGTAACAAGCAAGTTAAGCAGCTGGAGGGGAGGGGGTCGGGTTGGCAGTAGAGCAAGGAGACCAGGGCATGCTACTCTTCCATTGGTTCCGTCACTAAGGAGAGAAGCAGAAGGAAAACAAAAAGGTAGGATTCAGGATTGCCATAGGCGAAGTAAATGAAATACAGATAGAGGAGATACGCTGGTGCTTGCTTGATTGCTCCTCTTCTAATGCCTCTTAATTCTCCTATGGCCCTGCAGGATTCCTACAGAAAGCAAGTCGTCATTGATGGAGAGACCTGTTTGTTAGACATCTTGGACACAGCAGGCCAAGAAGAGTACAGTGCCATGCGAGACCAGTACATGCGGACAGGAGAAGGCTTCCTTTGTGTCTTTGCTATTAACAACACCAAGTCCTTTGAAGACATTCATCAGTACAGGTCAGTAGAAGTGAGCTGAGCAGCAGAGGGCATTGTATCATATTCCTTTTGAGAAGGAAGACCTGGAGGGGAGGGACCATGCTGACTCCACTTTCAGATTATGCTGTTCTACAATTCCACCACCCGAAAAATGGAGCTTTTACCCGATGATCAAGTTCAGCAGCTGGCTAATAGCAGTTGTTATTATCCCAAGGAGACTGCTGATGGGCCAGGGTGAGAGCTCAGTAATGTAGCATTTTAATGTTTCTGGGAGGTTAAAAGGAGAAGCAGCTTCTCTGCTAATTAGTGGAGCAGTAGTTTTCGTGAAAGGGATGTTGTGGTGTCTTTCCTTGAGATCCATGCTTTTTCTTTCCGGCCTGCTCACGATATATATTGCTCAGACAATGCAGATTTTGCACTAGAAAACCTGGTTCCCACATGAACTGTGCAAATTAAGCACATTAGTTTGCACAATTTATTCTGCTTCCCCCTCTCTTACTAGACATGGGGTAGGGCAAGAAATTCCTGAGCAATGAAGTTCTGTTCCCAGTCTCTGTTAAAAAAGTAACCTGCTCTTTCTCTAGGTTTCAAGATTTCAGATGGCATTGCCTATATATATTTAAGCATATTTATGCAACTATAAGGGCCTCTCTTCTGCCTTATATTTGAAACGGCTCAGGGGTTCTCTTTTTCTTGATCTGGAAAGACTCTGCTATGGCAATGTTTGAGAGCTGTGACTGTAGAGTGGCAAACAGGGTCCCACTGTGCTGAGCAGGAAGAACATTGCTCAGGGTGTGAGCACAGACCCTTTGTCAACAGCAGACTACACCCAGGCTCAGGGCCATACATCTCCCCAGGCCACCGGGCTGCTGTCCAGGTGCAGGATGTTTCCATGTGTCCCTAGGGAAAAAGCCAGGCCTCTGTTACTCAAACAGATGACTGCTCAACTCCCTACTTCAAAAGATGTAAACACTGAGGGACATTGACTCAAGAGATGCAGGACGGCTTTTCCAAATCACTCTATCCTCAGATTCCTGATGAGTTTGCTACAAAGCTTTCCTTCAAGAAATGCTACGTGCACACGGACATAAGCACTAACTTCTTGCTCAATTCTCAGTGTTGAACATCAGAAAAACAGGGATACCTTGAGTCATTTTTGACCATAAGAAAAAGACAGTGAAATATTCACTTCTGTTTTCACAAATATTTTATACACATCATCCTGCATATTCCCCGCTCCCCTAGTAGGTTAACAAAGCTACGCTTCTGTTTGTAAATTATTATCATTATTGTTATTGTCTGCTGAAAGCTCAGAACCCCAAGCATCAGGATGTTTGGCAGTGGTTCTGCACTTGGGTTGATACCAGGAGACCTCTAGTATAGCTCCCTTGCTGTTGTGTCCTGGCCCCTCCTGTGTCATTTGCCTCCTGTCCCTCCATTTTCTTCCGAAGCCCCACACCTTCCTGTGATAGGCCAGTCCCCCCCCCCTTTTTCCTTTACTTTCCTTTTTTATTATTTTTTTTAATTTTTTTTGCATCAAGACCATGGGTTTTAATTTGTTGGCAGATGTGTATGGATTGGTAATGTTCCTGGCATTCTTTGAGGGGTGGGGAGGGATTAGACTTGAGCTGCCTTCTGGTGTTTTTCAAATCTGCGGTTCTGCGAGTTCTCACCTTCTACCACTTCAGTGTTTGCTCAAACGCCACCAAGTTCTGCATAAACAAATATTGTGCTAAATTAAATTATGCAAGACATATTTCCCTTGGGACACGAGGCTCTTCCAGTAGTAGCAATGCTGAACAAACACTGCTGAAGTGTCATCGCTACTGTGGAAGAGATGTTGTAGTAAATGGCCAGTGTGAACCTTGGCCTTGATAAACTTCCTTCTGTGTAGAGAATTTGAGTTTATTTAGCCTTTAACTTTTCAAAAGGGGCAGGACACAGATTGCAACCTATATATCTTCGCTGTACTGTTTTTGGTGCTTGCTAAAAACTTGTTTATTTAGGCAAGGCCAGAGCGTGCAACCCCAGAGTCGTCCGTGACTGGACCTAACGGTCAGGGGTACCTTTACCTTTTTTACCCAGAAATGTAAAGTTGAGGTGTGTTTTAAGAGGCGCTTTAAAGTATTCTTTAAATTCCTGGTTTTATTTACATTTTGAAATGTTTTGATCCATTTCTTTTTAACTTTTGGCTTTTTTCGACAATTTTCAGGCATATTTTATTTAAGCCGCTTAGATATTTTTTATGTTGAAGTGGTATACAAATTCTGTTAAATAAAATAAACGCAATATATAACCCTACTTGTGAAATTGGGAGGCAGAGAATGTCTACAGCACCATTCTGCTTTGCTTCATCGTCTCTGATCAGGACCTTAAAAATGCAGAAAATGGTGGCTTTTCCTTCATTTGCTCAACTTCTGCTTTCTCCTCTGCAGGGAGCAGATCAAGAGGGTGAAGGACTCTGATGATGTCCCGATGGTATTGGTGGGAAATAAGTGTGACCTTCCAGCCCGGACTGTGGAAACCCGGCAAGCCCAGGAGCTGGCTCGGAGCTATGGGATTCCCTACATAGAGACATCGGCCAAGACTAGACAGGTATGTAGCGGGCAGGCGTGCAATTACTTTCCACCTTTGGAACAAAGAGAAGAATCCAGCCTGTATTCCCAAGAAATTGTCTTTTAGTGTGTTCTTCTAGCTCTCTCCTATGAAAACCGAGCTATAACTTCAGTAGAGGATTTCTAAAGCTTTGGGCGTGTGAACCAGATGGGGATTCTGCTATCCCCATATCACATCTCAGCAAGTTGCAGATTTGGTCTGTCAAATTATTGAGACTGAATGAGCGTTTGGCCCCAATTTTCAGGAAGAGCACAACTTTCATAGTGTAGCCTTCCAAGTTTAGAAGCCTGCTTTGAGTGTTTTTCTGCCCTTTCTCTGGCTGGGAGAAACTGTCCAGCTGTTCTAGTAATGGCAGAAAGCCCTGTCTCCCCACCCTTCTCGTCCACTCCCTTCCTGGTAGCCTGCTTACCTTCATGTGTTGTACAGAAGGATGGATGTTGGGCTTTCCTTTTCCTTTGTATAAGACTGCTGTATGATTGACAGTAGTGAGGCTGGCACCTAGCCCCACTGAGCAAACGCCACACATGTGCTGTCGGTCTCCCAGTGCTCCAGCTGCTAATTACGCAGCAGGTTGTGTGGCCTCTGCTGATGGCCCCTGAGCGCTGGGGAACATAAGTGTGAATTACAGAGGCTGGGATTGAGAATGATTTTTCCATTAAGGCGATGCTCGGATAAAGCTGGCAAGTAGCCTGGCTCAGCTACTGGCTGCAGTCTTCTAAGTGACAGCGAAGACAAGGATTCAGCCGGAGGCAGTGGTTCTCTAGGGACTCTCACTGTGCTGTTCTGTACAAGCCATTTCCTGTGCCCAAGTTTAGGCACCTCTGTGTTCTCTCAGTTAATGGTCTCGCCGCGGAGGCATGAGGTCAGATAAAGTGGGCAGTGCAGAATACACAGAAAGTGCTGCTGTGCTCATGGGAATAACCAGTGCTATTTTTCCAGAAAAAGAGGTGACAGAGCTCACCTCTTGTTCTCTTACAATGGCAGTGGCACCCACCTGAGAGGTGCGTTCTGGCTGGGGGCAAAAAGCACAGGGAAATAGCAGTTTGCCATATCCTTGTATGGCCTGTAGTTTATACCTGGCCCTCTCCATGTGATTCCAGACCCACAGGCAGTACAGATGTTTGTGTGAAGACATAGGTCAGTCTGTGAACCAGTCGCAGGTTGAACTGGTGTGTTACTAGTTCACAACAACAGGGTATTGTGTGTGTTCTCGATTTCTGGAATCAAACATCCATATTTCCAAGTTCTCATCTATACTATAAAGAAGTAGTCTTTGTTTTCTTCACTAGTGTCCATGCATTCAGAACCAACCCCATCGGCAGCAGAAAATGGATTCTCAGTGACTCTTTTGGATGGACTTTTGGTGTTGGTGAATATGTATGTGCGTGAGAGAGAGGAGTTTGTTCTCAAGACACTTTGTTGCTCTCTCACAGGGAGTTGAAGATGCCTTCTATACTTTAGTGCGGGAGATCCGGCAGCACAAACTACGCAAATTGAATCCCCCAGATGAAAGTGGCCCAGGCTGCATGAATTGTAAATGTGTGATATCATGACTAAGGTAAGATGGTGGGGAAATGAACAAAGCATGTAGGGGAAATGCCCACTTCCCCAAATCATCGACTGCAACTTAAGTGCTTGAAGAGTTCCTTTTACCTCCTGAATGGGGCAAAACCAGAAGCAATGAGCATTAAAGGCACTGTGCTGAGTTCCTCAGTCTTGTTCGCAGTGGGTGATTCCCTCAGTTGTTCATATTTATGAACTAGATCAGGCATCCCCAAACTCGGCCCTCCAGATGTTTTGGGACTACAGTTCCCATCATCCCTGACTATTAGCTAGGGATGATGGGCGTTGTAGTCCCAAAACATCTGCTGGGCCGATTTTGGGGATGCCTGAACTAGATGGTGTCCCTCAGGTATTTTGGAAGGGGTAGGGTGTGGCTGGTGCAGTTTTACAGCCTGTGTTTTACAGTTCTAAAGCAATTAAAAGTGTGTTTTGATCACAATTACTAGGGGAGATGCTTCAGACTAGACTGGCTTACTGTCAAAGATGAGTATGAATATCTACATTCACTGTATGGAACTTAATGTATAATCTTCCCTTCCTGTGTAGCTGAGCAGTAAGCAGAGCTCTTCCCTTCTCTATGGAAGCAGCAGCTTGTGTGTTGCTTTATATAAAAAAATGACACTTAATTCTACTCTGCCTGAAAAAATTATGACGGAAGAGTGAATGGATGTCAAGTCAGTTGGGATCTCCCAGCAGACCCCATTCTTGAGCTATACCTAGGGCAGCTATTGTTGTTTTAAAGGGGGGTTTCCAGATGTGCAAATAATCCAGATGTCTGAGAGCATTTCCTCTGGCCGGGGTTGTGAGTTGGGTTGGGTGGGGGGCCATTTCCTGTTCTTTTGCTGCTGAAAGTGCACAGATGAATCCCAAACGCTCCTTAAACTGCCTGCCCTGAGAGAGATGCTACTGCCAACAGCTTGTGGGGAGGAGAAAGCCCTGTTCTTGCCAAATGTGTGTTCCTTTCAACACCCCCATTCACTACCCTCGTTGTTTGTGGAATGTCAAGGTTTGGCCTTCCTGAACTCCCCTCTTTCTCTCTCTTACTAGAAAGCTGCACCAGTGAGGAGTGCATAACTTGGCAGTATGCTTATAGGTGTGGTCCCGACTCTTTTGTGGAGGAAATGGGAGCTGGTTTTCCCGTAATTATCTGCAGTGCAAATGGGATCCAGCTTTATGTTGGACAGCATCTTTCTGAAAAAGCAAGCTGTCCTCATAAGACTTTGGAGAATTGCATAAGCAGGGGTAAAGCTACAGGAAGTGTGAGGTCTAGGATTCCTAAAAGGGGAGCAGTGGAGTGACAGGGTCATGCAAAAGAATAGCTTTCCAGCTATAGAAAGCTTCTTGCAAGTTTTTATCCCACCACCACAGGTCCTATCTTTACAGAAGGTGAATTCCCTTTTTTTGGTTGCCATGCTGTCTGTTTATGTAGCATTTGTGTCTTGTAATATCCCTATCTTCCAGCGTTTCATATTAGAATTGCATATTATGTTTAATGCTGGGAACAGTGTTTGGGCGCTGTGGCTATATTTCCTTCCTCTTTGCCCTAATGATGGCCAAAAAATAATAATACTGAATTTGGGCCATTTCTGTCCACCTGACCTGTGTCCAGCCTCATCTTATATCTGCTTTGAGAAAAGCAGCTTAACACTGTATGGTAGACCCAGAAGGATGAATATATATTATGATAGCCAGGCCTTAGCCTTCTTCATAGATAGCTCAGTTGGTAGAGCATGAGACTCTTAATCTCAGGGTCATGGGTTCAAGCCAAAAGGGTTTCCTGCATTGCAGGGGTTGGACTAGATGATCGTAATTTTCCCTTCCAACGCTGCAGTTCTGTGATTCTAAGCTGCCCCATGTGTATGCAGAGTTCAAGTCTGCCTTCTGAGTTTCCAGAAGGGTGGTACTTCAAGGAAATGAGAGGGCAGCCACACATGCATTCATCTCTTCATTGGCCAACACAAAGCAGAGCTGAGATCATAGTGGACTTAAAGCCGCCTTCTGTCTTCTAGTATCAAAGTAGTAGTAGCTGTGAGACAGCAGAGCCATTCCCAGTGCCGTAACTGAAGGGATCAGCAGACAGTAGCTGTCCATCCTTTGGATAGTTATTTACAAGGCTAGCGTTATGCACTAAAAACAGGTGATGGTACTGTTACTGCTAAAGCACGTGATGGAAGGCATCACAGATTGGGCCATGCATTCTCTCCAGATTTGCCTATATTGGAATCCCATGGCTAGGCCAATATCCACATGCAGCAAACACTGTATGCTCAGTGGATGGGTAAATCAAAGAACTTGGGTAATGGACTTTAAGAGTCACAGCATCATCCTGAGGATACTAAAGAGTACTGCACCCATTTCTCCTGCAAGAAATGGAACCTCAATGAGAAGTTCAGCATTACCAAATATTCTACAATTGCTGACCCAAACTTTTCCCCTTCATATTCCTAGTTAAATGTTGATGCTATTTTTATACTGTTTTTTAAATTTGCTATGCTTCTTAAAACAGCACAGCTCAATGGTAGCGAAAGATGAGATAGGCATGGCCAAGTGACTGGAAATTAAAGCAGTCTTGATGCTTTCTGTGGCCAGCTGGTGTTGTAAGTTGACTGACAAAGAGTCTCCACTGTGACATCATATTTAAGCCAACCTGTTTAAGCCAACCTATCACCAAAACCAGCAGGTATTGAATGTCACACATGGGAAGCTTTTAAGCCACTGCAGCCAATGCCATTCTTTTTCAAGGGAGACCATTCACACAGCCGCCTGTAAATCATTGAGGGGCAATGTTATATACATGAACATGGGAATCTGGACTTAAATCTGGTTTAGGAAGAAACTGACTAATTCAGACTTCTTCCCAGAAGAGAGCCATTGCTATTAAAATGCTGGCAAAATTTAGTGAACTTTGGGTTGTGTTCATATGATTCCCTGCTGCTCTCCCATCCCATTGACCCAACCCTTCTTAGCTTCTTCGTG
This sequence comes from Podarcis muralis, assembly GCF_964188315.1. Taxonomy (NCBI): domain Eukaryota; kingdom Metazoa; phylum Chordata; class Lepidosauria; order Squamata; family Lacertidae; genus Podarcis; species Podarcis muralis. The sequence goes on from NC_135655.1 coordinate 77,314,737, forward strand.
GTTGCTGTGTCATGTGCTTTCAAACCATGCCATGAAAAGTTGGAAGGAACTACAGTCAGTAAAAGTTGGGGGGTGGGGAGAATTCTCAGTAGCTATTAAGTTCAACACCCCAAAATGCACTTGGCACTAAGCAATTTGCCCTGTTGTGTAGTAGGTAGCTTTTTAGCAGCTGCATGAACTTACTGCTCTGCTTGTCAAGAGTCAGCTGTAACAGAGCACCATCTTATTCTAAGCATTAGCTGTTTGCTGCAGAAAGGCCGCTCCATGAGTGGTAACATGCCTCAGAGTTGCTGCAGCCACAGAGTCCACACCATCAAACCTTGAGAAAAGAGCACACTGGAGAAAACCGTGTCATAGAGCTGCTTTCTCCAAAGCAAACTGCCCCCCCTCTGGATTTCTCTTATTCTGCAAAGTTATTTTCTGTGTCTTTGGGCATTGTTTAAAACAGTGTAGGAAGAAGGCAAAGTGTCCGTTTAAAGGTTTCTGAAGTGTGTTATATATTGGGAAACCATGTGTGCTTAAGGAAATGGTGAGCTGTTCTAATATCTGTCTTCTCTATTCACCAGCTGACCAGACTGTGACTTGGAGGGATTTCCACTGTGTGTAGTGCAGAGACAGAGGCGACATGAAAGAAGAATCAAGTGGATTCAAGGGAAGGGGACAGACGAGATGGTGTCTGCAGGCCCCAAGAGCTCTGCACAGACTGTCTCAAAACTTCACCAAGGCCTGCAATGAACTGTTTTTTATTTTTATTTTTGAAACGCTCCTCTCCTCTCCTTGCCTCCCTCCCCCTCCTGGCAACTTGTACAAAGCCACAGATGGAAGTAAATTATTGTATGACGGTCTTGACACTGGTTTCTGCATCTCTGTCCCTGTTCCCGAGGATTGACTGGCATTGCCTGTTCTTCTGGAGCAGGCACTGGCAGAGGGGAGGGGGAGGCCCATGCCGAGCAGCCAGGCAGGTCGCTGCTTCAGCCTCTTTGAGCTCGCCTCCTTGGCAGGGGCCAAAGCCTAGTTGGAGCTGTGGCTGTGCCCTGGCCTGCTGCTTTTCTTTCAAGAAGCCTTTTACAGAAAGAGAGCAAATGTGGGTTGAGTGGCTCCACCACTGTATCTCAGAAAGAGAGTTAGCTGTGGCCTGCAGAAGATCATACCTCTTCAGAAAGCGTTGCCAAGAAATTCCACCCACTGACACTCTGCCATTCTATAGTGGTAGGGAATCTCTTTACTGGTCTCAGCCATTTCTGGGGGTGAGGTGGGGGAAGACATATAAACATACCTCCTTTATGAATGGATTCTAAGCCAATTCTCAAACTGCTGTTCCCAGAGTTGGGTTTCATTTACCTTTGCCCCTATTGGTTTACATTGGCATAAACATGGAAGACGATTCCTTCTCGTTGTTCTTGGCAATTGTTAATTCTCCCCTGCGCTAGAACAACCCAGTGAGTTTTCTCTGCGGAGAGTAGTTCTGCCTGGTGAAAGTTCCCTGCAGGCCTGGAGTGGGTGTGTGTGTGTGTGTGAAGAAAAGGAGAGAAGGGGGGTGTTCCTTTGCAGCATGTCACTCCCCCCCCCCCCTTTGTGGTGTTGGGAGGACTTGTGTGTATGTGTAAATATATAAATGATTATACAGCAGCTTGTTGATTGCAACTGAAGGATGTTTGATTCTCAGTTTTAGTCTCTGTGTTTCACTGAGCCCAACTTCGGTTTCATCCATTAATTACCTGATGGAGTTTGAAGGAGAGCAGCTCTTTCTTGTCCCTTTTGTGGGGGGGAGGGCATGGGGAGCTGTGCTGTCTTTCTTCCCCCGGAACCATTGTGTCTTATGAAGGGGTGGGGAGGGGTGCCTAATGGACAAGAAATGGTCACTTGTTGGCTTTCTTCTTTGTTGTAAGTTTGGCCATTTCCTGAGCAGTTTTTTATGCTTGTTGCCTGTGCTGGGGCTGACTGCATTGATGTGCTTGTTGCAAATCTTGTGAACTTCCTGGAGGGGCAGCTGGTCTCTGGAGGCACAGGAGTGTGTTTCCTTGTTCCTGCTCTGACCTCTTCTTTCCTTTGCAGCCGCTGTGCCTATGCTGCTGCATGCACAGCTCAAATTCCTGCTCTTCAGGTAGCAGCTCCTCTGTATTAATGTGACTGTACCAATTATACTTGCTGTTTTGTTAAAGGTTTTGCCAGTAAGATAGTCAAGCCAGATGCTCGGCCCTAGCTGAGCTAAGGGAAACAAGTTCCTTCCAATAATTAGGTGACTGGTGTGGATTTTTAAAGGGGGGGGGGGTCGATCCAATGTTGGAGGTGTAAAAGAGAACCCAAATCTAGCCTTAAATGTCATTAAAAAGTGTTGTTCTCAAAGGTGTGTTTATTTTTGAAGTTGACTATTTGCATGTTGCATCTCGCTGGTTTGATGCCTTTTTTTCTAAAGTTTGCCGAGTATTAAGTCACCTTTTTGTGCTGCATCTGAAGATAGGACCACACACTCTCACTCTTGACAACAAATGCTCAGAAATCTGTCCTATCTTAGTCCCACCTCCATGGTTGATCTTCTTGAACTGAGGCTGTCTTTGGGAGAGGGATAGCTGTTGCTTGGTAACAAAGATGACTCCATACAGTTGCATACTCTCTTGACAAATTATTATTATTCCTACCTTTGTGGATAACTTCTATTCTCTACAGCAGGGGTAGAGAACTTGTGGCCATCTACAGTTCCCATCAGCATGGCCAATAGCAAGTAGTTCAGCAATGTGGAGAAAGCTAGTTTCCTCACCCCATGCTACAGGTTTGTTGGATCATGCAACCTTAACAAGGCTACAAATGAACACTTGCTTGAGGCTACTACAAAAGCAGAAATGGTGAGCAGGATCTCCTATGGGGCTCTTTGCAATTACTTCTCATTATCTCAGTTTGGCATGGCATTTGGTGGGGAAAGCATCTTTGTACATAGGTCTGCTGTTCTAGACTGAGATACATGGGCACATAAGTGTGTACACATGCCTGGACAGCAGATAGTGGCTAGATATCCTACTATAGATTCAGAGCTGAGGACAGAGGCAGCCTCTATAGTTTTGCCATTTGTTATACAAGCACCTTTAGCAGAGGTATGATGATGGGAGAAATAAATATGGCACATGCAGCACAGCAAAGACAAAGCTGCTATTGTTCCTTGAATACTTTTTTTGGTTCCTTGAATACCTTTTTTACAGTGAGGTAAGCATGATGTGAGGTTGTCTAAACTGCTATATCACCACAGTCCCACCACAACAGATGTGCAGGAGGAGGCATGAATAATCTGACAAGAAGAGCGTTAGTTTTGCCCTGATGGTGGTCTTTATGCAGGCAGCTGGCACCAGGATTCTGAAGACAACAAATGGAACAGGGCCCTTATGCCTTCCTGTTTTCTAAACGTCTGTGAGTACAGTATTCCAACCCATAATTGAAGTTTGAGAGTGAAAGATTTACTAATAATTCTTAAAGAGCCCCCAGCACTTAGGGAAGAGGGGTTACTGTATGTGAATCCAAGTGAGTGACTTTTCTTTATGTAACTGATGCTGGATCTCTTTAGAGAGCAGAAGAAATTCCTTTCTGTCAAGGATAGCCTGCCTTGCTCCTGAATTCAACCAAGCTGGAGAAATCCACCTAAGAGCTGGCATAGGGAACTGGCTCATTTGTTACTGCCAAGCTTTAAAAAAAACAACCCCTAAAAGATGAGTGAGAAAACCCACATTTAAATCTAAATCACAGGCTTGAACAGCCGCAACCTTCATCTGTGAATTTTTCCTCCTTGCTATAGGCAGTGCTAGCCTGTTATGATAGAAATGTATCTAACAGAACAGACTAATGATAGGTTGAAATTGTCCAAGCTAAAGGAAAAACATAGGTTCTACAGCTGGGCTGATGAACAGGCTTCACTATTGTTCTGTTTTCCCTGCTGTTGCGTTTAAGTTAAAAATAGGACCAAGAGCCATGCTAGGGCCGAAGTCCACACCAGGCCCTACTTAGCAGCCATTATTCAGAACTGACTCATTGACTGATTAGCAACACAGGCAGGAACTCTTCACAAAGGGCAGGGGGGAAACATTGGCTACCACTAAAAAAAATAATTGGAGCACCAGGTTGCAAAAAGCATGTGAACAATGGATGTACAAGTCTTAAGGGCCTCCAGTGTAGTTAGCACTTTCCCTCTGAACCAGTTCAGAATGTTGCTGCTGTTGTCCAAAGTCTCTTGTTCAAACTCAGTAGTGCTGAGTCTAGAAGAGAGGACTTCTCTATCCCACCTCCCCCCCCCCCCAAAAAAAAAGAGATGTGTGTACTCATGCTTATTCCAGATGTTCTGGTTTGCTTGAAAACAATATATTGCGAACTTGAAGACAAGTCACAACATGGAAAAACTATTTTAAAAATCCAAAATGTCTAAGCAGGGTTGGGTAGTGCCCTCTTGTGGCTGCAGCAGTCTCTGCCTTCATCTTCCAATGGTAAGGGAAGTCTCTCTGCAAGTTGTCTCCTGTTCCACTTTCTAGGTAAACATTTGTGAGGAGGACAGACAGGGCACGGAGAAGTTAAATTTGCCCCCTGTGAGAGCATTTCTTGCTCAAAGCTTAAAGGGACGAATTGTAAGGAGCGCCTCTTGCTTTCAAGGGAGCTGATATGTAGGAGAACGTCATGGCACACAGTGTGCTTATTAAGAGAAGGCAAATGTAACGACACTTCCAGCTGGTTCTGCAAAAGTAGAAGCCAGCTTATTAAGCAAGCAATGCTAATTAAGTACTAGCTAAAACACTCCTGTGATACATAAAATCCTTCAGTGAGCACAGCAAGAATTCTTAAGTTATATCTTTTCATTTAAACTAGCAGGATATTTCCGTTAACCTAAACACATTCTCTGGACCTTTAGTGGCAAAGCCCCCCCCCCCCTTTTTAGCCAACTAAGACAGTAAACATATCCCACTTCAGCCACAAAGACAGACTTACATGCTGGAACTCCTCCATAGGAAAAAGTTGCACAGATGGAGGGAAAGATTGTAACCTAGCCTTCTTCCCAACTTCCTAGTTTCTGTGCAGTGAATTAAACCACCCGCTATGTCTGAACTGCAGACACAACAGTGGTTGGTTGTGGCAACTAGGCCTACATTAAACTCAAGGATTTATTTATTTTTAAGTACCCTATCCTTAGAACCAAATATTCCATTCAACACAAGTATCTGATGATTGCTGTTTTGAGAATCTCTCAATAAAGATTTCAGTCTCCCCAAGCAGCTTAGTGTGCTTCAAACACCTGTGCCCTTCCTCTCAGATTGCTTCCACGTGGTTACTCTCTCACATAGCAAGCAATTCAGAGGCGAATACCTGCTTGTGGAGCCTCCTCTGTGGTTCACACCCACACTTTAAAAAGCTGTCAGCACAAATGGCGACAGTGTGAAGACACCCACGCTGTGAGCACAGAAATGTCTGAAAGCATTTCAAAAGCAGCCTTCATCGATGGCACTTAAAATATGCAAACTTCCAAGGTTCACAAGGCGCTGCATCAAGCTGCAGAAAAAGAGCAGCAATGGCAGTGATTTTCACAGCCCATTCAGTAATAGCAACTGCAATGTTTATGTTTCCCCACTGCACTTGCATACAGTTCCAGTAACTTAAAACTGAAGAAAAAAGATACGCATTATTTAACTGATTTTGATTTTCGTTGCTTGAGACCAACATAGCAACCAATAACACAATACGCATCTTCAGGGACCTGTCATGTTATGCACGTCTTTTGCATTGGCTACTATTGCCTAAGAACATTAGAGCAGACTTGCTGTATCAGACATGAGGACTATCCAGCATCCTCTTCTCGCAATGGTCAACCAGATGAGGAAGAGGAGAAGAGTTTGGATTTGATATCCCGCTTTATCACTACCCCAAGGAGTCTCAAAGCAGCTAACAATCTCCTTTCCCTTACTCTCCCACAACAAACACTCTGTGAGGTGAGTGGGGCTAAGAGACTTCAGAGATGTGTGACTAGCCCAAGGTCACCCAGCAGCTGCATGTGGAGGAGCGGGGAAGTGAACTCGGTTCCCCAGATTACGAGTCTACCGCTCTTAACCACTACACCACACTGACTCTCTTGTAGATGCCTACAAGAAACCTAGAAGCAGCACAGGAACCCAGCAGCACTCTCCGCACTGCTGCTCCCCATTAAGTAGTATTCAGAGGCATAACGTCACCAATACTGGTGATAGTACACAGCTATCATGGCATTAATAGCTTTATCCTCTATGAAATTGCCCAGCTCCCTTTTAAAGACATCAGTCTTGCTGACCATTGCTAACGATACCTTGTGGTAGTGGATTCCATTTATGTCCTTTTGTCTTGAATCTTCCCATATTCCCTTTCATTGGATGATCTCATGTTCTAGTATTAACAAGGGAGAAAAAACTTACTTTCTCCCTGCCATGCATAATTTTATAGACCTTTACGTATCAGCAACGAAGAGCAAAGCTGGAATTAGCTGCTTATGGAAGAAAGCACAAAATCCATCTGAGATGCATGTGATTGACATCTGATCTGCACAGCAGAGGGGAATAATCTGTAAAACTGAAGAATTTGCAAATTATTGCCATCCTTGTAAATTATTGCCGTACTTTAAGTAGTGTTCTACCTTTTCAGAACAAGAAGCTCAATTGTGCATTTAGGGGCCCATTCCTTTGTCTTTTTAAAGGCTATATATATGTGGTTCTGTTGTGACCCAAGTTCAGTCAGGCTGTTATGCAGCAGCGAGTCATGACCCACCACTTGCAGACAATTGTTTTAGTTTATCGGGTCACAGGCCACAGCCTACAACTGTTGCATATTCTTAGCGTGAAGTACTATAGAAGCAGAAAACTAGAATTTGCCTGCCATCAGCCCAGAAAGGATATTAACCATCCAGGGACACACACACACACACACACACACACACACACACACACACACACACAAACAAACTTATAGTGCTGTCCACATGAAGGCAACTCCAAAGTTTTGGCACCATCCCAGCAAAAGATTACATGAAATCATTGCTCCCCAGCTACTACAGAGTGTCTCCAAGCAAAATACATCCTTAGCCAAGGGAATAGTGCTGACAAGCCATGATATAGCAGTGTTCCATGTTGGATACAAATATTACCTTTTAGGCTTGGCATACTTGGTGCTGCAATAGTTAGGCCAAATTTCTTCTAAGTAAGATTCATAGGATGAACAATGGTGAATAACTTCTAGTTCCCCTCCTCTTCACATGTAACTTCTTCCAGCAGCCATAGGAAGAGGCCCAGTGCCCATGGGAACTCTTGGTGCTCTCTAGCTGAGTGCCTTACCCAGCCCAGCCCAGCACAAGAGCTCAGCACAAGAAGAAATAAATCCACACGTGTCAAATTACAGAATCAATTTGCAGCCGTTTGTGCTAAAATTTAACTGTTATTACAACCATGTAAAACACAGCATTTGAACACTGTACAGTCCTTCTGGATCAGAATAAAAAAAGTGAATGGTTTTTGTTTTGCCCTCCCACCCGCCCACCCCAAGCATATACATAAAAAGGCATGAAAGCAATAATACAATACACGGAGTTACAGAGGAAGCTCTCAAGAAGTGTAAACAAGAATAGCAATTAAAATGTAATAATAAAAAAAGACAATGGCAGCAGAGCGATCAAAGTGCACAAAAGGACCAATCTACTGAACTGCAGAGGTTACAAGTTTCAACAATGGAAGAGTTTCCAGAACCTCCATGCTGAATTTCTGCCACATGGCTGTACTGTTTCTGCTCAAAAGTGTTGGATCTGATCCAACCCCTAGCTGAACATTAAAACTAAATACATCTCAGCTACATGCACACCATTTGGGATTGGGGTGGGGGAGGGAGTATTTTCCTGAGTTCCTAAAGAAATACTGGCTCCATTCCCCTTACTTAGGAAGGCTGTAGGAGCCATTCATTGTTTGCTATCGAGCAGGTGAAGTTGCTGTTTGCCTACTTGCACAAGTAAGCTTCTTTGCACTGAATATTCCACAGCCCCCACCAAGCACACACCTTATTTTCAAGGGAGATACTGTACTTGTCCTGTCTTGACTTACAGTGGGCATGCTCCTATAGCAAAAGGTGGCAAACCTGAATAGGAAATAATGGCATCAAAAGAAAAATACCACTAGCAAACCTCTCTAGAGCTCACTTCGCAACTAGAGGTGGTAAATGCATTGTTGTCCAAAAGTAGGAAGCATTAAGCTTACAAAACATCATGTAAAATAGTGCCTAAACTAGAGACCGTTGAAATCCAAGTAGCTTTCTGCATATGGCAGTCTAGTTTGTACAAGGGCATCCCTAATGTTGCTAGAATACTGGACAAAACGTTGCTCCTTTTCTAACTCCTTACTAGTCCTCTCCAGTTGAGAGAACATGAAAAACAGATGGTGTGATGAAAAACTACTATCTCGGTTAAATACCCTCTCGGTTAAATACCCACCTTTCCACGTAAGATGCACTGTACTAGTCCCTCTTGCATCCTGTTTGGAGTCTGTTTTACACGCTTGCATTATCTAATCCTCTTTTTTTGCTGCAGGCATCCCAGCTGAATTCTTTAGCATTCTGGTCCACTTCCATAATGTCTCAAAGGTCTTTCATCAGGAAATTTAATTGTGCTGTTAGAGCAGAATCAAATTGGTTTCCTATCTGCACGTGACGCTCAACTAAAATTTAGGGTGGAGAATTTCAGGCATGCGCACCAAGGTAAGCTCTCTTATGCCCCTTGTCACTCACACATTTGCTTTGGTCCCAGTGCCATTTCCAAGAGAGAGGTTGGTCGGATTTGAGGGAATTTCGGGGGGGGGGGAGTAATTCAGCAAGGGAAACAAAGTACTGTGCCCTCCTTTCTACTGTTCCCGTTTGAAACAACAGCTTCCAAACTAGAATTGGAACAGGCCACTGGCAGAGAAGAATGTTTGCATGAGCTTGACAACAAAGTCCCTCAACAAAGAGATTTAGACAATAACTGCAGATAGAGAATGCTTCCACCTGGGTTTTAACATGAGAATGCTGCACACGGGGAATGTTGCACATATGAACATCAGAGTTCCTACTGGGTAGGCATTGTTTATCAGTTTTTACCTGGGTGGCTGTACTGCCTAAGGAAATCGTACATTTTAAATACATCTAACATTAATTACTACTTCATCCAGGTTTTACTAATACCTGCACAACTGTTATTATCTGAATGCCTTTTCAGATAGTACAATATGCACTGTGACCAACTCCTATATGTAAAGTTACATTTTACATTTCTAATGTAAATAAGACAGTTACACCTCTAAAGCATAAACAAGATGGGTGGATAGCCTGCCTTATCCTCTAGGTATCTGCCTAACTTTGGGTAGAACCAGAGAGTTGATTTATACATTTTCCTAGTAACCTTACACATGGTTGATGTCTGCTGCAACTCCTCACAGAGGTCCCCCCCCCCTTGCAGTGATCTGTGGGTTGCTCAAGTTATTGGCTTGAGAAGTGTCATGCCTTAAGAAGGTAATACAAAGTCTGCTCCTCTTTAGGGATTTGCCCCTTTTAAGAAGCACACTGATTAAATAAAACTCTAGACATTTCCCGGATTTTGCTGTGTTTCAAGGAGAGTAGCCCAGCAAAGAATCCTGCATCTTTTGATCAATTGCATGGAGAAAAATGACTTGTCCTCCTTGGTTCACAGCAAATCAGGCCATGATACTGTCATTTTTAGAACTCCTTTACCCTTAACTCACATTTGTACTCCCACCCATTGTACGGAAAAGTTGAAAGTGTTAGAGCTTTCCTGCAAGGTCAGTTTAGTGAGTCGTACATGCATTGCAATTCTTTTTTTCTTCTGAAGATGCAAACAATCTGATCAGCATATGCAATCAATATAAAGGCAAAAAGTAACCCAATATTCTTAAGGAAGCCCTTAAGAGAAGCAGCTCATTGCCACGGGCTTATGACCAGAGGGGGCCGGGGGGGGGCAGAGGGACCATGAATACCCCAGTATGAATCAAGAGAAAAGGAAAGGCTCCAAAAGAAACAGCTGTAAAGCCAATGGGCTGGAGGAAAGTGACTAGTTCGTAGAGTATATTTGGTCCACAGCCTGCTCTGCTACAGTTCATTTTGTTTCAAAGTGTCCCTTGGTTCCTGTGCAGTTCTTTGGGAGTCTGCAGTAGACAGGGGCACAAAAAAGCTATGACAACGAAACAACAACAGCCAGCTTGGTTCTGCTGCTTGAAAAAGGACATGCACACAGATAGGCACCGTGGCTTGTCATCGTACCAGTCTATTACTGAACCATATAGTGCTCCAGAAATTAAACAGCTGATTTTGAGACCACACATTATAGCACTGCTCAGACACCTGCGGATGAACATTTTGAAGCCAGGAGTTGTACAAGGAAGAGTGTGGCATGCATTAATAATAATTTTTGAAAAATAATCTTAAACTTTAATTGGGCCACAGTCCTGTTCTCTGGCTGTCTGGTAGCCAAAGATCTAATTGAGGCAACACCTGCTGTTTCCACTAGGGTGCAGTGCTCTAAAGCTCAGCAGGGGCCTGGAATGTCGCCTTTCCGTAAGGTAACTATTGGCTGTCCTACTGCAATTAGCTAGAGCATATATTGTCCATTAGCAATTCTTTTTGTGGAAAATGTGCGTCACAAGTTCAAGGCATGTAGGTGCTAACTGGGATGTGCATTTGACAGCTGTGAAATATTTCTGGATAAGCACCTTTAAAACTAATGTATTGCATGATGACCTTAATTCTGATCGTACCTTGTTAGACTGAAAATGGAGGTACACATAAAAAATAATACAGAAATTGGAAGATCAGACTGGTAGAATGAACACATATTTGACTAAACAGGATCCCATCTTTTTCCTATTAACCTTTGCTCCAACTACAGCAAACAGGAGTCTTGTGTGCGTTGAGGGAAATCTAACCTAGATATCAACCGTTTTTCAACACTTTTCTTTCTGTTCTAGAAGCCAATGAGCAAAATGAAGACTTATCAGTCATTACCCTTGAAATACTATCCTGAAACGATTGATATACACAAACATTTTTCAGCAACTGTGCAGCAGTTAGGGAAGTAAAATGTAAAATTCCACACAAGCACAATCTTTGTCTTCCCCCATCGCCATTCTTCCTTTCCTTCAAGAACACTGCAAGAACTAACTAATCATTAGGCCTCACACCACCCCATGAGGTAAGAATTAAGGATTATTATTCCCTCTTCCCCATCTCACCAAAGGAAGAGGCAGACAAGAAGTTATACAAGCCCCTAAAATCATAAACAAAGCTACTGTGACATTAGAAGAATTCCTGGCTCCCAGGGCTAAACAAGTAACCTCTCCTTGTGGTTAGCAAAGGGAAGTTAGGATTGCCAGCTTCAGACTGCTTGCTTTGCTCCCTCACTTCTAGATAAAAATATTAAAAAGCAATAGACCATTCAAACAAGCAACTGTGCACTATCCAGTCCTTCACTTCAAACCAGACATCTGTTTAAGGAGGCATTTCTTGGCCCCAGGAGTGAAAACTAGATAATTCATTGAAAAGGCTGGGGGCAAATACTGATGGACAACAGCTCTGGAAAGAAGGTCAGGCATGAAGTATAAGCTTGTATTTGAAGAACCAGGCCTTAGGAAAGCTCCCTTCTAAAGCTATAGTTTTTAGGACTATACACATTCTTACAGCACACCTTACGTTCCTAGGAAAGGCTATCTTCTAAAGCTATGTTTTCTGTCTTGGCCACTTTGCATTTTGTTGACAGACAAATGGGCAAAGAATGGCATCAGGGATCTAGGAAAGTAAAGGCTGCAATCCTATGCACACTTACTTAGCAGTAAGCTCCAATGAACTCAGTGGGCTTATGTCTGTGTAAACATTCACAAGACTTGTGATGACTTTCCTATCATCTCCAACATGCTTTCCACAAGGCTAGGCTGGAAATGGTATCCTTAGTGTCAATTCCACGGGACTCTTGTGGTTTGTCAACAGCCTAAGAATAACAGAGCAGTTCTAGTTTTTGTACAAGTGCACAGCCACAGTCACCCCTCCTGGTGACGTCTGCCACAGTCACCCCTCCTGGTGATGCAAGTGGTCCAAGGACATGAACCCATCCCTGGTGAGCTGCATGGAATCCAGCCCACCGCCTTGGCTTCTTTCAGAAACTCTTTACAGAAGCTTTTTTGAGTCACCTGCATGGTTGTGAGCCAGCTCACTTCCAGAATCTGCACAGGAAAAATACAGAGGGAGAGACAGGTAGACAGACCCTCCTACAGTTCTTCTGTCTGCCACAGTCACCCCTCCTGGTGATGCAAGTGGTCCAAGGACATGAACCCATCCCTGGTGAGCTGCATGGAATCCAGCCCACCGCCTTGGCTTCTTTCAGAAACTACTCTTGCTCTCTATGTGCAGGACATCACACAGTTCAACTGAACAGAAAAGCATTCCTCTGCATGAAATATTTTTACTAATCTTTGAGAATCCTCATCAGTGCAAACAAGTGAGGGAGCTAAAGAACAGGCATGCTGAGTCGCCTGGTTTCACTGCAAGAGAACACACACATGAACAATGTGTGCTGGATATTGCATAGATGCTGTAAAAGCTAACTTTCCTGACATGAATCACCCACTGCTTAATTTACAGGACTACACTGGCTGCTAGACTGAAACAGAAGAGCCGCACCACTATTGCTACTGAAAAGATGTGCTACTGGCCCAAACCTACAGCTGAGTGGTCCGCCTGCTTCCTTAAATGACTCCTTCCACCTCCCTGGTGTTCTAATCTCACCTTAAATTTTCAGCTGTATGGGTTTGGAAAGAAATAGTTCAAATGGTTTTGTCAGGTTAAATCTGTTAGACATCTACTCGGGTGTGAAAGAGGAGATGAAAAGCCGGATTCAAAAGCACTTTGGGAGCTGTCTGAAGAGGAGAACCCAAATTTGTAAAGGATCCATCTACAGGCATTGTCTACTGGCCTGTATTCTAAGCTCCATCCTGAATTATTGGCATACAGTATGACTGGCAATGCAGTTGCCTCCTTAGGCTGTGCTTTCTCATTCCAAACCTCTCATGAATAAGCGCTGTGAAACCTTAATCTCCTCATTCTCAGCTCTACTAGAATGTGACTGACTTAGACATTTGCACCATGGGAGGGCAGCCGGGGTAGAAATTGTTATCTGAATGAGTTTTGAAAACCTTGGGTGGGATTTTTGGCTTTGGCCTTTGAAGGGCAGGTGAACCACTCAAAGTCTTCCGTGACTTCTGGTCACAGTCCCTGGCATCCCCACCCAGAGTTTCCATAGCTACAGGAGGAAGTGTCTCAGCATCACCTGCATCATGGCAGCTGGCTTCTGGCAAGGGCAGAGCCACTTGCTTTTTGCTTGAGAAGTCTTGCTCAATAGCATGAGCCAAGTGAAGCGGGGTGGTAGTCTTTACTATTCTGAAGGGGCTGTGCTGCTCCTGCAACACCGGGGATGAAGTGGGCCGGGCTTGGAAGCCTTCTGACAGCAACGGCATCTCGGAGTCCAGCTCAGATAAGATTGGCACACTGCCCCCACCAGGGTGGTTCTTGTGAGGATGCAGTACCGCAAATGAAATGGGCTGGCCGTATTCATTGGGCTGTTGCATCAAATCTACCGTTTCCCAATTTTGCCTCTGCAGATTTTCTAGCTCCCCAACTGATGCAGACTTGGGCACTGTACACTTTAACACAGGAGAACAAAGCTCAGTCTGTGGTATTAAAACTGCCAGTTTCTTAGAACCGGGCACCTGTACAGGAGACTTCTCTTCTCCATTGTCGCCTTCAGACAGGTTATCATACTGAGATGCATTAGAAGGTCGCCGTTGTCCATCCTGAAATGGGAGAAGAAGAGCAGCAAGTGCTTTGGTCGGACATGGAGCAGCTGTGCTTTCTGACAAGTCACATGTTGTGGACTGGCTATGTTCTTCCATAGAAGACAAGTCTGGACTTGGAGGCTGGTACAGGTGATCTGGAAGCAGCACAACATCTTCAGATAATAAATCCTCAGAGGAGCAGGTGATGCTCCCATCTTGAAGAGCTGCATCATTGCACACAGATGATGCCAACTCTGAGGTTCTTTTCTCTTCAAGAGATGGAAGCAATGGCACTTGGCAGAATATCTCTGACTCCGATACTGTCTCTGTACTATTGGGGGTGATAGACAGGTCTGCTTCTAAGGTCTGGCTCTGCAAGTGAGACTCCTCCCAGAGAGAGTTGTCCATTGGCAATCCATCTGTCTCACCTTGAAGCCGCTGGGGAGCAGCATGGTCTATATCATCTATAAAAAGACAGGGGTTATTTTCCTGTAAACTATACCTCTCTACGCCACTGCTCTCCAATGATTCAGCCACCTTACAGACCATCACCACATCCTGACTTTCTCCAATGACCTCAATATCATCCAGCATTATAGGACCATCCTCCAATGGGATTTCATTGGCATTTTCTTCTACTTGTTTCCCTTCCATTTCAAACTTTTGGCTTGGCTGATGATGATTCTGGAATGGATTTTGGTGTACACCAGCTGGTTCAGCTTGGATGGGTGGTCCATTGGGTTGTGGAACAGAGACTATCTCATGCATTGCCTTATTTGAATTAACTATTGTTTCGTTCAAGTAAGTAGGACTTTTATCTGGAGAAGGTTGCATTACAACATCTTTGTCATGGTTGAGGTCCCCGGCCGCCTTTTTCTGGCCGTTAGCTGCAACATTAGGCTTCACTGACACTGGATTGAGAGAGAGCTCCAGCCCCAGAGGTTTCTTGGGGAATTCTTCAGATTTTGCTGTAATGAAAAGCCACACATTAGTTTCTTATTTTGAATCTAAGTGCAACAATGAAGGGCAGCTGAAAGGAACCCAAACTTTCTGTAGCCCAATTTAACGAGTGGTCAGGAAAGGAACAACAACCTGTCAGTCTAGTGCATCTAATTCATATATCCCCCCCCCCCCAAATTCATGGTGATATTTGCAGCTCTCCCCTCATCTGATTTAAATGGGGTTCTTTTTTAAATATTGCATTAACATTCATGCACATATGCAAACAGCTCAAGTAGGGCTCAGAAGCTTCAGAGCTTCCTAGAGGCAGCTAGTTGGCTGCTGGATACTGGGCTAGTAGATGGACCTTAGGAAGAGCCCTGCTGGATCATGCTCATGTTCATACTGTAACCTGTCAGAGCTTCCCCTCAAAGGCTAGGAATTGCTGACACCAAGCAGTCTATTTAGAACTCCTGGGCTTCTTATGGAACCACAGTTCCTAGTGTGTTTCATGAGAACTCATATATACTCTCCTAATTGCATGCCACCACAGCACCACACCATTTTGATGTAGTGCATGGTTTGTAGTGTCCCACTATCAACAGATAAGGTCAAATACCACCCCTTCCCCACATGGAGCAAATACTAAATCATGGGTGTGTTGGACCAATTACCATTACCATTTGAGACAGGCCCATGAAGGCCCATGAACTGCTGAGCCAGACCTGAGGCAACATCATCTTGGATGTTGAAGTCACACAAAACCACAGTTCTGGGTTCCTCCAACATCACACCCAAGACAAACTCGGCCGGCTTGGTCAGGGTGGACAGTACACCAACAGAATCCCTAGTCATGTCTCTTTGCCCCAACATCAGATGTAGGCCCCCCAGTCCCACTTCAAGAGAGGAGAGGGGCTTCCCAATGGTGGCAAGTGAACTCTAATGGAGTACAGCAACACTTCTCCAGACCCTGCCTCTCTTGGCTTTTGAAAGGGCTTTGTGTTTGTGCTAATAGTTCCCCATCTAACTTCTAACTGGAATTGGAGGCTAGGCCAACTGAATTCTGCTCAGACAGAGATATGGGGAGGTGAAGGGAGTGTGCTTGGGTTCACAGCAGATCATAAAAATATTACACATATTCTACTTTCGCTTACCCGGGGGTGGCAGGTCAAATTTCATTTTGCGCAGTTCAGCCATGGACGCTTGCAATTGTTCAATTACAATATCATCTTCAAAATGCAAAGAGCCAGCAATTTTTTCTTGCAGGAATTCCCTTAGATCCTCTAGGGTCATTTTCAACAAGCGCTCTGGCAGGCAGCAGAAAATACAGCACAATGAAGATACCATGAGAGTTCAGGCATATAGTTTCCACTGAATAGTGCTGATCTCAACAAAATAACAACTATCAATGCAGACAATAAAAAGGTAAAATTTGCAGTAAGTGTGAGTCATTGATACATTCCGCTTTGTATGCCTTTACATGCCTTCTATACTTACAGTTTTCTCTGTCTCTGATTAATGCCCTTAGATCTTGCCTGGCAGAAATTTATAGTGTTGCATAACTTCATCATTGTGGTATTTAGATTAATCAGAACCTCTTGCCTGAATAAAGCAATGTCTGGCACACTGCTGTCTGCAGCCATATGCAGAATGGTTCAGACTCAGATTCAGAATAACACCTCTAGGGGGAGTAAAGCTGCACTCTATTACTTGTTTGCATCAGATCAGCTTCTGACAATGTTGTTTGGTCATGAAAATGCACAATCCTCAGGAATTAAATTGTATGTGTTCAGAATAACTTCACAGAAAAGCATCTGTATTTACATATCTAATGTCACTCATAATTTGCGTGCAGAAATCTGTTCCTTTTCATTCCGCCTTTGGGGCCAATGTAAATGAATTTTTTGGCATATACGTTGCTATAATACATACACAGAAATACTACATATAAACACTGACTACATTATAACAGTGCAATGCATTTATTCCATCCATCTCACTCACACTGCCCACATATTCTTGTCCTGGGGATTTCACTTCTGAACAAATAGCTTTCTTTGCCTGACCAACAGGCTGGGTTGTGGCCTACCAAGTGAATGCCACTTACAAAAACTTCTAACAATGCATTACAGTAAGTGCAATGGTCTTTAGAGTGCCATCAGACTCTTCTTTGTGTGTGTGTGTGTTTTATAACAGACTAAAACGACTACCTCCTCTGGAATTTGTCAGAAAAGCATTTCAATATTGCCCTTCCCTTTTTTTCTTCCACATGCACATGCTCTAACAAAGAAAAGAAAAATAAGTCATAGAAGAAAAGAAACCACTTAAAACCAAATTACATTGTGTCTCCTTTAAAATTCAGGACAGACATTTAGTTTTCTGCACACAATTTACTTTTAACCCTTGAACATGTTCAAGATGCTAGACTTAAGGGAGTTTTTTTCCCCTTGCACAAAGTAGCAGCTAGCTAAAGCCATCTGGTAACCTTTATTGACTGTCTAGACACAAGTGAGTTCCACCCAAACTGTGGTTCACTCAGACAGTTTTCACACAGATATATGGGTATTCCAGCTTATTCCTTAGTGCAGCAGACACAGAATGCATTTGCAAGGCATACTATGAGGACTCCTCATAGGGTTGGCAGTGCTCCCCTGTTATATACAAGACAACCTACATGCAAAAGCAAAATTTTGTTGAACAAATCAGATAGACAAGTTTTTTAAAAATAAAAATGGTTAAGTACTGTAATCTGAAACCTCTCTGTTCACATCAGTGCAATGGTGGGGCTCAGCAAGCTGTGTGTCCACATATGTAAATGCCTCTGTGATCAGCCACTTGTTTTCAATGGCTCACTGCATCAATCAGATGAGTTCCTCCCCAAAACAACAAATGATTAAATATCCGCAGTGGCATAAGAATGGATGGGAGAAGAGAACACTAAGACTTCCCATTGGACTGCTGCACATCTAGCTAGCTGTATAGTTTCTATATCTCCATTTGGTGGCTTACAGAGAAAATCACTACATGGGAGTAATATAAGTGATTTCCAGGTACACTTGGCACTCGGTAAATGCCCTAATAGTTGGATTAATATGCAGCAGAGCAGCCAAACAAGCCAGTACTACCCCTTATAAAGTAAGTTCTGTAACAGTATATAAGATTTTCTGGAACATATGTAAGAAAAGAATTGTGGTTTCGGCTTGTTTTGAGTTCATCTGACCTACAATGCATTCAGCTCCGTGTTGGTAAATATTTGGTTAACAGATCCAGCTTGAGTCACTGGATGGTGAAATGAAGAGCTTTCCTGCAGGCTCAGAAAGAGTTGAATTAGGTCATTAGTTTTCCTACTTGCTTTCACTGTGGCTTCAAGGAAGGCCTAGAAGATGCATCACGAAATGGCACTTCAAGAGTTGGTGTACAAGTGCACGCTAACGGAGCCTGTGATGCAGATGAGCAACTTATCACAATACCCATTTAGTAAAGAGGCTAACCATTTAAACATGAACAAATGCAATATGAAGTCCAAGAATTGCCATTTTTATATTTGAGCCAATGAAAGGAACACAAAATATTTTGGGAACCTGCAGGATTCTTGCCCATAAAAATTGGCTCTCTTTTTATAAAGTTACATTCCCAGGTTCTTAGCACCATTCAGACTGAACAGTTGAGAGAAACAACTTACTTTTATGCAACTTGAGGATAGTGTAGGCCATGGCTGTCAGAACCCTCTCTCCTTCCAGAATGTAGATATCCCATAGCCGCAGAGTTAAAGTAAATGGGGTCTGTTTACAATATTAGAAAATTTAGATGTTATGCATTTGCACATAAACCACAATGCACAGCCACAGTAGCAAAATGTCCTTTATCAAATCAATACACATCTTCAAGCCAGAGTCAAGTCTATTTGTACTTTGGTATTAATTATCTTTCCAGCAAGTAAATTCAGACAGATTTGATTCCCATTTGGGCACTTTAACGTTAAAGAGCAAATTAGTCCAACTGACAATCCTATGTATAGCAGGACTTTTCACTTACCAGTCCCGTCTTAATTTAGATCATTATCCTAATTAATGCAAATACAAGCAGAATACGATATTAATTTTGATCAGGCACAAATTATATGGTGCAAGGAAAAAGGACACTGAAGTCATAAGCACATTGAACACCTCATTCCTCAAGACCCATACCCGGTCAATGAAGCACTGAAGGAACCACTTCGTTGTATAAATCCCTGTAGACATCTGCTCCTTGTCCTAAGGGAGAGTACAAATGAGGAAAATGTTCACTGAGCAGACAAGTTAGAGGGTTGCAAACAATATTTCTTTTAACTCTGAAAACTGGCATTCTTGAAATATTCCTGTATTTTCCCTCAAATGTTAAATGGCACAATAACCATGTACTGTAGTTATGTTTGAATTTGATAGCCAGGTCCTGTCAGTGGCTGAATTACTCTCTCATTTTACCTTGAAAGTGCTGCCTGCTTCTAGCTTTCCTAAATTATCCAGATTTTTAAAAGTTCCTCATTCTGTTCAGCCATAATTGCAGAATAAATTATTGAGATAAATGACACATTCTCCATTAACAGGAGCAATAAAGGTTTAAAAAGGAAGTAGTGCATGATGAAAAATGTGCTTGTGAATATGTGAACAAAAGATGATACTTCGATAGTTCTATATTTAGATGATTGTTACCCTGGGCTCCATTAGGAGAAAGAGTAGGGTATACAAATAACCACACACACACACACACACACACACACACAGCAAATTTTCACTTAACCACAGAAATTTTTACCATGTGCTTCTTCAGCTTTGGAAAGAGTTTGCTTAAGATTGCCTCATGATGGGCTTGGAATCTCTGTAGCTTTGGGAATCCAGGAATGAAAAATCCTTGGAAGGAAAAAGAGAGGAAACGCACAGAGTCAGAAGGAATTAGAAAGAAAAAGAGCAGCACAACATCTGATCTGGGTGCAATGATGGGGACCTTTCCTAAAATGCCCAAATACCAGCAGTTCCAAGCAAGGTGAATGTCATATGTGTATATAAAACTCTAGTGTTTGGTCCATAAAACAGAGTTTTACAGTTTCATATTTGGACAAGATCTGGAACTCTGCCCATGGATGCTGTGGCAGACCAGAACATCCAAAAGGTTGAGTAATTTTTATTCTCCAAAAATACCTTGTACTTAGCCAAGACTGCTCATAAGACTATGATTTGAGTTTCTTTGGGCCAGGCCTTGTTCATCCCTGATAGGATTACTGCTAGTTACAACAGTAGAATGCAACATGGCACCACAAACTTCTAATATCACTAAAATGCAGCCGATTCCTTTAAACCTAAGTTGTTTTTTAAGGAGAGCCAGAGGACTTTTTTGGTCCTCTTTACAAGCCAAGACATACGCAAAGGGATCAAGGCGCTGGTCAAAGCGACCTCTCAAACTTTAATCTCCTGTTACTTACAGGATTATACAAACTACCCTCCCTTTTTCAATAAAATACAGTCTGCACAGAGATTATTCTTCTCTGCTCCTTCCCAAAGCTTCAGCATGATAAAGGAGCTTAAATGTGGCCAAGTTTCAAACAGACCAACATTTTCTGGATGTGTTTGAACAGTTGCAGTTAAGATTTGTATTTTGCTACATATTTAAAGCAGAGTCCTGTAGGTACCTAGGTATCACAATATTTCAAAGTTACAAAACATTCATCCAAGTACAAGGGCCTACCCTCGTTCCATTAAGAGACCTCTCTGCACACCAGTAGTAAATGCATATATTGGTAATGAGAGAGGTGTGAGAAAAAAAGAAAGTGATGACAGCCTAATTCCCAAGTCCAGCAAATCAGAACCTGCTATAAAGTGCCCTGGGAATATGACTGAAGGATGGTACAATATTTATAATCAAGGAAATAAAAAACCAAAATATTGCAAAGGTGGCAGGGTGTTTTCAGCTGAACCTTACCATGCATTGCGTGCCTCTGATTGGTAAGTAGCTGTGCCAGTGCCCAAAAGGCATCCTCTTCGTTTAAGTACATCAGCAGGATAGCTGCAATCTGACTCATTCCTTGGCAGTAGCTCACTTCCTGAAAGATCCAAAGATGCAGACACACATTACACAAGATCGGCTTTACAGGAGAGTAGACATCACACACAAAAACAAAAGGCAACTTTCCCATAAGTACATTGAATGGGACACAAGTTTTATTCAAACTATTCAGGCAAGGGGGTGACTGGTGATCCTTGGACATGGGTGTCTGCAGGAATTTTTCTGGGGCAGCAGGCCCTTCTGGCAGATCTGGTGACTGGGCAGCAGAGGACTGAGTAGACCTGGTCTCTGAGAAGCTTGCATGTTAGATCTACCCCTCTCATTGTTTCTCAGTGGGTAGACCTGCCATCTGCCTATGTGCAGACCAGGCATCCAAAAACATCCCCATTTACCACTGAAATTCTCCGTTCTT
The DNA here is from genome assembly GCF_964188315.1 of Podarcis muralis. NCBI lineage: Eukaryota > Metazoa > Chordata > Lepidosauria > Squamata > Lacertidae > Podarcis > Podarcis muralis. The sequence continues at coordinate 77,335,968 of NC_135655.1, forward strand.
TCCCTGGCTCACTTTACTCACTCCAGCCCTTAATCAATTGCACTGGTGTTCAAGTCAGCTTCACAGCACCCCTCTGCCCCCTCCAATAAAATCCCCAATATGCCACAATGAACTAAGTTTCAAGGCTGCCATGCACTATACCTCTACCCAGCAAAATGCATGTAACACTTGGCTGGTGTAATTCACTCTTTCTCTATTACAGTCCTGCTCCCTGCAATATAGGCATAATAATGATGGACTTTTATCTGCCTTGGCATTTGCAGAGTAATAAAAGTAATTCCTTACTTTTGCAATAAGTGAATTCAGATATCACAACCATTATAGGCAGCACTGCATGAAACAGAAACACTGCACACATGCCACTTTAAATTCTTGCTGGATAGCCAATTCAAAGAATAGGATAAGCATCTTCTGTTAAAGGGGGTGGGGATGAGTCTCCCCATGCTCATGGAAACAGTAAATTCTGTAGCTAATTTAAGCATATTCTCTCTTCTCTGCCCTGTGGCTGGAAGTGACTTAACTGACTGTAACAAATTGGAGTCTTCAGCTGTGAAGCAGCCACTGAATGCAGTAAAAGAAGTCACAAAGAGAATTGACCAATATCTTCCATTCAAATAGTAGGTCAGAGTCACAGAAAAGCTACTCAGAAAATATGATGATAGCAAGGCCCAAATATGCGGCTGTGTCTTTCTTTGTATCAAAAACAGAGCTATCACAGCATGGTTGAAATCTGTAGAATTTCCAGTTTCATGAACAACCCCCCCCCCCCATTAATTGTTTTGGTTTTTGCTTCCAGCATCATGAATGTTTCTAGCAGCACCTGGAGCTAAAGATATGAATGCAATTTTATAAATATACCATCCAAGAAAACGATATACATTGAATCAAGTACTTTTTCTGTATTTAATTACCCTGGGCTCTTCAAGATAACCTCATTTTGCATTCCTCCCCATTTGCTTCTGCCAAATTTGTGTGGAGGTTATACATTGCCACTGTTTATTGAGCATTCATCCTGATTTGTTTGTGTGGAGGTTATGTGACATCATCTGACCCTGCTGTTCTCCCACAATTTTCATTGCACTTTCCCATCATTTTTCTATGCCACTCAATACTTTCTGTACATTCATTTATTGTACAAGAGCAGTATGTTTTGCCAGCACAGAAACTAAATTCTTATTCTAAGCTAAACAAAACATTATTGCCATATAACACTTTTCAGTTTCCTGCTGAATCTCTTAACAGCTTACCGTGTTGTAAACTGAGTAGGCTGACAGGACATGAAACAAGGCTTGTTGCCTATTAAAGAAAAAAGAAAAAAAAAGGATGAGTAAAAACAACAAAGAGTGGGATCTGCCCTTTTTGGGTATTTTATTTTAATTTTTTTACCAGTTAAGGTGCTCATTATTTGTAGTGCTTTAGAAGAAGGATATTGTAACCGTATGAGAAACTAAGCAGTAGCACTGGCACACTGCACAATGGTAACATGTGCAGTGTGTCTCCCCATATGGAGAATGCTCTCCCAAAGGAAGCTTGCCTGGCAACTTCAACAGGCAAAATCATTCCTCTTCTCCCAGGACTTTGGCTAATTAAACAATATATGGCCCTTTAAACTGGGGGGGGTATTGTTTTTGTTTGTTACTATGGTGTGTATTCTTGTGCTTTTATACTGTGAAGTGTCCTGTGATCTTCGGATGAAGGGCAGTAGATAAATTTAATTAATAAATAAATGGGTTGTGGAATCCAGTGAGCACACAAACAGGTTGCAATATTCTCAAGGGTGCACTAGCAAGAGGGAGACTCTGTCCTCTTGTCAAACATTATCTCTAAACAACATCAAGATGATTCTGTAGCCTGCCAGTTCTTGCCTTCCACCTTATCCACTGAAGGTTGGAACTTAACATCCTAAGCATGTTTAGGAAGAGGGAGGATTGGAGAATAGATTTGGAATGAGAAAAGGTGTGCCTCCCTCCCTCTGAAAGCAATGGGGTGATGTCTGGTTCTTCAATAGTCCTTCATGGGGCAATATTTATTTGCTACCATTTCTTTCCTTTGCTTAAATTTTCTTGGAATCAAAATGCACTCTATTTTTTCTTAATTACTCTTACATAATCATCTCCCTGGAGACTTACATGATCTCTGTTCATTATGTTTTACACTCTTCCTTGACATTTTCCAGGAATTAGAAGCTTTCATTAAGCACATGAAGCAGCTGGACAAAGGATCACAGATAATATATATTTAAAATAGGAGGGAAGATCCATGAGAAACTCACTTTACTCCATAGCGATCCCGGAACATGATGTGGTTTCGAAAGGTGCGATTGACATCAAGGTCTATCTGCTTGATTTCTGATGAGAAACTCTTGGCTTGTTCTTTCATTTTCTGCATGAAGGAAGATGGGTTAAAGCATTAAGAAAATATTTTGAAGTATCTAGAGGTATCGGAATCTCTGCTTTTGGATGGCTTAACAACATAGACAACAGAAAACACTAACTGAAGTTGATGCACATAATTTGGAATAATACAGCAGTCAAATAAGAGGTGTTACTGGTAAGGAAAATCTACTTATGTATGTGGTTTAACTAACTGTTAGAGCGGGTATGGCTAACTTTTTTGGCCAGAGGACCATATTCACCCTTGGGTAACCCTCTGGGGTTTCTATACCAGTTGTAGGTGTAGCCAGCCCACACTCTCACATACATGAGAGTGAACCCATAAATAGCACACAGCCAATCTGTGCAGATCAGTTGAAGGGGGGCGTTAATCATCCCCTTGGCTCTCAGCAAATGTTTGGCCAGGGAGGAAGCAATTTGCATCCTTACTAGGGTGCTGGGGCTCTAGTGTGTCTACTTTATTTCCCCGCTTTTTCCCCTAATGCCACCAATAATATCTTGTGGGGTCTTGGGAGAGTTAGAAAAAAATGCTCTGAGAGCCAGATCCGAACCCTGAATGCCGGATTAGAGAGTTTGACTAGGAACAGGGTTAAAATCTCCACTCAACTATTAAGTTAACTTGGTGATTTTGGGCCCATCACTATCTCTCAACCAAACCAACCTCACAAGGTGTTTGTGAGGATAAAATGGGAAAGGGGAGAACCTTGACCTCTTTGGAGGAAATGTGGGATATAAGTGTAATAACAACTAACTAACCAAATAACTCAAAAGAGGCTTTTCTGTTGTTCAGTTATCTGGGGCTATCAAGCTATGACAATATTCAAAAGCAGACAAACATTCTGAAATACTTTACAGTTATCTCTTAGGCTAACTGTCTTGATGTAACTTTTTGCCATATCCCACAAAAGTCCCACCCCATTAATCTTCCCAATCTTCCCAGAGTCTTTTTCAAACTGCAGGTCGCTTATGTTATTATTTTTACTCAAGGGAACATGCTGGGAAGTTCATCATATTCTATATAAGCCGGTCTACTTGCATGCCAGACACTCCTGCTTTTCAACATAACCTTCTGTGTCTGCCCTCAAAGAAGCACATGGATAATGCATTACACTTTCATTGATGGAAGCAACACACAGATGCCCTTGGTGAAAAATCAAACTGAAGGAAAGAGTCCTGAATTGGCAAAATGGATTGCTGACAGAGAAGGAAGAGTGTGCGCACACACTTTGGTCAGACACATAAACTCCAATCTAGAGGGGCATACAGAATGTATTTTGCATAGATGAAGGCGTGCTGGATTTGGATATGAAGCTGTAGCCAAAGCAAGCATGAATCTTTGTTTCTAGTAGCAAGATGCTTAAAATAGTTTGGACGACAAAGGCCCATAGATTTTATTGGAAATCAATCCTTTCACATTCCCTTATGAAAATCTGGCTCCGACTTTCTTTGAGATCACAAAGAGCTAATTTCTGGCCTCAGGTGGCACGAAGGATGAGGAGGATTATGAAGAGCCGATTTCCTGGATTTACGTTCATGAAAAGCCTATTATACAGTGAGTCTCTTGTTTATTGCAGACCCCTCAGGAGCTTAGTTAAACTGCTTGTGACTTTTGTTTATTCTAATCACTTGCTGTGTGACATGGCTAGGTGGGAACATCCCCTGAACAGGATGCAAAGGCAATAGTTGAGATAATTCTCTTGATAACCATGCCTCAGAAGTACAGCTGTTTTAGTTAGTGGAAGTAGTTACTGGGAAATGTTGGGATCGGTGACACGCCAGTCATGTGTTCATAGGCAGCATGTGATTACTTTATACTCTGCAACTATCTGGATGTTTTGAAAGAACTGATTTTGTTACGCTCTTTTGTAACCAACTGGAGTCTTATGTCCGTACTTCCAAGTTCCATGGATAGGCTGACAAAACATTGTTTATGGAACTCAATGGCTCAACAAAATAAGAAACTGACAGATTCTCACAGACAAAGCGTCCTCCTCCTTCCTATGTTCTGAGGAAAGAAACTGTCTGAATTATTAAACATTGTACATCAAACATTTCTGAGGACTCCAGGAAAAGAGGATGAGAGTTCTACAGAGAATTATTTGTGGACACTGTTGTTAACTCCACTCTGGCTTCAGAGAGCGTGTGGCAATCACATGTTGTCTCTGAAGTTTTGGCCCATACTAACTGTGGCATATGCATATAATTTGGGAAATGACAGGGCCGTTTGAATCCCCCCTTCAAAATGCTTTTGCTTTTCTTAATAAACACCACTCTCATTTGCAGTACAGAACTGGCTGTATAAAAGGTGCCTCTGCTTTCAAAAGAAGCACCTTTGTGGCTTTTATATTATGAGACACAAGACTGGCTGTGGAAAGAACCTTGGAGAAAACAGGACAGCTCAAAAGTTTTCAGAAGACAATAAATCTCTTGCATCTGTGACAAGCCTGCTTTTAGAAATGGAATTCTTCCAGGGGTGTCAGTGACAAATCATTGTTGATCAGGTGCTTGCTACCAAGGAAAAAATCCCTAAAATTGGGATTAAACTGAGGTAGGGAGATATTGCTAAAGCAAATACTGTTATATACATTTTTGTTTAAATGATACCTACGGTACTTAATTTATTTTTTGTATATAAAAAAGGCTAAAAATCATAAATAACATATGGGAGAAATCTCCAGAAAAAAACATGATAGATACCGGTAAGTAAAAGTAACATATAAAATGAAGGTTGGTGTTTAGTCTGATTATTCTGTCTCTCTTCACAAGTTCCATATTATGTAGCACACAGTTCCCAATATATTGGTCATTGATGCAGATTATGCTGATTTTATTAAAAGGAAGAGCAGCCTAGAAATCAATGGATAGAATCCTGAGATAAACAAAACTCTGCTCATGCAGTAGAGCTTTCCTGGTTCCTCTCCTACTATCCCTTGCCTGCCCTCAAACTGTTCCAGAGAGTCAATGAGCCCCTGGAATGGCACACAATGCGATTCAAGAGCCTACAAGAAGATAGAGGAAAACTAAGATAATTTGGTGGGGCTGCCTTGCACAAGGAAATTTCTGTTCCTGCAAGATATCTCTGGACCCAGGAATATGTATTGAATAGTGTTTTAGCAGTCAAATATACTTTGTTTCACAGAAGTACAGATATCTTTTAAAATCTTAGGTTTTCACACCCATATTTTTCATTTATCGCATACAGTCTGCGTGTTCCTCAAGACTGTGCTTTTGTATTGGGGATATGACAGGTTTTCAGCATTAGGGTTCGCAAAGTCTTGTGTTTGGGAAAATGATATTCTTCTTCCTGGGAGTGATTCATTGCTGTGTGGAATATGATTGCAGAAGTATCATGGTCATCAACTGGATAACTTTGGTCACATAACTAATTAGGACAATTTAGCATTTGATAAGCATTTTTTAAAAACATTTTTTCTCTCATTCATTCATTTATTGGAGGGTATGCATTCTCCTATTGTACAATTATGCACGGGAGAGCTCACTTACTCTCTATCTTTTTTAAAACAGAGAAGGGAAGCATTGAACATTGTGCACACCATATTTCTGACAGTCAAATGCCTTCCTTCACTTTTGAATTAAAGTAAGTTAAAGTGCTAAAATATGAAGAAGAAAAAAGCTGAAAAACTTACTGAACTGAAAGGGGGGGGGAGCAGTTGAGCGGTTGGCTAGTTAGTGTCCCACCATACCATGAACTTCTGTGTTGTATGAAACCAAATATGACTTACCTCATACTTTCCTTCATTCTCCATCTTAATGTTTTCAATATCCAGCAGGAGTGACCAGACTTGGCCTCGCACCTGGAGGGGAATCCCTTTATAAACTCTGCGGAACATCTACACAGTTTTAAAAGAAAAGTAAAGTAAATTAGAACAAACTGCTGAGGGGTGTGGGTGTGTGTTTTAAATGTAACAAAACTTGTAGCAGGTTGGCAGTGCTTATACAGATTATCTAGTCATTCTGAAACAAAATGTCCCAGTCAGATATCCCTTGGGGGAAGCAGAGGGGAGGAAGTCCCACTGCACTAGCGGGACTCGTCGTGCTGACTTCAACTAGTGCAACAACTTAGTTGAATCCGGCCCATGTGTGTGTGTGTGTGTGTGTGTGTGTGTGTGTGTGTACATATATATAATGGCACTGGTCTATTTGATTTTTGCTCAAGAAGCTCCAAGAATCTTGAAACAAGTGACTGTTGATTCAGCAAAACTTTTTTTTACTTATTCCTCCTCTCCATTTCACTCCCCTCAAGTTCTCTAGGGAATAATAAGACGAATAAAGCATTCTAGAGAAGGCCAGACCTTTAAACAAAAAACAAAAAACCCCAGCATTGGCTCTTTCATTATAGACCAGCAGTGGGTAAGACTCTGCAGTACAGTCACAGAAATAAATGGGTGATGTTATGACTAGCACCAGTGCATTAAGTTTCACTTATATTCTGTGTTGAATCATGATTGTTTTAATAAGGCACCTGAATACACAAATGTGTGTGCGCGTGTGTGTGTGTGCACACACACACAAAATGTAGCAGCAATGTAACACAAATTCTGTATCAGGAACAGAAGCACTTTGAGACATGTATAGAATCATACAATTACCTCTTTTTACATAATTATTTTTACTTCTGAACAGGAAAAAGAGGAACTATGCAAGGCACTGAAACTTTTACCAACTGCTCAGTAGAAATCCTATTCTCCCCATTCCACACCACCCAGCTTCTATGGTTCCACCAGAACTTGTTCAGATATTAACATGCTTATTTGTGTATCCATAAAAGCTATATATTTTTCAAACAGAGAGATTTTTAGGGCACCATATTCCATGCTCACTACAAAATTCCATGTTTATACAGTGTGATATCTGAATACTACAGTATTCCTAACTGGACTGGAATGTACTGATTCAATGAGAGAAAGAAAATGAAAGGTATTGGGGGGGGTATTCCATGAGCAGAGGAAAGATTAAGCCACAATAAATACCAGTAGATCATTAAATCAGGGTACAATGGCAGTACAAAAAATTATATGATACCCAGGATTCCAGGCCATCCCAGGCTAGTTAAATTCCTTTTCACATTGCTTCAGGGATCAGTGGTAACTGCATTTTCTTGTACAATTAAGAAATCTACAGAGAATGGAGCAGATTTTTGCTATGGTTCTAAAAGTCAGATTTTTAATTAGTGCAAACCCAACAGCATGTAGAGTAAATAGCTTTCAGCACTACTTCTCTGCCAATATTTCATTTCAGAGCAGTGCAGGGAGCAAGTGCCCAACAAGATAAAATTATAATGAACAAACTGCCTCTAGTTTATCTATCTGAAGTTCTCATCCACTTAAAATCAAAGTTGTAAAATGCCTCAGTGCCCTGAGAATCACTAATCACAGAAGGGCAGCCATTTCACTTTGAAACAAACTGTTTTAGGAAACAATAATCCACCCTGAGAAAGCAATTCCCTCTTTCCCTTCATGTTTTTCTCTGACTCTTAACATTTTGAAATAAGGAAGGATTTCCAAAGGCAACCAAAAGGATTTGCTCTGGATATTTTATTATATTTTTATATGTTTTTATTCTGTTTTTTTATTGCTATCTTATTGTTGATAAATGCTTTGAGACCATTTGGTGAAAATGTAGAAGACAAATTGAAACAAACCAACCTCTGGGAGCTGAATAATTTTACACAGTATTCCAGAGCTGCTCACCTACTTCTGAATGTGCTCACAAGAAGGAAGCCTTTTAACTTTCCTTCATTTGGATCAGGGGCCATACACTCTTAAAATTACAGTACAACCAACTCTGCAAATGACTGCTTGCCAAATGCCACTGATCATAATCCAGGCCTCTCTCTCCCATCCTTTTCTCTGAAACCTGCAATTCAAGCAAAACTAGTGCAATGTACACATTGTTGAACAACTCTGACTAGGAGCACTGATATTTGGGCTCCTTTTCCAGCATGATAAAATGCTTTAAGGCTGGTGGACTTTTTTAAGCCTTAGGCACAGTTGACTAAATGATCCATTTTTACAATTATTATTATATTTATATCCTGCTTTTTCCCTAGTCAAGGAGACTTACACAGATAAAATAGAACAAGCTAAAAACACAGAAAATACAGTGGTACCTCGCAAGACGAACGCCTCGCAAGACGGAAAACCCGCTAGATGAAAGGGTTTTCCGTTTTGGAGGCAGTTCGCAAAACGAATTTCCCTATGGGCTTGCTTCGCAAGACGACAGCCCATAGGGAAATCTCTGGGACAGCGGGGAAGCGCAGCGCGTCTTCCCCGCTGTCCTCGGACCTCCTCAGAAGCCTGGCGGCAGGGCGGGGACACCTCCCCGCCGCCGCCGGGCTTCGGAACGATGCCACGATGCCGGCGGGCGGGCGGGAACGCCTCCCCCCGCCGTCCGCCATCGGGACCATGCCCCGATGCCGGGGGGCGGGCGGGAACGCCTCCCCCCGCCGCCCGCCATCGGGACCATGCCCCGATGCCGGGGGCGGGCGGGAACGCTTCCCCCCGCCGCCCGCCATCGGGACCATGCCCCGATGCCGGGGGGTGGGCGGGAACACCTCCCCCGCTGCCCGCCATCGGGACCATGCCCCGATGCCAGGCGGAGGGCTTTTAAAGGCAGGCAGGCAGGCAGGGGGGACAAAGATTTTCGCCCCCCGCCAGCCTTCAGAAGAGGTCCAGGACCTCTTCTGAAGGCTGGCGGGGGGCGGAAATCTTTGTCCCCCCTGGCTGCCTTCCTGGGAGGGCTTTAAATCGCCCCGGACAGCGGAGAAGTCCTCCGCTGTCCGGGGCGATTTTAAAATGCTGCCGTGGGGGCGGGAGCAAAGACTTTCGCCCCCCCAGCCTTCTGAAGGCTGGCGGGGGGCGAAAACCTTTGTCCCCCCTGCCTGCCTGCCTGCCTGCCTGCCTGCCTGCCTGCCTTTAAAAGCTCTCCCGGGAGGGCTTTTAAAGGCAGGCAGGCAGGGGGGACAAAGATTTTTGCCCCCCGCCAGCCTTCAGAAGAGGTCCTCTTCTGAAGGCTGGCGGGGGGGCGAAAATCTTTGTCCCCCCTGGCTGCCTTCCCGGGAGGGCTTTTAAATCGCCCCGGACAGCGGAGAAGTCCTCCGCTGTCCGGGGCGATTTTAAAATGCTGCCGTGGGGGGGGGGAGCAAAGACTTTCGCCCCCCCCCCCAGCCTTCAGAAGAGGTCGGGGACAGATTGTCCCCGGACCTGGTCTGAAGTCGGTTTCCATAGGAACGCATTAATTGATTTTCAATGCATTCCTATGGGAAACCGTGCATCGCAAGACGAAAAACTCGCAAGAAGAAAAAACTTGCGGAACGAATTAATTTCGTCTTGCGAGGCACCACTGTACCATTATTAAAATGCAACCAAACACTAATTACAATCGGACGGTTGTAGCACTAAGCATTTGAGATTTCATATGTAGGGTGAATGACACAAAATGAACACTCCACCATTCTGTAATTGCTCTGTTGGGTCTAGTATGCTTCTTTCTGCAGTGAGCCATCCATTCCCAGAATGTGCAGAGTCCTAATTCCACAATGCCAAATTTGCTAATAAATGCCAATTCAATTTGGGAGTCTCCTTTTGCTTATTCTTATTCTTTAGTCTGAGTATGACAGAGCATTATTCACCACAGAATGTTACTGAACAGTCAGACTCGGCAACTGGGATAAAGTACTGCTGTAATCAGAGGCCCAAACAATCTTCTTGAAAAATTTACACACATTTCTCATCCACATAGCTGAAAGTGGCCAGAGGACAGAAACAAAGCCTTCAATGGCCTACTCAGTTTTTGGCACCACAACTGTGAAAAGAAAGGACACAATACACTCTTCAGTCTTCCATTTTCTTAAAATAAAGGCTAGAATAATGCTACTAAAATGTGTTACAATTCCGTACCTTTTCACTGTTTCTGTATTTCCCCCATTTTCTTAACATCTTCAGCCATTTGTCCACTCGTTCAATCTCCTGAAGTTTTTGCTGGAACAGAATTTTCAAAGTGTAGTTTAGAGGGTTTATTTCCAATTTGTGTGAGCAAGAAAGGAGGGAGAGCTAGATATCCAAGCCATCAGAATATAGAGTCATATGGTATATGTAAGACATTAGCTTTAAATATTTTAGCTTTAAACTGACAAGAAGGAATTTCCCCAACTGCATTCATTCATTGTGCTAGAAAGTAGAAGGTTCCAAATAAAATTTTAGCTCATATGCTACTTTAGGGGTAGAAAATCATTAGTTCTCCAGATATTACTGGACTACAACTCCCATCATCCTTGACTATTGGCCATGTTGGCTGAAAAGGATGGAAGCTGGAGTCCAACAGCATCTAGAGAGCTTGAGGTTAGGCACTCCTGTTGTATTCCGTCAGTATTATCATCTTGAATCTCATCCAAACTGTACAATGTATGATATGGTTTAACACAATGCTGTACAGCTAGGTTTGCATAAACCTACTCTGAGCATGGCAAATGTTCTTTCATTCAACTGCAACAGCACATATGACCCACAAGCAAGATACTGAATGATTTGATGGATGATGGACTTGACCCTAAAAATGACAGGAAGAACACAGTGGGGTGCTTAGACTCCCTCAATCAATTAGGTTTGCAGGTCTAATGACTACAGTGCCACACTTTCTCATCTCTAATTTATCCATAATGTCCAACCATCCTTCTAATTATTGCCAGCAAAATTTACAAGAATTCAGCAGCTGACCATTCTTCCTCAGGTCAAGCTAAGCTGCAGCAAGCAGCCTCCCAGTTTTGCATGTGAAGCTTTGGTGCTGCATTTTAGAATCTACAGAGGAAATATAATCAAACCTTCCTTGTGATGAAGTTCCATTATCTTCATAGCTGACTAAGGCCTAAACACAGTCATCTGGAAGTCTAATTGAAATCAGCAGGACTTGCTTCCAAGCAAGCGTGTTTAAGTTGGGATGAAGAGCTATTATTATTTATCCAGAGAGTTAAGATTCTTATGTTAATAATTGCAGTGTCTTTCATCACTTGCTACTGAAAAACAAACACAGCAGCAGCAGCAGCAGCAGCTGCCACCTCCCCCCAATTACTCCAGAGAAAGAAAAGCTCCTACCTTCTCCTCCAGAGCACTGCGGGTTGGTAGCTCATGCTCACTGAAAGATGAAAAATTCTAAATGAACCAATGCATAATGCAAGAAGTGTACAAGCAAAGTGATCCTGCACAGAAAGGAGGTCTGACGGTATGCTTCAAATGATGGGGGGGGGGGGGGGGACGAACATAGGACAGTATCCAAAGTAGCACTAAGTGACTCATTCCAGTGCAAGGATTTCTGCTTGTGCAATGGAACTTTTCACTACTCTTCTCTCCCTTTACTGCCCAAAAATCTGTTATAGGGGCTCCTCCAACCCTCCACAGCAGATTTGGAGAGGCCACAGGGTGTGTATGAGTGAAGAAGGGAGGAAGTTCCACTGTGTAGGTGAAAATTCTTGCACTGATGGGATGCATTAGGTGGAGACTACCCATAGCAGCTTACTGGTCTACTACTTGGCTAAGGAGGCTCTTATTAACTTGACCATTTCTTTATTTCACATTTGATCAATGATATCTGGCCCCAGAAAATGTGGAAACAGTGTCAGAAGGGAGATCTCCCTTGGGCTCCTGTTCACAGATGGATACATAAAACAAAAAGCTATAAATTTGCATAAATCAGCATAATAGAGGTGGCAAAAAAGAGGGGTTAAAATGATACCCACTCTGAACACCTGAATCCCTCGAAAGGGCAGCTGTAGAAAGCTGAAACACTGCTACATTTCCATGCTTTTCAGAAACTGTTTACATCCTAAGTATATAATCTGCCCATATAAAGGAAACACAAATATTGATTTCCAAGGACAAAGCTGTCTCATAGCTTAGCTGTACCTTATCATGGCAGGAGTTTTCATAAGCAACAGAAAGTAATTTCCTCTCTGCTTCTGACTTGCACAAGTGGACAAAAATACTAGTAAAGGCACTTGGCTGAGGTACAGTGGTGGAGGACACAACCATGACAGTGAAAGGGATGCAACTGCGGCCTTCAGCACTAGTTTCAGCAAAATGAAGAGGACACGAAAAGGGGAACTTACTGCAAAAACCCAAATCTGTCAGTGACTTTGTAGAGAGTGAAGTCAGCATCTTCCCATGGATCAATCTGAGCTCCTTCCTGCCTTCCCTGCAAAGAAGGTTGCACAATAGTTTACACTATGGTGACTAACAGATGATATCATTTTGAGAAGAAATGGAGAAAATTTATGACGCCATCTGTTCTTACGTCATTTTTACTAATCCAAGTCTAGCCATGGGTTGATTTTGTGTCTTTTATAAACTGTAAGCGTAAAGCAGGTCAGCAAAGTGATGGGTGGGTATGAACTAATATTTGTACAATGGCAGCTAACTTGCCTATGATATGCACTGGGCATAAATACGTTGTTTTTGGTTGCAAGTACCTCACTTCTACAATGACTGCAGTATTCTTCTTTGCCTGTGGCTCAGCATGAAACTGGAGGGGACCATTTAAAAGATTATACCTCATGGACAAGAAGGACCAAGGATGGGAAATGAAAATGTAGCACTTATAGCTTTCCTTATCATTGTGTTTTGAGACCCTGAACCCTTTGCTGAAGTTTCTGCTTTCTGCAGTGTTGGGGAAATACATGTCTGGCTGCAGAACCAGAGAGCACACAGCGAAAACAAGGTGCGTAGTATATAGTCAATATACTGGGGCCAATTAATCCCTCACTTGCTAGGACCCCATGGTCCCTTCATCCCTCCAAAATGTATGAAAAACCAAATAATAAGGATGATTTAAAGATGGATGGCATTGATCAAGGGGAAATTGAATATCCCATATTGCTATTTTCTGAATCTGGTTGACTTACTACAAGTTCCTGTGTTCTGTAGACAGTTAAGCCAAAATAAATCTTCGGTTGGTAGCATATTAAGTGGGAGGAAAGCAAGGTTCTTACCTTCTCATACTTAGCAATGATTTCTGCCCTTTCCTCTGCTATTAAGGCATCTATATCTTTCTTCATGTCAAAGGCTGTAAGAAAAGGAAAATGTGAACAATGACATTATAAGCAGCAGTCATAGCAGGGGTGGGGGGCAAATGTGCTAATAGAAAAAGGTTTCACTTACAACTAAAAGCCATAAACCCTATCCTAAAGCTAAATAACAGGCTTAAGCTGAAAAATCCCAATAAAATATATACTGAGTTCATTGCACAACTCAAGCTTTTTGGAGGGGGGAATCACCACCAGCAAGAAAAAGACAGGCAACTAAAGGTAATTATTGCAAGAAGCAGCACCTTCAAAATCTTTCCAGGTTTTCAATCACATTTATCAATTTTTCTACAGATATACGTATAGTATGATTGATTTACAATGAAAATTATATTCCATTATATCTAACAATATGCCAACTCAAGTCCACTTACAACAGTATATAATAAACATAGCAAAAATATAAGGTAAACAAAGCAACTACAAAAGCAATAAAACACCAGGAAAGGGTTGACTTGAAACTGTGACTCATACTTGTGATGACAAGGGGAATGCAACTGCAATCCTAGACACTCTCCTAATCAAACATGTTGATAATGCTTTTTAAATAGAGACAGAAAGCTACCAGTCCAGAATTGTTCAAGATAAAAACCAGAGTTAATTTATCCTGTCGTTCACTTATACCAGTCTAACTGCATGAGACGACAGCACAACCACTGTGTTAGAATACAGGCCACACCAAATTCCCATAAAGCAGAGGTCAGGATTGAAGGGCAATTAAAAATAAAGAAGAATGGAGAGTGCTGAACACCTCTCTCAACTAAAATTTAGTCCTAAGCCCATTTCTTTTGGCTATTTTTCATTTTGCATGGGTTACTTCTAGTCTTGGGATACCTAGGGCAAGAAAAATGTCCCCGAAGGGGTGGGTGGTACTGAAGATATATTTTAGCACCTATTCTGCATTTATGAAATCCCCTGTGCACCTTACAGGAATTTAATGGTAACCAGATACTCAAAACAAAAAAATTCCTTCCAGTAGCACCTTAAAGACCAACTAAGTTAGTTCTTGGTATGAGCTTTCGTGTGCATGCACACTTCTTCAGATACACACTTCTTCAGATACACACTTCTTCAGTGTGCATGCACACGAAAGCTCATACCAAGAACTAACTTAGTTGGTCTTTAAGGTGCTACTGGAAGGAATTTTTTTGTTTTGACTATGGCAGACCAACACGGCTACCTATCTGTAACCAGATACTAAAATACAAGACTGCCATCGGTTCATGAGGGAGGGTAGTGGATGCACCTCCATCTTCTGTTGGAATATCTGGCACCACTGGGGTGGGGGTGTCTTCTGATAAGACTACTCGGGCCTCTCCCAAACAACAAGCTTGCCCCTCTTATCCTATTTCTCCTCTCTTTCTGATTAGTCATGCCAAGAGGTCTCCGTAGGGCTCATGACAGGTACACTCCTGTACACACAATAAATTTGGTTATGTGGTTGGAAAGAACAGATAGTTAACATCAGGAGTAAGTTCTTCCACCTAACCTGATCCATGGAATAGGTTAAGCAGAACATTATGAAATGGCGGCCAACTCTGTGTGGTACAAATGCTGCCAGGATTGTGAAGGATGACAGCTGATCACAGAACATGGAGGTGTTTCAGAACTGGTTTCAAACCTCCTTGGGTAGACCTCCCCAGCAGAAAAAGGCATGCAAATTGGGTGAAAAACTGTAGAGCAGCAAAAACTTGGGTCTCTTTCATCATGAGATTCCACCTGCACTGAAAAAGTCCAGGAATAGCAGAAGTCTCAGCCTTTTGAGTCTCCCTTTCTTTCTTTAGAGTATACTAAGTAGGTCAGTACACAAGCTGGAAGCCCTAAATAATGGTAACCCTTTATTTAGCCTCAGTATTTATTCTGCTCTGTCAAAAGCACTAAATCCACATAACCATTCACAGGAAATGAAACAAGTGAATGCTGCAGATGAAACACGGAAGGCCTTACCTGAGATGGTCCTTACGTCTCACGCTGCACGTCTTGAGGCTGGGGTGGCCTCTCCCTCCTTGATGCTACCTGACAGAAAACATTCCAAGTGCTCAATGTGCCTCTTTGCATCCACCTCTTCCGTCCGCAGCTGGCACTTTCAGGCAGTCATTAGCATGGTCCCTCTCAGCCTTGTCCACCAAACTCCATAGTCAGTGAAAACTTTTCTGCTTTTTTCTACACAACTGATGATCATTGGTCAGGTTGAAAGAAATACTGCTTTTCCTTTTTATGCAGATGATCTCCTTCTTCCAATGGATTGACTGGGGAGGAAATTTGAAAACAAATGTAACTTTTTAAGCCTCAAAAACTATGACCCCCCCAAGAATTGAAATGCCTTCATCACAAACTGAGTTCTCATATTACTTAGAGTAAGGGAGCAGATATGTAAAATCCCAGAGCAAAAATCATGGCCACTGTGCTAGCTAAAACCACTGTCTAGTTTAGCATTATGTGTTAACCTGCACTCATGGCTTATCTCACTCTAGAATAACCATGAGGTTTCTCCTTCATTTATTCCTAATGACTTGTTTGGGGTAGACAAATCTCACGCCTGGGTCTGCCGGTGGGAAGCCACCAATTAAGGGATTTCAGGAAGGGGCTGAATTTGTATAAGATAATATGTGCAGACGTTCACAGAGACAAACTATTCCTTATGCAAAACACACTGTATGCTTTAGATAGTACATAACTTTGGGTACCTCTGATTTAGCCCAATCTAACAACATTGTATATTTTGTGATACCAGTTATACTTTTTGATGAGCTAGCAAAAAAAATTATTCTGAACAGTAAATAGTTGTTCATGCTGTACTGCATTTTTTTTTAAGGGTGGAATTTTGCTGTCACTTTACAAGGCACTCATGATTAAGTTTTTAAAATGAATGAGAGAGAGAGAGAGAGAGAGAGAGAGAGAGAGAGAGGGTGAGAGAGTATGAAGCACAGGAGTTAGTATTTCTATAGTAGCATGATGTCATTTGTCGACAATTTGCTTATGTAAGGGAGCTCAGTTTAAAGGCAACATCTGATTTTAATCAGCCTTTCATTTTCTGACATGGCCGATTGGCTCTCAAAATCAGTTGTGTTCAGCACCAGTATCTTCAGGTCATTGAGGCTTCAAAGAAATGCTATGCATCAGATACCCATAAAACTCATCCAAAAACCCTGCCCGCCTCCCAGCAAGTCTCTGCTCATGTCAGCAGAAAAGAGATGTTAGTATTCCTTAATGGGACAGATTGAGTTGGATTTCTAGATTTCTGGAAAAAACTAAGAAAGAACGTAAAGAAGTAGCACACAGCACAGCACCCTAGCATAGAATGGTAATCACAACACCAGTTGCTAAACTGATTCTTTTTAACCAGTACGATTAGAGAAGAGGGAGCAATGAGATTGAGCTATATGAAAACAATCGAAATGACATGCAATGGCCATAGATCAGTGTCTCTGAAAGCAGATCTGCTGCAAGAGGGGATAGAGAGGGAAATCCAGTTCTGTTCACATTTCATGAGGACTTTTTGAAAGAAAAGAAAATCACAAACGAATGCAGAAATTTGGAGATCTGAAGATCAGAAAAATGTGAAACTGAGAAATTCCTCCGTCCTTAGCACCAAGGAAGTGCAAAGCAAGGTACAATTTGGAATACAAAAAGTGGGAGACCCGGCAAGATGTGCTAAACTCACCCACGCTCCTCTCAAGAGTGGGCTCCAGAACTGAAAGCAAGTCCAACTGGAGAAAAGCAGTTGCAAGGGGAGTATTCAGCATTCAGCCGCCCATCCCCGCACAACACTAGAATTTTAAACTGTATCACCACACCCACTAACAGGATAGAGCTATGTTAGGCCCTCATACTATTTTGCTATAATTTACATGATCATTCTATTTTCATAGCAGTTGGGAATCACTCAGAGCAGTGGCACAGCTAGCCACCCAGGTGCCCAGGGCAGTGTACATGCCCTGCGCCCAGATGAGTTGCCCATGGGGTTAGGGCAAGCCTCCTATTGGGTGGGGCAAGCCAGGGCACAGAGCCTTGCCGCTGCCTCCCCCTCAGCTGTACGGCAGCTGAGGAAGAGATGGCAGGCAGGCGCAAGCCCCTCACTGCGAGCCTGCAGGCGCCTGAGCCACCATGTCACTGCCACACGGCACATGCCACAGTGTGGCAGCCAGTGCCCCCCCCCCCAGCTACGCTTCTGACTCAGAGCACACTATTTGTTTTTTCTCCATGAGACTGGTGCCATTTTGTCACAAAGTGACATTTCAGCTTGAAATTGACAATTTTTCCAACTTTTAGAATGAAGAGCACATATGAAATAACTCTGTTCCACTCATGACCCCATCCACTCAAAGCATGTTCTCAGCAGGATGATTCACTACCTGTACAGTAATCCAGGCATTCACTTGGTCTTACTCGACCTGACCCAGCATCCCTGACTCATCACTTGTAAAACAGCACAATGCAATGGTCAAACCTATTTGCGTTGTCAAGCAACGAAGTAGTTATAATGCTTACTGTGGAAATGATGAGATTTCCTATTATCTCTATGCTAACTAGGAGTGGTGCTCAAGCTTTGTCTTCAGGGTTAACCTGGCACCTTCCTAGCCTGATTGAAAATGTAACAGAATGATGGCAGCTACTTTGATTTCACATTGGCATAAAACCTGTTCTGCTTAGTGTTATAAAGGTATACCCTATGGCTTGGCATAAGGCCAGTTCAACTAAATTAACCTCTGAGTCTGTGACCTCCCCTTCCCACCAACCCAGATAAAAGTTTAAAATATACTTTTGGATGAGCCGTATCAGCAAAAGGAGTTGACAGAAAATAAGTGGGAGGATATTTTTGTAATGAGCAGTAAAGACTTGATAGGACAGGTTGTACTCCCAACTCCTACTTTCTATAGACTTGATGGACAGCTTAGTGTTGCTTCTGCATGTTAGAAGTATACTTTGCTTTAGTTTAAAATGAAGAAACAAGATGTTAATAAGTAGGTGTGATACTGGCGGAGACAAACTACTTTAAATAGAAACTAAACTCTTCAGTGTCAACATTTTCTTCCAAGACTTCTACAGCAATTCTTCATCTGCTATTTTTAGATCTTGCAGAGGATAATTAAGACAAACATTTGTTTTGCTTCAGCCTAGAACTCATCTGCCAGATGATGGAAGCTAAAGAAGCAAGAGTTTCTTTTTTGGTCTTGGTTTAAAACAAAAAAACAAAACAAAATCCCTTTTACTTGACACATACATTATTAAATTGTACAGACCACACCAGAAAAAGTAGACAAACTGAAGAAAAATCTTTGACGCATGCAAATATTTCTTAAGCCCCTCTCTCACAGATTTTACAAACAAATTAATCATTCTTATGTTCCATATAGGATCAAATACGTGCAGCTGTGCCTTTGGAAGTGTTTTGTACACACACAAATATGTCCTGTTCCAAAACTGCCAACCACTTTCTCCTGCATTTTATTTTCATGTTTGCCATTAAACCTGATTAAAATAGTTCCTTTAAACACCCCTGAAATTAAGAAGAAAAGCATCTGTGGCCAATTCAGTCTTGATTTGTGGTTTGTTAAACTGTGGCTTGGTGTCATGTGCAAGCCAGGCCAGTGCTGTAATATCTTGTTGTCCCTTAATCTCTCATAGAACTTGGTTAAATATGGTTGCTAACTTATCTCTGCACTCTGTTTTAAACATTAAGCAGTCACAGCACGTAACCTAGTATTTCATGGCCAGAAGGGGGAAATCTTATTGGTTCTGACTGATAATTTCTTAGCCCAAACCAAACAATAACCCTCTTCTTAAAAGTCCCATAACCTGTATGTTGCATTTAAGCTGGAAATGACTTCTAATTCTGGAAAAATTCATCAGGCACACTTTAATATTACAAACACTGTATCTTAAATCCCTGCAATGACTTTTGTATAAGGCTGCAGATCTCTGCAATCCACTGTGTCCATGGGGTCTTATGCCTTAAAGTCACTTTACATAATGTCCCAGAGGTGTGTCAATTAACATTAACAGTTGCATTTTTTCCTGATGTTTATAAGTAACAACTCACATTCTGGAAATATGTTCTAAGATGTTTTTTGTTTTGTTTTCTAAATGAAAGGAAGGGATGCTTCCTCCCCTCCCCCCTTTTCTGTGGGACACTGAACACTGGAAGAGATGCTTTCTACACTTATTGGATATCAATTATTCAATAATGGTATTTAAATAAAACTGAGGGATAATGAGGTTCTGAGACTGTCTGAAGCCAAACCCTCGAGAATAGAAGCTCAAGAGAGTCCTTGAGCTGTTCTTCACAGCAGGAAGCACTGAGAAAATTAGCTGTCACCGTGCCCTGACTGAACACACATACTGCATGAGGTTTGCTGGCCTGCTAACTTCCACTGATGCTCTTTCTGCTTGGCCTATATTTGTGCATGTATGAGGCACATGGTTTTTCTTTTTCATCTAACCTAAAGGCTGAGGACCAGTTATAATAGGAATTGGGAACCTGTGGCCCTCCAGATGATGTTGGATGAAAACTCCCATCAACTTGAACCATTGGCAACACAGGCTGGGGCTGACTGTGATGTGGTTCAACAATGTGGTCTAATAACCACCTTTTATTCTTCCTGCTGTTCTGTGAAGTTGGTTAAAAATATATATGTCTTTTTCAAAGTGACTACAGTGAGCTACACGGCCAAACAGGACTTTGTCCCTTTCCTTACTGAAACCCACCTCTATCAACTTGATCATACATAAATAAAATTGGCCAGAATATAATCTGGTTACAGCTTTAAACTGAGTCTTGCGGACAAACATCCTTTAGCATCTCTGCTGTTAGAGGGAGTGTGTGTGTGTGTGTGTGTGTGTGTGTGTGTGTGTGAGAGAGAGAGAGAGAGAGAGAGAGAGAGAGAGAAACAGTCAGATATTTCATCCATCTCTGCAAAGACAAATACCACATTTTCAACTTGCTAAAATGCAATATTGCCTCTCATTGGCATATTTTGCTTGACAAAACATGGCTTAGTAGTCCTGGATATTGTCTGCCACATCAGTGATGCATAGCATGATTTTCCCTCTGCCCTAACCCATGTCAACTCATTAGGTTTTTTTATTTATTATAATAATAAATTTATTTGGTAGCTGTGCTTTCCCTGCTATGCACACCCAGTCTAGACTGATCGTCAAGGCACAATTCACCACCCCCTAAAAATCTGGATAAACAGCCGTTAAAACCCCTCCTTCCATTAGCTGTCTGGGGTCTGTGTTTCCTGCTACTGGTTCACAGACATACCACATTATGGATAAAAGGTGGCTGGGACTCAATTGATTTGTTAGAAAGAACCACACAATTGACACACGGCATAGGTATAATATGCATGATAGCCCTAAATATGTAACACAACCGTAAAAAATAGAGTGATTTTTATTTGATTATTTCTTACCCTGAGATTTTTGTAACTCGTATTCATAAGAACTGGATAAAAATGAGAGTTCTGGTACAGTATCAGAAAGAAATTCAGCCACACAAAGCAAGGCACACTTATTCATACAAACAGCACAAGTCATAGAATGCCATGAAAAGTTCTTTGGTAAGGGTGGAAGAAGACAAGAAATATTTTACAGATCACAAACACATTCTCTCGTAGCTTTTGCATCAGATGAATCACTGTATATTACATATATAATGAAGAAAAAGAGAGTTAGATTAGAACAAGTGTGTGAGAGTTAAGACCAAACTTATAAAATATATTAGTGATGAGTATGAAAAAAGTAACAGCTACTGTATGCTAATTAATTTGGAATGAAAATGTTTAACCTTTTATATATTCACAATCTAACACACTCCAAATAATTCACATATAACAAGAAGTATTCCATGTTTATAAAATTGCAGGATATTCAGATATTGCTATCTAAACAAGGCTTCCTCAACCTCGGCCCTCCAGATATTTTTGAGACTACAATTCCCATCATCCCTGACCACTAGTCCTGCTAACTAGGGATCATGGGAGTTGTAGGCCTAAAATATCTGGAGGGCTGAGGTTGAAGAAGCCTGATCTAAATGATAAATGGTATGGCCATCTTTTATTTACAATAAATTATGTCTATGCTTTATTAATAAATTATACATCATATATAATTTATTAACCACACCTACATGTACTCAGGGACGCGGGTGGCGCTGTGGGTAAAAGCCTCAGCGCCTAGAGCTTGCCAATCGAAAGGTCGGCGGTTCGAATCCCCGCGGCGGGGTGCGCTCCCGTTGCTCGGTCCCAGCGCCTGCCAACCTAGCAGTTCGAAAGCACCCCCAGGTGCAAGTAGATAAATAGGGACCGCTTACTGGTGGGAAGGTAAACGGCGTTTCCGTGTGCGGCTCTGGCTCGCCAGATGCAGCTTTGTCACGCTGGCCACGTGACCCGGAAAGTGTCTCCGGACAGCGCTGGCCCCTGGCCTCTTAAGTGAGATGGGCGCACAACCCCAGAGTCTGTCAAGACTGGCCCGTTTGGGCAGGGGTACCTTTACCTTTACCTTTACATGTACTCAGCACATGAATCTCTTATCCCTTTACACATTTTGAAGAGCAGAACGTAAGGGGCACTTTTCTTTAACTAGCAGGACAGCACCATCAAACCCTGATCACTCCAAGGGGGAGGGGAAATAAATCATGGATCTGAGAGGGGATTCCCCCCCCCCCACTTTTCCTAGAAAAACCTGCTGTTTACTGCTGAACTGGAACAAACATCGATCATGTTTTCTGTGGATTGACGTTTGCTCTGATTCAGCAGTAAACAGCGTGTTTTCTCAGGGAAAGAGGAGGGACACACACAAAAATCCTCTCCAACCTGTGACTTGAAATCACGGGATTTCAAATCCAACTAAAGTATGGATGGGGCCCTAAATTGAAGCGTTAAGCTGTGGAAAATTAACAGCAGGAGGAAATGAAGGGAGGCAGGGAAAGAACTGAGGTTTCTGTTGCAGGTAGAAAGTTTGTCATCTGGATGCCAGGTCTCCTAATATATGAACAGCAGTTTCACCCAGTGAGAATCTATGGAGACAACTGGCCCGGAAACAAGTTACTCAGAGACCATGTTTACCCACTTCAGTAGATCTGGTGCCCAAACCTTGTAATCACACAGTGGCCTGGCCAGAACTTGTAGAGCTTTTCTCTGTTGTTTGGTGTGGGTGGGTGAGTGGATGGGTGATCATCCCATCCACGCCTCCTTAGGGAACTCCTGCAAACACCCATAACAATAGTACTTGCCTTTTAAACAAACTTAATTTATAAAGGTGCTCTCATAAATAGCAGGGGAAAACCCCTATCTGTGTACTGTAGAACCTGGTAAAAATAAGGCTGTAAGAAAATATAGGGTGGTTGTTGTTCGAAGAACGTGATCACTTTGTGCTTACCACTACTCAGTTGCATTTATGGTTTAATGTGGTAAACACTTAAAACATTTGGATAAATCAGAGCTTAAATGGAAGGGGGCCAGAAGAGGCTGCCCCCAACCACCCACACTGCTCTATTTACAAAGTTATGGGGAACACAAATTATCCAACACAGTGGGAGTTGTTGAGGAATTATGAGGCTTGTGGATTTACTTAACATCTTCTACCCTTTGCCCCATAATGCAAGCATTGAGACCAATCTAAATATATCATAAAAGGAAAACGCCAACTATGAAATGCAGGGAAACCATGCATCTTATGCCACGGTGAAGATGATGCCTTTAGGCAATTCTGCTTGGTCACACACATAGAGTTTTAGGCAGATACCTCCCCTTCTTCAAATGTACTGCTCAAATAAAATTAGCTTGCCTCAAATTGGGAACAATTGTTTGCTTTGTAGAATATCTGTATGGACACCCTGTTCCAACTGCACGCAGTATGTTATTCAACAATTAATCATCAAGGTGCTTTTTCTAGCTGAAGACAGATGTCTGAAGTTAGCTGTCTGTTAGGGGGCTGGGGAGAAGCCAGGGGAGGGAAGAGTGCTCTTCTCCTTGCCTTACTCTTCAAGCATTTTGGAACAGACTGGCCAGAGAGGCATTTCCAAGGGCACAGTCAATCACCTGGGCTACGTTTGTAGCTCTCTGACATGAAATAAGATTTCCTATTTGGTTTATTCACATTGTTGCCAGCTTCCAGGAACTAAAGGTGTCAAAATAGCATACTGCCTGTCACCTAAAAAGCTCCTTCAATTGCCATGGACTGGAGACAGATGCAGGGGAATTCTGCTATTTTCAGGAGGCTTTATATTATCAACAACTACCTAACAAGTAAAGTTACTGATGATAATAGGTGAGGTTTTGCTTGGCAGCCTAAAAGGAAGCACTGGATTTTTTTAAAAAAATGAGGCCCAAGAGCTGGGGACAAACTCTGTCCTTTGTGTTAGAACAAAGAGTCTAAGCTTTGAATTAGGATTGGACAGGTTTTTCTTTTAAGTTCTCCAGGCACATTAGAAAGCATCAAGGCAGGAAAACACCCATGGAGAATGAAAAAGAAAACCCCTTTTGTTCTTTTAGTACTAATAAGAATCAGCTTGGAGGAGACTTCTAAACAGAGCTACAGTTCTCAAATCTCATAGTACTTTAAAAATAAGAAAAGGTGATGTCAAAGGCAAAGCAATTCCGAAGTTTTTCTGGTACAGACAAGGCTTTTAGCCTAGTTGTGTACAGTGATGCTGAGTGATCAAAATGCAAACATAAAATGTGCCACAAATGACATTCTCAAATGTTTTTAAACCCAAGACAGACTTATATTCAAGAGAAATTTAAATGTGTTGTGAACACATTTAGCTCTTTTTAAAAAAAAAAAAAAGTTTGTGCATCTACAGGATACCACTGAATACAATGCTGTGAAATGCAGCAGGCACTCTCTGGCTGCTTCTTTGCTTTCCTCTGCTCCTCCCCACTCCTCCTGTTGGGAGAACTAGGGAAGAAGTTGCAACTGCAGGGTGCTTTCTATCCCAGGAGGTACTTTAGTGGTGGCGGCACAGCAGTAGTGGGTAGTCTAGGGAGCTGCTTCCTCCCATTCTACCTCTTCTTCTCCCTCCTGTTGCACCTGCAAAAGGAAGTGCCCTGAAGTTACAACCTCCTCCCATCCTAGGGAAACAACTGCAGGCTGCTTTGTTCCCCAACATGGGGAATGGTGAGCAATGAGCCAGCATTTGTAGCAGCAGATCAGTGATGATGTGATACAGACTCATATACTTGTTTGTTTCACTTTAAGTTATATATCCTGTCTTTCCTCCAAGGAGCTCAAGCAGCACACATGGTTCGCCATCTTTGCCTCACAAAAAACCTGTGAGGTGGTTTAGGCTACGACACTGTGCCTGTCCCCAAGGTCACCCAGTAAGCTTCATGGCTGAGTAGGGATTTGAACTCTGGACAACCAGTTCTAGTGTGACTTTCATGGCTTCTCACACATTCATGGCAATCTGAGCCTCTTTTAAGTAAGTGCCAGTCTTGCAAAAAGTGCAGGACTTGTGTTATTACATCCAGAATCAAAAGCAGCTTTTTAAAAAAGCAACTGTACATATAAGCTGCTGGGGGGCAGGGTACATTCAAACTGGTTATTATGTGTTCTGCAATCACAGAGTGTGATTGGAAATCTCTCCATTATACAGCTCTCGACTCAAAACCAAAATTAGAATTTTGAGTCAGGATCCTGCTGTTTAATAGGACAGAACATACTGTCCTATTTCCCCCTAACTCTGCCAATGCAGTGAGGAGAGAGGAGAACCAAGGGTCTCATTCCTTATTAGGCTTACTAAGTCACAATCCAGAGATCGGTGGACAACCTTTAAATTCCCTACTGCAGTCAGCAATGAGGCAGCTGTAGTTTCTACCACCTGTTCCTCCCCAAACCCAAGCAACCATGTGGGGGCACAGCCTGCTCTACAGCACACTTGTAGTCAGGCACTTAAAAGCAAAAGGAACTTTATATCCAGGTTACTAAGTTTAAATTTCTGGTTTGAAACACAACTATTTATTTCCTTTTAAGAAACCACAAACAGAAGGTCAGGAGGACTTGCATACAAAATAAACAAATGCAACATTTAGAGTTAGTATACACACCACAAAGTTTGCAAAACTTCTTGGGCTCCTGCAAGGGACTTGGCTATGCCAATAGAATTTCTGACATTTCCCACATTGCTAACCTGATCTCCATGCCACACTGCAAACTTTTTCCAAGTCCCTTCAGTCAGGCCTCATAAGTGGTCCCTGTAGGGCTTCTAGGAAGACTGTAAGCAGCTTTACCTATACTCAACAGCAGGCTGGTCAAACTAAGGAGCAAGACCATTCTATAAAACCAGGTGGGATGTTATTTGTGTCTCAGACCACCTGATCTTGTTGGGCTCAGAAGTAGCAGTATATCTTTGAGCCAGCTATAACCATGCTGCAGAGCAGCAGGATCTGTACCTGCAAGTTCCTCTGCTACAAAAAGCAACCCATTATTAGAAAAAACAACAACCATAGTCAATAACCATTCAATAACAAATATGCACCAAGTCAGCTTTCTTAGGAAAGTGGATCCACTGTTCAAGAGTGAGCTTTAATGGAAACTTAACAGTACATAATATTAAGCACACAAGCAGTTAATATGGAGGCAGAGTAGCTGTATTATTAAGCACGGTTTTCTTTTCTGTTTGATGTACAACTATTTCCTGTAAAATAACCACAGACTGATAAGAACAGGGCTCATAGTTTGACAGCAAATAACATAAGAATAAAAACCAGAAGGCAATAGGAAAGGGTGGAGAGCAAGTCTACATCACATGAATGGAGTCTGAGATCATTTATTTTTGTTCATTTACTATATCCACTTTAAGTGCCATTTAATTTTTTATACGATATTAGCACCCACATCCGCTACCCACAATCTGTTACTAGTACAACTACTACTATTTTTTATATATTTATTACATGTATATCTTACCCTTCCTCACAAAGGAGCTCAGGGCAGCAAACAAGCAATAAAACAATAAAACATTGTTAGAACAATTTCAATACAGATGCAGACAGGGAAATATCTCAACTTAAAAGGCTTGTTGATATGCCTATTTATATTCATAAAATTAAACAGGAAGAATGAGAGTGCCCCAGTACACAAAAGTGTACTGAACAGAATGCCCAACATATTTATCTCAAAAGCAACCAGCGGGATTTTGATTGGGGTTGCAGGGCAAGGAGCAAAAATCAACTCTGACCACCCCCTCCACTGACCTGATACAAACTGCCCTCCAACACAGATATTACAGCTGCAAGGGGGTGGCATATAGGTCCCTGAATCAGATGTTGTATAAAGGGCATATCCATCTCCTTTCATCCACACCTGTCCACCTACAGCAACTTGCAAACCTATGCCACTTGCAGACTGCTGCTATGTCACAGGTGAGATTCAATCTCATACAAGCAAATTCAGATTGCGCTACTGAAGTGGATTTGGCACTCTTGCACAACCACCTGCTATTTTTTAAAAAAAACTGGACTTTTTGTGGTAAGAAAAGCAATAGGAAAATGCACTGGGAAGTGTTACATAACAATTGCTTGATGTGGTGTTGTACAAATCCGCTCCGCTTCCAAGCAGGGCGGGGTTGCAGTCTGACTGCATGGCTGCCTGCTGGCGTCGGGACGTGAAGAACATCCCGCGTCATCAGGGGGACCCAGCCACATCATTGCCTGGCTGCCAATCCGGCTGGCCAGGGTGTGTGGCCGGCTGCATTTAATCACCGGCGCGAGCCAGGGAGCTTCCTCTGGCTCACATCCTCGGATCTCCCTCCCTCCCCTTTTCCAGGTTTTTCAGTTTTGGCCTTGCTATGGACTGCAGTTGGTTGCCGTTGAGGGGCCTGGTAGGAATTTTTTCCATCTGGCAAATTGGCACTGGCCATTTGGTTTTCACCTACCACATAGCAATCATCACAACTTTGTAAGGTTTGGCAGTTAGGCATTGGTATGACTCTGTTGGGGGAGGGGAAGTGTGGCCATCACCTGCCCCTCCATGTTGAAGGGTATTCCGATAAAGGAGTCCGGGGGTGTTCTTGTCCGAAGTCCACGGAGGGGCTAGGGCCATGCCACGACCCCATTGGGAAGTCGATGCACATCGGGGGGCTCCCCCTATTGGTGGTTTACCCTTACAGGACTCCCTGCACGGCGGGCAGGAGTCAGATAGAGTTTGTTCATTTTCCAGTGCCTAAGCCAATGCCACTCACATTCTGTAACCAATAAAGTTGTGGCCTAAATTTTGCCCAATAACCATTAACCTAATATACTGTGTACATGTGTCATTATTCTTCATGGGGGAGGGGGAGAGGCCTTGGGGTCTTGACACACAACTTCCTCACATACAAATCAGAACAAATGCTCAAAATGTGGTCATTGTATGACACACACATACACACATCAGAATAAATGCTCAGCAGATCATGTGGAAGTGACTCAGCAGGGATAGCTCAGTTGTAATCTCAGGGTAATGGGTTCGATTCCCACGTTGGGCATAAGATTCCTGCAGGGGGTTGTACTACATGACCCTCACGGTCCCTTCCAACTTATCTCTCTGAGGGCTAGCTAGAGCACTCTGTGGCACAACCCTCCTTTGCATCCTCCAACACAAGGTAAAAGCAGAAGCATATTTTATGTTCACCATTTGAAGAGGGAGACACAAGAAAGCAGATAACGTGTTATATAGGAAAGTCAAGGGGCCAAGCTTACATGTTTCTATATGGATGACAACTAATATAACAAAAAGATTCATGGCGCCTTAAAGAATATCAAATTTATCACAGCATGAGTTTTTGTGGAATACAGTTCATTTCATCAGATAAAAGGAAGTGATACATTCGGAACAGTAAACCCCCAAGAGGACAAATTTCTACTAGTTAACATGTAAAGGTCTTTGGTCCTTAATTGCGTTCTTCTCACTCTTCCAAAATATAAAGTTTTGCACACTTTTATCAACAGAAGTTGATTACATCACCTACATTGCTACTGCTACTGCTACCTCTGTCTCATTCAGTCAAACCAATGTCTGAATGCTTACGTAATTATACAGTGCAGATCTGCAGCTTTCAATGCACAATGAAGCAATACAGCCCAAGAGGAGGCTGTAGTAACCTGTGGCATACATGATCTTGTCTAGCTGCTTTCTCAATTTTAATTAAGATGATTTTAACTGTATTCTATTTTTGCAGTGACTGCTGCGTAGTTTTCATTATTGTTGTAAACTGCTTTGAGTGCCAAAAGCTCATAATTTTAAATAAACAAAAAAATTAAATACAATTATCCATTGAAGAACATGGTAAGATTTCCCACCAGATAAGAAACTGTGAGGCATTCCTCTTTCCATTTGAAACGTGCACAACAGTTTTGCTATAAGTCATAAGCCCTAGTTTGCCCTTTCCCTTCCCTGTTCCCTTTTTTATGCTTACCCCACATCCGGTGACAGTATCAAATTACACACATTGATTCATGCGAATGCTAAGGAAAATAAAACGATTATTAGACCAACATGTTCTGTATCATAAGCCAAGCTATCCTGGGCTGCTCCTGATGGGTGGCTCCTAGCATGATTAAATCACTGTTCTTCCACTGAACTATCAGCAGATTTGCAGTGGATTTTCCACACTAATAGACATATTGCACTTTTCATTTATGTTCATCCCACTATGATCAGTGGGCATGAAATAGCTACTGGGGATCAGAAAGGCCTCTAAGCAGTCATGGGGGGAGGGGGGCAGAGAATCCAAATGATCCCTAAAAAAAGTAAATTATTGTCCTCATTTAAGCATGATTACCCATTACTACCCAGGAAATTTCAAGAAACATGTTTAAAGTTTGTTTTGGACTGAAAGTGTAGATTTTATAGGTGGAAGAGCATATTTCTAAAATAGTGGCAAACCAGAAAGATTGTTTTCTCTCTACTTTTTAAACTGGCATTATATTATAACATTATATAACTACTGTAGAGCACTCTTATTTAAGAAGTATTTTACTAACAATTTAATACGTGAAAAAGAGATTTATCCAGGTAAGTGCTTGGGGTGTTATTTGAGGGAAAGATTAAACAATGTTATTAAATGATGCCTACCACTAAGGTTATAGTGTATGCATGCCAAGTTGTGGTATCTCAAAACGCCCCCTCTTAAAGATGGAAGAGTAGCACTAAGGACATGTGTGGTGATTGAGAAGACTGGAAGAGCAGTCAATAGATGTCAAACTTTCTGTGATAATAAAAAAGATAGAAGCACTGGGAAAACATGGGGTGATTAGAAGTGGATGACGACACCATGTGGAGTCTCTGCAAACTGTGAGTGATAAAAGCAAGGCAATTCCATACTGGATGAAATAATGTTTTCTATATTCCAATTACAAATTACTTAATATTCTGTAGTTAAACTTCACCTGCAGCAAAATCTTCATGCCTAAGTACTACCTCCAAAACTAAACCTAATTGAGACATACAAATAGAAACAGAATGCATGTGTATGTGATAAATTTCAGATTCTTACAGCATATCATAAACATTTGATCTGAGTCCAAAGACAAAGGGGCATTCTTAAAAGACAAGAGGTGTCTATTTTAAGTGTGTTGATTAACACTAACTGTTGTAATATTGCGAGCTGTGAGAGAAAGGATGAAAAAAGCCAGACAAGGATTCAGATTCATGTTAACTACTATTCAAAGACAGTTAAAGGGGATAGTGTTCTTTGAGCATCATATTCAAATGGAAATGGTTACATTTTCCAAGAAGGAAGGTATTTTTAGTATTTCACACAGTAGAGATTAAATTCAGCTATTGTCTTGTGTTGTGAACTGTTGCCAAGAGGTGCGGTTTTTCATTCCAAGGTGGGGTTAGATGGAGAAAAACAGTCATTTTAAAGCTGGATTTTATAAAAGTCATTTCACTAGCCTATGACCACTTCTTCCTATTTCCCCCTCTTTCTCCCTTTCCACCCACATTAACCAGCATAGATTCTTATAGTAATGTTAATGGGACAACCACCAGAGCTCAGAAACTGTTTCAGCAGCCAAGTGAATCATGCTGAAGTAATGTGGGTGGGAAAAATCCCATGCCCAATTTCTAAGGACACAGCCTTTTATGGTATTTTTAGAGGAGAAGCTGTTCAAGTATCTTGCAGCACTTTGCGGTTCAGTGTACCAGTGAAAGCAGAACAGACTTTTCAGGATGCACAGTGTTACTAAACAGCTTGTATGAGCCACAAGAACACAACACATTTCAATTTCTTCTGTAAAGAAGCATAATGAACTGTAAATACTACAGTATGTTTAATATAAAGAAAATTGCTCTAGTGTTACTGTAAAATTAGCCCTGGCATCCCTGTGCTCAACACAGTGCACTAGAGTAAATGCCATGGAAATCAATGGGACATACACCCTAATTCAAAACACATTTGGAAGCAAGTACAAGCTGGGTGCATTTTGAAATCTAATGAAAAAAGACAGTGGGATCACATACAAGCTCTAATAGAGCAAACACCAATGAAATTTAGACTTCAAACCAATCATTTCATTACACCTTTCAAGTAACTATTTTGAGTGTAATACCCCATCTCCCACTGTTTTTCTTCCATGCTACTACTGACTGCATCTGGATTTTCCCTCCATCTCCTAGGAAACAACCTTCTGTTAGACATAGCTTGGATTCTCCCTTGAAACATGCATTTGGAAAACAGACTAAAGGCAACTCAATGACAGTGGGCAGGAAGAGAACAAGGCATTCACATATACGCACTCAGATGCATTACTGTTTCTTATTGGCTCCTCCCAAAGTTGCTTTATAAGTTGAAAAAGGTGTCTGTCTCTCTCTCTCTGTGTGTGTGTGTGTGTGTGTGTGTCTGTCTTGAGAAACAATCAAACTTTAAATCCGCTTTCTCACAGATTTAAAGTGAACAAAAACAAAACGAAATTATTAGTGAAAAATATAGAAGAGCGGGAGAAACAGGAGATACAATCTATCAATAGTAAAAAAAAATCAAATATCTAGGAATTTGGGTCACTACAAAACATATAAATTTGTTTAATGATGAATATGTGAAAGTATGGAGGGAGATAAAAAAAGTTTTAGAAATTTGGGGTAGATTAAATTTATCATGATGGGGAAGAATCGCGACCATTAAGATGTGCGTGCTACCCAAAATGCTATTTTTAATTCAGATAATTCCAATAATAGGTGGGACAAGTTGTTTCAAGGAGTGGCAAAATGAACTGGCAAAGTTTATATGGCAAGGAAATAAACCAAAAATAAAGTATAAATTATTAACGAGGTAAAGGATAGAGGAGGTTTTACATTACCAGATCTTAAATTATATTATAAGTCTATATGTATTTGTTGGATGAAAGATTGGATGATTTTGAAAAATACTAATATATTGGATATGGAGGGGTGGGATAATAGATTCAGCTGGCACAGATATCTGGGGTATAATAAAGTAAAGGTAGACAGAGGCTTCCTCAATCATATAATTAGAAAATCATTATACACAGTTTGGGAAAGATATAAAAAATTACTAGAACCAAAGACACCTTGGTGGCTATCACCCTTGGAGGTTATTGTGGTTAAAAAGAAAAACATGGACAGCAACTAGGCAACATATAAAGACATATTAGAAGAGGAAAATAATCAATTAAAAAATATGAAGAACTCAAACAATTAGATTTGGATTGGCTACAATATTACCAATTAAAGGAAATATTCAAATTAGACAAAAATGTATTTGAGACAGTGTTATCAAAATTAGAGAAATAAGTATTAATAAATAATAAGAAAATATTATCAAAAACCTATAGATTATTATTATATTGGGAACTCACAAGATTAAGAAGTGAAGGAGGTTATGGTTAAATGGGCACAAGATTTTGGATACCCAATCCTAATGGTTGATTGGGAAAGATTGTGGGAAATAGTTTTAAAATTCATGGCCTGTTATTTAATAAAAGAAAACTTCATGAAGATTATATACTTCATGAAGTATATAACTCCATGTAAATTGACTAAAATATATAAAAACAACATGAACATATGTTGGAGATGCAAACAAAAAGAAGGAACCTTATTCCATATGTGTTGGACCTGTCCCCACCTCTTCATATAGTAATTTGGATTACTGTAATTCAAATAAGAACTTTAGTTGTAAACACATCAGAAGAACAAACAACAGAATGCATGTACTTAATGCCAGATTACAGTATGTTGTACAATGTTTTATAGGGAATCAGAAAGAGAGAATAGGAATAGAAACATAAAGGAAAAACATATTTCTCATTTGCATTCGTTTGATTTTGGATTAGAATAGATCCACATTATTTTAGAACAGAAAGCGAACTTGGCAGGAAGCTTTAAGCATTTCTCACTCAATCCAACACTAAAACATTAGCAGAAGTACCCAAGACATGTGTTCTAGACAGATCATAAAAATACAGCAATCAGTTATCAGCAGTTCCCAATGGCTTTATGAAAAAGCAATGTTTTTACCAACCTCCAGAGGTAGAGGAGGGAGGAAGCTAAATAATTTTTGCTACAAACATAGCTCCAGGTGACCCTGATGCTCAGATAGAGAAAAAGGCATTCTCCAAGGTAAGGGTGTGAGTGCAGATCAAGTACCAGCACTTTGAACTGGGTCCAGAAATGAATTGGCAGCCAATGACACTCACCCCACAGCAAACCAGGGATGAGAAACCTGTAATCCTCCAGATGTTGCTGGACTCCAATTCTCACCAGCTTCAGTCAAAATGACCTGTAGCCAGGGACGATGGAAGTTGCATCCAACCATATCTGGAGGGCTACAGGTTCTTCATCTCTGCAATATCATATCTAAATATAGAGCATTTCCCAGCAGCACATGGTGTCTGGCTGAAAAGGCAAATACAGAAGTTTAGGTAACATAAAAATAAATGACTATTCTCCATTACTAAAAGCATGTGGAAGTAATGCCCAGAGAGATCACTATCACTGGGCTCTAAAAACGTAAGGAGAATAGCAGGCAACAGAAGTGGGTGAGTAATCGTATTTGATGACTCTCTCTGTGATTCTCTAACATAGGAAGTAGCTAAACAAGCTATTTGTCTTATGGAGGTTGGGGGGGGGGACAGAAAGTGAAACCCACGCCAGGTGTTAATGAGCTACTATTACCCTTAGCAATTGTCTACAATAATGCTGCCCTAGGCTATCAAAGTGTGTCACTTTTGGTATAATAGCTGGATTTGTGCCTTGGCATCTGGAGAGAGACTGGTGATCCTCAGAAGCAATGTATTCTATAATTAATTATTGGGGGAAGGGATGAGGCACTGACAATCTACACAGAGACAGTAGCAGGCACTGAATGCAGATAACTCATCTGAGACATTAGTTCATTGTTGGCATCTCAGAGGAATAATTTGCTTTACTTGTCACCAAATGTGCCTGATACAGAGTAAGCTAATTTAAATGCTTCTGTGGTCAGATCTGCACAGTCAAATCACCCTTAACTTTGCAGTACATATTAGAGACCTTTCAAATTAGCAACTGTGGAGCAGTTTTCCTATAGATGGATAGAAGAACACAAAGATCTCCTCTCTTGCTCTTTTGGGGTATGGGGAAACCATTTTTAAAAATGGACCAGAGCACACTACCACACACCACCTCATGCATGATTTACTCTGCATTTCTGCTAAATTTTTCAATGTACGGTAAATGTACGACACTGAGCTCTTCTTTTCAGGGAGCTATCCACAACAACTACAAAATCTCTCTGTACTAACCACCATAGAAGATAGATTATATTAGCAAGGCAAAAAGCCCAGTGACTGAACACATGTGTGACTAGCTGTGCAGTCTGAATATTGCAAGTAAATCCTAGTTGTGGAAATCTACTTTACTACACACTAGTGAATGAACACTCTGAACCAGTGATAGCTGAACGCAACAGCAGTACACTTCAAACCAAAGTTGTTCTTTCCCCCCTCAATTTGGTATGTCTATTAAAAAAAGAAGAAGCATTGATAAGATAGGCAAGGAAAAGAATTAATAGTGCCAATGGTTAGAAACAGATGTAGGTTGAGCTTTGCCTTAAAAACAGAAATGAAAGCATTACTTTTGGGGCTACATCACAGTTGATGAAAAATAGTGTTTAAGTTCTGAATTATACATACACATTCACTTTCTTTCTTTGGTGATCACTCGTAGCCGAGTAAGATTGTCTTCCATAAACACGGTTTTAACAATGAGTCCATAGGTGACTGTGGAGGCCAATTCTGGATCCACACGTCCTTCCATAGTGGGGAGATTGGTTTCTGAGCGGGAGTTGATCACGGTGTGGATTTCCCAAGTGTGCCTTCCTCTTAGCATGTTTCTCCCTTGTGTCCTGAGTTTGAGTGTCTTCAAAGCCCATGACACCTTTGGTAAAGGCTGTTCTCCAACTGGAGCGCTCACAGGCCAGTGTTTCCCAGTTGTCAGTGTTTATACTACTTTTTTTTAGATTTGCCTTGAGACAGTCTTTAAACCTCTTTTGCTGACCACCAGCATTACGCTTTCCATTTCTAAGTTCGGAATAGAGTAGTTGCTTTGGAAGACGATCATCAGGCATCTGTACAACATGATCAGTCCAACGAAGTTGATGTTGAAGAATCATTGCTTCAACACTGGTGATTTTTGCTTCTTCCAGCATACTGATATTAGTTCGCCTGTCTTCCCAAGTGATGTGTAAAATTTTTCAGAGACACCATTGATGGAATCTTTCAAGGAGTTGGAGATGGTGTTTATGCGTGGTCCATGTTTCACAAGCATACAGTAAGGTTGGTAGTACAATAGCTTTGCAAACAAGCATTTTGGTTTCCCTGCGAATGTCCCTGTCCTCAAACACTCTGCACTTCAATTGGGAGAAAGACGCACTCGCAGAGCTCAGGCGATGCTGGATTTCGGCATCAGTGTTGGCCCTTGTGGAAAGGTAACTGCCTAGGTAGGAGAAGTGATCAACATTTTCCAACATTACACCATTGAGTTGGATTTGTGGTGCTGCAGAGGGGTTATTTTGTACTTGTTGGTGCAGCACTTTGGTTTTTTGGATGTTGAGTGATAGGCCAAGCTTTTCGTAAGCTTCTGCAAAGATATTTAGGATGGTTTGGAGGTCATCCTCTGAGTTGCGCACACTACATTCACTATGTATCACTCGTTCCAATATAAATAGTATATGAAAGCAATTCTAATAAAATATCTTTGTCAACATTTTATAAAAGAAAACAATTCCTGTACTTGCATGTAATGCTAACTAAAGTTCAATGTTACATGCACCAGACTCATGCTCTTATTCTGCCCCCCTTCTCTGATGTGGATGCAAAACTAGAAGCATTTGCTTTTGTTTTCAATTAACCCTGGTTTCTTATGTGCAAATCTGCACATACTGTGGTTATCGTTAACAATGGTTTAGTGAAATAAGCCAGTACCAGCACAAGGTTAATTATTTGCAAAAGTCCACATGTACTTGGTGGATGGATAATATTTTAGAAGGACAGTATGCCATGTCTATCGTCCTTCACTAGAATCCTCCAAAACCTAAGAGGGCAGCTAAGCAACCACACAGTTTCAAGATGTGTATATACATATGTGCAGAAACATACACATCTACAGATTGCTTACAGTTAGTTAAGAACCTCTCTAAGTTTCCTGTGGGAACTTTGGCTCTGACTTACACTGGATGGATTTTCCACTATGTCATCACTTTGCCTAATATATCCAAAACCATAAAAAGCTATCACAGCTTGCACAGATCAGAGTTCTCAGAAAGTCCTTCAGACTACTGATCTGGCAGCCTAAGGTAAATTGTGGAAATTGTTTTTTTCTAAAAGCATTCAATATTTTTATGAAGCGATTACCAAAAAATACAGCTTGTTTTTAATTTTTAATCTGTACATATTGGGATTCTAAGGATGATGTGGAAAAAAGGTGCCCAGATTTGATAACAACCTGACTGCAACAGAATCTGCTTCTTCAGCACAGCTAATTAAGCGGGGCAGCTTCTTTTATACAGTACACACCACAAACACATACATTCAAACTAAATTGGTGTGCTATTGGTGTAGATAGGACATATCTGAGGGTTATAGCCAACTTGTAAATGACTATGATGAAGGAGTTTGGGCTCTTGCCATCCTTATAGAAATTAATGAATGCGAATCCCACCCCACCCCACCCCACCCCCTGTAGATCTATAAAGCATGGTTGACGTCTGTGCTTGGGGGGCCAAATCAGATAATGTGCAAATTCTCAATTCATCAAAATGTAGTGTGAATTGGCTCTAATACAGGAAGAAGCTGAGAACCTGATATAAAGTGGTTCTGAACAAAATGCAGTGAATTAAAACTGCCTACACAAAGAAGAAAGTAAGCCTGGGGCATAGACAGACAGGGCTTTCATAATGACTTCACTGGTTGCTTCACATGAAGACTTACATTACATCATTCTAGCCTCCACTGCCCAACAATTGAGCCCCTTCAACCCTGTAGCGCTCTTCTCACATTTGGGGCCCTGTTGCCTGCAATTTTCCCTCAGGATAATTGAGGCTAGCATGCCATTTGCTCTTATCAGGGGTTTCAGGTAGTGGTCCCTCACCATAAACACCACACTTTGAAAACTGACTATGTTGTTACTACATTTGGTGTCCTGCTACATTTTGTTCCCTGAAATTGAACAGAATATCCCCTATAATATAGAGTTTTTTGTATAAAACACACAGATTCCCAGAAATACTTATATTAATGTACATATTTTCAAAGACACATGGACATCCTCTTAAACCCATTTACACCCTAAAATACAATACCACTAATACCACCCCAAACCAACACAAGCATCACTTATTTCCCATCAAATGACTGGTCAACACTCTTAACGGCTAATAAATTATTTTTCTGTCCTAAAGGAGAAGTCAAATTAAAATCTACTTGTACAGAAGATAGGCTTGATGTTATGGCATACAGATAAAATATTTATTTATAGCCCAAAGGAAGGTAAGATTACCTTAATCTGTAAAGTGATCATGAACAGCATGTATATAGAATGTCATTTAACATCCAGGAAGTACCAGACTAAAACTACAGGTTATCTGTAGGGATTGCAAATTCATGGTGATAGCTATACCTTATTGTATGTTTATGCATTCAACTATTCATTCAGTAGTTGTAGGTGATACAGAAATAGAGACAAACTACACCTTTCCTGTATGCCTCATATATATATAAGGTCTCTTGCCCTGGTGTAGAGGGCAGGATGCAACCCAAGTACACTGTGTTTAACAAAAGATCTAGCACATTTCTTCAATAAAAGCAGCTTGAATCTAGCACAAGGACTAATTTTAGTGCGATGGATCTGAATACTGTATATCCCATTCTGTGCTAATAAACTCTTATTTGGGCTCCTTCTGGAGAAACAGCTTGCATTCCAAGAAGAAGCGCCAGGTGTGGAGAACCTCAAGCACAGAAAATGTCAATTGATAGGCTTCATTATTTCTGCCAGTCGCAGGAGGTAGTTTTGCATAACTTCATTCCTGACATACAAACAAAACTAAGTTAGATGTCTGTCAATTGAATATACTATTTTTGCCCCCACCCACCCCACACACATCACTGAGTAAACCTCAGCCCCCAAACAAAGAAATCATACCCCTCTTTACTATTTAACACTTAGGACCAGACCACACTCAGGTCAAAGCCCTTAAATTCATTTCCATGAGGCTTGTCTCTGCAGCAAAAGCAAGAAGCGAAGGGCTAGAGAAAAACACAGGCTTGAACCAGGGAATTTCCTTGGACTCAATGGGTGTGGGGATGCAGTAGTGGACTGGATGAGGGCCAATAAACTGTGTTTGAATCCTGGGAAGATGAAGCCTCTTGGGGTGAGTGTTTCCCATGTTTGGGAAATTGGCAAGTTACCTCTTCTGGGTGGGGTTGCACTCTCTCTGAAGGAGCAAGTGTGTAGTTTGGGGGCATTTCTGGATACATCTGTGTCACTAGAGGGCCAAGGGTCCTCTGTGGCTAGGAGTGCCTTTTACCAGACTCATCTCATTCACCAGTTATGACCATTTCTGGGACAGGGATAGTCTTGACCACTGTAGTCCATACATTTATAGAATCATAGAGCTGGAAGGGACCCCGAGGGTAATGTATGTAGCCAAAACCCCTGCAATGTAGGAATCTCTCTCTTTTTTTAAAAAATGCTCTTTATTGATTTATTAAGTATTACAACTACAGTGGTACCTCGGGTTACAGACGCTTCAGGTTACAGACTCTGTTAACCCAGAAATATTACCTCAGGTTAAGAACTTTGCTTCAGGATGAGAACAGAAATCGTGCGGCGGCAGCGGGAGGCCCCATTAGCTAAAGTGGTACCTCAGGTTAAGAACAGTTTCAGGTTAAGAACGGAATGAATTAAGTTCTTAACCAGAGGTACCACTGTATTCCATTCATTGTTAAAAATAAAAAAATAAAAAAACAAGAAAAAAATGGGGGAAAACAAGATCATGCATGACAGATGACCATCCAACCTCTGCTTAAAAACCTCCAAGGAAGGAGAGCCCACCACCTTCTGGGAAAGGATATCCCATGGTCAAACAGCTCTTACTGTCAGAAAACACCTCCTGATGTTTAGCTGGAATCTCCTTTCTTGTTACTTGAATCCACTGGTTTGGGTCCTACCCTCCGGAGCAGGAGAAACTCTGGAGTATTAGTAACTTCAAGGCTAGATGACTGTAATGTGCTCTATGTGTGGCTGCCCTTGGGTCTGGTTCAGAAGCTCCAGCTGGTGCAAAATGCTGTGGCCATATTGCTGATGGGAGCTTCTGGTCAAAAACATGTCACACCATTGTTAAAACAGTTGCACTGGCTGCCCATCTGCTACTTAGTCAGGTTGAAGGACCTTATATTGATTTACAAGCATCAGTGGCGTAGCGTGGGGGGTGCAGGGGGGGCCAGCCGCACCGGGCGCAACATCTGGGGTTAGGGCAAATCCACAGGTTAGGGGGCGCAAATCCACGGGTTAGGGGGCGCAAATCCACGGGTTAGGGGGCGCAAATTACTTGCCTTGCCCCGGGTGCTGACAACCCACGCTACGCCACTGACAAGCATTGAACAACTTGGGTCCATGATACCTCAGGGATATCCTGAAACCTTTACATTCACCAAAATCATCTGCAGGAGCATCTTTGGTCATTCCCCAAGTTGCTGAGACATGTTTGACAACAGCAAGAAACTGAGCCTTTAGTGTCACGGCCTTTAGTGCAAACGGCCTCGGTCCTGTATACTTGAAGGACCGTCTCCACCCCCATCGTCCAGCCCGGACACTGAGGTCCAGTGCCAAAGGCCTTCTGGTGGTTCCCTCACTGCGAAAAGTGAGGTTACAGGGAACCAGGCAGAGGGCCTTCGCGGTAATGGCACCTG
Source organism: Podarcis muralis (assembly GCF_964188315.1). Lineage (NCBI taxonomy): Eukaryota > Metazoa > Chordata > Lepidosauria > Squamata > Lacertidae > Podarcis > Podarcis muralis. Next base: position 77,375,849 of record NC_135655.1, read on the forward strand.
CCCTGTAGAATGCCCTCCCAGCAGATGTCAAGGCAATAAGCAACTATTTTATCTTTAAAAGACAACTGAAGACGGCCCTGTTTAGGGAAGTTTTAATGTTTGATGCTGTATTGTTTTTAATATTTGGTTGGAAGCCGCCCAGAGTGGCTGGGGAAACCCAGCCAGATGGGTGGGGTATAAATAATAAATTATTATAATATTATTATTATGATTATGGTCTCAATCCTGTGGAACACCCTGCCAATAGACATTCAGTGGGCACCTGAGGTGCCAGCTTTTAAACACCTGCAGGCAATTAAGAGTACATTTCCCACAATGGTCTATTAATGTGAGCTTTCAATTTCTTTTTGCATTTAACTTGTTTTTAACTTCTTATAATTTAAACATTTGGTTTTATGTTTTTATATTGTTGTAAAGCACTGTGATATATATTTATGATACAGTTGTATATAACTATGTTTATAAATAAATAAATAACAAGATTACAAACTGTTCTGAGGTTTTTTTCAGCAGTCAAGTGCTATATAAATTTTATGAAATAAATAAATGCCAAACCATTAACACAGAAGTGCTTCTACTGTTGCATGAAAGGATGGACACTAAAATGGAATCAATGGAATTCCCTCTGCCCAGCAGGATCTAGCAAATGCCCAATATGCAAAGCATCTCGATGCCTCAGGGCAGACACCACTCCCATCTGAAACTGTTAAAACCAGGACATCCTGCCAGTGGGGGTCTGTTTTATTTATGGTCTCTGAGCTGTGTGAAAATGAGAGCTGACAGTACAGCCAATACAAGCCGTCTGTCCTGTACAGTAAAATCCCATGTGCTGGCACTATATTAGACTGGCAGATCAAACAAACTTCTCTTTAAAAGGAATACTCAGTGTTTTAGCACATACTTCAACACTAGTGTTGTACTTCTCTCATTTCCTCCCATTTGCTATATTCTATAGCTAGGATGGGGAAACACAATATGAACAGTTGGTTTTTTGTTGTTGCTCTGCTTACTGTGTAGTAATGAGTATGTCATCCAGGAATAAACAGTCCTCTTAAAAAAAAAAGAGAGAGAGAGAGAGAGAGAGAGAGAGAGAACACGAACGAACCATGGCTTTGTTTAACCCCCCCCCCAACAAGTCTACCTTTAAAACTTGAAGCATCTTATCTAAGCTACATACTGCATTTACTGCCAGCACTCAGCTCCCAGGCAGACCTTGCACACAGCAAGCACAAGAAAGGCCAGTGCAACACTTGCCTGCCTGCCCAGCCTCCCACTTGTCTGTCCTTTCCCAACAGCAAGGGCTGGCAGGCTGGTGAGCCGGGCTCCCTCACCCGCTTGCTTGCTTGCTTGCTGCCATCTCAGCTTCTGTCAGCCAGCAGCCCTGGCTAGCCCCAGAGGCACCATTTGCCTAGGGAGCTTGTAGCCAGAGTCACTGCAACAAACAGCTGTGAAAGCCTTTGGGAGGCAGAGATGTGAGAGGTCATCAGAGGAGGGAGGGAAGGGAAGAGGGACAGAGGCCACTGTTGTCCGTGGCACCCCTGACCATCATTCAAGGCACCCCAGGGTGCCATGACAGAGTGGTTGAAAACCACTGTCTTAACCCATGAGAAGTTCAGCAACTACAAGCAAGGTTCTCAAGACACATCCACTTCTTTCTTCCCCTTATAGTTTACAATGCTGACCAATGTCTAAAATTCTGACATAGTGGCAGGTAACTTGATAATACAGCCCTTTTGATGAGCTTTGGTTATTATCTGACACCACTAAACTGCGTCTGCTTAACATATGTTCTCTTCCCTCTTTTTTAACCTATCGTTATGGTCTGGCAAACTGTCCTGTTAACAGTGGGGTGTTTTCAGTCACATTGGCTGCAGAAGATGATAACAATCTTTTTTTGAATTTGCACTGATGCTTAAAAAAAAAAAAGACAACCCTTTTGTGGACCTGCATCTGTGAGATCCTTTCAGGATTCATGGTACCAAAAGGTCTGCCATTCTTTAAAAGGCTTACTACAACCACATCAGAGCAAAATGAAAAAGCCCCCGGAAAGCTACTTGGCCAATGGGGAAGAGTTTACTTTAAATACATACATTTCAGAAAATTTCAGGCACCACCCACCACCCATCATTCAGGGAGCGGTAAACAAGGGAATGTGGCATTTCAATTAGACTTAAGGGGTAAGATATGCCAGTTGTGGAGCTATAGGATACAGTGGCCACTTCACTGGTATAGCCACACTGAAGCTCAAATACCTCCTCAAAATTAACATTTTTCATCAATTCTTTTGTGCCATCTCCCAGCTGCCTTTCCCTACTATAACTAACAGTGCAACCCTATACACAGATCATCCTGGAGAGAGAAAGCAGAACTTTGAGTCTGAGATTCATATGCTCTCTCCTCTCTCTGATAGTTCCTATTAGGTCTCCAAAAGTTTTTTGTCATCCCCCGCCCCCCAGTATCTGCCAGTCAGGATCAGCACCTCTAAGAAATATGGAAAGGTCCACACATAGGGGGTTGTAGTCAATGCAGCACTAAGCAGAGAGTTCTATCAGTGCAATGATTCTTTCCTTGCACAATGGAACAATCTACTCCTCTTCTCCCACTGTGCACCTCCAAAATCTTTTCTGGGTTTTACCCCAGCCCACCAGAGCCGACCTGGGGACAGCACAGGGTACACAGAGGGTTGAGAGGAGGGAATCCCAAGCCTTAGAGCAAAAATGTAGTTGACTACCATGCACTCAGTGTGTTTTCCCAGAGGAGAGGTATGCTGCTAGAAGCCACTTTAGCAACTCAGTGAATGTATTGTTGGTTGGTAACCCCTTGCAGTTTCCCCCAAGCACCAGCTAAAGTTAACTAGATCAGCTGTTCAAAAATGATAGTTTTTTTGGAATGGTGGTGGTAGCAGCAGCAGCAGCAGCAGTAGCGGAATTGAGGAACATCCATGATGTGAACCGAACTCCAGCAACATGGAATAGGTCATAAATGGTCAAATTAAGGACTGTCTCTAAAAAATAAGATTTTATCCTACAGTCTGCATCTCAGGAGAAGAGAACTGCAAACAAATCAAGAAGGTGATTGTAAGTGAAAATAACATGGGTAAAGTTCCCTGTTGGCATCCATCTGTCTCAGCAGACAATGGAGGAGTGCACCTTTGGGGGTGTAGTCAAACTATTGAAGAGATACAGTGCCTACTGTGGATGCAGAAGCTGATATGAGAGAGACATGTTGTTGTTGTTGTTGTTGTTGTTGTTGTTGTTGTTGTTGTTGTTGTTGTTGTTGTTGTTGTTGTTTTGCAGCTGGGGCAGATGAAGGCATCTGTTTTTTGCTGCCACAGATGCATCACAGTGTGTCTTCTCTCTGCATTACTTCCAGTGGTCATACCTCCTCTGGTCACTGCTATGGATGCACGACCTGAGAGGTTATCTGTCTCTTTATATTCATGGTAATTAATGCAATAATGCATATGAACAGACAGTTATCTGGATAAAAATGTAAAAATACATGACTGCTATTGACTTTCTTTGAAGTACATAATTAAAAGAGATGGTCTGTGTTAGAGCTCTGAACTTGCAGTGAACTGTAGGACTAATTATGACCTGACAATACATGGAACATCTGTTAGCCTAATTGTTCTGTAGTAAGTACATTCAGCATGAAACAAGCAAGGATATCTAAAATATAAAAGCATACACTGCCAATATTAGGGAATCGCCTGTTTTAAATGACCGTGAAGGTGAAAAAGCTAAATCAAACTTATTAGCAACGCACTATTGCAATCCTGTTTTAGGATGTACAGTGTTGTTACACTAGACACATGCATGGCCAAACTTGACCCTCTAGCTAGTTTGGGACTACAGTTCCCATCATCCCTGACCATTGGTCCTGTTAGCTAGGGATGATGGGAGTTGTAGTCCCAAAACATCTGGAGGGCCGAGTTTGGGAATGCCTGCACTAGAGCCTTTTACCATTACATAGTCCTGCTCTACTACAATCAGCTGGATATGGAATTATAAGTGTGTTACACATTGCTAAATATAGCACTTTTATCTTCATTAACAATGCCAGTCTTAACTACAACTGTGGGTGGCACGGTATTGATGGGCCTATTCCACACAGATGGGCAATATCCTCAACCCTCTAGGTACCTGAAAAGTGCAACATGCACAAATGTAGCCCTGTACCGTTGCGTTTGAATGCATTAACAGGTTCCCCCACCCCTGCTGATGTTGGATTTTTGAGCTTCTGCACAAAAACATTTTTTTAAAATGGGAAATGCAATGGCAAAAGGGACTACACTGCTTTAAAGTACCGGTACATGGCAGAGGAGCATGCAATACAGAATACATGTATCTGTCACCAGCCACACCAGTGTAGAAAGTTAGACAATGACACCAGTCTACACTGTAATCTTGAATATATTTAAAGTCCCACAAATCAAGGCAAGTGAGCACTTGAGAAAAACACGGGAAAACAGAGAAAACATGGAAGTAATATTGTCTGGTTTCTCCAGAATAACTGAGGAAGCAAATGGGATTAGAAAGTGCTACACTGTCCAGGTACCTGGAATGTTTTTTTACAGCTTTTTGAAAGCAAAGTTGAAATTTCAATTAACCATTATGCATAAATTTATGATAGAGGCCATATACATTCCAAAGAGCACTAAGACACAGTCTGTCCCACTAAGACACTACTAAAAGTATTCACCTCACATACAAGAATGCCTTTGAAGGCACAAATTGCCAGAAAATTCTAAGCTGGAGACACAGTACCACTCACTTCTGGTAAGCATGCCTCATACTTCCACCCTCTGTACCATATGCTGCTATGGTAGGAATAAAGGACACACATCTATGCTAAGAAGCGGAAATGGAGAAGACAATAAAAGGGGAGGCCCTGTAAAAGAAATCTCTCCCAGCTGCTTCAGTAAGATTCAGCAAGTAACCAGCTGCTCGCGAGAACAAAGCCTCTTCAGCAGATGGGCTAAAACTCAAGAACTAACATATTCATCCAAATCTTTCCAGCTGTTTGATTATCTATTCTAGGACCTTTCCTGGTATCAATGTCAAGCTCACCGGTCAACAGTTACCTCGGTCTTCCTTTCCCCCCTTTTATGTATTTTATATATTTATACAGAATAATACACTGATGGAATCACAGAATTGTAGAGTTAGAAGGGACCCCAATGGTTATCTAGTCCAACCCCCTGCAATGCAGGAATCTCAACACACAGTCCCCCAGCCAATTTGAAACCATACTGGCCTGCGATTTGCATTGCAAATGTATTAGCAATTTTATTGTTGCACCACTAGGGAAGTATAAAAAAAATATTTATATATTTATATTTAATGGGCTAGCATACACTAGCATACTGAAAGAACAAGAGCTGTCACCAGTGTTTACAGACCTTGTTGAAAGCAATACTAAAATATATCCATAGCACATAGATGGGAGAGCATTGTGCCTTCAGAAGAAAGACAAAACACTCATATCTTGTCCTCTCCAGGATCTCTGCATATACAACCAGAGCCCTGAGCCACAGAGAAGTACCTCTTCTTACCACGTTGTATGCTACAATACACTTAGAACACACTCCCATGTGCATAGAGGAATGGGAAGTTTTGGGTGTCAAGAAAAGGACAGGCAATTCATTTTCCTCCTCCGCAATATGGTGCAAGCTCTATAAAGATGCCTCAAAATAGGAGTTTGTTTGTTTTTTAAAGTATTAAATTAATGGGGTTGCTGTTACAAACCCTAAATTCAGCCACCATTTTTTGTTATTTGAAAGCTTTTGCTAAACAACCAATAAAGGCATTTTATTAGAATTGTTAATTTGTGTTCCTTTTCTACCACTCTCAGGATCCTGTTCCTAGGATTAATGTCCAAGATCAAATTAATGCAATTACCTGCAAATAATTTATTTTTTTGCTTCCTTCCTAGAAACATTTAAACTATTTAGATCAGCTTAAAGGACTTGTATGGGATGCGGGTGGCGCTGTGGGTTAAAGCCTCAGCGCCTAGGACTTGCCGATCGAAAGGTCGACGGTTTGAATCCCCGCGGCGGGGTGCGCTCCCGTCGTTCGGTCCCAGCGCCTGCCAACCTAGCAGTTCGAAAGCACCCCCGGGTGCAAGTAGATAAATAGGGACCGCTTACTAGCGGGAAGGTAAACGGCATTCCGTGTGCTGCGCTGGCTCGCCAGATGCAGCTTGTCACGCTGGCCACGTGACCCGGAAGTGTCTTCGGACAGCGCTGGCCCCCGGCCTCTTAAGTGAGATGGGCGCACAACCCCAGAGTCTGTCAAGACTGGCCCGTACGGGCAGGGGTACCTTTACCTTTTACTAAAGGACTTGTGATGCATGTCTCCTTCACTGTTTACACTCAGGAGGGCTGTTCAAATTGTTGTTTTAAATCAGACTCTGGAGCCTTCCTTGTTTCTTGAGATTGTCAAAGTTTCACTGTTTTCTATCATTTGTTTACATTTTATATTGCTTTTACTGTTTTACTATATACTGCTCTGATCTCCTTGGGGAGGAAGAGCAGTATATACATTATTGAAAATAAAAATAAATAAGATATCAATTCATTCTGGCTTTCCACGCTACTTCAGTGATGACTCAGAATCCTGTGTTTTTCTGTCTGTTTTCTCTGCTACATGCTTATTAGGCTGTCATATGGTTCCTCCTTTCAACTGTACAGCCTTAAGGGATCAAACACCATTAGAACAACAAAACCACAAGTATTGTTTCTTAGTATTGTTAGCAATAATATTTGCAGGTGAACATGGTATCTTCCCTATTTAAGCTGCAGCTCATCTTAAAGCCATGGGGTCCAGGCAGAGCACTATAACATACTGGAAGTCTAGGCTTTGTACCTGGTGACTGGAAAAACATATTCTCAAATAAGGGCCTTTCCCATATCTCCTACAACATAGAGAGTCAGATTCTATTTATCATCCCATGTCTACAGGATGGTGCAGGAGGCATTGAGTAACAATGTAGTCGTTGTTTAGTATTAAAATACCATTTTTATTAGAAATTTTAAAACAGTGCATAAAACATTTTCTCAGTAACCTTTACAATATTATAAAGGTCGATCAATATGATTTTCCCTGCACCACAGATGAGGGTTAGGATTAAGAGGAGGTGGTTTGACTAAAGCCACTTAAAGACTCAGTTTGCTCAAAACACTAAGCCAAACCATGGCTTCATACAAGTGAGCAAATGTGGGCATCCAGAATAAAGATCACAGTTGCTGCATTCCTCTAATGGTCCTGCTGCTAAGCCATGGTCTGACTTAGCATTATCCAAACCTAGACTCATAGTTTGTCTCCTTCAGACAAACAGAAGCAATAAAACAATAGCAAAACCTTGGCTATAGTTCATGGCCTGACAAACTTGGTATAGGGAGTGGAAGCATATTCAATTAATATTGAAAGCAACTACAGGGGTCCTGGTTTGCTTCTGTGCACAATCTGAGGTGCTGATTCTGACCTTCAACTTGTCATCTATTGTATTATACATAAACAACACCGGTAAATTTCATTTGAAGTACTGCAGAAAAATCTACTGAATTTTAACACTGCCTGGGCCCAACACAAAGAGGGAAGCTCTTCTGACAGGCCCTGAATTTAGAAAAAAACATAATACCTACTTGTTCTGCAAGACTTTTCCTGGTTAGCTGATTATGAAAATTTTCATGGTTAGCTGATTATGAAAATTTTCATGATTATGAAATTTTATTTGTGACTGACAGTATTAATAATTTTGTGCAGCTTTTGTGTTTTCATTATAGCCATTACAATTTTATTCTGAATATTTTTATTTTGCGGTACAATGCAAAGCATGATTTAACAACCCAAATCACCATGCACTGAACACAGTATATCCCTCTTCTCACACACTACAACATGTATAAGACAGGTTATATAATCTCCCAGTGATCTATGTTGCATTACAAGGAAAAAGAATAATTCATCAGCACTAAAGACAACAGCAATCCATCAGCTGTAGTGGCAATATTCTCAGTAATAGACTGATGTTCATTTATATACAATCTATAAATATATGTTACATGAAGACCACACAATTTTGCTAGAGTTGTTTCATGCAAAAAAGAGATATCCAGACACCAGACTTCAGAAATACAAGTGACCTCACTGTACATTTCAGTGTTCCACAACAGCCTTTTAAAAACCCTAATTACAACATCAATTGCCCCTGACTTTTGGCAGTCTGGTAGTGATAAAGTTTCAGACGAGAGGTTTTACCTTTTGATGAAAGAACTTGCAGCTAAAATGAAAGAGACTGTAGAAAAGTCAGCTTTCATGTTGTGTCATTAAAAAACAACAACAGTCTTCTTTGCCCCTTGAAAATGAAAATGTAATTTGCTCAATGTGTGCATTTTGCCTTTAAGCAGTCTCATAAAAAGGTTTATTCCTGTAAGTATTTTGGACTCTTATGAACCTGCTTTGACTGAAAGAGCCGTCACTAGTATTTCATAGGAATACTTTACAGAAAAGCTATAGTAGGTTGATAGAAATCCAAGAATGTACATGGAAGCAATAGCTTTGAAAAGAAATAGCATATGGGTCTTATCAGACAAACTATTGCCACTGCTGAGAAGTCTACACATTTCTTGGCACACTGCCTATAAAGCATTGTTTATTTTTTATATTTAGAGGCTGCCTTATAACAAAGGTTCTCCAGGAGCCTTACAGAATAAAAACAAAGCAGCTAAAAGGCAACAATAAAAAAAGTAATACAAAACTATCGACCCAGATCTAAACTAAACTAAACTCTGACTAAAACAAGTCCCAAATTAAGACCAAAAACGAAGAGCAGAGAATAAAACATAAAAAGCTATATTTAATTTAAAAGCTACAGAAAGATTTTTAAAACCGTGGGAACAAAAAGGGTTTTGCCTGGAGCCAAAATAAATTTGAGCCAGGACAGAAGCCAGGTGAGCCTCCCTGAGGAAGGCATTCCATAACCTGGATGCTACTACTGAAAAGACCAGCCTCCTTACCTGAGGACCAGAAAGTGGCCAATAGAACACCAATTCTTAAAAAGTGATTCTGGAAGTTACACACTGGTTAGTTAAATGCCTGTTGTAAGAAAACTGATGGATAGCATTATTAAAGGTGAAATTACCAAGAATATAGAAGAATAAGCTTTGCTGATGAAGAATTAAAAAAGGTAAAGGACCCCTGACAGTTATGTCCAGTCGCGAACGACTCTGGGGTTGCGGCACTCATCTCGCTTTACTGGGCGAGGGAGCCAACGTTTGTCTGCAGACAGGTTTTCCGGGTCATGTGGCCAGCATAACTAAGCCACTTCTGGCGAAACCAGAGCAGTGCATGGAAATGCCATTTAACTTCCCAGCAGAGCAGTACCTATTTACCTATTTATGGTGCAACTGGACTTCTCCGCAACCCTTCCCCTCTGCAGGGAGGTGGGACCAATTCGGATGGTCCGCCCCCGCCACTTAATGGATCCAATTGGCTTCCAGAGAGTGGTAGGGGATGCTTTATCCCAAGTTGATGGCCTTTCAGCTGATTCCCTGGTGGCACGCTGGAATGCGGAGTTAACCAGGGCTATTGACTGTCTGGCTCCGAAGCGCCCTCTCCGATTGCATGGAGCCCGGACAGCCCCGTGGTTTTCCCCGGAGCTGAGGGTGATGAAACAATCGTTGAGACGGCTAGAGCGCCGGTGGCTGAAAACTCATTCTGAATCAGACCGGACACGGGCTAGAGCTCAACGTCGAGCCTACCAAGTGGCAATGGCGATGGCGAAGAGGGCCTTCTTCGCCGCCTCCATAGCATCTGCAGAAAACAGCAGCAGGAGACTTTTTCAGGTGGTTCGCAATCTATCGGAACCACCTGTACCACCGGGGCCTGGTAGGGACCCCAATATCTCCTGCAATGCTTTTGCAAAGTTTTTTGCAGATAAAATCGCTCAGATTCAGAAGGAGGTAGACTCCACCGTGGGAGCAGGGCCAGGGCGGGAGAGTGCTAGAGTTCTGTCTGGTCCTGTTACATGGGATCAATTCCAGTCTGTTACCTCCGAGGATGTGGACAGGCTGCTTGGAAAAGTGAAACCGACCACCTGTCTCCTTGATCCTTGCCCATCCTGGCTGATAAAAGCGAGCCGGGAAGGGCTGGGCGATGGGCTCTGCGGGGTGGTGAATGCTTCCCTCTGTGAGGGAGTCTTCCCAGACCCGCTGAAAGAGGCAGTCATTAAACCGCTTCTTAAAAAAACATCTTTAGACCCGGCCAATTTGGCCAACTATCGCCCAGTCTCAAATCTGCCATTCTTGGGCAAGGTGATTGAGCGGGTGGTTGCTGAACAACTCCAAGCACGCCTGGAGGAAACGGACCATTTGGATCCCTTCCAATCGGGATTCAGGTCTCACCATGGGACTGAAACTGCCTTGGTCGCGCTGGTTGATGATCTCCGGCGGGCTAGGGACAAAGGTGAGAGCTGTTTCCTAGTTCTGCTGGATCTCTCAGCGGCCTTTGACACCATCGACCATAACATCCTTCTGGACCGTCTAGAGGGGCTGGGAGCTGGGGGCACTGTTATACAGTGGTTCCGCTCCTTCCTCCTGGGCCGTGTCCAGAAAGTGGTGGTGGGGGATGAGTGTTCAGACCCCTGGGCTCTCACTTGTGGGCTGCCTCAGGGTTCTGTCCTCTCCCCCATGCTTTTTAATATCTATATGAAGCCGCTGGGAGAGATCATCAGGGGGTTTGGACTGGGTGTTCATCAGTACGCAGATGACACCCAGCTCTACCTCTCCTTTAAATCAGAACCAGTGAAGGCGGTGAAGGTCCTGTGTGAGTGCCTGGAGGCGGTTGGAGGATGGATGGCGGCTAACAGACTGAGGTTGAATCCTGACAAGACAGAAGTACTGTTTTTGGGGGACAGGGAGCGGGTTGGTGTGGGGGATTCCCTGGTCTTGAATGGGGTAACTGTGCCCCTAAAGGACCAGGTGCGTAGCCTGGGAGTCATTTTGGACTCACAGCTGTCCATGGAGGCGCAGGTTAACTCTGTGTCCAGGGCAGCTGTCTACCAGCTCCACCTGGTACGCAGGCTAAGACCCTACCTGCCCGCAAACTGTCTCGCCAGAGTGGTGCATGCTCTAGTTATCTCACGCTTGGACTACTGCAACGCGCTCTACGTGGGGCTACCTTTGAAGGTGACCCGGAAACTGCAATTAATCCAGAACGCGGCAGCTAGACTGGTGACTGGGAGTGGCCGCCGGGACCATATAACACCGGTTCTGAGAGACCTGCATTGGCTCCCAGTACGTTTCCGAGCACGATTCAAAGTGTTGGTGCTGACCTTTAAAGCCCTAAATGGCCTCGGTCCTGTATACCTGAAGGAGCATCTCCACCCCCATCATTCAGCCCGGACACTGAGGTCCAGCGCCGAGGGCCTTCTGGCGGTTCCCTCATTGCGAGAAGTGAGGCTACAGGGAACCAGACAGAGGGCCTTCTCGGTAGTGGCGCCCGCCCTGTGGAACGCCCTCCCATTAGATGTCAAAGAGATAAATAATTACTTGATATTCAGAAGACATCTTAAGGCAGCCCTGTTCAGGTAAGTTTTTAATATGTAACGCTGTACTGTTTTTAACACTGATTGGGAGCCGCCCAGAGTGGCTGGGGAAACTCAGCCAGATGGGCGGGATATAAATAATAAATTATTATTATTATTATTATTATTATTATCTAATTGCACTCTGATGTGCTTTCAAATTGCTAGCTTGGCAGGAGCTGGGACCGAGCAACAGGAGATCACCCCGTCACAGGGATTTGAACCGCCGACCTTCCGATCGGCAAGCCTTAGACTCAATGGTTTACACCACAGCGTCACCCGCGTCCCAATGATGAATAATTAGTATTGCTCAAAAACTCAAAAGGGTTAGACATACAGTGGTAGCTTGGTTTACAACCACAATCCGTTCCGGAGGTCCGGTTGTAAACCAAAAACAGGTTGTAACCCAAGGTGCACTTTCGCCAATGGGGCCTACCCCCAAAAAAATTGGTTGTAATCCAAAACAGTTGCAATTCATAGCGGTAGCAAAGTGTTAGCATGTGGTTAGAGGTGATCTAGTAGACTCTGTATTTTTGAAAAGCTTTGGATAAAGTGCTTCTCCAAAGATTGTTAAGTAAATTTAGTAGTAACTAGAGGAGAGTTCCTCGTATTGATCAGGATGCAGAGATTAGGAGGAAATGGGCAATCCTCAAAACGGAAGGATACATGTAGTGAGTATTAAGATTTATGCTTTTTAACTCATTCATAAGTAATATTGGGCTAAGGGTGCATGCCAAGTGATCACAGCGGTAATAACAAAAGGGACTGGAAGGAATTCCAAAAAGATCATTCCAAAATAGCAATGTCTTATTCTTCCTTTTGTTAACATGCACAGTAGGAAACACTTGCTTTTCCTATTTAAAGCTACACTGTTGCAAATTTTGGCCTATTCAGCACAAGTTAAATACTTAAAACCTTCCAGCTGTCATGCCAACAGCTATGGAGAACATTCCTCAGTTTAACAACCATCTTCCTGGCTAAAGTGAAAAAACGGTTTTGGCCTAAGCAGGTCTTGTTTAAAAAGAACATGAATGTAACTACGTGCAAGCCTTTTAAGTGCTAAATGGTTTGGGCCTAGGATATCTGAAGGACCCCACATAAGAGCTTGCCAATCACTCAGATCATTGTAAGAGGCCTTGCTCCATGTTTCTTGGCCCTCAAAGAGGGGTTAGATGACCACACAGGCATGAACTCGCTGAGCAATTGACCCTAGGATTCAAAATTCTTTGCCTTGGCAGACCCATTTGTTTTCTTCTCAACTCACGTTCTGATGGAGAGAAAATAATGTTATTATTCCAAAAGGCATTTGAAAGTGTGTTACTTTAGTGACCTGCTACTTGTTGCTCCTGCACATATAATCAATCTGCAGCTACCTTTTTTACTTTTAAATAATTTTGCTGTTATGTCTTTGGCTTTTTATGCTTGTGGTTTATTGCTAATTTTATGAGAGATCTATTGATTGTGCATAGGTTTTGGTTTTTGCCATCTTGGGTGTCTTATTGATATAATGGTGGAACAGAAATATTTTTGAACAACAACATATACACTGTTTTCAGATACAAAGCAAAGCAAAATGCTGGAAAGCTGCTCTGGCAGCAAGGCATCTTCTCTCCATATAAACACATGTAGGATCCTCCCAACATAATGTGGAATCTTTATATATATATGGAATCTTTAGGCAAATGGAAAAGACTCCTGAGAGTGAACTATTTTTCCTAAAGTAATCTGATTAAGGTAAAATGGGTGGGAGGATATAAACCAGCAAGTAATAATATCCAAGTAATGCCCACTTTCTGATTTTAATATATATATTTCCTTGAAGAAAAGCATATGTTCTGCTGGAAACCTGTAATTGTCTCCTAAATGTAATAAGCGTTTTGATTTTTAATTCAGGAAATGGGCTCAGTTTTTAGCCTATGCAGATCATTAAGCTTGTCTGGATGTAGTAATGCTCCTTTGAACAATGTTCTGCTTATGAAATTAAGATGGCATGACAGAGTTTAAAGGGCAGTCATTGCACAGCTGATGTAATGAAAATCATTCACCTTCAGATGCTATTGAAACACGCTATGGTCCCTTCTTATCCAGCCCTACAACCACTTGTTACACCTACTGCTATTCAAGGTGAAGCATTAATTAGGAGTATAATTTTGGAGCAGAGGTGCTAAATTCTACTTCCCAGTCTATCAAGTCAATATAGTTTTTTTAAAAAACAAAAACATACAACATAACTCCCTAGATCATTATTTCTTATGTAGGCATGAAAGGGAGCAATAACAGGACAGCAATTCAGACAATACTGTAGTGGGCCCCAAGCTTTCCCCACTGCCCTTCCCCAGTCAATCAGTGGGGCTGACAACAAGAAAGCACTTCACAACTTCAGACTCTTATGGGGATGTCAGTATGCAGGCCTCATACATGTGCTGGTGGTCCAAATATACATGTACATATTTGACAAGAAAAAAATTAAAGATGGTTCACTTAAACATGTCTCATTTTTCAATCTGTAATCCAATCTAGCACAACAATTTTTCAGGTTAATAGTAGATTCCCTTTTAATAGTAAGAATGATGAAAGAGGGAGAGAAGGCAGGATTGTTCCCTCTGGCAAGCTGAAATGCTTGTCCAGACAGAACAATCGTCTTAGCACAAGGTTGGATTTCTCCCTATATCTACTAGAAGGCAGGAAGCTGATCAACCAACAACTTGTAAATTCTATCTGTAGGAAACTCAGTTCAATGTTGGTAGAACATTGTATTTGGGGGGGGGGGTCCCAAATTTCAACAAATTCCTCCATTGTCTTGCTGATAATTTCATTGACCAGAAGGTGGAAGAAGCAACAAGGGAGATCGTCTATCTTGCACCTAGACCTCACCAGCATGGAGGAACTGAACGTACAAAATGAAGTACTGGAATCCTTAGGAGCAAGTGATCATGTCCTCTTGGGTTTCATGATACAGAGGCAAGGGAAAGCTGAATGTCGTCAGACATGCCTCCACACTTTAAGCAGGTTGATTTCAATAAGCTTAAGAAACTTCTGGGTAAGATTCCATGGTCAGAAATATTCAAAGAGAAGGGAGTCCAAGAAGGATGGGAGTTTCTTAAAGGTGAAACATTGAAGGCATTAATGCAGACAATTCCAGCAAGAAAGAAAAATGGGAGGCATTTAAAGATACTGGTCTGGCTGCATAAGAAAATTATAGATGAGCTGAGATTTAAGAAAGGCATGTTTAAGAAATGGAAGAAAGGGGAATTCAGGACAGAAGCCAACAGTGAGTAGCCAACAGCTGTAGCGAGAAGGTCAGGTGGGCCAAAGCTCAGAATGAACTCAGACTTGCAAGAGAGGTTAAAAATAATAATAGAATCATAGTATTCTAGAGTTGGAAGGGGCCTCAAGGATCATTTAGTCCAAACCTCCTGCAATGCAGGAATCTTAACTAAAGCATCCACGACAGAAAGCCATACAGTCTCTGCTTAAAAACCTCCAGGGAAGGAGAGTCCACCACCTCTCATGGGAGTCTGTTCTACTGTTGAACAACTCTAACAATGGAACAATCTCATCTGACTTTACCATTTTGCTAGCCAGTGAAAAGAAAATACCGGTAATGCTATTCTCATAGCTTAGAAGGAATATAACAACTGCGGGACATAAATAGTATTTCAAAGCCACAATTTCTTGTTATCATGACTCTTTTTGGCAGAGAGAAAAAAAGCTTTTTCCATGATTCGAACATAGCCTCTCTTTTCTTATTATTCAGTAAGGCTTTAGAAGTTTGCTCTAACTGGACAAAAGAACCAGATGCCATATCAGGATTATCCTTTTGATATTGGCAGTATGTGCCACCAACTTGGTTTCTTAAAATTTCTACATTCCCTATCAAGCCTATTATTTCCCTTGAATCTGTTGATGTATTTGAAACACCTGCAAGGAACTTGAAAATTATCTTAATAGCATATAACACATTTTTATTTTTATCCTATTCTAGCTTTAAGGCCCAGCTAACTATATGATTGTCTTTTAGTGGGGGCTCTCAGTATCATAAATATATTGTTCAAATAGCCCCCAACAACTTTTAAAATGAGGTTTGTTTAAAACTGGAGGAACACATACATCAACCAATATTAGGCTAAACAGCTTAAATTTTACTAGCATTACCAAAGCAATAATATTCACAAGATGAGAAGCCTGCAGAGAGGAAGATATGAGGCAAACACTATATTCCTGTGACTTCTCCTTGAAATAATTGCTTTCAGAAACCTAAGTAGTGCAAAGTTTCCAGGTCAGATCTAGACACTGACTACACAGAGAGAATTCCATCTTATTAACAAGACACGGGGAGATGGATCTAGACTTCCCTTTCCACAAATGAACAGACTACTTCTGCTTGTAGAAAGCACCTATAGCCAGCAAGGGCAAGACTGAAAGATGGAAGGGAGGCATTTTTTACCAAGTCCACCTTACCACTGCAACTCCCAGCATCACTTCCCATGCTGTTATGGGAGACACAGGATCCTACAGGGTAAAGGAGGAACTGGCAAATAACTCACTCCCTCTAAAGTGGGAGAGTCCATGGGTGGAGTTCGGCCAACCTGACATCTGTATACAACCCAAGTTCTACAATAAAGCTTTCCAAATAACCAGCATGGTTATTTGTGCATGTTGCCAACATTAATGGTTTCTATGCTGTTCTTGCCTCCTTTCAGACAGAAAGCTAAAGCAGCTCTACTGGCACCATGCTTCAATTCTATCTCTGCTTAGTACCAAATGAGATTGAACACAGAAAAATGATGAATGCCCATCTACCAGAAATGGAAGAGAAACCTCTTCTCTTTGCTGTGCGTATGATGTCAACATGCTTTCCGTTAGCAATATGGCATCGTATTTGAGCCTAAATAATGGTAACCAAACTTGGATTTGATTGCACAAACGAAAAGCAATGTGCAAAATACAAAACACACAAGAAATTAGCATAGAGAATTCTTTCCTAGAAATTAGACATGAGTGGAGCTTTTAAGTGCTGACTACTCTAGAGGAAAAAGTTTCAGTTCTGTAACCAATTACAGCATACACCCTGCTGTATGCACTTAGGATTCATTCACATCTTGTGAATTTCTAATTAACGTAAGTAGTTCAATGTGTCCCAGAACCCAAATTGCTTTTTCTACTTTAATAAACATCCAGAAATCCCCCTACGACTGGAGGATTATCAGACTGATGAAGGAAAAATCTAGCCACACTGTTCAAATGAACAGTCAAAGTAACCTTAGCGCCAGAGAGATCAACTACCATTAAAGCAAAGAGGAGGAGGACAGAGTTGGAAATTATATTTGTGAACATTTTAATAGAAATAAAAAAATATTCAAACCAAAAGTGCAACTTTTATTCTTTGAGAACAAGTAGTGGAAAATAGCTTGGCATTATAGTAATGCACTTTGCTCCTCTGCATTCTGTAAAAAAAATGGTAAACTCCAAAGGTGTCACTGTGCGACTGAGCCAGACATCCGATATTACAATGGGACTTCACCTTCTTTTCCTCCCCTAGCAACGCCCCCCCCCCATGTGCCTTCAAAATGTATTTGAGGGTAGCGGGATCCTCAGAAGCAGATTTGGAGGTTGCATAAGGGAGGAAAGGAAGGGTAAAGCTTACATGATGAGAGAACTTTTCAGTGGAAGCACCCAGGGTTTGGAATTCCCTTACCCATCAAGTACAACTGGCACTAACTTGATTTGGTTTTAGGCACCTGTTAGAAACTCAGCAATTTATCTAGACTTGTAGTGGGGAAGTGCAGCCAGTGTTGGTTGTGTTGTTGGAGGAACAGTTGGGAATTTTATTTTTGTTCATGTGCTATGAGAGTTATGTATAACATCATTTTTTAAATTATTATGTAACCCGCTCTGGGATCACTGCACTATGAAAATCAAGACAGAAAATTCCATAAAATAGTTTAATTGTAATCTGTATTTTGTCTTGAAGTAATCTTGCAAGAAATTATTACAAATATACAAAATATCCTGCAATGTGTTTTTGAAACCTACCATGACCCATTTGTTGCAGTTCATACTGCAACTTGGAAAAGTACAAAAAACCGCTTTCCCTGTGCAGAGTGTGACAATATTCAAGGAGGATAAGCCACAATGAGGTTATGGCAAGGGCAGCCATAAGGCACATTAGGAACCAATTCTGTTACTTACTGGATTGAATGATTTACAGTGGTACCTTCAGTAACATACGCTTCAGGTTACATACGCTTCAGGTTACAGACTCCGCTAACCCAGAAATAGTACCTCGGGTTAAGAACTTTGCTTCAGGATGAGAACAGAAACCGTGCTCCGGCGGCACGGCAGCAGCAGGAGGCCCCATTAGCTAAAGTGGTGCTTCACGTTAAGAACGGACCTCCGGAATGAATTAAGTACTTAAGCCGAGGTACCACTGTATAAACACACAAACAAACTGACACACAGTCACATTTTGATACCATGGATTCAGGTTTTGGTAAATTTTAAACCACAGTGAAGACTCTAACACACTATGGTGGAAGTTTATTGAAACTGTAGGAAGAGAGAAGTTGTGTTTTAAAACAAGAACAGTCAGTGCTGATGAGATATTGAGCTTCTAAGAAGAAATAGACAGTTGTGAACCTTGCCTTTGGTTCAAGAATGTGAAATCATCAAGAGGTCATAGAGGGACCATATCCACAGGGAACAGCTGAAAACATTTGTGGCGATTTTCTACATTTCTTTCATTCTCTGATTGAACACATTTTTAGACAGATGAATCTAGTCTGCCACGTTTGACATTAAATTAAAGAGCTTCAGCACATCCAGAATACATGCTAATGTTTCATGCTAGACATCTCAATGCAAGGAAGGGCTCTATACAACTAGAGGGCTAAATTAAATGCTACATTAATTGCAATTTACATGTACATTTTAAAGTGAAACACATTAAAAGCTATTATTTGACAATGGAAGGAATCCTCCAACAGCTTCTTAATCCTTCTAAATGTAAATAGCAGCTTCAGAGAGGACATTTTTGTAGAGACCGTGTGAGGAGGGTTATAGAGTTTAATGGCTCCCCTCCTTCTCTGTAATCCTGCTGCTACTATAAACTTAAAAAATAAAAACCTGGATATTAATGGCAACCACACTATTAAATGGTCACATGTAGCTTGTTCCTCATTGGTCAAAGGATATGCAATGCTATATTGTACATATTTTTGTAACAGCACTTTAGAAAAACTCCTATAAATAAATAAAGCAAAATACCATGATTCCAGCTTCAGAGGACTTACCTTGAATGATAGAAACACAGGTCTTTCCCTTTAGGTTACATCAGGGAAAATATAACATAAATAGGAAGTGCTTAAAGGTTCTATCAAGGAACCAAGTTAACATCTGCTTCAGATAACTTTCTATCTACGGTAATCTCTGCAGCCATGTTCTTCACTAAAAACCCTTTAAGTTAGCTTTAACTTAACTACACTTGGTTTTAAGAAGCAAATTCAAGCAAAGGGGGCACAGTCTCCTTATATAGGATACACATGTCTATTTCTGAATATTCTGGTCCACAACAGAGGGTTACCAAAGAAAAGTGATGACTCTTGTCACCAGAGAGGGGTGGCTATTTCAGTCTAGGCTGCAACGTTATGGAAGTAGATTTAACTGTAGACAGAATGTGGAGACACATTGCAAAGAACCAAGGTTATGGAAACGAATTAGTACCATTTTCGAGGAGATGCACACAGCTTTAACAAACAGGAAAGCAGTCCATAGAATTAGCAAGAACTAAACTACGCTTTTGTTGTAAGTTTCCACATTTTTAAATAAATGAATAGCAGCTGTTAAAGGCTGCAAGTGGGAGTGGAGAAAGAGTATAGAGTTCTTCACCCTTCCATGCTACAAAGTTTGTATGAACCTATCTTCTATCCCACAAAACAGAAAGGTGATTTGGTGGTAATCTGGGGAGAAAAAACAATATAAAAAAGGAAAGGATTGACTCTCCACAGCCAGTGCATCTACTCTTCCTCATCTCCTGGTTGCCGCCTCCCCCCCCCAAAAAAATAATAATAAAAAAAAATGCCAGGGGAAAGTCACATGGAACTCTGCATAATGTTTAATTTGGCCCTGAGTGAGGGAGAACACTTCAGAAACAAGGTAATAAATGCTGAATAATTTCAAGTGAAGGACCTAATGTTCTTTACTTTTCATCAGTTGAATGCAAGAGGACGGAGCAGGAATTCCCGTTCCTTAATAAGTCTCTACCGATGAAGTGTTTGGCATGAGAACATTGCCATAACATGACTCTTGCAACTCTTTCTATGGGTGTCTCTGCCCTTTATAGAAAAGATTACTACTGTGAAGAAAAGATAAATTATGGAATATCAATACAGGACAACAGTGACCATTGTTTCTTTGGGCAGCGAGTGAGGGGGAGACTTTGAAATAGCTATTTATTCTCATATTAGCATCCCAGCATGGTATTGAGACATTTGTTCCCAAAGTCTCTCATGTAATACTTTTGGTTGTTTTTGTTAATGGTACAATTTCATCCTCAGCTGCCTCCTAAAATACAGTGACATACACACATTCTTGGGAATAACTGGGTAATTCCACGGAGCTTAGTTTTTAAGCTAACTGGATCCTAACAACACTTTATGTAGAACAAAGCATGCTTGATTCACTTAGCACTGCAGCTGTGTAAGGCTGAGCTGTTAAATCCTGGTGACTAAAGCACAGCAGTAGCCAAATCCCTGCCTTCCACTTAGTTTTGTTCACATGTGGTCCTGAAAACATACAGTACATCCATTACAGTAATACCTCCGCAAACGTCCGCCTTGTCTAGCGTCCATACCAGTGAACGTCCGCGGCAAACCCTGAAGTACCAGAATGGGTTACTTCCGGGTTTGCTGCTTGCGTATGCGCGAAGCGCTAAATCGCAAATGCGCAGAAGCGCAAACTGCTCCACGCACAGATGTAGTGCTTTGCCCTGCATCCTTTTCAGCTAGTGGCCAGGGCTCCAGAACAGATCCTGGCCGCAAGACGAGGTACGACTGTACTTGACTGGCCAATAGGCATCATGTAATTTACCTGCTTAACGAAAATTATGTGCATCATTATTTAATGTAATCTGTAAGGGAATGATCTAATTTTTATTCCCAAGACAACAGTAGTAAACTCTTGGTGCACGTAGGAATTCTCCTGTCTTGACAGCAACCAACATTTCAGTGGTCTCTTGGTGATCCTTCTGACTGGCACACTATGAAGAATGTGTGGCAAATATGTAGCCATGCAAATATCAGGACAGCTTTGATTACAAGTAATGTACAGTGGTGCCTCGCAAGACGAAATTAATTTGTTCTGTGAGTTTTGTCGTCTTGCGATTTTTTTCATCTTGCGAAGCACAATGTCGGAAAAGTTTTGGAAAAGCTTCAAAAATCACCAAAGTCTTCAAAAACCTCAAAAAAGGCTACCACACTGCATGCTATGAGTTGCTCCTCGAAGTCAAGTCGCAACTGTATTAACGGTGTTAAGAAAAAGGAAACAAACTTGCAAGACATTTCCGTCTTGCGAAGCAAGCCCATAGGGAAAATCGTCTTGCGAAGCAGCTTAAAAAACAAAAAACCCTTTCGTCTTGCGGGTTTTTTGTCTTGCGAGGCATTCGTCTTGCGAGGTACCACTGTAGTACAGTACAAAAGAGAAACTGCAAATAGCATTAGCAGATGTTCTGAAAGAGAAAAAAGCAACCGGAATTCACAAGTGGCACACACCTATCTTTTCCTTCAGTTTCTACACACATCTGTGTCTCAAGTTTTAAATAAGTTACACTGAAGACACGTTAATAAGAAGCATCAGTTAACATATGTAAGTTTCATGCTGTTGTTTCTCTTTTTTTACAGTACAGTGGTGCCTCGCAAGACGAAAATAATCCGTTCCGCGAGTCTCTTCGTCTAGCGGTTTTTTCGTCTTGCGAAGCAACCCTATTAGCGGATTAGCGCTATTAGCGGTTTAGCGGCTAAAAGGCTATTAGCAGCTTAGCGGCTTAGAAAAGGGGGGGGAAGCGGGGGAAAATCGCAAGACTCGCAAGACGTTTTCGTCTTGCGAAGCAAGCCCATAGGGAAAATCGTCTTGCGAAGCAACTCAAAAACGGAAAACCCTTTCGTCTAGCGGGTTTTTCATCTTGCGAGGCATTCGTCTTGCGGGGCAGCACTGTATTTTTCATATTTACTCAGGAGCAAGTTTGATCAAGTTCAATGTGGCTTACTCCTAGGTGAGTGGTACAAGGCAGCTACAAATGAAAAATATAAAACCTCTCCTCCATAGCCAAGGTTTCCCGTTCAACCCATGTTTCATATATCCAAAGCAGTCCATGTTTGAGTTTACGTGTTCTAGCTATTTTATGGTATTTCCCCTCTCTGTAAATTAAGTGTAAATAGTACAGGTTTATAATCTCAGATGACAAATATTAAACCTTTCTCCCCCTCACCAACCCTACCACTTGCTTGATTTCATTCCACCACCATAAAATGTGCCTATGATCTAAAGAACTATTGTGCACTTTACATTTTGCAGCATTTCTTCAAGCTAGTCCCCTTCAAGACAATATCCCCACCTAGACAGCATCCTAAAAAGCAGAGACATCACCTTGCCAACAAAGGTACATATAGTTAAAGCTATGGTTTTCCCAGTAGTGATGTATGGAAGTGAGAGCTGGACCGTAAAGAAGGCTGGTCACCGAAGAATTGATGCTTTTGAATTATGGTGCTGGAGGAGACTCTTGAGAGTCCCATGGACTGCAAGAAGATCAAACGTATCCATTCTTCAGGAAATCAGCCCTGAGTGCTCACTGGAAGGACAGATCGTGAAGCTGAGGCTCCAATACTTTGGCCACCTCATGAGAAGAGAAGACTCCCTGGAAAAGACCCTGATGTTGGGAAAGATGGAGGGCACAAGGAGAAGGGGACGACAGAGGACGAAATGGTTGGACAGTGTTCTCAAAGCTACCAGCATGAATTTGACCAAACTGTGGGAGGCAGTGGAAGACAGGAGTGCCTGGCGTTCTCTGGTCCATGGGGTCACGAAGAGTCGGACACGACTGAACGACTAAACAACAACAACAGTCCCTATCTGTCCCCATAGTATACTAGAGGAGGGTGCAGTACTACCTGGTAGATTCTCATGAATTACCTCTAGCTACTTTAGAGGACACCTTGCCAGAACTACTAAAGTAAAGCAATTTAGCCATTGACAAGCTGAGCAACCATGAGTCTTGCAGGGCTCAATGTAGATCAATCTACTGTATGGCTGTGTAATTACTATCTTAAAACGCAGCTAGCTCAATCTTTTTCTCAATATGGATTGATGCTGGTGGGGGGGGTGCATCAAAATGCAGCATTCCATCAGAAGCAACATGATAGATATGGATTGTGGCCATCATATGAACACTGCTTTACAAACCAGCATTGGGAGTACTTTGGGTGCAGTACCTTGGGTAAACAGAAATGTGTACAGAGCCAACTTTTAAAAACCTAATTATTCTTTTTATTGACACTGGTAGAGCCATTTCAACTAAACAATTTGTGCTGTGTAGCTTAAGAAAGCTACTGGAGGAATGAAACAGTGATGCAATTTGGACATAAATTCAAGTTGATGTTGACACCTGCGAAAATATGTACGTGTGCATTCTGAACTATTTCTATTATAGTTGTTTTCTTAAATCCACCTCAAATAACTCACAAAATGTGTTCTTCCCCACTCTTTGGGGCTTACCTGCCTGGGAGTGTTGGTTCAGACTGTTTTCAGACTCCTGCTGGTTCAGCTCTTAGAACAAACCCCAAGCTTAGCACATCAAGATTGACACAGAATACTGAACCACATTTAGAACTGAGTGAGAACAGACACACCCTGCTCCTACTCTTCATAAGAAATTGCAACAAAACAAACTTCAGTGCCCTACACCATTTCTAACCAAACCAGGTTTACAAGAAATATTGCTTCACTTAATCATCATCATCTAGCTTTAGGGAACATTAATACAGGATTAGAAGTATCCCACGCTGTATGGAATTATTTTCCATACAACATTAAAGAACCAGGCTGCATAAATTGGAGTCAATGAGAACCTTTTTCTTCATCAACATGAAGCCATTCACCTCAAATACAGAAAACTGAATGGATCTTCTGTCTTTCACAAGTTCACTGGTGCAGCATACAATTTGTTAATAAGCTGACCATACTGGTAAAATGAATATGAAATTGTCCTACAGCATTGCACAATTGCAACAGCTTTGATTGCAAAAAAAATCTATTGTGGACCTCAGCCAAATATGATGCTGGGGTTTAGGGACATCCAAACTTTAATTTTTTTTTATGTTTTCAGACTGAACTGTGTTTCAAACTATTGTAGAAACAAGGAACAGGAAACTAGTAACCAACTTCCACACTGTTTGCCACTAGCTTCAGTGGAACTGGGGCAAGCACTTCCAGTAATCAACAGGAATTGCACTCTAAGTGCAAAAAGACTTGAACTTTTCAATCATTTGAGGAGCAACCATTTCCAGCTACCTCCAAACAAAGCAACTGCAACATGTGTTTCACTTTACTTTTTTATTCACTGCACATTTTGCTTGCAAAAGTATGTTCTATTTGTGGATACTTCTAGGCTTCATCCGATGCCGCATCAGGTTCAGTTGCTACATCCTGTTCAAAAGTATACAAAACCACAAAAGTGTAACCAGGAGGCTAAGAACCAAGAAAAAAACTCTTTTGTGCATGCTAAGACACATTTATCAAATGAAAGATAAAGAGACACTTCAAAGTGTTGCACTGTGTTAAGAAATCGTGACAAAGCTGTTTCAAGTGGCAGATCAGTTTAGTAGAGGGAATGTAGGGCCACTTCAAACATTTTAAATACAGCAATACTATACTTATGGGTGAATGGCAAATTTCCATGTGCGCACTCCACTCCACAACACAATATACAGTGGTACCTTGGGTTAAGTATTTAATTTGTTCTGGAGGTGTGTTCTTAACCTGAAACTGTTCTTAACCTGAAGCACCACTTTAGCTAATGGGGCCCCCTGCTGCCGCCATGCCACCGCTGCACTATTTCTGTTCTCATCCTGAAGCAAAGTTCTTAACCCGAGATACTATTTCTGGGTTAGCGGAGTCTGTAACCTGAAGCGTATGTAACCCGAGGTACCACTGGAAAGATGAGACATATACATGTACCCTCATTACTTGCATACCTCTGATCTCTGTGTTACTAAACAATAAATTGAAGCAGGGATACTTGTAATATCATATGGGAAGCGGAGTGTATGTCCAGCCCCACCACAGCTACAAGATTGCTACATTTTTAAATGTCTGAATTGATGCAAATATCCTCATAACAAAAGTATTCACAATCTGCACTTTTGCTTTAGTCCAATCCTACAAATGTCAGCTCAAAATTAAACTCCAGTAAGTTCAATGGGGCTTACTTCCTGGTAAATGTTTATAGAAAAGCAGCCTGCTTCAGGATGCATTCACGTGTTACAACATGCAAAGTAAGCAAACATGCAAGTGAACCAACGCTTTTGCATTCACTGTATGCTGGAACATGCAAAAGCCAACCTGAGAAAGCACAAGTCTGTAAACCAAAATGTACATGACCAGTTGTGGCCAGGCCCAGACCAAGACATGCTGCTGCTACAAGTCACGTGCACCCATGGCCAGCCACGTTATTTGGGCATTTTAAGCAGAAAATCCGACAATCATCTCTCCCCCTCACTAGCAGTAAAAATACAACAAATTAAATAATTTATCCATTTGCTGCCTTTTTATGACATTCAAAAGCAGCTGCCTGAGGAAGTTATCTCACCATGCCTAATGGTAGGGTTGTCCTTGGTTGCAACAGTAGGAATCAAAAGTCAATTACAACCAATGACTTCACCTCTGAAGACAACAGTGTTCATGTTACAATCACAAGACCCATTATATACAAACAGGCAGCATTCGAAACTCCCATTGTTCTAGGCACATTTTGCGACTGGGAATTTCATTAGCGTGAGAAATTGCTGAGCTCAGGGTGCAGTACTGTGCCTACGATTTCAAATTAAAACTGCCACTGCTGACGCTGAGGGTGTGGGAGGAGAAATTCCTGCCGGCTTGACTTCCAAGAAATCACTGCAGCATCAGGCAAGCTGATAGGTTCTGCCTCTAAGCTGGCTTTACAGAAAGGCAGCAGTTTGAGGGACCCTCATAAGAATATCAAGGGGGCACGCAGGGGAATCATGGCTTTGTTTTTTGCAGTCTTCAGACGAGGACTAGATCATGTGAAAAATGAACATAAGATTTTAGCTGCAGTTCATTCATTTTAAGCTTTGTATTCTTGTTATACAAAGTGTGCCTAGCCATTCCATTGTGGTGCCCATAACCTAGGTTTAAGGTGCCATTTACCTCCTAGCTTTTATATCTCAGTTTCTAACACTGCAAACAGGTTACCCAGCGAAGTTGCCCCACTCACACAAGGACTTCTGCTTGCACATCAGGACTTACCCTCTCCCCACATGCCACCATCCAAATCTGCTCAGAATGGTTGGGGGAAACCACAGAACAAATCTGGGAGGCACGTGTGGGGAAGAGAAGTTGGCGAAGTTCTGTTGCACAGGTGAAAGACCTTGTGCAAACAAAATGACTGTTGGATACAACCCAATCAATTTGTTACATGAAAGTAGTAATTATCACATGGCAAACATGGTTATGGAAGCAACTGAAAAGCTTCAGAGAAAAGTTGCATAAGAATAGTCAGGTTATTTCAATTCTTATATAACTGCTAGAACCCTATGGAAGGGTCATGCCCCCTACTACTACTTATTGGCTACCTCAAGAAAAAATTGAGGCTTTCTCACTAAAACTGCCTCTGCATATTTTTCCATGATCCTCAGTCAGCCCGCCTTATTCAGGAAGGTTCCCTTGCCCTCAGGACAGATTTTTCAGAATGCTCAGAAAGAATGAGAAAAGTCACCCTCTGTCCACTCCTTCCTCTGACACTTCTCAGGATCTAAACAAAAAAGTTTACATTAAAACCTTATTCTATTCCAATTCTTTCAACAGAGATACACTACCCCCCACAAAAACACTTTTATATATTGTAGACATCATGAAGGTATCATTGTCTCATGGATTAGGAGGAGTATGGAAAGCTACAAGCTACAGCATGTAAGACTTAAGTGCAAACTTAAGCGACTGCACACTCCAAAGTGAGAATAATCACTTTATTGAGAATGAGTCAGACACATATACACACAGTGAACATGAAAATAATAGGATGACAAATCCACTTCAGTGGCAAATTGTTTCTTTTTCTGCAGAAATCCAATTTGCTTTAGTGTCAGTGAAATGAGTATCTCTCTGTTGATGTTACGCTTAATGGTGGAAACATTCCACACTTTGGAAATGGGTGCATTAAAACAGTATGTTGTCTAATGCACCAAGATTAAAACAATACTAACTATGCAGCTGAGTGCAAGTTTCTCCTGCATCCCGAAAAGACCAGATTTCCAATTATGTTGAAGAAAAAGTAGTGAAAGTGACCACCAAGGGAAATAAAATGTTGCTAATATTTTCTCTGCCTCCCATATAATTCAGCCAAGAGCTTTAATGATGTTAACATTAACAAATGGCACAAACAGAAAAGGTATTGCTAAAACTGAAACTACACCTGGAGAACCAGCTGCAATGCTTGAAGATTCTCTATGCATCACTAGTAAATCTGAAAACAAGGCTCATACATGAAACTGTAGTTTGATGGTGTCCCCTTCCTAACACATCCACATATATCACAGGAATTTTCCTTTAATGGACAGCTGGGGGGGGGGGTTAAACTGCAACCCCAAATGGCACAGTGTGTTCTTCTAAGAGCACAGAATAGCACCACTCTACAGTTTAATATCAGGGGTGATACTGAGAATATGTTCTTAGGGAGCATCTGATCTAAGTGCCTGGCATCCATTGGCACAATTCAAACTATTTCAGGATAATGCATGACACTAACACAGTTGTCTCCATCCCCCAACACTCCTTCCACCTGAGAAACTGTGATTGTAGACAGATTGTAGATTGCGATTTCTCCCTCTACCCCCAATGTCAGCCACTACACTGTAGGAGTTTGATTATCAGGAATGTGTTGCTTCCCCGCCCCCCACTTCTCTATTTCATAGAACTGGAAAAGATTAAAGCCCAATCTCCTTGCCACAAGAAATGCCAACCAAGGGGAGCATAGTGGTTCTTCACCTTTTCCTCATTTATATCAGATCCACAGCAGCTAATGCTGTGCAGGACCCCCATCTGTTCTGTTCATGACGTGCTACTCTATCACCTTCCCTTTTATATACTCCAACTCCATTATTCTGCTTTCAGCTTTTTCTTTCCTTTAATCCTGTTATCTGGATGAAGACTTTGGTCCAGCCCCTTCTCCTGGGCTGTGTTTGGAGATTCTGCTTCATACCAGCATACAGAGGGCAGAATCTAAGGTGACATGATGGTCTGGTACAAGAATGCCAATTTTTAAAACCAAGTGACTATCAAGAATGGAAGATTAATGAACAGCCCATCAGTTTACCTCTCTAAGCCACAAATTGAATGCATTGTGTTAATATTTCATTGACCTCACTAGGTCCTTTGTACTCATCTTAGATGGTGCTACATAAAGAAGTTGCAGTACAATCCTATACATGTTTATTCAGAACACCCAGGAAACTAGGTACAGTATAGGTTTGCAATTTCAAACACATTTGGTAACATCAAATGCCCTGTAAGTGAAAAGACACCTATCTAAGCAATGGGACTTCTCTTTCTCTCCATGCAACCCTGCAATCTGAGCAAATGTTGGGGAAGACAGAGGGAGAGGAAGTCCAATACACAGGCCTTGCACTAATAGGACAACTTTGTTGAATATAACACAGTGTTGTCATCTAACTTCAGATGAAGCAGTGCCTCTGCTGCAGTGGAATAGGCCCTCATAATGGGAACTAGGAAGTGAATTAAACTAAATGAAATGGGATGTATCACAGATGCAGGTTGAAAAGACATCATTTCCTTGCCATCATCAAAAGCACAATCCAAGCATCACAGGTGATGCAGTTATAAAACATCACAGGTGAATCCTGCTGAGATGGTTCAGGCTAGAAAGAAAGGTTCTGAAAATCATGAAGTTATTTTGGTGGGTTTTTAATAACAGATTTGCATTAACTGCAGTACATTCTAGCTCTCTCTGCCACATAAACTCTTTCTCCCCTATACCAATTTCTAACAATATTTCCTTCAGTAGAAGAGAACTTACTTTCTACTATTTCACTGTATAGCTGGCCCTCCCACAAAACATCAGCTAACTTTTTAACTTAACTTTATTTTCAATTAAAATCCTCTAGATTTTAACATCTGCTCCTGTAATCTTCCATTCACAGTACACAAGGCTCTTTATACCTAACATTTATTGAACTAGGGAGAGATTAATAGTAACACATAATGTAGGAAAAAACTTGTCACCTGGAGAAAGTATCACATGTTATTTATGCAGAGAGAATTCTGTTTTGTATATTCTATAGGACTCTTAAACAAATCTCATGACATTATCATTGAAGGAAGTCTGCTCAATACGTTTTTTTGCAATGGTGTTAAATATTATTGTCAAATACCTCTATAAGACACACAGCTTTTCAAAAGGTGCTAAAAGTACATATCTCTAGTCCCAAATGAAATTGAGGCAGTACAAGTGTTCTTTTAGATAACAGAGGACAATGATACAACAGCAAATATGTTACTTTTCAAAATGAGAAGTTGGAATTCCAACCCCATGAATCTGATACCATAATCCTGACAGAGGCAGATTTAGGGGAGAGCAGCTGGTTCAGTTGCACTGAGCATGGAGCCTCAGGGGCACCACAACTATGATGTAGAATGGAAGGTGCAGGGGGCCAAATGTTGGTGTTGCACAGGGTACTGCTGAAATTTGAGACCCCAAGGTTTGCCACTGACACTGATCTCTACTCTAACATTGCATTTGTTCTCAGATTACTTGCAATTCTTATATATACGTGCACCTTTATTGGCAATCACCCAAACAAATCTCTGTGCACACCACTTCAAGATACCATTCACAAAGAACTGAAACTACTTATTCCCTTTATCTCCATTGGTGATAACTGAAGAAAAGCACTGTTCAAATGGATATATACACTTTTCTCTTTCTTCATTTGTATTCACTCTTCTGTGTGTGAGCAGTACAGAGATGAAATAATTATGCCTGGATAATTTCTGCATGAGTACTTAATGTGCTTTGCCAATATTTTCTGTGAAAGTAGCCTAGGAATTACCCTGCGGCATGATTAAGTACCTCATATTTGCACGTTTATAAGACCTAAGTAATATGAAGGCCTAAGTACTGCATTGTGTAATTTATGTTATCATGGTTGTAGTTTTGACTGTTCTTTAGCACCAAGAGAATAAATCTCACAACCTTTCTCCCTACTGCAGCAGATGAGGAATCACTTAGAAACAGTGGAAAAGGCAACAATGATTGCCACTGCCAGATATACAGTGCTTCCCAGATTTCAACAGAATGCCATTTAAAAGCAACTCTGAAATATGCTACCAATCACCTTCTCAGGCAGGAATGGTGTTAATACACAGGGGTGGCTAATTCATGAAACTCCAGAAGTTGTTGAACTCCAGCTCTCATCAGCGACAGGAAACATAGCCAATAGTCAGGGATGGTTGAAGTTGTAGCCTGTCATCATTTGGAGAGTGACAGGTTTCCCATCACTGCACTTAATACTCTGTGTGGCTCATAGAACCACAGAGGTCTGGCACCTAGGGTATTTGACTTGGGGCATTGGCAGGGAGAGACACCAATCCTTGCACAGCAGCAAAGCTCACTGAATGACTTTGTAGAAATAGCTCCCTAACCCTACCTGCGGATTTGTCAGGAGGATTTCTTTAAAAGCATACTATGCATGCTTGGAAGAGGAAGGGGGTCAAAATTAATAAACAGAAGTAAAAACCAACATCATGAGGCCTGCCTAAGCCAGATTCAGTTCTTGCCAAATGATACTTTTATTCTGAAGGGAGAGATCAGATAAATCAGCCAACTTTCAAGCGCAGCACTGATCAGTTCTGTTAACATTTGAACTATATCTGACATTACTTCTTACTCTTGCATTTACTTTGTACATTATGTACAGAGGAACATTTCAATAAAAAGTGTATAAATAGTGGAAACAGTGTGGGATCATTTATCAGAATTCAGGCAACTCCTCTCTCATGCACATGTGACTTGTGCATGCTGTTTTTGGCATCAATAGGGGGCAGGGTGGGGACAGAATGGGGGAATCCTCACTTGCATGCACCCCAGTGATGTGTGCAGTGGCTGGGAAAGGAACCCCTGCATAACTGGCAATTCCCACGTATAGCAAACGGATTTCAGAAGTCAGGCTTTCATAACAAAATAAAGTAAATGCAATGTTTTCTTTTAATGGAAGTGAAACACATAAGAAGAAGAAGAATTTGGATTTGATATCCTGCTTTATCACTACCACTCAAAGCGGCTAACATTCTCCTTTCCCTTCCTCCCCCACAACAAACACTCTGTGAGGTGAGTGGGGCTGAGAGACTTCAGAGAAGTGTGACTAGCCCAAGGTCACCCAGCAGCTGCATGTGAAGGAGCAGGGAAGCGAACCCGGTTCCCCAGATTATGAATCTATCGCTCCTAACCACTACACCACACAATTTTGCCCTATGCAACCAGCCATAAGAAGACGACAGTTGAAGCCACTGGCCCTCAGAAGTGAAGAGCTCCATGCTAATAAAAAGCAAGCAGAAAAGATTTGGCTCCAGGCACCCTCTGGATGAGCCTCTATTAAGAATTAATTTGGTTGAAGACACAAATGTACCAGTAACTTAGAGAGCATCAAGAACACAGCTTTAGTTGTAGAAAATTCAGTTGGCAAGTTTGGCCTCAATCCTGAATCTCTAAATTCTGTGAGAATGAAGAGTGCCCTGTCACAAGATTTTGTAGTTTAATCCTTTTGCACTGTCAAGTCAGTGGGTGACCTTTCATTCAGCAAAGAGACTCTACAGGAAGGAGTTAAGAAGAGTCAGATATCATATAAAAAATAAGAAATGAGGAACTAGCTAAATTTAGATAAGCTAAAACATCTCCAGAGCTGCAGTTCATGTAGCTGTAGCAGTTCCTGCAACTATTTTTATCAGATATGTAGCCAAATATTTCCACTTCCTATAGCCCTCTCTAGTATGAAGCATGCAACATGTGATTTAGGTGGAACTAATAACTTGTGTTACATAAACCACCTCCAATATTTAAGCCTTACACTCAAGAGCCTAACATTCGCAGACAAACTAGCTCAAAAACTATTCATCCTGAAGCACTTACGCACTGCAAGCATGTAGGACTGAATGAACAGAAAACTAAATGTTATTCACTGTTGTCTGCACTCCACATATACCATAGTAGTTTGGCAAGTCATAGTTTATGACCTCCCAAGTCTATATTGAGAATTTACACAGCAAGCTTAGATAGCCAAAAGGACAGTGTTACTAGCTTCTAGTCACTAAACCCCCCCAAAATAATGAATGTGGAAAGATGACAGCAGGCAGGCAACATTTATATTGAAGTATTG
Source organism: Podarcis muralis (assembly GCF_964188315.1). Classification (NCBI taxonomy): domain Eukaryota; kingdom Metazoa; phylum Chordata; class Lepidosauria; order Squamata; family Lacertidae; genus Podarcis; species Podarcis muralis. The sequence goes on from NC_135655.1 coordinate 77,408,113, forward strand.
AAAACCAATGCAGCAGTTTTAATTCCTCCAAAACATCTGGTTTCAAAGGGAAAATATAAGACATTTAATTACATGCCTTCAGAAAAGTTAAGAAATTGCATGCACTGTTGATCATGTTACTATTCAACATAAGTAAAACTAAACTAAACCTCCTACATAAACACATTCACCAGCTGCCATCTCAAACTTCTTAGAGCCCGGCCTTTGGGAGCAACTAAGAGACAGGCGTTATGTAGTTGTGAGCAAGCCACTGAGAAGTCCTGTCTCCGCAACCAGCAGAGATGAAATAATCAAAGAGGACATTCTTGGTTGATCTGAGAGAGAACAACAGGAGATAACAGTTGTTCCCTAAAGAAGGAAGAGGTTAAGCCATCCAGGCACAATTTTGTAGCCATCTGTTACTTCCCTAGTTTCAGTAAAGTCAAAATCAAAAATGCTATCAGAATGTATACTGATATTCATATTGGGGTTTTTGTTTTTGTTTTATGATGTATTTTGTATTCTCATTCTGTATTTTTTTGTTCTGTGATTTTCAGATATATGAATTTAATAATAAAAATAAAAAGTGTACAAACAAGAAGGAATTTGTATAATTTCAGATCAATGGAGGCAGATTCAGAAGTTCACAGATCCACACGACTGAAAAAAAAGTCCTGTGCATAGCTGATGATGTTGCTATCCATTACACAGTACAACCTCAATCTTCACCATCCTCTCCCACCAAAGCCTGTGTCTTAGAGGGCTGGAAGTGGCTTGAGTTCATGCACCAAGTCCCAGTCCAATCATAACTCAATTACAGAATTGTATAGTATTTTTTCACCATATTAGCTACAGAATTCACCCAGCGGAGTGGGAGCAGCATCTATCTAGCACAACGAAAGAGTCAGAATTCCCCCCCCCCCCCATGATCTGTGAACAGCATGTTGGCTTTATCCCTGAAGCTCTATGAACATGACATTTGTTTAACAAGCTCCAGAGCTATGATCTTAACAAGTTTCTAGTCTGATGTACTTTAGAACTGGAAATGTTCAAGAATTCCCACATGTCAAGCTCTAAATTGAAATACCAAACTACAGCAGTAGTTAGACCCAGTGAGAGAGCTTCAGCAGTTGGAAAGCAGGGCACATTTCCCATTAGTTCAGTAGCTGACTGAAATTTATGTGTAGAGTTGGCTTTGTCCCTCTTGTCTCCTGATTTTCTAAGGAATAGATTAATAATTTTTAATATATAAAGAGAGGGAAACTGGGTGGTGGGGAAGAGAGAGAGACCAGTTTTCCTTTTTGAACAACAGGGCAGAAACAACCTGGAGGGGAGCTAGACTGAGCAGTACGTTATACAGGAGTATATTTGGCAGTAGCTAGACCTGCATTAAATGATGGTGTTAACATCAAGGAAAACTGGCTCGAAAAATAAGGCTGGGTTCTGTCCATCCAGAACCACAATCAAGACTATATTCCTTTGTTTTGTCTGAAGAAATTTTGTATAGACGATAACTCCATCTGGGATTTATATATCCTTTGGGCCTCTTGCAATGGATACCACATGCTTCAAGGACAATTTCCCTGGATTAAAGCCAAGTAACTTCCAAAACAGGGAAACTCTGTGCTGCACTAAAAGGAATGAGTGCTTAATCTGCTCAACAGTGGAGGGTCCTGCTGGTTCATGTGTACACCCTTGTCAAGACTAAGTATTTGCTTTAGGTGAAAGCTATTAATGGTTTGCAAAAGGGCTAGAATAAAATTCTAAATCAAATTATTCTGACAAAGAGAAGAATGCTCCACTTTTATTTCCAGGACTAAGACAATGCTTTTAAATTTTTACATTTCCTAACTCCTCTGGAATAGTCAAACTGCCACAAAAGACTAGCAATTACAAATGTGCAGAGGGAAGATGTATAGTTGTGCTGTGTGTTACTCTAACTCCCATTTATTATGGGAAAAATATAGCTAATTGCTCTATGTATTTATGCAATTCAAGACTTCATAGTATTGTGGATTCATAAGGACATTCACAGTAAATCCAAGTCAGGCATTCTCTCAATGCTTATTTTCTTAAAGCCATTTCCCTTAAATATCTGCTAGTCATGTAAAATACACTCATGTATTTAATTTCTTTATTTCTTAAAACTCCGAAAAACCCTCCTTTTCATTACTAAAAATAATTGTCAACTGAACTGTGGATTCATAATTCAATAAATTCAATGCCAGTATTTTTTTCAAAGCTAACACTTATACCCAAACTCAGGTTTCACAAATTCCTTCACAGAAAAGAGCTCTCAGTTATCCTCTATTAACACCAGACCACAAGCAGGCAGATAATACTTGAGTGCAAGTATTAACTTCATCCTGAAAATAAGTCTTGTATCATTCAGACTACAGTGCCATTAATAGAATTAGCAGACACTTTAAAAACACACACACAAAAAACTGTTGTACAGATTTAGCACTTCAGGCTGATATTTGCTGGAATCGTGTCAACTATGCTCATATCCTTATTACTCATTTTTGTGGATAGTTTTAAATATGTTATAAAACCAGGGCAGAAACAAAGGAAACAAAAGAAGACATGCTGCCCAAATCCATTAGTACACTTTTAGGAATAAGTAAACTTTAGGAATATGTTCAACCTTTACTGAACTAAAACAAAATTTCAAGCAGTGCTGGGCTTGGAACAGTGGGAAGTGTGTTGCTCATCCCCAGTGGTGCCAGAGTCACTGTCTAACAGGTACTTGTAACACTAGTAATACAGATTTATGTGGAGCAGTGCTGATAGTTATTTTAATAACTTTGTTTCTGGTCTCAACTGCCTCCCAAGATACTGATTTATATATATATTATAGGGTGAAATCCATTTATTGCAATACATGGTACAGTATTCATCTAAATAGTTGTGTTAGCACAAGGAATAGCACCAGGATTTCCTCACTTTCCTCTCCCTGCACATGCCCCACACAATCCCCAAATCTGCTCTGGAGAGTTAGAAAACCCCCAGAACAGATTTTGTAAGGTGAGGGGAAAGAGATGGAGAGAACATCCTGTCACATAAGGAGAAATTATTGCGCTGGCCTAACATTCTCAATAGCAGTACTTTGGATAGAACCCAAGGGATCTAACTTTGAGTAGGTCTAAGTTGAATATATCACCCACTCATGATTATTATTACTATTGCCAGGGATCATCACACAACAGGAAAAAATACAATTGCACCCCATACAATTAGAGGGCAAGGAGGCTTCCACATCTCTGAAATTTTCTCATCTAAAGAAGCCTCTATCAGTGAGAAGCATGAAGCTAATATATTGGCTTCTGTACCACTTTGGATGCAGAAACCAAGCAAAGATAGTTGTAGGGAGCTGTAATGTCATGTATTTGTCAGAAACACAAGGCCACAAAGGGTCCACCATTGCAAGAGCTCCGCTGTTCTTATTATGCACAGCCAGAGCCGGCATCACCGTAAGGCACACTGAGGTAACTGCCTCAGGTGGCAGGATCCCAACGGAGTCCAGGTGTGGCAGTTCCCGCAGCTGTGCCTGCCTGCCACTGAGCTCACACACTGCCATCGCCAGGGAAGGGAGGAGAAGCAGTGGCGAGCTCTTGCTGTTGCTCCAGCAACAGGAGAGGGTGGGAGGCACCCATGGCTGCACTGAAGTTCCACAGGCACCAGCAAAGCAAGGAGAGGCAACAGCAGCACCCTGGCTTCAGTGGGGAAGCGGCAGCAACTTCCCATTTCACCTCGGGTGGCAAAAATGGGGCAGTCATCCCCTGTGCACAGTGCATCAAGAGCATTCGGAAGCAGCATGAGAGTATTCTTGGCTGACATAGCTTTTCTTATCGAGATTTAAAAACCCCACTGAGTGCACCTTTACCAAGGTTCCCAAGAATCTCGGATATGACACTCCTCATGCATGTAAATTGTTGCAGCATCCACACGTTACTGTCACCCAAATGTCAACCTGTATCCCCCCACAGTTTAATCCAATTTATCCTTTCAATGGGAAATCTGATGTTGGGGGGGAGGGGGGAGTTGCTAACAACCTGGTCTGTTTGCAGTATTAAGCCTTCATTTGGAAGGATCCTAAAAAGATAACCATGACCTATAAAATGAACACAAAACTCGTACAAAAATTGAAGACAATGCCTTTTAATAAAACTTCTAGTAATGAGATAACAAACTTTCACCAGCATTTGCTGATCCAGCAAGATACCTCACCACAACCATTTCGAATGCCTCATTCTTTGGGACCATTTTTCTTAACCAAGCTGCTAATGATTAGGAGCCTCATTCATTCATTTTTGAACAACAGAGACTGGCAATAGGGTAGCAGTCTTTTATTATTACTCCTACCTGTGAAAGAAGTCCAGAGAGAGGACTCTGTGCAGAATAATCCATGTTCTAACTCATGTATGTGCACATGCTGTGATGTAAAAGGCAATTTCTACAAACAAGCAGCTTGTCTCCAACAGTAAAACCAATCGAGACAGTGGTCTACCAGGAATGTTATGACATCAAAATGATTATTGCTTTCCTCCAATTACATTTCCTTCTACAGAAAGCAGCATTTCTATATAAATCAAGCATATAACAGAGGTTATAAAGCTGCATCACATAATGCAAAAGGAAGCTGCAAGTCCAAAGGCAGAGGAGTCGCCATATATGTACAGAGGCAACAGCATGATAAGAGTAAGCTAATCCCTTCAAAGTCCCCTGCCACATTTACAGTTCATCATTTACAGTAATTCATGTAACTGGTTTTGACTTCAGAACTCCTAGTGACAGAAAACACACATATTATGCAGTAATTACCTAATGCCTCTTAATCCAATATTGTCCAAGCAAAATGGATCCAAAGTGCTCACGGCTACTTAGAGTTCAAAGAGTTCCTTCATTAAACATAAAGCTATTTTTTGTGATTTGAAAACATCAGAGAAACATTACCCAGGTATAGTTATCACCATGCACAATAAAAGTAAGAAGATGTAGGAAATGCTCTGATGCATCAGAATAAAAACATATGCACATAAATCGATAAGGTCTTCCACATGAACAAGGCAGGGAAGATAAAAGGGAACAAGAAGATTGCTAGGATGTTAATGGAATGAAGCCTGCACAATTTTTCAAAACCAATTGCCAAGAATACTTTTGCACAGCAGGGATGACTACTTAAGAAGTTGGGGAAATGATTAAATGCAGAATCCATTATCAAAACGAAAGGTAAGAAAACACAAAGCAGAACACTCAGCAACATGTAGTAGACTTTTGGCTAATGAGAATTGCCACTACAAATGCCAACCAAAATCCAGTAGCTTGGGGTAAATAAGTGCACAGCCCCAAAGCAATGTTGTTATGAAAGGAAATATGTTTGATGACCTCATAATCAAAGAGATGTGTATGAATTCACACAGCTAGATGTATGCATGTGGACTGCTTCACACACTCAAAACTTTTAAGACCCCATACAAAGTAAGTCTCAAAATGTGTGAAATCAATGCAATATATTCACACTTGTCTCACAGATCCGCACAACCAAAATTCACTAGATTATGCCAGAGTATTTGGTACCTATCCTATTACTGTGTATTGCACTCCATGTTTTTAAGGATTTAATTAATAAATAACCCTTGGCTCATGAGCTCAAATATTCCATATAATTACCTCCAGTGCTTATTCCATTATTAAAGTACGGTAATAATGTATCAAAAAGACTTCAGTCACAATAAAGTATGTGGGATGTCCTCAACACAAATGTTCTCTTAAATGTCCTCAATGTGTTTCCCCTCCAATTTACAAGCTTTGCCTACCCTGGTTTATACAATTCTTAATTATTTGAGACCATACTGCAACAGTGCCCTGTATTAAAATGGTTTGCAGTGGATGAGTACCATTATTTGTGAATAGTTTTTTCTATGCAACTATTCCAACCACAGAAAAAAGAACTGTATAATGTAAGTTCCATTACTTAGCAATGTCTCAACTAAAGCCAGAGCCTACTATTAGTCAAAGGAAGAAATGAAAGCCCCACTAAGCATCGAAATAGACAATGAGCCATTTTAAAGTTTCCACTGCTTGAATGTATGTATTCATACTGGCTTGGACTTTTCTGGCACAGAGACAAACACCTGGACCAAGCCCTCTCACATAGCAGGAGGGTTTGATTACCCATTGATGTTTGCTGGTCTTTGCAAAAAGGTAACGAATAACAATTCACCTATGGCTGTAGCAATGTGCTTTACATGGAACCCTGCACATTTGAGGGAAACTGTCACTACATATTATTTTCTGGGTGTTCAGAGAAGAGAATGCAGTCTCTTTTTTCTTATGCTCTGAAAACCCCATTCATGCCTTCCCTTCAAGAGAAAATTAGCAGGTTATACTTCTGCTTTCTCATCTACCCCTGACAAATCATTCCTGTAATAAGAATTTAATAAACTCAGTACAACCCCTTCTAGATGTGCCAACTACAGCACAGAAAAGGTCACAACTCGACGGGAAAAACTATAGCTCCTTCTAGCTGTCTCCTCCTCGCTCATGCTGCGTGTAGTCACAAGCATCTACTTAAGAAAAGAGCAGTTCGTCCCTGAACATCATCTGCCTTTCGTCCATTCATAGCCTCTCGGGACAATAATACAATGAACTTATATGTATTCTTTACCCCCAATGCCGGGCTTCTTTCCACTCTCCACAGCCCAAGCCAGATGAGACCTACCCACAATCCCACAAAAGCTCTCCAAGCCCCAGGACTGCGCTCCACATGCACAATAGCACAACACACCCAATTCCCCAAGTCCGCCAACATCCAGATAACACAAATTCCATCCTCCCACTATGGAAGCGCACACCCTCCTAGCCTCGCGTGCACCCGACTCCCCACCCCCACCCAACAACAACACACACACACGTAAACACGCGCTCTGGTCGCCGGGCACAACTAAAACACGAGAACCGTTCACTATTATCTGACACCCCCCCCCATCCACCCTATAGCGCACACAGGCGCAGGGAAGGGAGCAGCCGGCCCCGCACAGTCCTCCCCTCGCCTGTCAACCCAGACCACCCCCCCTCCCGCTTCCATACACACGATAATGCATTTATCCCGCTAAGTCCTTTCTCACCTCGACAGACCCCGCGCGCACGCCTCCTGCCCTCACCGCCCGCCCTTCGAAGCGGCGAACACACACAACACACACACACACCCGTCGCCTTCTCTCGGAGCCCGCGGGACGGCGGCTCCCGCGCCCCTCTCTGCGAGGGACGGCAGCGGCAGGAGGACCCAGTGACATCTCCCTCGCTCGCCCCCGAGCGAGCGGCGCCGGCTCCCCTCTTCTTACCTCAGAGCGGTGGGGCAGTGGGCGCGCGCCGAACCGGCTGCTGGAATCCGTTCCTCCTCCTTCGCCACGCTCTTCATCCTCCTCTGGCAGAGGAGGAGGATGCTGCCGCCGCCGCCGCCGCCGCTCTGTATATGTGTGTGTGTGTGTGCGCGCGCGCGCGCGCCAAGAGGAGCGGCAGCACAAACAGTCCCCGCCTCGCACAATGCGAAGCAGCTGCTCCGCACACGCGCACGCGCCCCTGTCTCTCTCTCTCTTTCTGACTGAAGGAACTCGCCGCCGGGGCCTAGCGAGCTAAAGGAAAACGTTACGCATGCGCGCTGTGAGGTTTCATGGGAAATGTAGTCCTTCCCCCCCCCACAGACCGTTCCTTCTCTCCCCCCGCCAGCCCCGCGTGGCTTCTCTTCGCTGGCTGACAGAACTTACCTATCTCTGCTTTTCGTTTGTTTTAACTAAGCTTAAGTTTGGCGAGGAAGTTCGTTTCCCACAAGAACAAGTCGGATAAAACGTTATAACTAGCGCAGGCGCTGTTGAGTAATAATCTATAACGGCTGAAGGGAAGCTTGCATCGCGAGGGGGAATTAGCTCAAATGGTAGAGCGCTCGCTTAGCATGCGAGAGGTAGCGGGATCGATGCCCGCATTCTCCAGTTACATTTTTGCCTGCCTCTTCCTCTATAGTATTCAGTTATTGTTGCAGCCCCTCTAACAATCCTCTCTCAATGGTCAAGCCTACAGTTGTAGGAAAGAGCCTTCTATTGAGAGATTGAGGGGACTGCTATTGTTCATGCTAGTCCTGTTCTTGTTGTATGTTACAGCTGGTTATGATTTTCCCTTCTTGTGGAAAATTCAGAGCAAAAACAAACAAAAACATGCTCTGCAAGCGAAAAGAAGGCAGTCTGCTTCCTTGGAAATAAAATAAATCTAGACCTCGTGACTAGTTCTATTAATCCCAGTGCATATAATATTATTTCATCAGACTTCAGCCTCATAGTTTACAAATACAGAACTGGCGCCACTGTGCTTCAAATGTATGCTGTTTAATAAATCCAGTTAGCAAGCATTGCACGTTATGCTCAGTTGCAGCAAATTATTACGGTAAATCTTAAATTCAATTCTAAGATCATCAGTCAATTATAACACCCAGCATTTAAATATAAAAATGAATACCTCCGTGACATATGTAATCCTTCACCTGCCAAAATATATAGTCCGAAGCTCATTATTTCTTCCTCATATGATTATTTCGAATTAGCCAATCACGACGCTTTGGTCATGAGCTATTCAGAAGACACCTCAAACATCACGCTGGTCCGAGGTATCTTGTGCGCCCTCTGCTGGACAATTCGGCAACGTTTCTCTTGACATGGTGTGCGTAGGGTAGGGGGCTGAGCCCTCCCCAATGTTGAGGGGGCTGCCATCCCCCGAAGTTTGCCGCCACCGGGCAGCGCTCGTGTGCTGGTGGGGGCAGGACCTACAGATCAAAGATTTTATCCATCCGATGTAGAACTTTTGCTGTGGCTAGATTCAGGTAGGTAGCCGTGTTGGTCTGACGCAGTCGAAATAAATTTGAAAAATTAAAAATTGTCCAGTAGCACCTTATAGACCAAGAAAGTTTGTTCTGGGTATAAGCTTTTGTGTGCATGCACACTTCTTCAGATAGTATCTGAGCGTCTGAGTATCTTCAGATAGAAGAGTATCTGAAGAAGTGTGCATTCACCCGAAAGCTTATACAGTAGTTCAGTGTGTGGTCCCATGAAAAAAGAAAAATCCCCTAACATTTACCCAACTTAAGTCACTGCACTCATTTAACAATTTCTGCTTGCACAATGGAACAGTCCCTACCTCTCCTCTCCTAAAAAGGTAAAGGTACAGTGGTACCTCGGGTTACATAGAGTTGTATAAATATTTGGGTGGGGTAGGGTGTGTGTGTGTGTGCCTGCTACCTCTTACTACTCCTTGGAGTCATCCTTGGTGTGGATATGTGTGTGAACATTTAAATTCGTATTCTGCAATGCAGAGGAGAACTCATCCTTCATTGGCCTAGTGAGGTGAAGTTCTAACTTCCTTGATAAGTTCTCAGAAATCATAGGCAGGTTCCCAGACTGGTCACAGAGTTTCTTTTTCCATTGGTCAGCTATTTTTTTTACTGGATTTGTACCTTTCTCCCAAGGCACACAAGGCGATTTACCATTTTAAAATGCTAAAACAGATACATTAGATAAAATGTAAAGGGACAGAGTCCTTTCAGGTCAGTTGGGAGCTGATGGGAAGAACTCCCTTGCCTGGGCTCCTTCACTCTTCCCTTCCCTCAGGGAAGACAGAGCTCCAGGGAAGATAGGAAAAGAGATGCTTCACTGTCTCTCTCAGGATTTTTTATGGTTCCTTCATGAGCTGATGGTATACGTATAGATCTTTGTTTTTTTCTGGCATTGGGTTCCTGTTTGTTTTCCTTGCTCATTTGCTAAAGAAGTCAAAGCTGAATTCGATGGCAAGATCTTCCTATCTGTTTCTACTTTGAGCTCAAAATGTAGCAAACAGTAGAGACACCAACCCATCTAACAACTCAGAACACACTGCTTCTTCAGTAACATTTTACAACACAAATCAGACAGCTCTCTGGATAAATCAAAATAAATGCTGGAACAAATGAATTGCTATTCACTTAACAGAGATAATCATAACTCTTCCAGAAAAACAATACAGACCATCAATTGCTGTCCCAAGGTGAAGCATAACCTTAGCAGGATTTCCATTTCAAAGGTTACACTTGGACTGGCTGCTGATTTATTAGCGAGCCATATTCGATGTGTTAGTATTCATATATGAAGCCCTTAACAGCTTGTGACCAGTTTACTTGAAGGCTCACTCATCTGCTTCGATAGTTGTCTTTGTTACACCTAAAATTGCTAGGCATTGTAACAAAAATTAAAAATCATACATGCCCTTCCCACTGGCTTATGGTCTAAAGATTCCCTGTGTACGCTGTCTGCTTGGTAAGTGACTGTAGGACTCCAGTGGCTCAGGGCCGAGTCTGTTTTCAGCACTGAAGTTCACTGAGAAGACTTGATCTGTCCTGGAGTGTCAACACAAGGGGGCTTGTGAAGAAGGCGCAGCAGAGACTGTACTTTTTGAGAATTCTAAGGAAAAACCATCTTCCGCAGAAACTGCTGCTTGCCTTCTATCACTGTGCCATTGAGAGCGTGCTCACTTATGGCTTATGTGTGTGGTACGGAAGCTGTACTACCCAGGACAGGATGCGGTTGTGCAGAGTTGTTAAGGCAGCAGAGAGCATTGTTGGCTGCCCACTCTCCACCTTAGAGCAGATTTATGCCACAAGGTGCCATAGGAAGGCACTGGACATAGTAAAAGATCCATCGCATCCTGGTCACTGTCTCTTCAAGCTCCTGCCGTCGGGACGGAGATACAGGACGATGAAGACAAGAACGAGCCGTCTTAAGAACAGCTTCTTCTCCAGAGCGATCTCGGCCCTGAATGGGAAGCCTGGACTTTGAAAGTCATCTAATCTTCCTTGCTGTATTATACTGTATTGTTTTAATTAGTGTTTTTATAGTTGTTTTGATTTTGTGTGGAGTGCCCTACCTGGGTGGATGGAGCAGCCAAGTAATTTCGTTGTCCCCGAGAGGGGGCAATGACAATAAAGATATTATTATTATTATTATTATTATTATTATTATTATTATTATTATTATTATAACTGGCAATTGTCTCTCAGCCTTATGGGGAGGATAAATTGGGCAGGTGAGAGCCATGTCCTTGGAGTTCCTTGGGTCAAGAAATGAATGAATAAAACACAATCCCCCTGTGATTGCTGCTCACAAGAGCCAACTCCTAGGGGCTGAGGGGGCTTTGTTCCTGCCCCAATAACATATTTGGGGGGGGGGCTAAATTGATGGGCACCGCATCATGTGATCGATTATGTGGGTCGGGGCTTTCCTGCTCTGCCAAATATTTTATATAAGTGTTGGCACCTTGCTGCTGCTTATAGACATATTATGCAAAAATCCGCTTTCACTGTCTGGACAGCACCTGCTGCAGAGCGGCTGGATGACAGGAAGGTGGTGTTGCTCTTTTGAATAGGAAACTGGATGCCGAGGAGGAAAGGCTGCTGGTAGCTGCGCATTCCAGACGCCCGCATGAGGAAATTGCAGCCTTCAGCGGAGAATTCCAAATAAACAGTCCAACACTCTCCCTTTCCTACAAGCAGCCAATCACATTTTGAATCGCTGCCGTTCCAACCAATCAGGAGTTGCCGTGGAGCTGTAACTAAGCCTGGCGCGTGACTGGAAGGGTAGAGAAAACCCTCGGTTGTATCAACGCGGGCCACGCAAGGGGCGGGCCGGAGAAAGCTGCCCGCTGCCACCTTGCGGCAGTTTTACAACATTCCAGCAGCAGGCCTGGACCAAATTGTGCGCATGCGCCGTGCCTTTCCAGGGCTGTCGGTAGATAGCAAAAGCGTCTGTAAAGGGGTGACGTTGCTTCCAGTACTCGGAATCGGAGCGCATCAGTGATCGCGCGGAACCAGTGTGGTGTAGTGGTTAGAGTGTCGGACCGGGAAAACCACTGGGGGGAGACCAGGGTTTAAAGCCCCCCTTGGCCATGAAGCTCACAATGGGTGACCTTGGGCCAATCACAGCCTTGCAGCAGGGTTGTTGCGGGGATCAAATGAGCAAGGGGAGAACCATGTGCGCCCCCTCGAGAAAGTGGTCGGGTATAAATGCAATAAATACCTAACAGCGGGGGCTTCCAGTCCCTTTACTTTCCGGCATACCTTTCTTAACCCCCGCTTCTTTTAAAGAACTGTACTTGTTCATACACACTAGCCACCCTTGCTGCGTGTCTTTTGCTGATCTTGCCCCACTCCAACACGTGTAGGAAGGAAGGATCGGGGGCATACATCCGTTAGAAACCCAAGCAAGTTTACACGCCAATCCAAGGCGTTTCCTTGCGATTTGGCAATGCGGAAGCGCGCGGAGCCCAAACTCTGGCGGTTGCGCGGATACCAGCAGGCGGAGAGTAAGAAGTATCCGGCTGACGTTTCCCAGCAGCTTCCTTGCCAAGGCAGACCCGCGCAGTAAGTATGGCAGGCCGGGCAAGCTGGGGTTGCTTAAAGGAGCTTTGGGCGGCTGGCTTAGAGAGGGATGCGCGCAGAGAGTCGATCTGAGGGCCAAGGCGGTCATAAAAGGGCGCGATGGCGCTTCTTTGTGCAAAAAAGAAAGGCTATCTGTTCGGTTGTTGACCTCAAGCACAGGCCGCCGCTAGAGGAACGCGGGTGCTTTCGCGCAGTTTGCTGCTACGCTGTGGCTTAGGGCGCTGCGTCCGAGTTCTCCGCCCTGCGATCCCTCTGGGATTTCTCCAACTAGGGATGCAAGCGTTTAGGAGTATCGGTAGCGAATGCAAGAAGGGCGCGGTCAGCAAGCCGCCTGCAGCAGCCGGGGATGGCGCACTATTTTCCAGTGCCAACTCATGATGAGGCTGGAGAAGTGGATTGGGATGGATGAGTCATTAGAAAGCGAGGACGCCGTTTCCTGCTTCGTGGATTAGCGCTCGGAATAAGTCAGAGAAGGAGAAGCCCCGCCCCCCCCCCGCAAGTTCTGTGGGGTGGAGAACATCTGCTCTGCTTGTAGAACAGTGGTTCTCAACCTTTTATTGGCCATGCCCCACCTAAAATCCTGATGCCCCCCCCCCGCGACATATAATTCTTATTATTCAAAAAGTGAACTCCGATTCACGTGGAGAAAACCTAAAAGGCCATTAACTTGGTCTAACACATTTTCGAATTGCCTCCCTTAAAAATCAAATTGCCCCCCTGTGGGGCATGTGCCCCATGTTAGGAACCACAGTTGTAGAAGGTCAATCTCCAGCATCTCTAAGGAGGGCTGGGAGAGAACCGTGTCCGAAGCCCTGGAGAGTAGCTGCCAGTCAGTGTGGGCAGTATTGAGCAAGATGGACCAATGGTCTGAGTCGGTTAAAGGCAGCTTCCTAATGTTTCTTAAGGGCACTACCTCATACCCAAATAGTGTCCACCGTGATGCAGGACACAGGGAACATTTGTCTGCTTTGTTTATTTAAAAGAGTTCTACCCCACTACTCAGCAGATTTGCCAGGACAGTTTTTCAATAGCAATTGCCCCAGTCTAGAAAAAAGGTAAGAGCCAAAGCCCCATTTATTCCAAAGGGACTGGATTTATTTGAGTAGAGCCCTGCTGAGCCAACATCCTGTTCCCCACAGTGGCCAACCAGGTGCCTATGGCAAGGATGGAAACCTGGGGCCTGAATGTGGCCCCTAGTCTTCTTCAGATGGCCCTTGGAATTGTTCCCAGGCCGCCGCCACTCTTTGACATCAGAATGGGTGCAGATACTGAGAAGGTCTTCTGTCTGATTCCCTGTAACTTCACGTCTCACAATGAGGGAACTGCCAGAAGGCCCTCGGAGCTGGACCTCAGTATCCGGGCAGAATGATGAGGGTGGCTCCTACAACCCAAGACAAAGGAGGAGCAAGATGCAAGCAGAATAACACCCACCCACCCACTCCCTGGCACCAGCCAGTCACTGCCACAAAGAGCTTCAGGTTGCTCAATAACAGACTTCTTGATGTAAGTCAATTCCATGGGACTTATTCTCAGTGTGCATAGGCACAGCCACGCTAAAATCAATATAGCACTGACACACCGAAGCAAGAAGTTTAGTATGTAAAATCAAGTCCTCCAATTTAGATGGTTTGAATAATCATGCTGTTAAAATCATAAGACTTTTGAATGGGTTGGGATGACCTTATCCGTCAGAGCCTTGTGAGTCTACATACACTGCAGCAAGAAGTTTACCATCAGTGCTATGGTGCAATGTCTTTTGTCAAGAAACTGGCCAAAGTTCATAAGTCTCGGTGCTAAGTACATAAATATGTTGGTGTTTCAGAGCTTGCACAGCCTGCATTACTGGAGCCCAACAGGTATCCCACAAACATGGCAGTTTCTCCTCCCCTGGTAAAACATAATCTCCAGATCCCCAGTTATCATTTAAAATGAGCAAGTTTCTAGAATTTGTAGAACCTGAGCTAGGAGGCAAAATGTACAGGCACAATTCTGCTCAGGTGTTTGTTTTTTGGTGAGAGACTAGGCCACAGGGGCCAGCAAACTTTTTCAGCAGGGGTCCAGTCCACTGTCCCTCAGACCTCCGGGGGGGGGGCAGACTATATTTTTTGGGGGGAAAGAACGAATTCCTACACCCCACAAATAACCCAGAGATGCATTTTAAATAAAAGGACACATTCTACTCATGTAAAAACACGCTGATTCCTGGACCGTCCGTAGGCCAGATTTAGAAGGCAATTGGGCCCGCTCCGGCCCCCGGGCCTTAGTTTGCTTACCCATGACTAGGGTGTTCCCCCTTTCAATGCTTTATTTGGGTTTCCCCACCCCACCCCTAAAAAAGCCCATGGAAATGCATACCTACAGAACCTTTCTCTCTGCATCTGCCTCCCTAACAGACTCTCCCTGTAGCCCCTGAAATTTCTTCCTTTTGCACTAAGATCTCATCCACACTTCTGCTTATTCTGTGCCTAGAAAACACGGGTCTGAGAGGTTTTCCATTTGCCCCATTGCTTCCTCCAGGAAAATCCGCTGCTTACTGCTGAATCAGAACAAATGTCAATCCATAGAAAAACTGATTGATGTATGTTCTAATTTGGCAGTAAACAGTGGGGTTACCCAGAGGAAAGTGGCAGGACAAGTGGAAGTGTGGAAGAGCACCACGTCTCACAACTCCTATTCCTCCATCCCTATGCTCTACCAGACTCCCGTTTCACACTCCCCAAGAAGGTTGTGCAGACAGATTGTTTAACATAATGCAACACTGAATTCCACCCGGTACCTGTTTCAAACTGCAAAGCTGAAGAACAGCCCTTTGCTTCTCCTTAGGTCAGGCGGTTGTAAGAGGAACTAGAACTTGTGAAATCAGAGAACAAAGTAATCTTTGCTGGAGGCATTTACGAAAAGAGGAAACTGGAATTTCCTTCATAGGCAGTTGTCTTTTAAAAGGATGTCAGGAATTACTTAAGACTAATGAAGGTCACCACACTGTTGAACAGGTATGGACAGGGGAGCAGTCCAAGGCTGTGGGAGGATACACCAGGACAGAATATGGGATTTGTGTATGGCCAGAAACAAATTCAACTGGAAGAACCTTCTGGTAAAAAGCTAGGTGCTTCCAAAGGGGGACAAAGTGTAGGGCACTTAATTAACAGAGGATTTCTGAAAGAAGCTTGTATGAAAAGACCTGGCAGCCTTGGGCTAGGTCTGAAATTGATTACACAGGCAGAAGGAGAAGAGAATGGAGGAGACAGACAATTATCAGTGTTCCATGGCCCACATCAGCTCTGTCTCCATCTTTTTATAGGTTTGTGGACAAACAAGAACAGCTGATTTTTACCTACATGTATGGATGCCCATGGGGACAAGGGGTGGCAGTTGCCGTTTATCAGTGTGAGGCAGCCACCTCAGGTTCTAGATTTTGAATGTCCTAAATGGGTAACAAATTGTTAGTTATTTAGGTTGTTGTTGTTATATTTTTCTTGCTATGGAAGAGGAGAGATGCTTCTAGGACTTTATGCTTCAGGTATGAACATAACATTATTTGCCTCATAACATGAATTGTGTTTATCTGAGGTACTCCTGGAAATTGTCTTTGGCATTATGCCATATGATGGGTGGGATATTTATTTATTTTTACTCACCTATACACACCCTGCTATACCTCTTCTGGGCAAGAGTACACTTCTAGTTATTTTTCAGAAATGGTGAACAGCAGCAATGCTCTCTCAGTCCCATTTTGAAAACCTTATTTAGTTGTATGTGTTCATTAAAATGTTTTGGCTGCCATGCTCCTCTGCTCTACTTACTATTCCTCTGTGGGAGCATATCCAGGGCACACTTGCAGCCTGATCCTATACTGATCCTATACATGTTTACTTAGGAGTAAGGCCTGCTGAGTTCAAAGAGGCATCCTTCCAGTGTGTATACCAGGATAACCTGTCAATCACCCCTAGCCAGTTAGAGGAGATGAATAGCATGGCCCCTTCCTCCTCAATGCAGAAGGTTATCACTGGACCTATTTTGTACAGATGGGATATATTGCAGTGTTGTGTGTGAAAATTCATGCTTGGAAGTATAAGACAGTGGTCAAAAGTTTGCTTGTTGCACAGGTTCATCTGTTTTCAGAAAAGCATAAAGACACGCTTTCAAAAGTAACCTGTGAAGAAAATTGTGAAAACTTCAGCCTTCCAGCATCAGGTTCTTAAAACATGAACCTTGTTTGCTTGGACTTCTTAAAAAATAAATAAAATCTCAGGGTGTGTGTGACAAATTTATAAGTTTTGAATTTTGGCAATTTGGCAACCTGGGATAGGCTTCCTGCTTTTGGGGGGAATCTGCACCTCTTGAATGTCACACTAATGGTCGAAAGCAAGGATGTGACAACCTAATCGAGAGGTAGATTTACAGACTCTGGGCAAGTCAGAGCTATCCCAGATCTTAGCAAAGGCGTTCGCACCTCTGGTATTGTAAAAACAAGGGGACTCGTAGAAAACCAGCAGGACTCCCTTCCGCCTGTGGCTGCTGCGATTACTCTTCCAAAGAGGAGACTGATGCGTCACCACACACCTGGGAAAGCCTCACGTGGCGCCCTGGGAGTCGAGCTTGCCCAAACAGAATCGGCTCCGTCTTGGTTGCGGGGAAAGCAGAGCCCGTCTAATTACTACAGCCGGCTCCGTAGGCGTGCGATCCCCGTGGCCCAACCTCTCCCTTTGCCGCCCAGAAGGGGGCGCGGCTAGGCACATTAGTTCCAGCGCTTCCCGTTAGGGGCGGGTTGGCCGAGAAGCTATTTATTGCGTTTCGGGCGGCGGCGGCGCTGGCGCTTGGCTTCGGCAGAGCTGTATTTGGGTTGGTTCTCCGCGCGGGCCGAAGATCGGGTAAGTAAGCGCAGACCTCGCTCTCTTTTCAAGGTATTGGGGTTGGCCAACAAGTACTGCGTGGTCGGGTTGTTGTTTTTTGTTTTAAACCAGGTGTCATAGGTGCCTGAGATGCGCGCAAAAAATAGATTTCTAGTTTAGGCAGCGGGGTTGGAAAGCAAGGCTGGCATTGAGTTCCTGTTTTTAATTAACCCGCTTCTGACGCGTTTGTGTCGCAAGGAAAGAGGGAGGCACTCCAGCCTCTTCCTTGTTGAGCCTGACACTGCAGAAAGTGGCCGATCGGGGCTGGAAAAATGGTTCCTAGCTAGGAATGAGTACTTGCTCTCGGGCTTCAGTGAAATAAACTCAATTCATTGTCATTTATATGCTGTAATAGCCGCCCTCCCCGATTTAAAATAGCATGACTTTAATGAGCCGTCAGCTCATTTCCCCGGAAGTTCTGCCCCTTTAATATGGCAGAAAGTGTGCAGCGGTGGCTCAGTTTCTTAATAATAACATTATATTGGAAACTTTGTGCTGGACGAACTCGCACTGGGGGATATAGAGGATTCCTCCCTCCCATTTGCAAAGGACAGTGGTGGCATTTCAAAGTAGCAACACAGTAAGAAATGGGTGGGTTTTGTTGCTTTCCCGCTCTCATCCTTTGAGAGGATAAATGGCACCAGTGATCTGTCTTTTGTGTGTTTGGAAGTTGTCATGGAAACCTTCCGCTGCCAACTTGTGGAGCTGAAGTTGGAGGGTGTCAGATCTTGGTTAGGTGAGCTGTCTGGGGCTGAAGGGAGCTGTATTCCAGCAAGACCCAGAAGCCACCAGGTTAGCAAAGGCTGGTCTGAGGGAAGACAGGGTCTGTCTCTTTCACGCAGAGGCCAGACTCCCAGGTCTGTTTGGGGATGCTCCCGCTCTGGGTTTTCTGCACAGAGCAGAGGGCTGGGCTTTGCAAGGCCCTTGCCCAAGCTCTATGAATCTGGTACTTAAATGGTTCCAAAAGAATGTCGGTTTTCTCTGTGAACAGCATTTTATGTTTCATTAGCTAGCTTTGCTCAACTGCTGGCATCAGGCTGTTTTGTGACCTGAGGTTTTGTGCGTTTTGCAGTGCGCTTCAGTTTTGAAAAGCATGTGGTTGGCATTCCCCTGCATTGCCTATTGTCAGCTGTTGCTCATGCTCTAACACAGGAATCAAACTCGCTGAATTTCCTTTTAATTGTTCATGGCATCTAGATAAAAAACAACTCACAACTACTAGGCAATTGACAACCAGCCTCCCAATGCTTGCTTTGGTTTCTCTCCCCACCCCACAAACTGGAGCTCTTGACTGTTCAGTTGAGAGGCATAAAGTATTACCCGATTGCTTTCACAAATAGGTCTCTGGCAGCTCTTAATCTCAGGGTTAGGGGTTCGAACCCCACATTGGGCAAAAAGATTCCTGCATTGCAGGAGATTGGACTAGATGACCCTCACGGTCCCTTCCAACTCTACAATTCTATGATAAACCTCTATGATCGTATCATATTAGATAGGACCATATAGTCCAGCTCTTTGTTGGTATAAGTTAGAGATGAGGAACCCGTGGCTCCCTGGATGCCAATTCCCATCAGTCCCAGTCAGCATTGCCAATGGTTAAGGGTGGTGGGAGGTAGCCAACAGCCAAAGAGAAGGACACCCACACATTTCCCATCCCTGGAACAAGTGAAGGACCATCGTTTGTGCCATTGTAAAATAATGGCTGTCAAAAACCAGCAGCTTCCTTTGAGTGAAGCCTATCAACTTGGTACATTTTTCCTCTTAACGACTGGGAGTTGGCAGGCATTGCATATGTTGTATTTGCATGCATGATGTAAACGGGAAAGGGAATAGAGTTGCAAGGATGGAAAATCCCTAGATGCCTAATTATCCAAAAGGGTGTGTGCAGCTATAAATAGCTGATGTCTAGAAACTAGTGGTCTCTTCCAGCCATCGCAACAGGGGGTAGAAAAGAGAACAGGCTTCAGGTGTCCTTTTTATTGTACATTCATTACGATTTGGGCTCATGATGGTATAGGGCTGATGATACATGACCCCACTTTCAATATGGTTTGTGCCTGCTGAGATTTCGGAGTAGGCATACTGCTTCATTTCCAATTGGTGCTTCTTCCTGTAATCTTGCTACTTTCCACACTTCAAATGCTCCATGTGTGAGCGCATGCTTTCATTGTGCTATAGTGCAAGAGTATCCCTCCAGAAGGCAATAAAATGGTAACATGGGCGAAGCATTGAATCTGTGCCCCGAGTTCTGGGAATCTGCGGATATGGTCCTTTTTCTAGTTGGAAGCCACCAGAGCTTTATACGCATTGCCATGTTTTGACAGATGGAACAACAAAGTGCACAAATTGAGGTACAAAGTTACCTGGAGAGGGGCCAAAGTTCATCTGTGCAAAGTGGGAGGATATGATGTGGCTTGAAAGCTCCATTGGTAGAGCCCGAGGCTCTTAATCTCAGGGCTGTGGGTTCGAGCCCCATGTTGGGTGGAAGATTCCTGCATTGCAGGGGGTTGGACTAGATGACCCCCCTGGTCCCTTGCAACTCTGTGAATGGAAGGAACTGTCAATTTCTAGTGACGTTACTGGAATTTGCAAGGTTCTTGCAGGCAGATGGTTCAAGCCGGAAGCATTGTATGGGCACAGTTGGCGATCTCTAGGGAACGCTTCCTTCTTTGATATGTCCAGCAACATGCTGACAATGTGGTCTGTTTCCTTTAAAGGTGATCAGTAGTAAACTGGTTATTCAAACTTTTCTAGTGGAACTACTTGGAAGTGAATATCATATGGCCAAATACCTCCCCAAGACTTGAGAGTCTCTCTGTGCAGTTTATCAGCCTACAAAAAGAATATGCGGCACAGATCAATATTATATATATATATATATATATATATATATATATATATATATATGGATGTCCTTTGATGGCCAAACCAGGCAGATAATTTGTGAACTATTACTTGGGAGGGTTTTTTTTTTTTTGCCCCCAGACAGTTTCATAATCTGTGATCAGGCACAGGAAAAGTGTTGTAGGTAGGTAACTCTGTCTCCTTCTACTATTACTGCTCAAAATCATCCCATGCCCATTTGGGAGAAAGATATAGGCTCCCCACCACATATCTTTCCTAGCTCTTTTTCTATCCAAAGCTGGTGGAAAGTAATTTGAGCGGACAAATGACAGGGTATGGTGAAGCACCATTAGCTCACCTGTCCCACTTCCCTTCCTGGCTGCAGTATCCAGTGTCTGCTTTGTACTATGAAAAGGGAGGTGAGAGAGAGAAGCACATAGGTGAGTGCTTCGTTAAAACTGTTTAATGTTGCTAGCTTCTGAGGCACAGCAATATTAATACCAGGTGACCTGCTTGACAAGTATTCACAGAGTCTGTTTCTGTGTTGTTTCCAGGAAAAGTTATTGGGAATATCCAGTCGTTAGGTTGGGCATTTGGGTTGGGTTTTCTGGAGCTGATGAAATGTGCTTTCTCTGCCAGCTCACTGGTGAATCAGCTTTCAGAAATGTCTTGTAACAGCACTTCAACCCAGAATAATTAAGCTCAGTGCTTTTTTCCCCTGGAGGTACTGAAAGGTACATAGTACCAGCACCATTTCCCCCCAAAAGGCTAAAAGTGTGGCACTTATTGTAACAACTTCATTGTGAGTACCGGCAACTTTTTTCTATAGAAAAAAAGCACTGATTAACCTTATATCAAATTTCATTTGGAAATTTCAAAAGGGGGAAGAAACCCCAAGGGTACCAAATGCCTGGAGTTCAGGGGAGTGGTTTGTGATGGTATTAAGCTGATTATAACGTGAACCCCTTGGAGAGAATGATAGAATAGTTCTATCACTTTGCAAAGTGATATCAGAAATCCTGGCCTAACCTTGGCACCAAACCAAGTGTGATGTGGGAGGTTTATGAGAAGATCTCATGAAGCTTTTTCTTTTTTAAAGCCACCCCTCCCAAGGAATATAGGGAGTCATACTTACAGCAGGCCAAGATCTTGTGGCCACCAGGTGAGAGAAAGAACATGAAGCAGAGCAAGTATCAGGAAAGGAAAGAAGAAGAAAAACACTCACCCTGAAAAAAACACTTTCAGAATGAATCAACTGACATCACAGTACGGTTCTCAATACACCTTTTATATCTATTGAGAACTGGAACAGAAGGTGGAATTTTCCATCTTTTGTATTAATTTTATTGCTCATACGGGCAGAGCTACATAAGATGTAGATCATGAATTACCAAAGAAATGGCGTATCCGATTTGATCCATCGTGGCTGCTGTGCTGTGTGTGTTAAACCCAGTGCAGTTGCTGGTGCTGCAGGCCTAGCAGGGTCCAGATTAACAGTACCAAATACCAGAGTTGCAGAGTAAACATAGTGCCAGCTCCATTTAACAAAGGGCCCTCTCTAAACTCGCATATTCACTACAAATATAGGCTGTGCAGATCAGGAATGTAGTCGCCTTCAGAATGAGGCTAAAGTTTACAAATGTTGAAACATTGCCCTTCAGAGGTTCACTTCTAGTAAATGTGGTTAAGACCAGTTGTCGGCAGAGAGACAAAAGCGTTGCATGATTCATGTGTGTGCTTTCGGGCTGTTGCATCAGCTCTTGTTAAGAAGGGGCCTCTTTGGGTTAAGTTGCAAGTGGCCACAAACAGGACCTTTCAGCAGGGGGCTAGCTCTTGAGCAAGTGCAGGAGTTTTTCTTTTGAGAAATTCTTGCTTGCAACTGAGATAGCTGCAAATGCTGTAGACCAGGGATGGCCAGCAGTGAGGCCGCCAGCTGCTGTTGGGCTGTCAGCACTCATCATTTTTGGTGGCAGAGGCTGGTGGGAGTTGGAGTTCATCAACATGTGGAGGGCAGCATAGTGGCTTCTGCTATAGACAAGCAAACAAAAACGCTGTAGTTTGAATGGGAACAATAGCCTTCCCCTTGACCCTTGTTGTAGGGAAATAACACCTCTCTCCCCCCCTTCTCTCCAGCTGTTGCATCAAAAATGGACCTTGACATCCAGTCCAAAGAGCTCAGTGGGTCCAGCTGGAAGGAACTTCTTCCAACCCTGAGCCAATACAAAACCATCAGGTAAGTAAAATGTCAGCGAAACCCATGTGTGTTAAGGTGTGCATAAAGTCTCACAACTGCAGGGGTTCCATTCCGATGGAACTTGAGCTGGTGTAATGCTTGCTTGCCCCAAAATACCTAGAGATGCTTCTCACAACCAGATTTCACATTCTCATTTATCAGTTACCAAGTTTTGTTCTTGGTTAACTGCTCATGGTTTGTCTGGGAGAGACAAGCCCAAGTTCACCGTGGCAGCAGCAGCACACAGAGGGGAAGGAGCAAGTCAGATATGATTTTGGCTTGTTCCTGTAAGCCAGTGATGGCCAAACTTGGCCCTCCAGCTTTTTTGGGACTACAACTCCCATCATCCCTAGCTAACAGGACCAGGGATGATGGGAATTGTAGTCTCAAAACAGCTGGAGGGCCAAGTTTGACCATCACTGCTGTAAGCCATGGTTTGGCATAGTGCTGCATGTGAATGAAAGCAATGTCTAACTTAATTGTTTCTAGCCAGCAGCCATTTTTGTCTGCTCTTGTTTCATTTGAAAATCATATTCCTTGTTGAATTATTTTATTGTTGCAGATTTATTTTGTGCGTGCATGGGAGGCTTAAGGGCAGTGCTTTTTTCTGGGGGGGGACTCAGAGGTACGCATACCTCTAAACATTTTGTGAATCTTTGTACTTTTGTCCATTTACTATATTTATTTTCCCCAATTTGAACTATAAAATGGTGACTATATTGAGTCAAAATGAGTACCTCGAACATTTTTTTTAAGAAAAAAAGCACTGCTTAAGGGTATATGGGGAATCTGCTGTAACAAGGGTTCCAATTTGCTGATAGACAATGTTGGATTTCACCTTTTGTTGTTCAAATATTCTGGAAATCTTCCAAATCAGGCTGGAAGGGGGGAAAAGAATTCTGTAGAGGAGAAATGTTTCTCTCAGCTGGTTTGTTAGAGCTAACACCCGGCTCCTCTTCCCCTTCATTCTCAGGTTGGATGACTGTAGTCTATCAGCTAGTCATTGTAAAGATCTCTGCGCCTTTCTGAGCACAAAGCAAACACTGACTGAACTCAAATTGAACAACAATGAACTGGGAGATGCTGCTGTAGAGTTGCTGTGCGAAGGATTGCTGAGTCCAAGCTGTAACCTTCAGAAACTATGGTAAATCCTCTACAATCTGTCATGGCTTAAGTTTTGTTAGCCGAAGGTCTCCACAGATGGAAATGTCCACAGTAGGAAGGTTGTTAGTGATAAATTCCCTTCTGGCTAAGAAAGTGGCTCAGAATTCCTTTTGGGCTTAAACTATTTTTGCTATTGTTGAACTGTGGTCTCTGCTTCTTATATTCTTCCCATCAAGTTACCACTGTATGAGTTTTTCCTGGAGCAGCTGGACTGGGGGACCTCTGCTAACCTATAATCAAACCATTTGCTTAGGCTGGCATAAAAGTAGGCGGGGAAATAAATAATAATAATAATAATAATTTATTAATTTATTACTTATATCCCACCCATCTGGCTGGGCTTCCCCAGCCACTCTGGGCGGCTTCCAACAGGAGATTAAAAATACATTAAAATGTATTTCCCCTCCAACATTGCCCAGAAGTAGTGGTGCTGTTTTGCCTACTCTAAAAAGACTGCCACACCTTGATTCACCTTCACAGTGATCCAATAGGTTAGATTGCAGAACTTGGGCTCCTGTCTGTCTGTCTACCTATTTGGGGTTAGATGCTGAGTTCTTCCAGCTCTCACGCCTTCCAAAGCTCACATGGGCTTATTGGCTTCATATGGGACAAGGAATGGATCTCTGTGACTACTCCTGAATTGCGTGAAGTGGTACTGGGCACCTGGAGATATGAAACTGGTAGCAGATCAAAGAACATCTCAAGTGTCAAGAGGGCTTTGTGTTCATAAGCTCATCCTGGCAACTGAAACAATGTGTTTCGGTTTTAGCGCCAGCACCCCAGAGAGCAGTCTGGAAAGTGGCTTCTAGTAAAATGTGTCTGGAATTGCTGTTCTTCAAATGGCAATTACGGCCTTCCTGATCATATGGCTTTATGGCTTGATGACTTAAATGGCCCCCGTCAGTCTGGGCTGCACTAGTGCAGTGCAGTCTCTGATATTGTAGGCTGTTTTCTCCTACCACAGTTTGCAGTTATAACACACGGCTTGAATATATAGAAAATATCACTGTGAAGGGGATGGTGTCTCTAGTTACATGACTGGGAAGAGGAGTGCAGAGGGTTGGCTCCTCTGTTTTTCCTCTTGAAAACTCTGTTAAGTGTTATGACTTGTTAGGCAGCATTTTTTCTACATACCTGCTGGGCTGGTACTGCTTGAAACACACTGTATAGGGATTCTTTTTCTGCTGTGGGATTCCTTGTGTTGCATCTAACAAAAGCCAACAAACATTTCTAAGTCAGTCCGTAAACCTATAAGGCAGGCAAAAATCAAGGGGGGCAGGGGGCCTATAGCACAAAGGAGCTGTGGTTGGAGAAGCTTTGTGCCCTTGAGATAACTCTTAAGGGACATACATGGCCTTTGCCCACTCAAAAGACAGCAGCGTTAATATTTGGTTCCCCTGGGCATCAGTATCATCTGCAGAGAATTTATAGATGTAAGCTTAGGATATAGTCTTATGCAAACACAGAATTGTACAGTGTATTTCAAATAATATTTGAAGGCGTCAAGGTAAAACAATAAATGAGGAGTTTTAGGGAGGCTGACTTAACTCTGCCTTGTTCTTCCAGGCTGCAGAACTGCAACCTCACCAAAGGCTGCTGCGAGAGTCTCCGTTCTGTGCTCAGCAGCAAGCCATCCCTGACTGAGCTTCACCTGGGAGACAACACTTTGGGCACAGCAGGAGTTAAGATCTTGTGCCAGGGACTTTTGGATCCCAACTGCCAGCTGGAGAAGCTTCAGTAAGTGACGACTAGATTTGTTAGCAAAGATCTCTTGGCTGAGAAGATTTCTCAAGTTAGAAAGCATCTCTTTTCGAACTCAGATGCATCTTGCCATGGTCGTGGGTTACCCTCAAGGAGTTGGATGAAAACAGCTGAGGCTGATGGTGAACAATTCTTCCCCACCCCCCAATTGCTTGTAAAAAGTCATACAAAGTGTGTTTTGTACAGTGTCTTTTCTCAGATCTACACACACTTTCTGATAACAATATCCAAGAGAGATTGAGAGATCAGAGCTGGTACGGGTGAAAATGTTTACTATTAATAATAATTAATAAACTCCTTAATGCCAAAATAAGCTTCTTAAGCAACAGGTATACAAACTAACAACACAAACATTAAAGTATAAACTATGCATTAAAACAATTCCATGAACAATCATTGTGTCTAGATCAGCTTTCCTCAACCTGGGAGTCTCCAGTTGTTTTTTGGACTACAGGTCCCATCATCCCTGGTTATTGACCATACTGGGTGGGAATGATGGACAACGGAGCTCCCCCAAACCTCTGGAGGCACCAGGTTGTGGAGGGCTGGTCCAGATGTGTGTTCAGAAGGAGGAAGTTTGTGCTTGAAAATACCAGACTGTTTGAGGCTCCTTATTATCTATTGGGGTGGTGGTCTTCTCTGTTCTTCTCCTATAGGCTGGAGTACTGTGAGCTCTCAGCAGAGAACGTGGAGGCTCTCAGCTCTGCCCTGCGCACCAAGCCATCCCTGAAGGAACTCAACCTGAGCAACAACAAACTAGGGGATGCCGCAGTGAAGCAGCTTTGCCAGGGCGTGCTGGACGACAACTGTAACCTGCAATCACTGCAGTAAGGCCTCTCTTTCCAACCCCTGGCTCTCTCCCCAGGCTCAGCCCCTTTTGCTTAGGCTGCACCCGCTTCACTGCACCTGCCACACATCCTTCACCAGCAGCCATGGTCTCTCCTGCAACTTTCATGGCTGCTCTGGAAGTGCTCACCTCTTTGGTTCTGTCAGTGCTTCCTGCATTTTTGCCGGCGATCAGAACCGCTTGGGCAGTTATGCAAGCTCCTCGTGGCTCTCATGAGCCTTCAGAGTGAGGGGCACCATTCAGAAGAAAAGTCTGGTTATCTGCCGAGTGAAGGAAGCTTCAATGGGAGCTCCCCCCTCAATGCATGTGGAGGGCTTTGATGCAACAAGTCGCAGAAGGAGCAGCCCCCTCTCTGTAACTGCTCAGCTGGTTCCTGGGTAACTTGGGGGGAGAAATTGGTTTGGGTGGGGTGTAACAATGCCTGCTTGCTGCAACCTCTGTAATTGTGGCCCTTAAAGCAGAAGTCTTGGCAGTGTGCGTGACATGTTACAGTTGGTTTTCAAACAGCTTAGTTCACGAACAACTTGGAACTCAAACGCCGCAAACCCGGAAGTAGGTGTTCCAGTTTGCGAACTTTGGCCTGGAAGCTGAACGTCCAGCACGGCTTCCGCAGCTTCTGATTGGCTGCAGGACGCTCCTGCAGCTAGTTGGAAGCCGTGCCTTGGTTTCTGAATGTTTCGGAAGTCAAACGGACTTCAGGAACGCATTCTGTTCAAAAGCCAAGGTACGACTGTATATGCAATTTTACAGCGCATTGGAATCTTCCTTTAAGATTAATGTGATGCCACTTCCGAATAAAATCAATTGAAGGTTTTCTTTTCTCCTAAAACCATCTCATGGCAAAGAAACACACACACTGCATATTCTACTGCAATTCTTGATGCACAATCATTTCAATAAGGGTTTTTTTGGGGGGGAGGGGTTTGCAGTGCTCAATAAGCCTCTAAGGCGTTTCACTACTGACCAATAAAACTGCAGTTTTGGCAAAATTGAAATAATGTGTGCATCTGCTAGTGTGTGGCAGCAGCTGTGGGCAGGGTTGCTGAACGGAACGTAATTTGGGCTTTGGCTTCTTGCTTTCCTGCAGACTGGAGAGCTGTGACATCACACCTGCCAGCTGTCGGGACCTCAGTGCTGTGCTAAGTTCAAAGCCGTCCTTGACTGAGCTCTGCATAGGCGAGAACAAGATTGGTAACGCAGGTGTATCCCTCTTGTGCCAGGGGGCCTTGAATCCCAACTGCAAAATACGCAAGCTGTGGTAAGTGGCTTTATCTACAGCAGGTGTAGCTTGTCAACTAGGCTGTCACAAGAGCGGACTATTTTCTAAAAATATATATATAATCTTTCTTGGTTTTCAAATAGTGTCACTGTGGTTGCAGTATTTTCGTGTCCCTATGTGAGTGTTCATGTGTCTTTTTACTATGCATCTTGTAAAGAATTCCTGTGCCAGTTAAATAATTTCTGTGTAATTCAAATATTTTCCATGTACCTTTTTGATAATATCTTTATAAACCTTGTAATTTTTTACCTCCTTTTCTACTTTTTTCTAGATGTGTACCTTTTTGTAATGCAATAGATAGTGGGTTGTGTTGTGCTGGTGGATACTGAATTGTGTGTTGTAGGAGCCAGATCTGTTTAACTACATGTCTGATCCTGAAAGGTGCTCATGTTACAAAACGTGCAGAATTCAGTCTCATAAACTTCATTCCTGCAAGCCTGTACATTTCCCAGCCCTGGAAAAACAGAGCTTTTTAAAACTCTTGCAGTGCCAATGGGAATCAATGGTAAAGGCTCTATCCTCCGTAAATCGTTTTTTTCACCAATGTGAATTCCTAGGACTCCAAATAAATGTTTGCCAAACAAGTTTTGCAGATGGAACTCTAAATGTTTCATATCCAGTGTTGCTCTTCTTGCTAGTGCAATAGACTTCTGCTTGTGCAACAGAACTTACCTCCTCTGCAGCCTTCTGCAAATGCTCAAAATCTGTTCTAGAGGCTTGGAGGACAGGGATGACCTGTTGCATCAGTGGAACTCTGCACTGCCTGCTTCTTTCACTGGTGAATTTTCCAGGGGAGAAAATGTGGAGGTTTAAGTGAATAAGGGTCATATATCCAAATTGTGCACACACTTATTGACGTAATCAAGGGCAGGGAGCTTGTGGCTTTCCAATATTGTTGGACCACATCCCTGACCTGTGACCATCCTGGCTGGGACTGATGGCCATTGAATTCCAACAGTAACTGGACTACAGGTTAGCCATCCCTGCCCTAAGGAGTTATTGGACCTTTCAGGCTTAGACACATTGGTAAATGCACTTCGCTTCTGGTAGGTGTCTGTTTGGCTGACATGGGGTTTCCATTGTAGGCCGCACACGCATTTGGTTGGAGATGTCTGCTGCTCCTGCTTAATGCAGGAGGGAAACATGGTGTATGAGGATTTGTCTTAATACAGCAAACGGTCTCGCTCATGTGGACTCCAGGGGTTCCAAACAGCACACACAGCTTGAAGTTTCTATAACACACTCTTCAGATCTTGCCAGTGACTAAAGACAGTGACTTGATTATTATTTCAGGTTATGGGAATGCAATATCTCAGCTCCTGGCTGCAAGGACCTCTCCAATGTCATTGGTACCAAAGAGACTCTCAAGGAGATGAGCTTGATTGGAAATGATCTAAAAGATGCAGGGATGGAGTTCTTATGCCAAGGACTGAAGGACCCGAAATCTAAACTTGAGTCATTGTGGTAAGGAGCTGGAGGCTTATTTTTCTGTTGTGGCTTTTTTTTGCAGGTGTAACAAGGAAGTCATGAGTAAACAGGATGGGTCTGTGACTATTAAGGATATTTATCAGTCCGGCTCCGAGGACTTTCAGCATGACACAGTATTCCAGCTTCTGATCATAAGGATCCCTTTATACAGCTTTTGTCCACCAAGTCAAGTTGCAGTGAACAATAACAGCTGTCTTTCATGAGAAAATCAGCAGACCAAAACCAAATAGAGAAGGGGGAGGGGGAACCCGTAAAATATTAAACTACTCCTACTAAGGGGGTGAGTGCAGCAACAACACTCTTCAAATAAGTCTATGAGTCAGGTGTTTCAAGTTGGCCAAAACTTGTTTGAGTTCTCCTGCGAGGTCAGCCAAGGCAAGGAAAGTGCCCAGGTCATCAGGGCTGCTAGGAAATGGCTGAGCAGATGGATTGGATAGCCTTTTGCCTGCTCCTAGACTCCTCACCACTGGTCAGCAGTCTGGCAGGACAGCATCTCCCACACCACACAGTCTGCGACCTCGGCCAGCCTACTCTCACTTCAGGCCCTCCCCTTCTTGGATTTGCAACTCCCCCCAGCCCCAGCCAGCAGGACCAAAGGTCAGGATGATGGGAGTTGTAGTCTGAAACAGCGGGATGTCAGGTGTGAGAAGGCTTAACTTGGGCCATACGGGTATAATAAGGGAATGATACATATGAAAAGTTGGGCTATTCCTAAGAGGAGAAGAAAGTGATTTGTCATCTAGGCCCATGTGGGAGCAATTGAGTGGGGCATATGTTGCTGACCCTTCAGCCTTTTGTTCAGTTCAAAATATAGCCCCTGCTGAAAAACCACCATGGAGAACTGATGCATGAGTTTTTAAATATATAAAAACAAATATTTTTATTAAAAGTTGGTAATCTCAAGACTTGATTATTGCAATGCTGTCTATATGGGGCTGCCCTTGTGCCTTGTCTTTTAGATCCAAGCCTGCCTGATATAATTCCCAGCTGATTTAGCTTAGTGTCCCTTCAGAGGGAGCCATAAGTCAAGGGTGGCCCTGTTGAAGAATCTGCTCCATTACCTAAGGAGAAGGAACTAAATAATTCCATTCTAAAATTGTCAGCCCATCCTCCTGCCTTCTTCAGTCAGTCTATTAATTTCTCTGCTGGAGCGATTTGCCTGATGTTGATCTACCATCTGTTTATGGCTACAAGTTGTCTAACAGACACCATTTTAAAAAGTTATAATGGATGTGTATTGCGTCTGTTTCTCATATTGTTTTGGTCAGATAGGATTGACTCCACAGAAAGGAAAAGTAACCCTAGATGGCCTATTGCACTGCAGAGTTGTCAGGCTTGTCAGAGATATTCTTATTTGTCTACCATAGGCTAAGAGAATGTGGTTTGACTTCAGCCTGTTGCAAGAGCCTTGGCTCTGCTCTCAGCGTGAACGGGACTTTGAAAGAGCTGCATATCGGTGGAAATAATCTGTGTGATGCAGGAGTGACTGATCTCTGTGAAGGAGTTCTGAGCCCCAGCTGTAACCTGCAATCCCTCTGGTAAGTCACCTTAGACATTTGTTGCTCTCTTGAAAACAATGTGTTAAGGTTTTTCTAAAACGTTATTGAGCTTAGAACTCTTGTGTTATTGCTGTAAATACGGAGGGGAGGGGGCTGCCTTGTTTGGCATTCTGGTGCCTCTTTGTTTTGCCTTAAGGCAGGCTTCCTCAACCTCGGCCCTCCAGATGTTCTTGGCCTACAACTCCCATGATCCCTAGCTAGGAGGACCAATAGTCAGGGATGATGGGAATTGTAGTCTCAAAACATCTGGAGGGCCGAGGTTGAGGAAGCCTGCCATACTTGGCAGCAGATCTCTTCCATGGCTATGTTTCATCTATGGTGACAGCCTGCCATACTTGAAAAGAAGGGCATGTGATGTGAAATACCCAATTACAAGTTTTACAATTAATAAAAATAAATTTGCCAGTTTGGAACATGTTTTAATGCTGGAACACTTGGGTAAACTAAAAGGCGAACTACGTTTTTCCTAGGCCGAGACTTGTTCCTCTTCACATTAGCTGAATGCTTGCTTGAAAGGCAGCAGTGTGAAATTTGTTTGTGGGTTCTGCAGAGGAGCCAATTTCAGGGATATTCCTCCCTTGTGGATATGTCTGGTGCTTATTCTGCCCTTCTTCTTAGGCTGGGACAATCGGAACTCACAGAGGTTTGCTGCGATAAGCTTGCCGAAGTCATCGTTGGAAAACCCTGCCTACAAGAACTGGACGTAAGCTACAGCCATATAGGAGATGAGGGCGTGCGTAAGCTCTGCGAAGCAGTGAGAAGTCCCAACTGTAACCTGAAGTACCTGATGTAAGTGACTCTTTTGTGCTGTGATAGGCATTGGGAATGAGGTTGGGGGAGGCGTTTCAGAGATGTGGGTCTGATGACGAAGTCCATAAGTGCACCCCCCAATTAAAATGGCATCTGAACCCCTAAGAGCAGATAGAATGAAACCTGCATGGTGACCCATTTTCAGTCGATTCCTCCAACATCCATAACTACAACCCCTTACATTGGCTGCGCTGTCTGGGACTAATGGGAGATGGAGCAGTTCAGCAACACCTGGAAGCACACAGGTTCTGTACCCCTGGACGAAAATATGAATCCTAGACTTCCTTCTTTGGAAACATGGGTCTGTTCATCAGGAACAGCCTCTGTCTAGTTTTAATATTGAAGGAAGTTTTACTTCCATTGGTGGCAGGCGTTGTAGCCAGACTGCTTGTCTCTGTACAAATGGAAGTTAACAATTGGAAGCCCTTTCACCTTGGGGAAATAGAGTGTTGTGTGTGCTGCTTCTTTCTTACAGATAAGGGAGGTTACCTGCTTTGCATGACTTCTCAGTACCATTAATGTCTGAACTCTCCTCTGAACTCTCTTGCAGTTTGTACGACACTTACTGGACTGCTGACGTGGATAATGAGCTGAAGGCCCTGGAAGAATCAAAGCCTGGATTTAAAGTTGTTACATGAGTGGTGCAATGTTGCTGTGACCACTTTGGCTGCCTTTTCTTCTGTCGGATTCTTTTTGTAAACCAAGTCACCAGACCATATGATGATGGACTTTTATGATTCCAGATTTCATGGAGCTGTGATATGCCTAGAAACCACATTCAAAGCTAGGAATGTGTTGGTACCTCAGCGGTGAGGCAGCATGGGGAAAGTTCTGGAATTATCTGCTGAGTCCAGAATGCATATGCTGGTGGGTTTTCTGCCTCTTGGGAAATACTAAGATCAGCACAAAGTAGAATACGTCTCCTGCCAGCTGCCATAAAGCAATAATGGTTACTTGCAGATGACTTGAAACTCTTCCCTTAGGAAGAACTATATTGGAGACTTTTAGAAAAATTGGGGAATAATGCCCATTGTTTAATTGCCAAAAATTAGGACGCAACATTGCCCCTCCCCTTAAGTATCTCTGATATTAATATTTTCTGCTGAGAATGCAAGGAGTGTACTTTTTGTATCTTGATCAACAAATCTAGCCCTGTAGGAATATAAAATAAAGTTTGATTGCAAAGAGACTATCTTTCTGATTTTATGGTTTTGATTTTGGTTTATGGCTTTATGGTTTTGATGATGAAGAACACCAAAAGCTCACCTCTTGGTCCCTTTGGATATTCAGAAGCTCAGACCTGAAGTACCATTTCATGAGTTCCTTAAAGCCCATATACACAGCCAAGTTAAAAAGAAAATATTACCTATACAGTATGGCTCTGTGCAACACCAGTGGTATACTATTTTTCTTCTTGACTGATTGTAGTTAATCATGATATATCATTAGTGTAGCTGGACTTGTAGTAAGGTAATACTAGGTTTACGTGAAGGTTGGTGCTCTGGGTGTTGTTCATTTGTATTATTCAGTAACTGTCTTGAGACACTAAAGATGACAGTTCACCTGAATAAATGGTTAATGTGCCTTAATTCCTAGGTAGCCTACAGGATTCTTCCTCATCCCAATTTTATCCTTACCATAACCTTGTGAGTGGATTAGGCTGAGGCATGGTGAGAAGTCCAAGGTCACCTAGTGGACTTCATAACTGATAGGGGGATTTGAACCCTGGTCTCAGCTCATCACTCTAACCACTTCACCTCGTGCTCTTCAAAGCCTTGGGCTGGACAAGAGCAAAAAAAGGAGTCAAGCCTGAGGCTATGGAGGAGAAGAGGGAAAACTGATCACTCACAGTGAGATTTTGCTCTCCTTTGCAGAGAGTCTTTGAGTGGGGAAGGGCCTGGGAAGGCAACGCTCCATCTAGCAAGGTGGACAAGGAGGAGAAGCATCCCAAGGGGGGAGGACAATGATGAGGAAGGGAAAGGCTGGCTCTGCTACCCCAGAGGGACTGGACCAGCTCCGTTGCTGGCAAGGAGGAACATAACACCAAGGTCCTAGATCACAGGAATATAGGAAGCTGCCTTAAATAGTGTCAGGCCATTAGTCCATCTAGCTCAGCATTGCCTGTTCTGACTGGCAGCCCAGCTCTACAGGGTCTCAGGTGGGACATTCCCAGCCCTACTAGAGGCGGCGGAAGTTGAATCTGGGACCTTCTTGCACGCAACACAAATGCTCTAACCCAAATGCACCCCCCCAAAAAAGAAAAAGTTTATTCCTGGTTTGTTGGTAGGATGTTGGAGTAGAATTGTGCTGTTCTAATAATCTTAAAAGATTTACTCAGGAAGTGCATCTCCCCTACATAATCTTCAGAAACGTGCGTCATTTCCTTTTTGCATTGTGAGTGAGCATTGTAGGTTTTCAGGAGAAGATTGTGCTCTGTTTGGAGTCAGGCAAAATGATCCCGTTTTTCTGGATGAGGGGTTACTTTGCAAAAAGAGGCATTGCCAGAACCTCCCCCCCACACTACCAGATTTTCCTTGGAAAAGGGTAAATCTGCATCAAATGGGGAGGTGGAGGGGGTGATTTGGGCTGGCATGTGCACATTACGTGCATGTGCGGCACTGATCCCACAATGAACACATGCCTGGAAGCACTCATTGTTTTAATTCATCTTCCAACGGATAACAGAATGTGAAGAGCTGCTAATGTTTGGTTTTCTGTCTGACTGAGCTTCCTTTTGTGGATAACTGGAACCAACCACTAGGTGTCGGTATGACACCTTAAAACTTCATGCCCAGAATCAAGATGGAAACCAATGGTTACATTTCCTCATGCCATTAGCGGCTTTGTTTAAAACTTCTGTATAACCTTGGGCTTCTGAAATTCTGGTTAATATTTGCTTCCAGCTGTTTTGTTTGTTTCTGCTGAATTCTTTCATATTCTGCCTGATGATTTGCTTTGCTAGTGTAAATGGGATGGCCACTTTTGGAGGGCAATTCATAAGAGTACACAGACTTGCATATGTTTGTATGTGTGTGTGAATGTATGGCAATGAATTTCACCATAGTAGGGAAGACAGGGCCTAGACAAGCAGCAACACTCTTTTCTTAGGGTCCTTTATCTTTCATGCTGATCTGGACCATACAGCTCTTCAAAGAGAGGACCCTGCTCTGTAAAGTAGAAACACAGCCACCCTAGCTGTATACTGCCCTGATAATTTATTTGTAATGGAAGGGTAGTATATAACTAGGCATCTGTAAACTTTTACCTGAAGCCTGTGTTATGTTCTGGGTGTAACACAGGCTACCATACTAAAACATAAATCCAAACAAAAACAGGTTGCTAAAAACTTTCTTGGATGTCCACAAAGAATAAACAAGCAAACACAGTTCAAATATTCTTGCAACACTTCCAAACAGGATCTTGAGTTCTGGCAAGTCTTTGGTGGTTTTAACATGGGTAGGAAGTTAAGTTGCTAATCTGCAGACTGTCTGGGTCATTTTCCCCCCTGGTGAAAGCAAACAGGGGCCTGGATACACGCAACCATGTTATGTCTAAGATGGGCTCCACAATATGTTTAAGACTTAGGGTTCCTCCCTGCAATCTCTTTGTTGAGCATTCATTCTGATTGGTTTGCTGGGAAGTTAGATGACGTGGTATCAAAGCTTTCAATGCTCTTGCTGCCGTAGTCTCAACAAGGGGACAAGTGCCAGCACTCCCTCTCTCAATACAGGCTAGGCTTCCATGACAAAGGAATGTTCTGGCCCCACACACCTTGTTCTCTGACCCTTGAAATGTCTTTTGGCATTCCTGGCAGGAATCTTCTTCTGCTCAGTATTTGCTCTGGGATATGGCCAGCCTGAAGGCATATGAGCTTTGTGTTCAGTGGTGCAGAATAACCTGATGGGAAGGCTGCTCCTTACTCATTTGCCTTTGTGGTTACAATTGATAAAGAGGGAATAATTTCACTAAGTCCACTACAGAATAATAGGTAGTGCTAGTTGACTTGGTTGCCTATATAGGTAAAAAAAGGTAAAGGATCTCTAGATGGTTAAGACCAGTCAAAGGAGACTAGGGGGTTGTGGCGCTCATCTCGCTTTCAGACAAGGGAGCTGGTGTTCGTCCACAGACAGTTTTCCGGGTAATGTGGCTAGCATGACTAAGCCGTTTCTGTGCAACGGGACACCGTGAAGGAAGCCAGAGCATTTACCTTCCCGCCACAGCAGTACCTAATTATCTACTTTCACTGGCGTTCATTTGAACTGCTAATTTGGCAGGAGCTGGGACAGAGCAACGATCTCACTCCATCATGGGGATTCAAACTGCCGACCTTCCAATCGGCAAGCCCAGGAGGCTCAGTGGTTTAGACCACAGCGCCACCTGCTGCCTATATAGTGACTGTCTCAAGCCAAATCTTTAAAAAATTAGTATAAACACAGACAACTGGGAAACACTGGCCTGTGAGCGCTCCAGTTGGAGAACAGCCTTTACAAAAGGTGTCATGGACTTTGAAGACACTCAAACTCAGAACGCAAGGGAGAAATGTGCTAAGAGGAAGGAACGCTTGGCAAATCCACACCGTGATCAACTCCTGCCTGGGAACCAATGTCCCCACTGTGGAAGGATGTGTGGGTTCAGAATTGGGCTCCACAGTCACATTCTCATTGTTAAAACCATGTTTATGGAAGACAATCTTATTCAGCTACAAGTGATCACCAAAGATATAGTGCAATGCATTGTAGTGCAACAAGGATTACTCTGCATCATGCTTATTCTCCAATAGGAGTCTTGTACCTGGCGTAGCTCAAAATTCCCAAATCAGTTAAGTTTTGCAATTGGTGGTTCAAATCAGTGCAGCTTTGAAAGGTTCGGTGGACCATCTTGATTCAAAATGGCATCCAGTTGTATATTCAAACATAGATGAAAACCTGTTCCTTGATATGAGGAAACATTGCACAAAATTTGGTAATGATATCTTGTCCCCAAACTCATAGCAAATGGACAAGCAAATTTCCCAAACATATAGCAGATTATATACAGATGTGTTTGTCCCCCCATTTACATAGGGGTTGTGTTCAGGGCCCCTGTATGCATAAGTGAAATCATGTAAAGTGGGGAGCACCCTTTAAATGCCCTTTGTACTGCTTTCTCTTTGATCCATACCAAAAACAAGGTGAGGCAGAGCAGCCTAAACAAAGCCCTGCCATGCCTCCAGTCTCTTCTCCGCCCTCACTGATGTCCTCTTTGGGCTCTGGGGAAGGTCTTCTCATGAGCCACAAGGACTCTCAAGCTCTTTCCTGCCATTTCCAGGTATGAACTGAATTATTTAGTTATTTCCCAGTGCCAGGCATATATGCAGTCACACATGAGATCATCACATGTAAGTGAGGGGAATGCCTCTAATGATGTGTATTTTTCCTCTAGCAAATGCATTAGGTGGGTAAGAGTCAGTGTGGTGCAGTGGTTAAAAGTGTG
Organism: Podarcis muralis; assembly: GCF_964188315.1. NCBI lineage: Eukaryota > Metazoa > Chordata > Lepidosauria > Squamata > Lacertidae > Podarcis > Podarcis muralis. Next base: position 77,444,895 of record NC_135655.1, read on the forward strand.
GGACTACAATCAGGTTCAAATCCCTGCTCTGCCATGAAGCTTACTGGGTGACATTGGGCCAGTGAAGCTAACTTACTTCACAGGGTGGTTGTGAGGAGAAACCGAGCTAAGTGGGGAACCACATATGCTTCCTTGAGCATCTCAGAAGATGTGTAATTGTGATAACTAGAGGTCTTACAAAAGGCATTTTGCCTTCTGAGGCAAAGGTCAGAATGGCACCCCCATTTCACATTCTAAAGATGATTGGACTAGCAATTGAAACTTATTCAAAACTGGTGACAGGGTAGCATCCTCCACTACACCTGAGGTTAGTAAGATAGACAATGTGGCATGTTTCAGAATTCAAGGGCTGCCCTCCCACATGAGCCCAGCTGTTGCACTGTTCTTGGTATGGCCAGGAAGCCCGTGCACCCCTGATCCCTCTGTTGCAGGAGAAATCTGGGGTGCCCTCTTGGTTTATATGGGAATACCTTTTCCCCTGCTTAGGGCTACAAAATACTACTGTACTTTGCCAGCCCTCTTTACATGCTATTTCTATTGTTCCATTCTATTTGAATTTGTTTCCTTTGCTCTTGTGCCAAACTCTCTGCAAAATATCAGTTGGCTTTTAACAGGTGAGTAACTGGCAGTCTGGGGGACGTGGGTGGCGCTGTGGGTTAAACCACAGAGCCTAGGACTTGCCGATCAGAAGGTTGGCGGTTCGAATCCCCGCGACGGGGTGAGCTCCCGTTGCTCGGTCCCTGCTCCTGCCAACCTAGCAGTTTGAAAGCACGTCAAAGTGCAAGTAGATAAATAGGTACCGCTCCGGCGGGAAGGTAAACGGCATTTCCGTGTGCTACTCTGGTTCGCCAGAAGTGGCTTAGTCATGCTGGCCACATGACCCGGAAGCTGTATGCCGGCTCCCTCGGCCAATAAAGCGAGATGAGCGCCACAACCCCAGAGTCAGCCACGACTAGACCTAATGGTGAGGGGTCCCTTTACCTTTGCCTATGCTGAAAAACTCTCTTACCTATAGGAATGATGGTGTGTGCATGTCTCTCTGAGCACACATCGCCCAGTTGGCCCCTGTTAGGACACTTGCATCCAAATTTCCATGGAATTCTATATTTCTAATCAGAATTCTGGAGCAATCTGTTACTTTTAGGAAAACACAAAGCCATCCCAGGTTAGTTACTCTTGCCCTAAACATGTGCTGGTTTCATGGTGACTGAACATACCTATTAAATTGTACGGTGCAATAGCTCTAGGAAGTTGGTTCCGTGTTGGCCAAGTACAAAATGCTTTGGGGCAACATAAATCAGGGGAGTGCAGATTCTCCATGTTTAGCAAGCAGGTAGCTAATAGATTTGGTGTCATCTGAAAGCAGTCCCAGATGCTGATCCTGAGCCTTCAAAGAGATCTGGGCACCTGGGCACCTGCACTTTGTTTTAGGAAAAGGAGATAAAGATCTTATTTTTCAGCTCTGCAGAATGAATCCAGATCAGTTGTATCCCAGTTTTCTTGCTGTATGAGGCAGAACTTGTTTTTCTGGTGAAGCATGCCAGCCCTTTCTGCACTGGAAGTCCTACACCACTTTTTTGCAGCAAGCACCAGGATCTCCCTTCTCAAGCAGGCGTCTGAAAAGGTATGATTCGAAGTTGTGGCTTGTGGGTGAGTGGGTGGGTGGGTGTGTTGTGGCAAGTGGAGGTGGTAGGTTCACAGTGTGCCAGGAGCTTGAGACACCTGTTGTAGGATAATCATAAGCAAACTGGCTCTCCTGTGGATTCCCACTGAGACATGATAACATGGAATATGCCTTTCTACTCTAGAGGACAATCAGAATTGTGGCAAGCGGTGCTTGCAAAGAGGAGGCACGGTGTGGCATGTGGCTGCACTTTGCCAGCATTGGCATCTCCTCCTGAGTTCCAATGACTGAACATCCTGTGCACCGTCTGAGATTGTCTGCACCCAGCAAATCTGCAGATTGCCCATCCATTCACATGAACTAAGCAGCATAGCTTCTGGGAATTGGGTGCACTGAATCAGCATACCCGAGATCCCTCTCCCCTGTTGTGGCAGCAGCAGCCACAACAGGGAGAGTCAAGCATGAATAACAAGGCATGACTGACTCATCATTGTTTTGGTTTTTAAAGTTGGGGGACAAGATATCTGGAAAAGAATGGCTAAATATATGTGCGTAAAATATTTTGAAGAGAACACCTGTTAATATTTTGCACAGTACGATTGCTAAGCTGCAGATCCCATAATTCAGGACTGTAACTCAGGCAACCGCTTTCCCCCCCGTTAGTTTTCACCTTCATTGGCCCAGTTAAGGTTTTCATGTTGGCTTCTTTGGATCTTGTCTAAACTCTGCTTTCGCAGCGGTGACATGTCTGCATGTTGGCTTGAAGAACTGTATTTATCTGCACTGCTTATTTTTATTAATAAGCAAGCTACTCAAAACAGGGTTAAAGAGATGGCCCCATAACATATAGGTTCCGGTGGACAATGTAAGGCTCATACAGGTCACCGACCTGGCCTTTGCAAGCTGGATAGCTTGGGAATGCAGCTTGAAGGAAAGGGCAATAAGCTTAATTGAAAACTAAATTCTGGCCATGTAGATATGGTGTTATTTCACCTGCAGTTACATATTCAGGCATTTTGCAACACTTGCCCATTTGCTTTTGCTTTTTACATATTTAAAAGTTGAAACCTCTTATCTGAGTGATGGGTCTAGGGACAGGGGATTTTCCTCCCCAGTACAAAGCTGTGGTTCTCCATTCATGGTAGAGACCAGCCTTCAGTGGGGGGAAAGAAGGGGGTTAGCAGCCACATCAAATCCATTGCCTAGCTAGATCCTGGACTGCAGGCTTGCCAACCTTGTTTTAGGCCAGGGATTACCAATGTGGTACCCTCCAGATGTTCATTGGCCATACTTGCTAGGAATGATGAGGATTGGGAGCCCAACATCTGGAGGACATTGTTCCATGTGGTTCCATTTCCATGGTACAGATTGAACATGATGTGACTGCTAGTAGTCTTGAAGGGCATCCATTCTGTTTCCAGCAGGGAGCTATGACCCAACCAAAGCTCAGCCTACTTCAGCTGCCCTTCCCCGATATCTGGAAATATGGCATGTTGGCACTGTCTGTTCTCCTGCTGGTGGTGGCATTAATCATTCTGACTTGCCAACTGAGCAGATGCCGGAAGTCCAGGAGATTATGGGAAGGTACGTTACAGAGAACATTGTGGATAAGAAGCATGTGTTCCTTTGGGTTGAACAATTATATCAAGGACTAAGCCAAATTAGGCGGAAAATCACGATGACCTATCACAAAAAGACAAAGCTTGTTGGAGTGTGACTTGAATAAGCCTCGCTCTCCTGGGCTTGCTTCTTACTCTTGTCAGGAACACTTGCAGCCTAACTAGGAAAGAACTGAAGGCAATTGAAGAGGTGCAACTGCTCTCTAGAAGAGCTTCCCCATTCGTGTCAATGGAGGCATAGCTCTGCGAGCGGATCCCCTTTCCACATCCCCTCTCCTTCCATTAAACTGAATGGGGGGAATTGCAAGCATGGAAGCTGCACAGGTGCATGAAAACACAAAGAGGGCATTATATCTAGGTGCATGATGACAAAAGTGTGGCTCAGGTGCTGCATTATACCTATGTGAGCAGCTTTTCATTTTATTGTACAATACTCTAATGCAAAACTTGGTAGGGGGTATCATTTCCTTATGACCTCATTACTTTGTAATAAAAATTTTCTATGGGTTCCTCCAACCAAGCAGAGGCTGGTCCACCCAGGAGAATGGGGCACTGCCCACCAACCTTGGTCTGTTCTCAGCCAGCCCCCACCTACCTGCTTTCGTACCTCCAGTTCAGCCTCCTCCTTAGTCTCAGTGCTACATAACTCAGAAGGGAGGAGGGTGGGGATGAAACTGATATTAGTTGGCTCTGCCTATCATTCTCCCTAGCTCTGCCTATTGTCCTCTCTGTCTTCTGCCCAACCAGGGCCAATGGATACCACCCTTTCCTGCTCCGACCCATCAAGGATCCTTTTTGAAAAATATTTGTTCCTTCCCTCCTTATATTCATGTATGGACCTACTTGTCTCTGATGATATGCACTCAGCTATGTTTGTTCTTGCAGAAAGAAAATTTGCCAATGAAGCCCGGAGAAGGATATCAGAAGAGCTTGCCTTTGAGGGGGAAAGATTGCAGACACCTCTTCTTGGCATTGCTCGAGAGTATATTCAAGAGGTCAAGGCAAGTATAATAATCCCCGGTTGCAACCATACGTGGAATTACCTGCCTGGGATTGAGTTTGGGGTAAATTGGTTGTTTCAATTTCATTGTTCTGCATGGGACAATGACAATAAAGATATCTATCAGTGTGCAGCTGTGCATAGCAGTGACTGGCTGGTGTTGGTAACATCAGAACCCCACCCTTCAATCCCTGAAGTGTTTTACAACTCTTTTAAATGGGGTTTTGTTTTATGTTATTTTAATCAACTGAACCTATATAATTAATTTAACATCTATATGAAGCTATTGGGAGCACTCGTTAGGAGTCTTGGAGCAAGGTGTCACTGGTATGCTGATGACATACAGCTCTACTTCTCCATAACATTTGAATCAGGAGTGGTTATGCAAGCTCTGGACTGGTGTCCGAATGCAGTGCTGGATTAGTTGAGGGTCAATAAACTGTTTAAATCCTGGAAAAATGGAAGCTCTTTGAGAGGGTGATTTGCATGTCTGGGAGGTAGCCAAGTTACCCATTCTGGACAGGGTCGCACTTCCTCTGGAAGTGCAGATATGTAAGCTTGGGTACTCCTGGGTACATTCCTGTCGCTAGAAGCCAAAGTGTGATTGGTCAGCTACAGCCTTTCCTGGACAGGAATAGCCTGACCACTGTAGTTCATGCACTGGGGCTGGTTTACTGCAATGTGCTCTATGGATATCTGTTCTTTGGGAGCTCCAGCTGCTGCAGAAAGTGGCGGCCAGACTGCTGAAGGGGACACCATTAGACTGCTAATGGTGATAACATCTGCAGTGGCTGCCCATCCACTACTGAGCCAGGTTCCAGGCCCTTGTATTAATTTGTCTTAGGTTCAAGATACCTTAGGGCTGCCTGAACACTTCTTTCCCTGCTTGATCACTGAAATCATCCATAGGTGCGTCGCTGGTTGTCCCACAAGCTGATGGAACTCCTTGGACATCTACATGAAACGGAGCCTTTCATTGGCCCAGTCCTGTAGAATACAGATTCAGTAGGCATCTTCTGCATTAACCTTTAAACATTTGCCGAAGACTTTTCTATGCTGCCAGGCCTATGCAGACAATTAAGAAAAACATTTTCTGTAATAGCTAGTGATCTGTGTTTTTTAATTGTGTATTTATAATTGTTGTAAACCACCATTTGATCGTTTTAAAATGGTGGTATACAAGTATTTTTCATGAATAAATAAATACGCCTATAGCAGTTCAACCCAATGTTTGTTTACTCAGAAGTCAGTCACTTTTAAGAGCACACCTTTCTCATTTTGTCCAGATCCAAAGAATCCAAAAGGAGCTCAAGCAGCTTGGGATCTGCTTTTCGCCACCAGCTTCAGAAAATAGCCATGAAATGGGCAACTTGAGTAGTGATGCAGTTGTTTCTGATGAGTATCCAGGCAAACTGAAGTTCTCGCTTCTCTACAACAAAGAGCAGCTGGAGCTCCTCTTGACCGTCACAGGAGCCCTGGGCCTACCCATCCATCAGTGCACCAGCACCTTTGTCAAGGTTAGGCTGCTGAGCTGGGCCTCCTCCCAGTCTCCTGATCTCCAGTATATTGTCCACGAATGGCAGACCCACGTTGCAAAGAACTCCAGCAGCCCAGACTTTGGGGATCAGTTTACTTGTACCCTGCAGGAGACCGAACTGACAACGAGCAGCATCAAGTTACAGGTGAGAGCGATAGTGGGTAGTCTTCTCTAGTTTTACAGAAGGGCGCATTTAGAGAAGAGCTTCCCACATTCCTGGTTCAGTGTTTTAGCACGAAACTTCTGTTCCCACAAAAAAGTAGGCCAGATGATATGGGTGAGTCCCATGCTAGTGTGTCTCAGTGGACGGTAATGGAGTCTTGGTGAGTCTGGTTGTTGCTTCAGACCAAGCTGTAGTGCAAGCAGGTGGGGGCTCGGGTGAATCAGTGGCAGGCGGCTTCAAGGGAGTGGATATGCCCCAGAATATTAAGGATGTCAGCATGGATGTCAGTTGGTTAGAGCATGGTGCTAATAACTCCAAGGTTGCAGGTTCAATCCCAGTATGAGACAGCTGCATATTCCTGCATTGCAAGGGGTTGGACTAGATGATCCTCAGGATCCCTTCTCATGCTTCTGTTATGCTGATTCCTCTCCTCGGTAGCCCAGAGACCTGCTTCACCCAAGGTTCCTCTCTTCCATTCCTCTTCTCAAAATGAGGCAAGAAATTGCCTCAAAAAAACACAGGGCTCTAGTCATGTGGTTTGAGGAGTGGGGTGGGGCAGAAAACCCTTTCAAAGCATGTAACGATATAATTTCAAATTGTAAATAAAAAAACTAGGTGCATCATAGATCTGAACTGCTGATCTTTCAGCTGCCTATGGAGCAATGCCTCCATCTTGTGGAAATCTCCAATAAGTGCATGTCTTTCCTGCAACCATGGGGTACATGCGGTTGCCCTCTGTTCCACTTTCTTCCATTCCTTTTGCTTGGCTTGAAACATGGTGCCCCATTACTGCTATTTGTGCATTTCCTGTCAGCGTATGTTTCCTTTTTTCTCAATATATTGGGCTCTTAAGCCATTTAAAAAAAAAAAAAATCCTCCCCCAAGCTTCTCAGGCTGCCTGGTGGTGGACTACATACCTACATTTTATCTTGCATGTAGGGGAAACTGTTTTTGTGAGCTACACAAAAAAGCAAATGGATAAAATTTTGACGTGTTTGTTGATGAGGTGAATGAAATAGTGCTTTTATGAACCCCAGTGTGAAAGGGAGGCGGCAACTGAACAAATCAGATAATGGGGAAAGCAACAGCATGGGACTTGTGTTATAAGGAATATGGTGGGGTGTCTGTTCAAATAAGTGTAAAATAATTATGAAGGTTATTTCCCAGAAAATCAGTGTGGGGTAGCGGTTGTATTGTTGTGCTATGGGTTCAAATCCAGGCCATAATTAATTAATGGAGTGCAAACTATTGCACTGGGAATGAAAAGCAAAATATTCATGTGGAAATCACATTAATAACACCTGAACTGAGAAACAGCATCTAGGGACAACTTACGTGACGCAGGAAAATGTTCCTTAAGCAAGTTGCGTGAGCAGAGCAAGGCCTGGAATTTCAACACCGTCTTACATATCTGAGTGGAAATTCCCCTGAGGTCTTATGACCTTTACAGGAAATACTGGGCTGTATTCAACTACGGTAACTCGGGCTTCCTCAACCTCGGCCCTCCAGATGTTTTTGGCCTACAACTCCCATGATCCCTAGCTAGCAGGACCAGTGGTCAGGGATGATGGGAATTGTAGTCTCAAAACATCTGGAGGGTCGAGGTTGAGGAAGCCTGAACTGTTTCTCAGACTACACTCGGTTAGTCATGTCCACTAATTTTAATGGGTCTACTCTGAGTAAAGATTAATTGAATATGACCTATTGATTTGTCTTTTCAAACTTCATATACTATGGTGGTCTATGTGTAGAAATCTTCAGTTTAAATATTGCCTCACTTTTGAGCTCTTTGTGTGGCTTTAAGCAAACCACTATCTCTCTTCAGTCCACCATCCATAGGGATAATACCGTCGGCCTAATTTATAGGGCCATTAGTATATCATCATCATCATCATTTCTATGCATATATATATATGAATTGCAAGGATAAATGCATGTGAAGCATTTCAGGAATAAACACCATAAATCAATACAGATTATTACTGTTATTGTTATTGTTATTATTTTATGATGTCAATTATTCCATAGGTTAAACACTTTGACAGATATTCCCGGCATATGCCTCTGGGGGAAGTGAGAATAGCTCTGAATGCACTTAATACTTCCAGAAAGATCGAATTCTGTGAAGAATTACAGAAGGCGACAAAGGTAGTGGGGGTTTTCTTCATTACTTTGGGAGAATTCTCAAAATCCTACATTAATTTTTTTATTACAAAATAAAAATTCCAGGTTATTGACACAGAAGGTGAGATCAAGTGTAGTGCAAGCAGCCACTTGCTCATGGAACGGGGCATCTACTTCCCTTTCTCACCCCTGCAGCCTTCAATTCACCCACGAAATCTGCTCCCAAGTGTTGAGGGAACACTCCAGAAATCATTTTGAGGGTGCCTGGTGGGGAGGGGGGTTAGAGTGGGATGGAAAAGGAGAAATAGAAAGTCCCTTTGTGCAAGTGGATTTCTGTCACACAAGGAGACTGCCACAAAGAGAGATCACCCAGAAAATTCTCAAAAGTACGAAGACACGATTCGTGCATTATCAGAGCTGCAGAGTTCCTATTTATAGATGGGATGCTTATAAATTTGCAGATGACATAAAGCTGGAAGGAACAGCTAACACCATAAAAGACAGAATTAAGATTTAATGTAATTTTGGCAAGCTGGAAAACCAAGCTGAAACCAACAAGATGAAATGTAAAAGACAACAGGCCCGAGGGATTTCAATATCCATGCTGAATCTTACCAAATCAAATAAACAAGAAATTAACTATTCTGTTGTAAGGAAAACAAGCAAAAGTACAACGACAAAAATTAAGCCAGTTTAACCAAACACCTGGGTAGAACACAAACATGCACACAATACCATTCGAACAGATTAAACAACCAACGGCCTTAGTAATAGTTCCCACCCTGTTTTTCACTTTGAGCAGCCCACTCTGTGCCAAGTAGACTTTCACTCTGTGGCTTTTGAACAACTACCTTTCACCGCCATTAATTGTTGCCCACAAGCATCTACTGGAAGAAACTGCCACCCTTTGTCCATAGAAGCAACAGAGTAAGAAACAGACACAAAATAAAAAGCGGGTGGCAATAAGCCATAGCTGATTTCTCTCTCCCCCATTCCAATCCAAAGGAAATTCCTGGGCCTCAAAGTTGGTAAGGCTGAAGGAGATTTGCAAGTGGATTTGCTGGCCTTCCACTCCAGCGTTTCCCTTACATCTTTTCACAGGACACAGTCGGAGAAGTTCTTGTGTCGCTGAAGTGTCTTCCGATCTCTCAGAAGATAGAGGTTGGGCTACTGAAAGTGAAAACTGCCTTCTTGTACAACAGTCCAGAGAAACGTAAATATATCTGTTTTCTTGTTCTTTGCCTGATGTTTGGGTGCTGCCTCCTTCGGACCGGCTGTCCTACCTGCAAAGAGGCGAGACACAAGAGAGGTGTATTCTTGAATATGTTGATAAAAACTGACCCAGAGATGTAGAGTCTTGGTATCATTAGAGCCAGATTAAAGTTCTACAGACACTGTAGCAGTAATAGTTGAAGGTGGAGAGTGTCTTGGGAAATGATCATTTTCTCCTCACCCCATGCATTAAAAGCATAAAGTCAATCTTGAAATCCCAGCTCACTATCTCTGTCCCCTTGAAGTTGTTTCAGGCTGTAGTGCAGGAAGTGGTCCAAAGATGTGACTGAAGAGAATGGATGTAGCATATTGCTGAAAGGCAATAGAGCACAAAAACTGAGATAGGTGGGCTGGAGAAATGACCAAATAATAATAATTGAAGGGAGTGGGGGAACTATATAGGGACCTGGACCCTCATCTTCTGATAAATGGAAGTCCAGCTTTGATCTCTGACACCAGCAGATACAAAACTACAAGGCTTTTCCATACAAAGATGAGGACTACAGGCTTGCTTTTTTTTGTTTTACTGGAATATGAGTTTCATGTTTATCTAAATTTCCAAAAGTTCTCTAGAACTAGGGCTACCATACATCCGGATTTTCATGGACATTACTGGGATTTCGAAGGTGGGGTGAATTTCCGAAAAATGACACTTTGCCCTTTCGGGTTTTCCTTAAAAAAAAAAAAAGCTCAAGAATTTTGGGGTCTTCCTTAAAGAAAGCTTTCAAGGTATCCTGGTTTTTACTTTTTGAAATACGGCAACCCTACTAGAACCCTTGTTTTATATTCTGTAGTTGCTTTCTTGCGACCCAGTTAGAGATTAATATGCATATCCAGTTTGCTCCAGAGTATGTTGTTCTTAGTGCTTCTGAATCCTTAGCTTATTATATCTCATTTGCAGTGTTAGATTCTTCCTCCTTTTGCCTCTCCTGTATGGCTGTGTCACAGACATTTGTAGTCCTCCCTCTCCCAGAGATAGAAGGTATTGCTGCTTCCAATAATCGTCAAATTCCTCCCTCTCAGCCTCAATGCAAGGAAAATATAAATTATTAAATCTCTGCCCAGTTCAGAGGAATAGTTGTGATCTTGGGTCAATAACTCCAGAATTGACAGAGACTTTGGTGTTCATGTTGCCACTCCTTCTGATGCTCTTTCTGTTCCAGGTATATATGCAAGGATCGATGTCTTCTGCAATCTCCATAAGCAGAAGCATCAGAAATCCAAGCCCAAGACCCTCACATCAATTACTGTCTTCAATGAAACGTTCCTGTTCCACCTGCCTCAGCCTATAGTTTGGGATTGTGCTCTCCTCATTTCCATTTATGAGCTGCGTCCCAGAAGCAAGCAGCTTGTAGGACAGGCTGTGCTGGGGAAACGAGGACCCAACGATATGAATGACCACTGGCATCGCATGGCACAGTCCATCCAGCACCCTGTAGCTAAGTGGCACCCTTTGCTCATTTAAAAGGAGGATTTCGCAGTTATGTGGATGTGCCCAAACTTTCCTCCTTAACATTGGAGCTTCAGCATCCAAGCAAGCCCTCTTAAGCAGAGGTGAATAATGACTGGCAGAGTTTGGTCAGAGCAGCAGTAGTAGAGGCCACATGGCTTCTTTCATGAAAAACTTATTTCTTTTCATTCTCACAGGTGTTTCTATTGAAGAAAAGGATTTCCCCCATCACTGCCACTGTGCCATTGTACTTTATAGCAAACAAGGATACTGGGACAAGGGGCATAGATGGAAATCAAAGAAACGGTTGTGGGCACCAAAAATATACCCATTTCACAGAAGAAAAACTGGCAATGTTCAGAACCCAGCCCCCACAAAAAAACAGAGCAAACAGTCACATGTGACACTAAGAAAAAAGCAGGCAACTCTCCTGCCAAACAAACAAGCAGAAAGCCAAAACAACTGTATGTTTTTTATTGGTGCCAAAGGTGGGTGTTCTGAGGGCTCCATTTGTGCTCACAGGCACTGCATTGGGGAACCTAATGGCAGCATGGTGGGGCTGGAACTGGGGCTTAAACACACTAAGAAAACACAGACACCCCCTTGCCATTAAAATAGTCAAGGGATGAATTGGACACGGAGAGGAAGAGGAATGGGATGCCTAGGATTGCATAGGAAACCTGTGTTCATTCTCCATTTTGAACTCAAGTTCTTTTGCCACATTTTCTGCCAGTTGGCCTACAGCTGGGAAGAGGCTATAGCTCAGTGTCAGAGCACACACTTTGTGTGCAGAAGATCCCATGTAGGATCCCTGACATTTCCAGTTAAAACGATCGCAGCTAACATGTCTGGGGAAGACCTCTGCATGAGGGCCTGCATAGCTGCCAGCACAGTAGTGAAGGGAGAACTGTGGCTCAGGGGTAGACAGCTCCAACTCCCTGGCAACGCCAAGTCAGGCTCCTGTCCGAAAACTCTGAGGCTGCTGCCAGTTAGTGTAGACAATGCTGGGCTTGGTAGGAAGCAGCTGCCTGTGTTCCTGACAGTTCCTGTGTTCCTGAACAGCCCTGACACTTCCGGGTATAGAGCGGTATATAAATTCAAGAAATAATGATAATATAAGGGAGCTTCTGATAGAGATGAAAGCAAAGCTAAAGACACTTTTTTCATCACGAGTGATGAAAATCCACTGTGTGCCCACCCCACGCTGCCTCTACACTTCCAGTTCATGCTAGCAGATTGACCAGCTCCCAGTGGGTTTCAGAGTCCGTTCAACTTGTGGGTACTGAGATTTAAAGCCCTACATAGTTTAGTGGACAGATGTTTGTCTTCCTCCCTAGTGGTCTGCTCAGTCACTGTGATGTTAATATGAACTGGGGTGCCCTAGTCATTCAAAGCAAGCGATGACCAGAGAGAGTCTTTTTGCTTCTGGTACGCCACCTCTGCAGTGTTCTCAGGGATACTTGCAAAGTGCCTGTGTTTATATCATTTCAGTGCCAGGCAAAGAGCTTTTAAATGTTCCCACGCTTGATTCTCTCTCCCCCCCCCCCCCGAAAACACATCCTTCTATATCTATCTGTGGTTGTCTGCTGAGTTTTCATTGTTAAGATGTGCCATTTTATTGTGCTTTTTCATGTTTGGATGGAAATGTTTTTTGTATTCTTATTCTTATTATTAAAGATTTTCTTGATTTACAAAAGTATGTGCAATGTCTCTCTCTTGTATTCCCCCCCCCCCCCAGTAACATTTTGACAAATCAGTTTCATTTGTTGAGACATTAGGAAGAAAAGGGGGAAAGAGGTGGAGGGGGGGGAGATGGGTGGGGGTGGGGTATGGGTGGCAATGTTTCTATTTTACTTACTATATGTAGGGTTTGGTGTCAGTGTTGCTTGTGCAGGTTCTTTGCTGTTCACTTGTGTTCTTTTGGTGGTGAGAGAGGTTGGGGTTGGCCTAGGGTGGGGATATGCATTTATGGTTGGCTGTGGTGGTCTTTGTTTTCATGTGTGAGTGGGGTGGGTGGGTGTTTTGGATCAGGTTAGCCACATTGATTTGTATGCTGTTGGTGGGTTTTTGTCATTGTCTTGTTGGGCTGTGTATGGCATAAAGGGGAGCCATAAAGAAGGTGTCTTCTTCTATTTGTCCCCGTGTCAGTTTCAGCTGGTTTTTGTATTCTTGTTTTGCTTTTATTGTGTCATTACTGTTGCTGTGCCCTGCCCTCAGAGCCTTTGTTGCTGGATGGAGTGTAATAAATAAATAAAGAAAGAAAGAAAGAAAGAAAGAAAGAAAGAAAGAAAGAAAGAAGATAGAAGCCATGTCAATCTTAATAAGCAGCACCCATTTGAGATAGAATGTCAGTGAACATTATTTGGATTCTGAATGAGTGCAGAATATGTAACAGCCGCTGACTTCTATTGCAAATACCTATCCCAGATATAATTGTTGACTTTTCAACTGGGTCCTAAAGCCTGTATGCTTAATAATAATAATAATAATAATAATAATAATAATAATAATAATAATTGTATACTGCCCTTCATCCAAAGATCACAGGGCGGTCTACAACATAAAAACTTAAAATGAGAAAACAAAATATATCACAAAGCAAAAACAAGCACAAACTAATAAACCTCCTCCCACAAACACATTTAAAAGGCCACAGAATGTTAATCAGCCAATATTGAATAAAATATTGGGGGGGGGGGGAGATAAACCCTGTTCTGCATAATCGATCATGTGACACAGCACACACACCATTTGAATGGGAATTCCCCTCAACTGTGGGGGCCCCTCAAATATTTTATGGGGGGGGCAAAGGGACCTTGGCCCCTAGGAGTTGGCTCCTAGGCCCCTAGTGGCTATTTGTGCACATTACAACAGTATAGTACAGTGGTACCTCGGGTTACATACGTTTCAGGTTACATATGCTTCAGGTTACAGACTCTGCTAACTCAAAACTGGTACCTCAGGTTAAGAACTTTGCTTCAGGATAAGAACAGAAATCGTGCAGTGGCGGTGTGGCGGCAGCGGGAGGCCCCATTAGCTAAAGTGGTGCTTCAGGTTAAGAACAGTTTCAGGTTAAGAACGGACCTCCGGAATGAATTAAGTACTTAACCTGAGGTACCACTGTAATCTAAAACAGTGTTTCCCAACCTTTTTTGGGCAAAGGCACACGGAGGTAGGCTGGTGTGCCGTGGGAGGGAGGCGGGCGACTCGGGCGGCGAGAGGCGGGGCGGCGGCAGCGAGCACACGCGGGGCGGCGAGCGAGCGAGCTCCCACATCCCATCGCCGCTCGCTCCAGTAGGCCGGCCGAAGCGAGCGGCGATGGGATGTGGGAGGGAGCTCGCTCGCCACCCCGTGTGTGCTCGCCGCCGCCGCCCCGCCTCTCGCCGCCCGAGTCGCCCGCCTCCCTCCCACGGAACACAAGGCAACGTTCCGCGGCACACTAATGTGCCGCGGAACACCGGTTGGGAAACACTGATCTAAAAGATTACATTTTTCCAAGCAGATTTGGGAGAAAGAGGAATTGGTGATTAGATTAAATCTCCACTACCAAAGTGATGATCCACAGGATTTGAACCTCTTGTCCCTTTGCCATTATGTACCTTGTAGTCCTTTCCCTTCTCCCATTGCTTTTCAATAACTGGAATTTGCCTTTTCTCTCTCCCTCTTTTAATTGTTTTGATTTTGTGTTAAAAAAACAACAAGCGTGCAAATGAAAGTTAAAGGACAAAATGCAAACTTGCTTGAGGTTCCTATGGCTGGTGCACTTTAGCGTTTACCCTGGGGGTGGTGAGCATTGCTAGATTGTAATGGGGGATATTATGCTACGTTAAATGCTGTGTGGAATCTCAGGAACAGATCTGCTTCCTGCTGAATGTGGAAGCTAAATGTCCTAGTGTGCCTATCAGGGATCTTTTGCTTAGCCATTCAAGAAGGTAAAAATAAACATGCAGTATTTGAATTCAGACTTTGGTGACCCTGGGGCAGGCTAAATGTGGAAGTACAGCATAAGTGAATGAACGGTAAGGAGGTTGATCTCTGAGTTATGTGAACTCCTTGCCCTGCTGCTGCTTTGCCAGAAGCAGATAGAAAACTGAATGGCTAAGTAAAAAGAAATTGCTGTGTGACCGCTGACCCTCCATAGTAAATGTGTAAGCATGTCAGCAAACCCCTGGTTTACTGATCCGATTGCTTTTAACATAAAGCCAACTGACACACATATATATCCCCCTTTCACAAGAAAAACTGCTATGAATTTTCTGACACCTTCCACTGTGTGATTTTGTATCTTCTACTCAGGTTAGGGGTAGCCAATGTGGTGCCCTTTAGATCATCCTGGAATATAACCCCCATTAGCCTCAGCTGGCAAGGCTGTTGGTCGGTGGTAACGAGTTGTAGCCCAGCAATATCTCTACCCTTGCATTAGTTAATCCTTTTTATTTCTCCTGTAGAATGTGGGGTGGCTCACTTTCTTGAGCTATCTGGGACTGGCTAATTTGCAGGTCCTCTGTTGTGGTGTTTAACCTTGTTTGCTCTGATGCCTTGCATTATGCACTACACTGTGGACAGGATTATGGGCTATGTGTGTTGTGGTAAGCAATTTTCCCTAGGGCCTAGCAGAGCTGGACTTGGAAGACTTTGGCGCCCTCCTGAACCTACAATTTAATAAAATCATTGTGGGGTGGAAATGAGAAACGGGATCTTCATACTGGATGTTAATCACTGCCGCTTGAGTGAAGTCAGTAGGTGAGGATTCTTACATCAATATACTCTTCCTGCATCATTTATTACAGCAAATGGGTAGTTTTCTATTCATGTTTGCTTCCCAGGGGAAAGGAACTAGGAATAGAATATCAAAACCATTAACACTCCCATTATGAAACCTTTAATTCATGCCACAGCTCTGCTGGTGACTAAACTGTTAAGGTGGACTTAAGTATCCAGTGGTATATCTACAAAGAACTCTGAGGATATTGAATCCTTCTAGAGATAAATATGGTAATTCCATGATGCTGTGTAGGATGACTGCCTTCAAATAGTGGACCATTAGTATGGTGTGCTGGTCTGATTGTCCCAGAACAGTATGTTCTTGACTGAGAATCATGGAGCATGTATAAACCCTGGCAGTGCCTTCCATTTTGCTTCACCTTGTGCCTTCATTATAACTTGCACTGGAGTGCTGAAGGGGCAGAATTTTAACTCCATATTCAGCCCTGTTTGTTCATGTAACGGCTGTGGGATCCCTTATTATATTTGTTGTCCCCTAGTACAGCACTCTGAAGACCACTAGTGAAATCAACAGAAAGTCTTTTGGCACCTTAAAGATGGCTTGGTTGCTTCCAGACAACCTGCTTCTTGAGCATTCATCCTGATTTATTTGCAAGGAGGTTATATGACAGAGCAATTGTTTTCCCATACTTTCTAGTGCATTTTCCCTTCAGTTTCCTTTCAGCAAAAAATATCCTTTCTGCCGGGAACCGGAGTTGCACCCATGTTCCAAATCAACTTCAATTATGCAGTCTGAATTTGCTGATATGTGATTGGATCCCACCTCCAAATCACAATAGTTTGGAAACGCCCATGGGCTTATAGTGGCATAAGTGTTTGTGGGCTAGGGTCTACTTCATGATCAATGTGTTTTGATCCACAAAAGCTTATGCCAATATAAATTTGGTAGAGTTTCATTTCATTTCGCTTTTAATTTGTAAACCACCTTGCTGTATTATTATACACAAGGCGGTTTACAAAGCTGAAGAAACAACAGAGATTATGCACCTTATAACAAGGATGGCCAGTGAACAGGGATTGTGGGCGTTCTAGTTCAGCAACATTTGGCAGGCCAAGAGTTCCCCCCACACACCTGATGCAGACCCAGTGCCCTGATGGAGATGAAAATGCCCTCTTCCAAGCTTTTGGTTCAACCATGAGGTGATATATCATGCAGATTAGATGAGGAGAAGGGCCTGTATGTGTGTATACACAAGTGTGTGTGTGGCTAACACCATTGCTGGCACTGGAAACAAATGACAAATTCCTAAAGCACCCCCTAAGAAAAAGTACAGCCTATTTTCAAAGTGTTTGTTGTTGGGATTGTCCATTCTTTAAAAGATTCCCATGGGAAGGATACACACTGCATTTGGGTTTGCCTGGTTGGCATCATGGCAGTGGCATTAGGATTAAACAGGTGCTGTTCTTGGAGAAATACAAATAGTGGGCTCTACTTTAAAGCCCTTCGCGGCCTAGGACCCTCGTACCTACGGGACCGCCTCTCCTGGTATGCCCCACGGAGAGCCTCAAGGTCCATAAATAACAACACCCTAGTGGTCCCAGGCCCTAAGGAAGTTAGATTGGCTTCAACCAGAGTCAGGGCCTTTTCAACTCTGGCTCCGGCCTGGTGGAACGCTCTGCCTCATGAGACCAGGGCCCTGCAGGATCTGATTTCTTTCCGCAGGGCCTGTAAGACAGAGTTGTTCCGCCTGGCCTTTGGCTTGGAGCCAATTTGATTCCCTCCCTCCCTCTCTTTTTTCTTTTCCTTCTCCTCCTGTGAAGAGGCTGCATCCTAATGTTTTAATGTTGTATTTTAATCTTTTTTAAATTGTATTTTAATCAACTTGTTTTATTATTGGTTGTTAGCCGCCCTGAGCCTGGTCTTGGCTGTGGAGGGCGGGGTATAGATAAATTATTATTATTACTACTACTACTACTATGGGTGCCCCATGTATTCTTGCATTTCTCTTGCTGTTGCGTTCTTATCTCACAGTGAAACAAGTCTTAGGGTTGATTCACACATGCGCATACAGAGCTGTGGTAAGCCATGAAAAATGTGATGGCGTGGAGGCTGCACTTTCTGGCAAGCTGCATCTGAAAAATGGTTCCATGCACTCTTTAGGTGAATTTAATTCAGTGAGAAACCAAGTTACAAATGGAAGCTGTTAATATCGCAGTGCAGGGTAGGCTGATTGTTCTCTGTTTGCTGCTAACCTCATGTCGTTTCTGAGAATTATTTCATGGAACTGGGTGTGGTTCTACACTCTTGGTGGGCTTCACTTTGATTTACTTGTTTATGCTTGGGATGATATCAAAAACATGGTGCAACATGTATTTCAGCTAAAAAAAACCCAGCAGCCTGAAGAACATAAAATCCAAGCGCACTTTTGTATTGTAGCCGTTAAGGTTCCTGCCAAGTCTTGTTTCCTATGGTAACCGATTTAAATGAATTTTCAGGCTCTAAAGTTGATGAACTTTAAACTATTTAGCTTCTCACTGACATTAGGGAGATTTCTCTCTGTATTCAGCCTCGCGCAGAGACACTGTGCTAAAGTGCAACTAAGTGTGCTCCTTAAATCACTCTGTGAAGCCTGGCAAGGCAAATGAAGTTTATTTAGTGTGCTATTTATGGGCTATGTTGGCCAGAATTGTGACACTGGCTATAATCTCTTCA
This sequence comes from Podarcis muralis, assembly GCF_964188315.1. Taxonomy (NCBI): domain Eukaryota; kingdom Metazoa; phylum Chordata; class Lepidosauria; order Squamata; family Lacertidae; genus Podarcis; species Podarcis muralis. The sequence continues at coordinate 77,463,122 of NC_135655.1, forward strand.
GCTTCTGGGGGAATGTAAACTCTGCCAGGCCTACTCACCCACTGGTCACACGTCCTTCTCGACTCAGGCATTAATAGTATGGCCTGAAGCCTCTGTTTATTTCTTACCTTCTGTGGCACGTGCTGTTCTGGAGCTGGGACACCGGACAAAATAGATGGTTCACTGCACGTCCCGTTTTGCTTCTCACTTTGCTGGAAACCAACGCAAACTTATTGCCTCTCCTTACATGGCTGACAAAGAGCAAAACCATTATGGGTGCAATGCTCAGGGACTCGCAGTGTAGGTTGCAGGATGGCAACCTATACTTAGGAAACTGCCTGCTTTAGTTGTTTAGAGTAGGGGTTGCTAAGTCCCCATTTGAGGGGGCTCCTCCGGCAAATTTCTATGTCCCACTCCCTGCTGATTTTGGCAGCAGATACAAAAATAAAATAGGCACAGAGCTGGGGTGGGTGCTGCCCATTGCCCTGATGGGAATGCCAAGTACAGTGGTACATTGGGTTAAATACTTAATTCATTCCAGAGGTCCGTTCTTAACCTGAAACTGTTCTTAACCTGAAGCACCACTTTAGCTAATGGGGCCTTCTGCTGCCGCCGCACCACTGCTGCACGATTTCTGTTCTCATCCTGAAGCAAAGTTCTTAACCCGAGGTTCTATTTCTGGGTCAGCGGAGTGTATAACCTGAAGCATATATAACCTGAAGCGTATGTAACCCGAGGTACCACTATACTCCCTTCCTAGTCGTTCAATTTGTCATTTGATAAAGAAAGATGGGGTGATAACCCACCTTTTCTGATCTGCATAGATAAGCTGTGGAGGGAGTGATCCATTCCTATCTGTGTATTTTCCTGCAAGAGTGTGTGAGAGACAGCAAATGTGAAGTGGTCACACTACTGGCACATTCTCCCCCCCCCCCCGCCCGCCCGCCATGGTTCTTTGGCCAAGAAACGTTAGCTATCCCTGTATTACTGCCTGACTAGGCAGTGTGTTGAAGTACTCTTTGAACGTAGTCTTGATTCTATCTGAAAGGCAATCGTTGGTAATGGCTTCGGCTAGACTCTATCTATCTATGGCAAATCAGAACATATGGAGCATAGAGCCCCAGCTCTACAGAATAAAACACAAAAGAACTCATCCAGTCCTGTAATGTTGCTCTAGTCGCACAGATCTGTAAAACTCATCCCTGGGCTGTAGCAGCCCTGCCATACACTGTGGACATTCTTATACCCCACCAAGGTTTTCTCTGCATTGTTTCCCAACTTGCTGTGCCCCAGGATGGGATGAAGCTGGGCAGAATTCCTTACAAGCCTTTGCTACTTGCACACAGAAATCTGCCATGGCTGTGCAAGTTCCAGCTCAGAGGAGGCAAAAAGACAAAAGATATAAAGAGCGAGTATGTGTTGTGCATTCCAATTTGACACCCCCCTTTCCACTCTTCCTTCCCACGCTCCTCGTGCTATTTATTCCCAACACTGACTTCACTTTGGCAGCAGGGCAAGTGAGAATGGATTGCATTTTGAATAGCAGGGCTAGTGTGCTGTAGCCTCAGAGCCAGGCCGTGCTGCCATTGGCCTTGTGACAAAGCAGTTGGCATTGTGCATAGAAAGGAAGAGCTGCGATTTGGCAAAGCTTGCTGAAGAAATCTTTCCTCCTCCTCCTCTCCCATCTCTGTGTCATGGGCTTCCTAGCAAACACACCTTGAAAGAACTTGCCCAAAGGGAAAGGAAAGGGTCAGGGTAGAGGGAATGATTCCCTCCACATCTTTAGTGCTGAAGTGATATTTATTATAGAAGCCCAGACACATCAAACTCATTAAAGATGGGGAGCTGGGTGGAGAAACTGCTGGCTATCGGCCATTTTCTGTGCTTTAAAATGGCTACCAGACTTGAGGGGAGCTACTAGGGTGGTCCATGAAACATTGCCAAACAAGAGGAAATGCACCACCAAAAAAGAGGAGAGTTATTTGCACATGCTAATTAAACATACAGATGCCAATTTAGAAACAATTTCTATAATTTCTATAGAAATGCAATACTTTTCAGTCTGCTGTCAGGTGTAACGTGAGCGGGAATTAAGAGTTTTAGAAATGGTGGCATGGGGGAATTCTGGGTGAGACCAGCAGGGAAAGCTGACTAGTTTCATATTTTTTTTGTATACTAATTTGGTAGCAGCTCATTGCTAAGTAAAGTTTGTTCCTCCTAACCCAGTCTCTGTGGTTCATTTGCAAGGCCAGCTCAAGACATTTTGGCACCTGAGGAGAATCACAAAATGGCACATGCACCCTGGCCAGGGAAGAAGGGGTGAGTGGAGAGCTAAATCGGGAACATGGGGTAGGGAATGAAATCAACCCGAATGGCTGAAGTGGGAATCAAAGGCCATCATGGGGGAGGAAAGAGGGACCACTGTGGATCATGCTGGTCTTGGACTGGCTCTTCAAACAGATGGTGCCTTCATATAAGAGGATTGTCATGTTCAATAAGATGCTCCACTCATTCATTTTCATGCTGGCTGGGTGCTGATTATAATGGCATTTGTATTTAACACTGAACAAGTCACAATCGTAGGCCACCTAGGAAGTTTTAAACTCAAGCTTCAATCTGAGCATTAGGGAACCTCATAAAGTGGTACCTCGAATTACAAACGCCTCAGGTTACAAACGCTTCATGTTACAAACTCTGCTAACCTGGAAGTTTTACCTCAAGTTGAGAACTTTGCCCCAGGAGGAGAACGGAAATTGTGTGCCGGTGGCGTAGCAGCAGCAAGAGGCCCCATTAGCGAAAGCACGCCTCTAGTTAAGAACAGTTTCAGGTTAAGCATGGACCTCCAGAACGAATTAAGTTCGTAACTAGAGGTACCACTGTACTTAGTAGGTACAGTGTGCTCTGAGACAGATTCGAGGAAAACTTTAAATCCATTTCATGTCCAGGAAGCTCCTGCCTGCTGACGCACTTCTTAAGTCAGGGAGTTCAGGGAGCTCAGTGTTCAGCCAGCAATGTCTTGTGGTTTACAGTGGAAGGAAGGCTGTGAATTCCTGCCACAAGCAGTGAAGTCCAAAGACATTTGTTGCTTCAGAGGATGTAGGCAGAGGCAACACCAGGGAAGACAAGGACGATGGCAGGAAATAACAACTGAATAACCCTGGTCCCATAGAGACACTGCGTTGTTTCTGGTACCAGATTTCAATGTAATTCTTTTATGATGAGACATCTTTTTGTGAACAAATTTGAGAACCTCTTGGGCTTATTTAAGTGTGATAAAAGCATTATGAACATACATGCTCTGTGTGGTGGGAAGAAGTATTTCTGGATACATGGATTAATGCAATTTTCTAGGGAACATTGAATTTAATCTGAGAACATGATTATTCTGGGGAAATATTTAGCTACAGAATTGGGCGTTAGGTAGGTGAAGAACTAAGGGTCTACCCAGCCTGCAGTATGCCTGCCAAAGCACCATGTAGGCTGGAAGACTTTAGATGCTCCTTACAGATTTGAGTGCAGGCACAGAGGCACAGAGGCAGAGACAGCATCTTAAAAAATAGAGACATCAGCTTGCCAACAAAGATCCGTATAGTAAAAGCTATGGTTTTCCCAGTAGTGATGTATGGAAGTGAGAGCTGGACCATAAAGAAGGCTGATCGTCGAAGAATTGATGCTTTTGAATTATGGTGCTGGAGGAGACTCTTGAGAGTCCCATGGACTGCAAGAAGATCAAACCTATCCATTCTTAAGGAAATCAGCCCTGAGTGCTCACTGGAAGGACAGATCCTGAAACTGAGGCTCCAATACGTTGGCCACCTCATGAGAAGAGAAGACTCCCTGGAAAAGACCCTGATGTTGGGAAAGATGGAGGGCACAAGGAGAAGGGGACAACAGAGGACGAGATAGTTGGATAGTGTTCTCGAAGCTACCAGCATGAGTTTGACCAAACTGCGGGAGGCAGTGGAAGACAGAAGTGCCTGGCGTGCTCTGGTCCATGGGGTCACGAAGAGTCGGACACGACTAAATGACTAAACAACAACAGAGGCGGCAGCAAATGTGCTGCTAGGAGTGTATGTATAACGGATCTTAGGGTCAAAATAAAATTAAGTGTGAAATGGAAAGCACTCATGCAGGGAGCACAGTACTGAGGCTTTAAACCTTTAACATGTTTCTATATGCCTCTCTGCCCCAAAGTGCAGAGTGCCTGTATGTTTTCTCCTGCATGGAAAATAGCAGCTGGAGACAGGGTGGGAACTGGTTTAAATCAGGAAAATGGTGAGGAAGGTTAAACCTCACTTTCTCCAGTACTTATTCCCATTCTGCTTCCCCCACACACAAAATGCTTTTTTTAGATAGATAGATAGATAGATAGATAGATAGATAGATAGATAGATAGATAGATACTTGCATCCTTGGTTTGCCTTATTCCAGCTCAAGGTCATTTAATTTAGATGGCTGCAGGAGGCAATTTACTCTCTACTAACTGAAGGGAAGGGAATTGACGTCTTCAGCCAGACAAAGGTCTATTGAGCAAGCGAAGACCTTGTGCAGGGCTTATGCCAGGGGTAGGCAACCTAAGGCCCAGGGGCAATCTGGGCCCGCGGACAGTCCAGGAATCAGCGTGTTTTTGCATGAGTAGAATGTGTGCTTTTATTTACTGTATTTAAAATGCATCCCTGGGTTATTTATAGTCTGGCCCACCACATGGTCTCAGGGACGGTGGACTGGCCCACGGCTGAAAAAGGTAGCTGACCCCTGGCTTATACTGACACTTGTTAGGCGAACTCCACCCTGTTTCAACAACTACCTTATATTGATTCTTTATCTGTATTTTTGTTCAGCTAGCTGAGAAATTATTTCCCATGGCCCTTTTTTTTTTTGATAAATCTTCTATTGCCTCCCAAAAACAGCTCAAGTCCTTGAAACATTTTGGCTTCAACAAACGTGGTATTACTTTCTCTGTTAACATGCAGAATAATGGGAAGAGTACAACTGGGGATTTATTTTTAAGATGGTTTCAATATTCCTCATCTGTGATAGCATAAAAAAAAGCATTTTTATAGTTGGTTTCAAAGCAGCATAGCTGTAACATTAAGGTTTCATTTTTACCAATTAAGAGGTTTTTGTTGTTATTGGTCATGAATGATTGAGATGATCACAGTATTCACATTTTGGGAAATAATCTTTAATTTAGATGACAGTTCAATTTACTTTCCCTGAGTTCAAGGTAAATTTTCAGCAGCTGCTGTTGTGCTTCTTGTTGATTTGTAAAATGAAAGTATTGCCATACAGCAAAGACATCCGTGATTCCTGATTGCCCCTTGTCCAAATGTATTTGAAGAGTTATCGTTTTTCTGCAGAAGCCATGAACCAGAATTTGGCATACTTTTGCTCTGACATCACATTTTCGGTTGCTCTCCAAAATCTTGCTACCACCAATCTGACTGCACCCAGCATGAATTAAACCCATTCTTTCAGTAACAGATGATCATTTCCCCCATCATAAACATTTTGTAGAGCCAATTTAGGAATAAATATTTTATTTGTTCACCTAATTTTTGCATTTATATCACACTTTTCCTCAAGGTGGTGTGCATAGTTTTCCTCCTCCCCATTTCCTCCTCACAACAACCCTGTGAGGTCATTTAGACTGAGAAGCAGTGACTCGACTAAGGTCACCCTGTGAGCTTCCTAACAGTGTAATATGTCATGTGTTGTTGCTCATCTGAGGTTGTATTTATTTAATTTTAAGGCCTGCTAAGGAACAAATGATTGCTATTATGTCCTGATATATAAAACAAAAATTTTTTTGTGTCATTTCCCCCAAACACTGAGGATAGTTTTTAAGAGTTGATTACTTGCTCAATTTATTTGTTTAAGGGCTTAAGGTAGAAAAGCCACAACTTCTATAAGGTGATGTTTTCCATTTGCTGCTTCAATTTCTGTCGAAGGCTTATCATTTATAAAGGGGGGGGGGAAATCAGTTGACTTACCTTTGCTTTGCCTATTTTTTGTAGAATCCCTTTGCTTATTAACGTCTGTGTTGTTAATCTCACCAAACTAAGTAGTAGCGGTAGCACCACTTATGCAAGTGTTGATGCAGCTAAATCTAGATGAGGCCTAGATGGCCAATCACCCTCAAGCGCCTTTTTATGTTTAAAACTCATCACCTTGTGAACTTCCTTGTTCATCAGACTCGAAAACAAATTGTGTTCCGCTCCTTTTGATTCAGGAAGAAGTCTATTATTAGAGTTTCCTCTCCCTTGCTGGGCTTGATAATTAGTACAACCACTTGCATTTGGAAACATGTTCCATTCTCACTGCAGTGTTCTTATATCTACATGTCCCTGCTCTAAGAAGAGTGTCATATAGCTAGATGACTCACTGTGTTGTTCAGGCAAAACTACTGGTGAGAGCAAACTGCATTCACTGCAACACCTGGGCCAGAGGAAGTTGCCTAGTGTGTGCAAGGAGCTAATGTAGAATGTGGCTAATATTAACCACTTTAGAGGTACTAGACTTGAGGTGGTAGCATTCTGGAGCATATCCCTTGATTGCAGTTGCCAGGGGGTGGAGGAACAGGGGCTACATCACTAAATGCTCTCTCATCTACAAAAACGTCCAACATGTAGCAAAACTATTATAGTAAATCACAAAGGCTGCATTAAACCCCTCTATGACCTGCTAGCATTCGACATGCAAAGCTTGTTGTTTTTTTAAAAAGAGAGCATTAAAAATATGACGCCTACCTCAGGGCTTTCACTAAAGGGGCTAGTTAAGTGAATCCACTCTGCGTTAACAAAGGAATATACAGCACAGTTCTTTCAAATTCATGAATACAGTGGATGGAATTTTCTTACTGATCCATGCAGGTTTACTTGCATACTTACGTGCTTCCGGGTTGGCGCGACTGGCTAATGGCGGATTCCCTCCGAGCTCCGGAGGGAATCGGCTCAGCAGGGGATCAGGTCTTACCGTGCCGGCGACACGGGGACCCTCAAAAACCACGGACACGGAGGCCGTGGACATGGTGACTCGGCGGGCACCGTAAGCGCCCCCCCGACTCGTGAAAGAGCCTTTTTAAAGGCTACGGATCGGGTGCCAGGGAGCGGCGTGGTGCTGTGAGTCCTCCGCTCCCCCTGCCGAGCGAAGCCGCATGCCATTCTTCAGTCAGCGCTGACTTCTTCCTGCTAAATTTGGACTTAAAAGCAAGAGCAACAACCCGTGAGTAATTTGAAAACTGGATTATAAATTTTTCGGTTTGGATTTGGTACGAACGGGGGAGCCGAAAAAAAAGGGAAGTCCGTCTCCTCCATATTGTTAACAGTGCAAAGCAAGGACCTGTCAACTAAAGTTGCGGGAAAAACTTGTGTGATTGGATAAAAGATATAAACCTCACGGATTTAAAAGAACTAAGCTAAGGTGCTGGAGGACAAGAGAATACTTTGTTTGAATAAAGTACCACCCTACTCGAGCCCGGGAGCAACCCGAGTTAAGAGCCTGCTGAGACATAGATACTTTTGACAGCTGTCAAACTAGCTGTCAAAGCTGAAAGAACTGAAAATTGAAACTTTAACCGACTAAATCGTTACAAAATATTGCAAATAAGGAAAGATTGTTACAAACAAATTTGACTTTTGGATCGGAGAGGGAAAGATTACTAAGTAACCAGAATCCCTCTAGAGGGGATTCTTGGACATTGCAAGAATGGAACTAAAACAAGGAATACAGGAAATACGTGCTGGCTTGGAGAAGCTGACCTCCCTCGTGGGAAAATTGTTACAGATGAATGAGAAAGGCCTTGTTTTGTCTACGAGCCCACCAAACCCGAAGCTATCTGAAAATACACTAACTGACTTGGAAAGGGACTCGCTGTTCAAAACACAGGCAGCTGGACAAGGAAAAGAACCTAAGATTGAGGAGGAAAAGACACCTGCCAAGCAAGAGGAGCTGAAGGAAGCGAAGGCCGAGACATTACATAAGAGAGAAGAGAGACTGAGACCTGCTAAGAAGAAACCTAAACTGACCAAGGTGAAAACAGGACTATTTGGGACATATAGACTTATGAAACAGCGTTGGAATACTGGTTACAAGCAAGCAGGCCCAGCTGAAAGAACCACGGCCAGCATTGAGAAAATAATTCTTCGATCCTGGGAGCTAAGTATGAGAGACTTCCAAAGAAATCGGCTGAAAGGAATTGTGAGAGATTTGCGTGCCTCGGACGTGAGATCACCAGGCTAAAAAGATGGACTAAATGTACTTTGATTAAGGATTGAAACTGGGGGGAGAAGGGTGGGATTTAACAGTCCGAAGGGGGCTTGGAATTTTCTTTTTTTTTTTCTCTATAGAATAAAGATTAGCATTATAAGAATGGGGAATCCGTGGGAGGGAAATAGTGGCAATTTTAGGAAAGGTATCTCTTTTTTAGATCTATGCTTATATCTTTGTTTGTTCTTTCATTTCTATATAGAGGGTTAAGGTATATACGCTAATAAAATGTTAAAGTACAATAATGAACTAAAGTATAACTTCATAACTAAAATGAATCTAATTAAATTAGGGTTAAGTAATTTTAATAAAATAAGGTACAGGATGTTTAGGGGGAAAACTTGCTAGAATAAATAAATTGGAGTTGGAAAACAATAGGAGGAGATGTGGGGAAGTTGTGAAAAGAAGTTATTGAAAATAAGCGTGAAGAGGTGAATATCTTTTTCTTTTTTCCTGTGTGTTGTATGTTTTTATGTTTTTGAGTTTTGATTTCTTGTTTTTTTTTTTTACTTTATGTAACCTTTTTGGAAAATTAATAAAGATTATTTAAAAAAAAAATACTTGCATACTGTGTATCATTTTATCCTTCCAGAAAAGAGCACGTTGCTAAAGTATAAAACACAATCCCTCCTGCAACCCAACAAGGCCAGCAATTAATCATCTTTATTGCTGCATTTCCCCCTACCTACCAGAACCTTCTTACCATTGCATTTTGTCACCTGGCTATTTCTTATTAAGAGGCATTATTATTTTAGTTCCCACCTTTTGGGTTGTATCTGGCTCGAATTCAACACAGGACTTGAGATCAACATAGACCACACCATGAGGAATCTTTCATTTCTGTGCTATTACAAGTTCACACTTGACACCACAAAATCCTCAAGCTCGCTTTCATTTGTGGCATGCTACAATATCCATATTTACCATACCTTTCATTTAGAGAATTTGGTAAAATTTAAATGACACGTGCCGCATAGTAAGAATCAGAGAGAGCAAAAGGTTAAAGACTTTAAAAAAGTTTATTTGTACAATACATGTTAGCAGAAAGCACAAGTCAAATAAGGATGGTAAAAGATATGTTTCTAGAAGCTCTCAAAGTAACATACACTTATTGTAAAGTTCACGTATATATTTTAATGTCTTTTCTGCACAAGAAACATCCACTTATCTGATGGGGAAAGCAGCAGGGTTTTAAACAAGGAGCCGTGCGCCCCCACAAGGCACCAGCATGCCACAATTGGTCAAATGTTCCTCGCTTGCTCCCCATCTCATTTGCCCCTCTCTTCCTCCCTCAAGCCAGAGAGGGGCAGGTAGAGGAATTCAAGGCACTCATCCCAGTGCTGCCTGCGCAGGGAACATCCTGTACAACAATGCAATACTGCAGGACTGTTGCTGGGCAGTGAATGCACATCCTTGGTCAGAGATGTGGAATGAGCTAATCGGACAGCAATTCGTGCGTTCCAGTTGGAGATGCAGCTGTTGTACCTTGTTCTACCGAGATATCAGAATGTGAAAGCTACCTTAGTCTGCATGGAAAGAAGCCAGAATGCACCCTTTTGTTGGTTTTTAGCCATTATGTTTTAGTGTTAGTTCACCAGTAGTTTTCTGGAGATGAATGGCTTGACCTATCCCATAAGAACAGCCTCTGTTCAAATGGGTTTTCAGCCAAAATTCACAGTATATCAACTTCCCCTAAACAGAATTGTGGTTTTCCCATTGATGCTAGAAATGTAGAATGCATTAAGATAATTTGATAAAAATATCTTACTTAAAATAGGTACCCACAGTTAACACTGTTTACTCTTGAAGTATGGGATGGTTCACATTAAAACTCAAGGTTTCCCTCATAATACCTTCTAGATTAAAAAGCTTGATATTGCACTGTTATATTATACTTCAGCTGTCAATTCTCGTTCCAAGGACTTATGAAACTGTAAAAAAAAAAGTAAACTTAGCTATTTTGTGCAGTCTTCAGCATTGCATCCGAGTAGTTGGAATTTGCAAAACCTTCATTACAACTACAGTAGCCTAAGCACAGTGGAATTTCTGCCCAGCTGCCTTCCTTATACAGTACAGAAACAGATTGTCCAGTCTTCAACCTTCACACTTTCAGCTTCCTCTTTTGGTCAAAGTAGGCATCAAATCTTGAGAGTGCATAGTCCTAAGTGACGTAAAATATTATCGTTGAGTCATTTTGTATACTGTCCTAATGCCAGAGCAATTAAAGAATGCCAAACTATCACATTTCGCATGAAATGCCAGAAACCTGCCTTGAATGCAGCTGTCACATATGTTAAATCTTTACTGATACAATATGGACGCAAAGGATAACTACATTTACATTTCCACTCAAAGTCTTGTCACTGAATATTACAGGCATATTTTTGAAAATAAGTCAAAGAGCAATAATAAGATGGGAGAAATCAAACTGATGAGATAACTGAAGCAAGGCATCTGTAATGTCGATGGACAGCTCTTTGGGGTGTTAAGAGCAGCATCCATAAAGGCAGGGATGGTGAGCCTCTGGGTCCAGTGAATATTTTTATCTGGACAGTTAGGCCTTCCCTCCCCAGGCCTCCCCACCCCTCCAGACTGTGTCTGGAGAGACACCTGTCTCCCTGGCCAGCTCAGAAATGCAGCAAATTCAGGAGACTTTAACATTTTTCTCTCTCCACTCTGGCGTTAAAACTAGAGCAGGCATCCCAAATCTGCAATTTACAGTGGAAAAAACCTAGCACTAGAACAAATGGGCGCTCTCTCCCCCAATGCAAATTACAGGGGGGGGGAAAGTATTATCTATCCACCCATCCCAAATCCATTCATGTTTATGTGCATGCACACCTGTGCCCTCCCCACTTTTGCCTCTGGCAAATTATGCCTGAGGGAATGTGGCTCTTTTGTGGAGGAAGTTCTTGCCCCTTCATTAAGGTCTTGTATACACTACCTACTCCAGTATTGCACCAACAAAGATCAGTCCTGGCTGGCTGGCAGTTAGACTGAATGATGTACAAACAGAGGCTTGGTAGGGGATAATTATCAGGTAGAGTAACCTAGATTACATGGACATAGTAATCACACTGCTGAGCATTAAGCATTGAAAGTTTGAAGACTTACCATGTATCCAAACTCAATAGATGATATCTTTGCCTGTATAATGGACCACAGACCCCAGAAGAAATGAGATGCAAGGGCAAACCTGTCAAGAAGACAATGTATTATTTTTTTAGACGTTCCAGTATATAATGTAAAATTCACCCTTGCCTCTTTTAACCAAAGTGAAGTAGTCTAGGATTTGTTACATCAACAGCATGCTCATTTCAACCATACAGAATACATAAGAAATGCAACTTCTCAAGGAGGACAACTCCGGATGTGTTCTCACTCTGCCTCCGGAGTGGTTTGTTTATTGTAGAAAACTTATGCTCTACCCTTCCAGTACATATGCACTACTCAAGGCAGCTTCTAACAGCTAAAACCACAGTCATAAAAATAAAGCAAAAGCATGAAAAACAGAAATCAGGTTCATAGAATCGTAGAATGGTAAGAGTTGGAAGGGATCCTAAGGGTCACCTATTCCAACCCCCTGCAATGCAGGAATCTGCCATGAAGGTTCAGCAGATAAACGTTCTAAAAGTGAGGGTCCGTCCCCTAAAACTCTCATGCCCAGCAAGACAAATGCTTACCAGGACAGGGAACCTTTAACCAGTCACTGAAAAAGCAGGATGTCCAAATAGATCTCACGGGGAAAGGTACTCTAAAATCTGGGTGCAGTCACTGAGAAAGCCCTCATGCCAACCAATGTTACCTCAGCCTCTCCACAGAAGGGCCTCTTAGGGCACAGGAAGGCTGGAATGAGAGAAAATGCCCCCTAAGGTATCCTAGAACCATCATTTAGGGCTTTCAAGATCAACAACAATACTTTGAATTGCTGTTTAGAACTAAAAATGTCCCTGAGTGAATGCTTTTTGTGATTTTAACCACTGCACCCTGGACCCTCTGTTTCAGTTCTAGGAAATGGGAGCAGCTGTTCTTAAAGCAGGCAGCAAATGAGCTCCACCAGTCAGGACAAATGATTATGGATAATATTCCATATGGGTCCCCACTTGTCCCACTTTAAGGATATATAGCTTCTAGATGTTCATTGCTTAAAATTAACCATTTTAGAGCACAGTCTAGATTAAACACTGCTAAGATTTCTTAAGGCAGCATGAACAATTTACATTTTCACTGAAAGCAAGATTCAGCAACAGGATCACATACTGTAAATCCAGAATGAAGACAGAAGTTACCTGTTTACTTCAACCAACATTTCTTCTTCTATTTTGGACTTATCTTCGTTGCTCAGATTTTCAAACCCACTTTGAGATGCAACTAAGTAACTGGAGATGAAGTGGAGCTGAAAAGCACAGAAAGCAGTCAGAACAGTGGCTCAGTCATTTGGGCAAATAGGTATTTTCAGCTATTAAATCACTGGCACGGTTCCAAAGAAGTTTTAATACCTGCAGTCACATTTGTTTTTAGCTAAGTATTGGTCCTAGTAGAGTTTTGTATTCCAGTTTTGCTTTTAACAAATTTCCATGAGGCCAGACAAGTTGCTCAGTCTTTAAGATTGTGGGATGCTCATCCCAGAGAGGCTCACCTGGTGCCTTTGTTACATTATTTTTAGGCGCCAAGCAAAAACACACATTTTTTCCCAGGCCTTTGGCTAAATAAACCATCTATGGCTTTTATGCTGGAGTGGTTTTTGTTTTTGTTTCTTACCAAGTTATGTATTTTTGTGTTATACTGTAAACCAACCTGTGATCCTTGAAGAGTGGCGTGGAAATTTAATTACCATATTTTTTTGTGTATAACCTGACCCCATGTGTAAGACAACCCCTATTTTTGGGATCCCAAAAGTAAGAAATTCATCACTAATTTTTTTCCATAAAAAAGGTCATCATATATGGAAAAATATGGTAATAATAATAATAATCTAAATGTGATTTAGTGTTATAGTGGCAAAACAATTACTAACTGGCCATGTATAAAATGGGACATGAGTACTGAAGTTAACAAAAGATATCCTGTATGTAATAAACATTGCCTCCAACTCTAGATGCTCTTTAAGCAAACACTGAAATTCAGAAACTTTATTACAGAGGACTTGAGATTTTGGGACTACTGTGGGGCAACATGAACGGCTGCTACTGAGGTCATGTTATAAAGTTTTACAATGTCAAAAAATTGAGTATGACAAGTTGTAAAGTTAAAGCGGAAGATACAGCAAATTATGTTTGCCTATCAGTGAAATGGACTTTGGCTACATAGTAAGACTTCGCCCTTGCATGCCCCTCAAAACCTGCTTGGGGTTGGGTGGTGCTATAGGGACCTGCAGGAGTGGAAGGGGAAATCCAGATGTACGATTAGAAATCTGCTTGTGCAACATTGGCTTCACTGGCTACAATCACCCACAGACTAAGCTCTGAAATGAAATCCCTTTCACATCCAGATAGTTAGAAATGGAATTGGAAGCCAGAAGACCTCAAAATTCAAGGTAATTGTTTTACTGCTCACCTGTTGCTTCCTTGAGGGATACTTCAGGAAGTTCGCTTTAAAGAATGGGTATTTTTCATACACATAGTCATACATCCATTCACAGAAATGATTTCCAATGTCAAACCCTCTAGAGTGAAGAATATTCAAAATATAAGGATTTTTTTAAGCTTTGCAAAAAAACCAAAAACACATTCTATTGCTTGTTCCCAGATTAACATTTCATGGCTACTTATTACTGATCCACAGACACAGAAATCCATGTCACATATACTAATAACAAGTTTCAATCCAATATCTGAGATCAGGTTGCTCCTAGAAGCTATTTTTTTGCAAATACGATTACATAGTAAATATGGGTAAATGTTAAAGAATGCCACCTTCCAACCACAAGCAAAAGTGAAAACTTTGGAATGAGGCTTAGGCATGTCTCTGCTGTGCAGGAGGTAAAGACCAGACATTCACTAAGAATTCACTGTATAGGTAATTTACAGTACAATGGTATAGGGTTTTTTTTAGGAGCAGCATTCAAGTGGCATCATTATTACCACCAATTTGATTGTTCCCAATGTGTTTGGGGAAGGGAGATCACAGTACAATGGCAGAAAAATTATCGCTACCATCTCATACACACCTAATTTTGAGAAGCTTGCAGATGCCATTTAGCATCAAATATCACATTAGTCTAGGCCAGTATTGTTCAACTCTTACTCCAGGGACGTTCACCTGGCACCATCATTATATATCTTTAGGCTCCAGGCAAAAACTTTCCTCTATAACGAGGTCTTTGGTAATTAACTATCTGTGACCTTTTAGAAGTGAGGAGGATGTTTTTAATGTATCACTTTTTCCTCTTGGTTTAATGTATCTCTGTTGAGGCTTTAAGTGGCTTTGGGTTACTTTATGCAAGATAAAGCAACAAGCAAATTTAACCAACTAACAACTGCTGTAACTGAAAATACAAACAAGTGAACTGGGGATGTTATACATGTAAAGCATGAGCTTTACCATAAACATTATCAGTGGATGTTATTTCCATTTGTAACAACACCAGTAAGTTAAGCCAGGTACCGGCGAGACAGCATGTTCGAAGAAAACAAAATGCTGCAGCTACATTTTACTAACTGAAAGCGAGTACGTACAGGCCATTTTTAATGCTACTGACTAGCATAAACACAATCAAAATATATCTAGCAAAAACTTTCAAAATCCTTCCAGTATTTAGCAAAGTAGTCTGATTTTCAAGCATTAGATGTAAACACAAAGTTATTTTATTAAACTTGGGAAACACGGGAAATCTCAATAAATCAATAAACGGCTAAGTACAGAAACATAGTTGAGGAAAACTAAGCTGGAAAACTAAGATGGAAATTTCGGTTTTGAAAAAATACAAAGGTACAACGTTTACCTATAATTGTAGCTGCTGTACTCAAAGTCAATAAGCATCAATTTTTGCTTCTCAGAATCCTCTCTACCTTCAAGAAGCAAAATATTTCCTGGGAGAAGAGAGATATAAAGTAATAAGTACTGGGAAAGACTGAAATAACCTGTCCCTACTTCTATTCAACTTAGGTTCCATTTCTTGTGATGGGATATTGGCAACTTGCTGTACAACAGCAATGTCCATGCCATATTATTTTATCACAGTATACAATATAAGCAGGGGCTACTGTACAAAGTTGATTTGCTTTAATACAGCCCAGATTTTAATTCACTATAACCTGCAACAAATGAAGATACAACATGGTTTGCATCACTACTTAGCCTGTCTCACTCCAGCCTTAAGACTTTTCCCCAGTAAAAACCAGTTCTAGATTCTAAACAGAATATTCCTTCAATTATGATATGGTATTTATCTCAAACTAATGACTTTAATTTGTAACAGACCAACTTTCAAGCAGAGTTATTACATTTTTAAAATAATGCAAGTGTTATGATACCTTCTTGGCAGTCATTATGGCAAAACACAACTGGAGATGAAGTAGCTTCAAGCAAGGACCTGGAAGAGAGAAAAAGAGCTAAACTGAATAGTAGTTCTAATGTCAACTGTTCTCTCACTTAAGCAGTAAAAGACAAGCAAGAAAAGTGTGTTGAAAGTGTACGGCAAATAAGAATATTTTTCAGCTCTCTGCTGCCTACCGCCACTGAAGAACCTCAGGAGCAGACATTACAACTCTTCTCAATCAAAACTCCTCAAGCTGTGTGTCCACTAAAGCTGCTTTTTCCTGTACCTACTCCTACTCCAAGGAAAAGGCAAAGCACTGCAAATAAGTGCATTTAGGCACTTGCTGGCTTTCCGTTCCCCCACTCTAGGAACAGCGATGAGATGGTCTGTCAGGAGGGCTTAAGAGATTCTAATGTTATCAAATTATTTTTCTCCCTTTAGAATGCTTATTGTGGATGGTGGGGCAGAGGAACCACGTAGTGCCTCCAGAATTATTATTTTTAACAAGTCTACATTCCGCCATGGAGACCTGCTAGAGATTCCTTTACTGCCTGTGTGTGGACAGCGAAGCTGACATTATAATTCATGGTAAGAGTGTCTCTTGTTAAAATATTTCCAAGGAAGAAGCAGCTTTCATTTCTAAAGCATCTAATCATTTATTTCACTCACTGGAGAACTAGGTTAAAGACTTCTGCTATACCACAGTATGGAACCCAAATTACCTTGACTATCTCTATGGATCCAAGTTGCAATGGACAACATTCTGCAGAAGTGACTTAACTTGCTGTAACATTGTGCACAGACCCAATGAACGCTAGACCATTTGACTATATTGGATTTCATTGTGTGGTGCACTAAAAAGGAAACTTCCAAGCTAAGCAATCAAAACACTGTTGTCTGAATCGGCTACAATGTAATTATATACTTAGATGTTTAGGAATATCCACTGACAATAATAAAATACAAGACAATAATAAAATGCAAGTCCACTGACAATAATAAAATGCAAGTTTCTTTAGTTAACGTTATGTTTGACTGAAAATGTCTGCAGTCACTTGAGAGTTGTAAAGCAAATGAAAATTGTCAAGAGTTAGAACGCTACCGTAGATTTTTCATTTCTTGAGGCAGGTTGTAACTGAGGATCTTGTTCAGTTTTCTAACACGTGATTCTCTGGTAAACTTGATTCTCATCACTTGGTTTAAGTACCTGCACAAAGATTTTGTTGAACAGTTAATATTTCTACAGTTCCCCCGCCTCTCCCCATAACCATCACAAAGTAATTGTGTAATAAAAATAAAACAGAAACTTTAAAAAGGACTTCCTGGCAACCGCAAATTAGCCCAAGGAAAGATACCTTCCACACCATAAAAAAGGAGGCAACCTTCCAATAAACCCCTCCTTTGAGCTGAAATAAGTGGCATTAAACTTCATTATACACCTTTAGGCACCAGGCAAAAACGTTCCTTTTTAACCAGGCCTTTGGCTGATCAACATCTAATGCCCTTTATAACATGTGTGGGGTTATATATATACATATACAGTGTTTTTATGTTGTGATTTTATGTTGTAGCCACCCTAAGATCTGTGAGTATACAGCGGTATACAAATTTAATAATGTAAGATAACAATTTTTATTTTTATTATTAAATAAATAATCTCTTAGTTATCTAACATTATAGACAATAAAATTACAATTGCTTACTTCTCCATGGTTCCAAAGAGCCACTTTGGTTCTTTATTAAATGGCATTTTCATACCATGAAACCTAGCCATTTTCTCAGCTATTTCTGCTGATATATCAGGCAAGCCCAGTTCATCCGTATCCAACTTCCTGCTCTGAAACATATAGCATGGATATTAATTAGGAGGAATACAAGCATTGGAAATTTCAATATCAACTTTATTGTTGAAACAACCAACCTATAATGATAAAAACAAATATAAGGAACCTAGGAAGTGAGTGGGGTGCACTTTGGTTTCCCACTGCCATAGTTTACCACAGCTTCCTCTACTACTGAGTAGGGTACAGTACACTCTGCTCCACCCTAATTAAGAGCTATAAGGAGTTAAATCCAAAAACTGAGACAGCAGCTTCCATTCTCCTTATGCCAAATCAAACTACAGAAAGCTACACACTAGCAGATATCCCACATTTATCTTTGCTAGCACCACAAGGAAGGACACAGTCCTATTCAGTTACAACTTCCACATACTAATAGTTGGCACTCACAGGAATGAATTCCTCCAGCCGGCCTTGTGGAAAGATTCCATAGAGCTTTGGTCCAAGAGCTCTCTCTGCAAGAATGGCAAACATAACACTCTCCAGAACCACAGCTTCTGCACCCTAAAGAAAACAAAGTAACTGAAACAGGTACTTATATAATATATATAATATGAAGGGAGATACAGTTGAGGAGATTAACAAAAAGAGATTTACAACTATCAGATTCAGATATAGAATCAGATACAGAATACAGATACAGAATACAGTATTCAAACTACAGTATTGCAAAATGTGCAATAAAAACTGTGTAAGACTTAGATTATGCTATCACAGTATTAGAGTTTATTACTGGCTACCTGTTGACCAACTGGGTGGGTTGTAATACTAGCTTCCAGTCTAAGAATGAGAACAAGTTGCTTAAAAAATAATAAATGAGTACCATTTGAGTTTACAAACAAAAGTTCCCTGTTATGAGTTAATACGCTTCTTTAAGTTCGTCTAAGCATTCACCAATCTAGTGTCTTCCAGATGTTTAGACTACTACTTTCACCAGCCATAAGACCACAGCACAAATCCAGCTGGAAAAGGAACAAACCAGGAGCACACTTTTAAGATACCCCATTATTCATTTGCAGCTGCATCTTTTACTGCCCTACACCTGATGTTGCATATGATGCCAGGTGGGCAAGAATGGGGAGGAAACAACCTTGCAAGCTAAATAAGGACCTTTGGTAAGGTAATCTGGCCCATAGGCAACTCACAACTGCTCAAGAGGAAGTCTCCCCCCCCCCCCAATTTTTAATAGGACCTGAATAGCACCAGCTGATTAAGAATCTTATTCTGTTCAGTCAGGCCATGTACACTGAATACTTTCCTGATTAACCAAAACTATCCAAATCTGTATCTGTATTAATTTCTTAAACTGTAATTTATCACTAACAGAAAACAGCTGTTTTCATCCTTCACAATATATAGTCAATGAAGACTTGGAATTCTAAATATTTAACTGTTTGTGTTGCGTACTGAATTTTTGCACTGAATATAAAAATAAAATACAACAATTTAAGCTATGAGGTTGGTTAAAAATTAACCTTGATTTTGCTATTACCTTTGCAGTTCTAAAACTAGTGATTACATTAGATTTGGCATACCATATTAATTCCAATCCAATGTATGGTAGCCAGTTTTATACAAAGTAGACCTACAGCACACATTCCACTACACTAAATACCAATATATACTGTTCTACTGACCGTCTTTTAAGCAGAATGCTGATGTGATTCATTGAGTGATTCTAGAAATGATGTTTGTAGTCTGCATAAGTTTGCTAGTTCAAAGAGGTATACTAGAAAGTACTGCCATATACTTTGGATCCAAGATCTAATTGTTTAGTTCAGATGTACTTCAGTAAAAATACACTAGTTTCAATTCGGTTTTGTCTTTATCTTATGAATGATTCATTGCACCTTTGGAAATAAAGGCTTTTATAATTACCAATGATTTACTCAAATAACTCTTGAAAGCAATTTGAGAATAAGCTTTAGGCAATGAATGGTGTTAATTTTTAACTTCAAAGTTATTGGACTATGGAGACTTTCAAGGTTAATCCTTCAGTGTTTTAGTTAGGCATTTACGAAAATGTAGACTCAGGATTCAGAGATAGGATCCATGTTTAAGTAGTTATTTTAAGATGCATTCTTATTCCTCAAAGGTCTCCCCCCTATGAGTAATTTGCTTATGGGGGACATTTTGGTAGGCTGCAGTACTTTCTCTGCAGCAGGTCTGTGCTGGATCAGGCAGCAAGTTGCAACCTTTTTTCTTAAACGGATTTGCTTATGAAGAACTGCTGTACCTTGCAGTGTGAATTACGGTACTACATAATTATATACAAACACAGCTGCAGGGTTACACAATGTGACAGGACAGAAGAATAGCCTAGAAATAGCCTAGGTCATCTCAGAAGTTTTGCATGCTTTACTGTTAACAACCCTTAAAGCGAATAAATTGTATGAACCCATAGGATGAAGTGTTACCCCTCAAATCTGTTTACAAACTGTAATATCAGTCATGCGTGTCATGTATTTGCTACTGAAACCTATTTTATGCAGGGGAACCATGCAGACCCCCTAGACTAGAATTACAGAACGTAAGAACCCAAAGACGGGGGCGGAAAGCACTGTTTTTGAAACACTGGAGCAAACAAACAGGACCTAGACATGAGCAAATTGGTTTTTGTTTTAAAAAAAAAACAGCTCTAAGAGTATAAAAAAGCAAATACATATTGCACTTTATAGCAGCTGCCTGATATGGTAACAAAAAAAAGATAAAACTTACTTGTAAATCATTTTCTTTCTGAGCCTGTCCAGATCCTCCTTTATTACAGGACCTCTATGAATGAGAAAAGTCAACATTTACAATGAGATGTTGAAAATCAACATAAGCAATAAGCTGCAGCCATCACAATTAGGAGGATTCGGAAAGTCTTACAGCTATTTACTTGATATTCATCTGACAGAGTATTAGGATGAGAAATGCAACTTCACACGAGACATCACTCTAGGTACTTAAAAAAAGGATGTGCCATTGAAACCTAATATATCAGCTTGCCTATAGAGACAAAACATACAAGACCACTAGCACGGGATGTGGTCTTCTGTATGACTACAGCAGCTGGGAGCCCAAAATTCCTAGTACCGTACACAGAAGCATCCAAATATGGAAGGACCAAGTGAAGCTTTACTATAAACTCAGTTTTGCAACAAAGATACAAGCTAGCAAGCCAGTAGAACAGTGGAAACAAGTTAAAGGAAATATAGCAATATTCACAAACTATTTAAACATAATACTTTATCTAGTTTTACACATAAAGGAGGCACTCACTTATCCCAGTTACAACTTGTTGACAGATCTCTTTTCTACTGTAAAGTAACAACAATGTTTAAGGCATTTTAGATATAATCTTACGTCATTTCTCAAAGCAATATAAGCAAGCAAAGCAATTTTCAGTTCCAGACCTAGTGAACTGAAGCGTGCTTGTTCTGGCCTATCGCAAAGCATTTTCTAAGGTCCCAAGTTGTGCTTTAGCTTCTGGACTCAATGGCACATGCTTTTACTATAATTGCAGAAATAAAAATCTTTGTAGTTCATTAAGAACTTCAAAGCTATAAGGCCTATTCCACTTTGCAGTTCCTTTAAGCAGTAGTTTACTATGGCTACTAATGATGCAAATCTGCAATGCTACTTTAGAGGCCCCTAAAGGAAGCCTTCAATTAAAATTATTAAAATTAAATGAGGGCAATGGAACTGAGGATACTTTTTCTGCTCTAATATTCCTTAACCAAGAACCAAATGGACAAATAACCAATACCAATTGTTTAAAGGCTTATGAATTTCTCACAGCTGCCTTGCTCCAACTTGAAATAAATGGCTTTCCATAAATAATAATTCTTTCCATTAGAATGCTATAATTAAGAAGAATAAGTATATGCTACAGTAAAACTACATCCCTTTCAATGAACACACATATCTTGAATATTCACAAGGGCAAGTTTACAACTGCATATTAAAATAGCAATGTTATACAAATAATGTGTCAGTGCCCCCATTTTCTCCTTGGCTACTTCTTGAATAGCAGTCAAAGCTGCATATCACCCAGAAGTAGTTATTGCGTGATGCTCCCCTGTGATGGTATAATCTATCAGAAGCAAATTGGATTAGAGAGGTTTTCCCCAGGATCATAGAAAGTACCCACCTAACGTACTTGGATTACACACTGAAAAGACTGGTCAGTATTTTTGCATTAGTACTCTTCAAACACTTCGCTAAAAAACTCAGTTGTCCAAACTGGTTTGTTAGCTTGAAGTGAAAGAAAATGTTATGGATATGATATCCAAATAAAAGAATTCTATACTACACTTGACTGTATCAACCAAAAAAAGAGTGGGCCTGGAAAGCATTAAAGCTAAAAGTATATTCAGGTATTTGCTTCATGAACTTTGAAGCAAAAACCACCAGACTAATTTGCCCACATTCCAGATACCTGCTTAGATAGTGACCCAGTACATTCTTAAAACAGGACTCTTATTGTGTGGACAATGGCCAATTTCCAAGGAGATAACAGGAAACCTATTGTACAGCTTCTACCAAAAACTAAGCTAACGGGATTGTGTTGCAGGAAAAAGCTGTTGTAGCTGTTTGATATCCTGCAGAGGCTTGAGATGAGCAGGCATCTAATACATCATCTTTGTGTAATCATGCTGTCAGACTCCTTCCTGCTTGTTAGCAAGACCCGCTTAATAGAGTAAGCTAGTTGGTCTCTTAAACATGAAGAGATGCTACCACCTCTGGCCTCTCAAGGCCGTAGTAGTCTGATGAAGTAAGAGACTAGAGAATAATGTAGTCATTTTCCAATTTAATACTATAAAATGCACAAACCGCTATTGTGCAGATCTTCCATATAAAATTGAAGTGATGGGGATACCATTTTCACTGTTGTGGCCCAAACTTTCTTTGGTAGTACAATTTGATTTTTTAAAAATGAAAATAGGGTGCAAGGCTAATTTAACAGCAAAATTTAACTAGTAATACTGATTATCATACATTACTGCACTTTAGGCTGAACATTATGTTTTGCTTTTCACAGTTCTATTTATATATAACAGATGAGAGGCAAGAATGTAATTCCATGATAATATGAAATCTAGTTGAGGAGACAGGACATCCAAAATATGAAGCTGGTCATATTTGTACTGGGTTGTCATGTAATAACAATAAGTTCTGAAGTTTAGCACTAGAAAAGCTACCAGTATAAACTGAAATGCAGCCTGGAAAACTAAGGTTCAGTCTTACTATGTCAATACCCAAATACAGAAAAGCTAGCAAGAGTTTGGCATTATTTATCATCCTGGCCAGTTCTGCAGGCCAGGCACCTAACCTTTACAAGATGAAATTACTTATCTCTGGTAGTTTTGTACCCAATTGCATTCCAGGCTTAAAATATAAGTACAAAAGTTGCAATGTTGAGACTACAGAGGGAGGTTTCTCAAGACTGAGAAACATCAAAACAGGTGTTGTCAACCATTTTTAATAAAATATGCTACAGCAGAAAGAATAAGAGATGTTATTACAACATTCCTGCTAACACCAAGAACATCCCTAATCCTTTTTACTTCTGATCAAGTTACCATTCTTTAAAAGGAGCAAAAGGAAGGTGGGGTGTTGAATGCACTATTTTAGTAGTCTGTTCTCAACAGTTTGGACATTATAAAAATGTTAATAAGGCAAGCATTTTCATGATAACTTCACACTCTGAGTCATAAAGAAATGAAACCCGTAGAGAATGCTCCAACTTCAGAGATCTCATACTATACCGTGAATCGTGTCTGTCACCTGGAAACCAGAGTGCTCTAGGCACGATCGCATGGACAAGCCTGCAGCAGAGAACACATGCACATACAACTAAAATGGTACATCACCCCCAGAAGACCCTTAACGCCACCCAACAAAACAAGTGTCCCCTTAACAGGAGTGCAGCTATCAAATTATCTGCCACTAAGAGGCATTTGTGGTTATTCCTTGCTACAAGACATTAAGAGCAAGAATCACATCAGTAATGGAGTTTTACAATTGCAGAATTCTATATATTTGTTTAGTTACAAGCAGAAAAAGTAGGTATACAATACCACAGAATTGCAGTCAGTACTCACAACCTTCTTCTCAAAATGACTGTGAATGATAGACTATAGGAAGATTAAGTAGTCTTAAATGCTTCCTTTATTATACAATATTGTGATTTTACAGCTAGTAATAGCAAAACCAAGTTTTATACCTGGCCATCAAAAATAGGGCATGGGCCCTTATCCCCAGCTCTTTCTTTAATTGGGATATATGGGTATTCAGTACTACTTTGAAACAATGAACAATACTACAAAGTAGTTTGTGTCAGTGTACAGAAGCAAGAACTTGTATTTGAACTCCAAATTCAAATTGCTTTGTTGGACCAACATTAGTTTCTTTGTTACAAGGAAATCATTTCTGAAAATGAATCCCTTTAAAGCTAAGCACTGGTGCCAACAACTACTCTAGTTTTCATTCGTGTGTGTGTGGATGTAACAGGATTGAACTGCTATTAAGACATCCTTTCAGATTTTTGGAGGGGAATCCTAGGTATAGCATGTGCATTTGCCTTTCAAACACACCAATGATTAATTAGAATAGCAATTCCACAAAAGCACAAATATTCAGCTTGTTTAAAAAGTAGCTCACCTATGTGATTGGAGACTATAGTAATCTCAACCAGGCTTTCAAGTTTTACACAGATCAACCCAACTAAGCTCACTTCCTGCCTTCATATCATGCATGCATAAAATGTGGCTTAAAATAACAGCTATAACTAAGTGAGGCCCCATGCCATTTTTGCATGGTAACTTTAGCCAACCTGAAACAATTTATTTTGAACAGTATGTACTGACATTTGTGTCTTCCAGAATTTATGTGACAAGCAAACTGGAGTCATTGTTAGCCTGTAAATAATAGTGTTTGTTTTCAAAGAAGGCTTTAGTTGAAATTTACTGGACTGGTTTTCTATGGTAAATTTTGAATGAATGGGGGGGGGGGCAAGGCAAAACTTTGAACCTCAGATTACATGTGTATTTGATAATGATACTATTATTTTCTGCATGCAGGCATAAACAAAGAAGAATTAAGTTATCATCAAAATGTTATCTGTTTCAACTAGTGATGGGGAACATATGGCCCTCCAGATGTTGTTAGACTACAACTCTTATCACTCCGATGATTGCTAATGCTGGCTGGAATTGTTGGTAGCTATATTTCTGTCTTAAGCCATACAGATGGATATTGAGGGTAAGTAATAGTGCAAGAAAATTATACGTATGTGCATCAGTATTTAAAACCAGCATCCCCAGAACTTTTAAAAATATCAGCATCACTGAAATTATTTTTCTTCTAAATTACTCCTGTTTGGTACAAGGAAGTTCCTTAAGATCTCAGATGAAGATCTAAAACTATAGCACAATCAGTTTGCTTATGCATTGAATACTGATCTGGAAAAGACAAATGCTTATACTGAAACCCTCAATATAATCTGAAAGTTTTACCTTGGGACTGTCTCTGCTTACTTAACCCTTAGTGAACTGCACCAACAAGAGCAGTCATTTCACTGCCACTATGGAAATAAAGGAAGTTAGAAATCTCAAAAGATCTTAAATACCAAGACAAAAAAGGTTAGGATATTAACACTCAAATAATTGGCCAAACTAGATCTTGGAGAAAAATTCTGAGCTCCAGCGCTATTTTCTTCATATAAGGACACAGAAGGTTTTGTTTAAAAAGTGGGTATTGAGGGAAAGCAGTATGTGCCCATGTTCTGGTTTAGGATTCTCCAAACTTGGATATTCATAGGAAAATTTCTTCAGAGTACGTACTATGATTACAACAGATATGATGGAAATTACTATTGAGATCCTGAAAACGCTGCCTTATTTTTTTCAGACGAAAACATTAGCAAATCAGTGATGCCCTAATTTCTACAAACTACTTTGTACAGGCAGCCTGTACAAATAAAGGTTACTTATAATATGCAATCAGCTCATACACTGAAGATTTTATAAAGCCAAGGGTGTGGCTTAAATAATTTGTTAAAATAAAACATTCAGTGTAACTATCGCTGAACTGTTAGTTTAATTGATAGTTCTAGTGCCAATGGTTCAAGCCAGTGTTTCCTTGTAATACATTGCTAAGATGGACCAGAGAAAGACATTGCAGCAGTAACTTGCTTACATATTTCCAATCCAAGTATTCTGTATACTGCAATACACAATCCGAGCTTCATACTTACAAGCACCAACTGATGCCCCAGTAATCTCATTGTTCTCAGTTATATGAAGGCATGCAGGACACTTCATTTCAATATATGGAAATTGCCTGTATATCAGTTTTATAACATGGAGTACAAGCAAGTGGAGATACTTTGGGGGCTAAGCATATGTTTACAATGAGGAAGCTCCATAGGAGTGGGAACTCTACCCCACTGCTATAATCATTTGTATATGTG
Source organism: Podarcis muralis (assembly GCF_964188315.1). NCBI lineage: Eukaryota > Metazoa > Chordata > Lepidosauria > Squamata > Lacertidae > Podarcis > Podarcis muralis. Next base: position 77,489,148 of record NC_135655.1, read on the forward strand.
AATGCATTTTCTTTATCCCTTTATCCATAATGCATCAGCTGTTTAGTGTTACAGCAGAACTCATTTTGCCACCCTTGGAGAGTGCAAGTGCAAGGAGAAAATCTTCCTTTTACTAGTCATAGATTACCTGCGTTTTGCCAATGAGTTCAACACTCTCTATCAAGATTACTACATCATTAACTGCTTTAATGCACAGTTGTTGATTGTCATTCTGTTGATAAATCTAGATTCAAAATAGCTGGTCAGAAAGCAATTCAAGATACGTTAAATCTAAATTGCTTGGTCATTTTCTAAATGATAATGTGTTGTGTATAAAACACAGAAGTGACAACAATCTTGTACGTGGGTTCATTTCACAAATGGAAATTCAAGAGTATGTCAATGTCTACATGGGCAAATTGTTTTAATACAGACCTACCAACATCTATACCTAGGACCTAAGGCCATTTCCTGCTCACTGGAACTTACTCAGAGGCACATTACAACTCTTGTCAGACATGCCACAGTGAATCCTATGTCTAAAAGAAATAAACAGACTTGCATTTTTGTGTGTAAATTCTGTGGCTAAACACAACCATTACATAAAAATATGTGGCATGATTCAGTCCACTGCTGGTGCAGTACCTGTGTGTGAAGGATTCCCACAGGATCAACAGAGAAGTCCAAGAGGTGCTCCTAGATCCACTTATGTCACATGGCTCAGATAGCTTCTGCGACACAAAGTGTTTTTCATCTACTTAAGACTGTTATGGCAGCTGCCGTCTCATTCTAGACAGGAATAGCATGACCATACCCTGGTAACCTCTAGGATTAGCTTGGAAAACTAATATGGCTTGGAATACTCCAACCCACCAACATCCTGTGACGTCAGGTGTACAGCAGATACAGCCACAGCTGCGAAACAACAATCAGGAGTGTTATAGTGCACTCCTAACTGCTCCTCTTCAAGCAAGGCCTTCATTCAGCACCTTTTAAATTTGGCGCAAAATAAAAGCTCTGTGGGATTGATTCCACTTGGGAGCTCCTAACTGCACTCAACTCCTGCCCCAAGCTGGACTTGCTTTTGGTGCCAAACAGAAGACCTATTTTCATTAGGGAAAGCTGAGCAAGCCTCCCATTTTTGCAACTGAAGCATTAATGTTCCTTTGCAGTCCAGCCAGGGCTAGAAAGGAATAATCAGAGGCACACTCCCAATTATTCCCACTGACAAGCGGGCCAGATCTAATTTGCCATCCCTGAGCTATTGTAATGAACTGTATGTGTGCCTGCCTTTGAAGATTGCTTGGAATCTGCAACTGGCTCAAAATATTCCTATTAACTGGGATCTATCCTCACAGGTAATTAAAGAATACTGGTTTCTAGTCCATTTCCAAGTACAATTCAAAGTGCTGATGCTTACCTTTAAAGGCTTACATAGCTTAAGACTTGGGTACCAGAAGTAAGGCCCACCTCCATGTCAGCATGTCCATTAATTGGAGGTCATCTCTGGAAGTACTCCTCCAGGCATCCTTATCATCAGAAACAAGTGGATGGCAACTAAAGAAACTGCCTACTTGAGGTTGCATGTAAAATTCCCTTTCCAGGGAGGCTTGTCTGATGCACACATTGCTATTTTTTTCAGCACCAAGCACAGACATGTATTCTCCCATGCTTTAAGTTCAATTGCTTTTAGTTGCAGCTATGCATATCACAATTCTGGGTTTTGTATTTTTATCCTGTCATTTATATATATTGTGAATCATGCTGGAAATGTGGCTGAAGCATAACGTAAAACCCTGACATAAATAAACAGGAGCACTATTGGATCTACAGGAATCCTTTGTCCATAGATACGGCACCAATGAATTGATCATGGCCTCAATTTCCAATTTCCATCTGCATGCATCCAGAGCAATGCACTTGGAAGCAACAAAATGGGAAAAGGGAAAATGAAGTGCTGCTACCAAATGCTGTTAGATTACTGACAGTAAAAGCTTGGTACATGTTTCCTGGAAGGAATTTTGGGGAAAGACTTGAAGCTGCTATATGCTTGTAGTTAATGATTCAACACAATTCTAGACAGTTATCAGATTTACCATGAATGTTGTTTCTCAGTTTAAGTCTGCAAAGCACAAAGAGGGTAATAAGTGACAATTTTTCTGAACAGTAAAACTCCAGGAAACGTCCGCAGCATGCATACTGACAAGACAGTGCATCACACTAACTAAAAAAAACTATACATCTGAGATCTGCGTAGAAAGCAATTTCTAGGCAATAAGAAATGAACAAATCTAAACTGAAGAGTTCTCAAATCAGACTATGCATGTGCAATAAAATCTATTTTCAAGCCTATTCTAATGCAAGATGTTTAAACATCAGCCCACTCCCCCACACCAAATACTCACCATTTGCAGAATGGCACCATATAAGCGAAGAAGAACTGTGCGTGGTTCATCTGCAACAGTCTCCATGGTATCAGGTAATGAGCACTGGAACAGCATGTTGCTGAGGCCTCCCCTAAGAAGGAAAGTATTATGAGTTACACATATGAACACTTGCACTTCTCACATGACTGAAGCTCAGATTCCAATACCCTGAATTAGACAACTGGACATGAAAGAGCTATTCTACACAGTCTAACTTTCTATTTTTTCAGCACTGACTATATTATGTCTACATTTATATTCCACATTTCCTCCATGCTTCTCCCACTCCCCATTTTATCTACACAACAACCCTCTGAGGTAGAGTTACTTCATGGCAGAGTACGGATGTAAACCCTGGTCTTCCAGGTTCTACTCCTAACACGAACTTTATTAATACATAGCTTGAATTTCATTCCCAAATCTGTATTTAAATATGTTAGAAGAATTAGGAAGAAATTTATGTTTACTAGTACTTTGCATTTATGTCTCCAAAGCCACTGTTTAAGGTAGAACAGCTAATAAATAATTTTGGACAATGGTAAGGACCATAATATGTGACTAGAGGCAAAGCATGTTTGTTAGATTATTTATAACAATGAGTTCTCTACAATGATAAAATGCTACCGTATATAAGAGTGCTGAGCTTATAAAGTGTATTTTCATATATCCTGCACTTCTAAGACATTCACTCAAGGCACTATACATTGAGTTATCTGATTTTATCACAACAACACCATGAGGTATACAATACTGAGGTATAGTGAATGGGCTGACCACAATTAGTCCTTCTCAGTAAAGTTAAGCAGTCCACATTTTTCCCTATAATGATGATTGATATTCACATCAGCCTTGAGGGAACATCTATTTTATCTGCTTCCTTAAAACAGTTATTGGGTTGGGCATGGCTCCTACCTTACTGACTGGTTTTGGAAAGATGAGAAGGGGTGCAATGCATTAATGATGCATTGCCTCTCTCCTCACCCACCCACTCCACCCCATTCCGAAATGAGTTTTTGGACTGGTGAAGTCATCTGGGTGTTGGGCCCTGTTCAGTCCAGGATGTATTCTACTCTGAGAACAGGTGGAGGTGAAGAAAAGCTGGGATGACTACCTCTTGGAACAAAGTGGCTTAGCACATTCTTCATGTGCCTCCAACATGCACCGATTCTATAATGTGTTCATTTCATGTACATATAAGCCCACCTTTCTCCCAAATTGGGGGGTGGCACCATATAAATAAAATATTATTCTTAAGTGATGCCTCTTTAAGCTTATGCTTTACTACGTTAATTTCAACTGTCAAAGTGCAATTGTCATGACAAACTACAAAGGGTGAAGCAATTCAAGGCACAACTCCTTTGATACACAGTTATAAAGGAATGTTCCACTAGGGTATCTGCTCTGTGTAAGAGGGAGGGTTGCAGCTCAGTGCCTGCTTTACAAGATTCAATCCCTGGCATTTCCAGGAAGGGAAAAGAACCTGCTTTAAACCCCCTAGACTAGAGCATCACTGCCAGACAGTGCTGACAATATGGAATTAGATGGGCCAATGGTCCAACTTGATATAAAAGCAGCTTCCTGTGATGCCCCCTGCTTAGCATTCATTCTTTCTAAATTTAAGAGAGATTAGTAAACAGAAGAATGCAGATAGTTCTGCACATAGCTTTGACACCACCCGCTTCTTATTTAAGAGGCAGGCAGGACCATCCCTCATCTGAGGGGCACATTAGTGATGTGCTCCTCTACACAATGTATTGCTAAGAAGGCTCCTCTCACACACAACTTCAGCAATGCTGCCTGTGTGTTGAACAGGGCTGCCCTGTGGGAACTGTGGCAGGCAGTTCCACTTCTTCCTGAAGAAGAAAGAGAAAGAACTCTAGCTTGCAATCCCCAACAGACCAGCTGATGATGATGTAGCCTTGCTTCTAAGCAAGTCTAAAAGGGGGGAATTTCCTGGCTGAAGTTCTCAAGTACTAGAAGAAACTTAAACCAATTCATATTGATGCAATTTGCTACTCATTTATTTCATAAATGGACTGGGCTGCCAACACATCTATTTGTTGGGGGAGGGGAACCTTCAGCAAGAATGTGCCTATGCAAAGCATCTGCTGCCTTATTCGTTTTAATAAAGCACCAGTTGAAACCAAGGAACCTTACAGTTGCTTGTGCTGCTGAAGTAGTAGCAGCTCTAAATCTGAAAGCAAGCCCTGTTGTGCACTTCCATTCAGGAGGAAAAGCACACCATCATAACTGGTTTATGAAGCTAAATGAAGAAATATGTATGAAGCTAAATGAACAAACATTTGAGATAGGCAGCATTTGCTAGTTTGGATTATTTTTCCTAGAGGCAGAATAGTCCAATTTAATAATTAAACCACAAAAAGGTACTCTCGATCTGTGTCCAGAGCATCAAATTGCACAAAGATACTACAACAGAAAGGAGTACAGTACCAGAAACTACTCTCTGCCAAGTTAGCACATCTTTCTACTACCCTATGACTATCTTTGGAGTTATTCCCCACTCCTAATCTTTTACAAGAAACCCAATACTGAAGTGCAGCTGGGGCACTTTTTCTTCAATTGCAAAGAAAAGCCCTTGATTTGCTATCACTAAGAACCTACACGGAGAATACTCAAGCTATATACCAGAAAAAGATGACAAAGCAGCAGAAAGTAAAAACTTTCGACCAGCACTTTAAGGATAAACTGCATGCTATATTGAAAAACCTGACATCTCTTTCTGTGAGAGAAAAGCAGCTTGAGCAGGGGAAGGTTCGGACCAGAAAACAGGTATGTGCACCCACTCTTTCAACAGTTTTCTGTGTTTACCCTAACAAACCTATAGTACCAGAAAAACAGGTAGGCGAAATTAAGCACCTCCCTCCACAACACACTTCTTTATTCTTCAGGTACAAGTGAAAGTTTACAGTAGCAGAAAAACAATGCTTTAGCACCTCTTAAACAAAACCTTATAGGAGAAACCTAAATTTGTGTTTAGTCATGCCCACATTTTAAACATTTGGAGGATGTGAAGGGTCTTCAGTGCGGCACTTGCACCTGTGTATGCAGCCACATAAGCCTTCCCTGGCACACACAAGGTCCTCCCCCCGCAACTGCTAAAATTAGGGTTGAAAGAAGGATCTATTGTTAGATAGATCTAACAACTGCTTCTCTGGTTTTCAAATGTGCCTAAAGGCCCCATAAAGTTTACAACCCCCAAGACTTGGGTACTCCAGAACAGCCTTCAACAAGCTGTTGCCCTCCCGATATTTTCAACTACAACTCCCATCAGACCAAGCTAGAATTGGCAAAGGCTGCTCCAGAAGTGAAGGGTTTTCCCCCCACTCCGGTATGAGGCTCCACACAAAGATAAGTAGCAAGGAACTATTCCCAGGTGTTTTGGGGGTGTTGTTTTTTGCAAGAGTAAAGTCTTTATTGCAGGGCATGTGAGATGGAAGAGATACTGAAGGGGGAAAACCGTGTGGGTCTATTCTCAGTTGCAGCTTAAGCAGACTTGCTCAGAAACAAAGCACTGCCGATGCTGAAGATCATGGCTCAACAGATAGGCAGCAGTCCCAGATTATTTTAAATACACCTATATCAGTATCTAAAAGAATTGTATTCTTATGTATTTATACAGTATATAACCCATAGAAAAGTAAAAATATCCTAGAAGCTGGGGAGCAGTATGCACCCATCTTTTTCATCCATGTTTTGATAGAACAAGACCACTTCTCAAAGTTAACTAAAAATGGGTTATTTGGATAGTTTTAGTATATTTGAAGCAAATTTAATCACAATTCCTGATTGTTCCTAGAACATATTCAGGCTGCAATCCTATACACATTTCCCTAGGAGGAAATCACATTAAATTCAATTGGACTTACTTCTGAGTAGGCATGTATTGGATGTACACTAAAGTAATGTTTATATAAAATAGGGATTCAGATGAGTTTTATAAATGGCAGCTCCAAGAATAGATACAATGCTGCAAAGATTATTAACGTTCAACAGCAGGAACTGCATGCTAAAAGTTGCAAACAGTTGTGTGTTTAAGAAAGTGTCTATTTTAACTAAACTATAGAGATATTAAAGCTACATTCCTAAGCATACTTAAAAGGAAATTTAAGTTCCACTAAGTTCAGTAGTATTCCATATTTCTAAGTCAACATACAGTATTTAGAATTGGGCTGTAATAATGTTCAACACTATTATATTGTGACCTCTTGGGTTACATTATGACCTCTTTTACACACCAGTGTGATTCTGCCAAATGCCCTTAAAATATACAAGTAGTCCAGCTACTTGTGAACATTCTGCAACTATGGCTTTTAGAGTTCAGATTAACTATTAAAATTCTAAACATGTTAAATGGGGAAATGCTATATGTATATGTATTCCAATGGATTTGTTCTAGTTTTTCAAAATTAATATTACTTGTCCATGGATCTGGGATAAAGGACAGGACAAATATTTTAAACAAAGCATTTTAAATAAAAAAATTACAAGGCAATAAATCCCTCTCTGACGTATCTGGTATGAGTATTAACTGTTGGGCATTCTAGGAAAATTAAAGTGATTAGAAAAGGTTTTTGTTTTACTTCTTTTCTTCAGAGGCAATTATACAAAATCTAAAAAAAATTCCAATCCTGATTACTTACCCATACTATACCCAAGCCAGTAATCTACTCATTGCTGGCATTGAGAGTCAGAGCAAGGCACCTGATACTACAGTAACTTGTTGCCAAAAAATGACTCATACTGCTGAGCAGTCTCATTCAAAAAAAATCACAGGGTAGAATACACATTTCATTGTTCAGAAACCATCTTACAAGTTAAGTTTGACTCACATTTTTAAAATATTGCCTTAAACTTTTCATCACCTCTGAAGCTTTTTTAAATGGTACATTCCCATTTAACGGCTACTAGACAATCAGTGAAGTCAACTTAGTAGTTTATTTAAAGAGGTTTTAAAAAATGGATTTTCCTTTCGGACTATGGGCTAATGTAAGCAAACAAAAACCTCCAGGAATATCATCAGCTCAAATCGTAGAACACAAGCAATTCCTGTATAGCAATCAATTCAAAATAGTAAACTGAATAAATCAAACTTGTGAAGTGCAACACATTTTTGGCACAAGCATACATATCTATTTAGCCACACATGTAGTGGAATTCATTTAATTTTCTAGATCAGGGTTTCACAAACTTGAGCTTCCAGATGTTTTTGGACTACAATCCCCATCATCCCTGACCACTGCTCCTGCTAGCTAGGGGTGATGGGAGTTGTAGTTCAGCAGCAGCTGGAGACCAAAGATTGGGAAACTCTGTCCTAGATGAAAGTAACTTCTGAGTTCAACAAAACAGCTCAAGGCTTAACAGACAACATCTTTATCACTGTGGGATAGCTTGAAAGATGTATGCACACCCTACTCTTGCTTGTGGTCAAAAAATCTGTCTTATACTATACTACAGAGAGATAAAAGATGTGCTCCCAAAAGTTAATGGATGTCCACACATTACTTTCTATTCTTATCCCATTTGTGTCAAAGGTTCTGAAGAGTAGATAATGGCACAATTCACTAACTATGGTTAAAGAAGATGAACTGTGGGGTTCAGTTCATAAATTATCCAGTAAACTGGGGGGAGAGGAAACAAACTATGTCTTAAAATGGGCTTGTTAACCATAAGCTTTGCCAACTGTATATGGTTGTGATGTCTGAATTCACAGTTGGGGCCACTGCTCTATCTCCATAGGAGTGCAAAAGAGAAACAAAAGCAGTCAAGCAACTCTAGACTACAATATTCCTATACATCTTTAAGCCAGAACTATTGTTAGGATTCTAAACCATGGTTAGTGCAAACAATGGCCTAGGAAGGTATCAGGAATGAGTCAATCATTCATCTAACTAATTTATCTATTGAGATACCTTCAAATGTTCTCACACAGAAGGCAACACTATGTTTGCAATGTATACAGAAACATCTCTAGATACATATAGGCACCGACAGGTCCTTGGCAGCAGTGAAGCTGCCATCTCCCCAAAACATAGGTCTCCTTCTGCCCTTCCATTACTCTTGGGAGGTCAGTGGTGTGCCCTTGGTAGAAAACGACAGTACCACCATATGGACAATGGTTTCCCTGTAACATTTCAGTGCGTATAGATCCGATATGAAGCCTTAATGACTCCCCTCCATAACGTCGTTATCAGTAAGACTGTGGGGAGACAAAAGGTGCCAGGTCCGACAAGAGCCGACAGCCCCACCCCTTTCCCTCATTTCAGGTTTGAAGGGGCCGCATCGTCATGGAACAACCCTCTCTTGGAAACCTGATGCCAGATGTGGTTGCTTCGTGGCGACGAGAAGGCACTCTGTACACGCTCAGAGACACACAGCTCTTAATCTCGTTCACCCTAGAAGGCTGATCCCTTGATGTTCCCCCACCCCACCACCCCCACCCGTATGTGGCTGACCTGATGGGCGTGATGCGCAGCTGATCTTCCCGCAACCCCCGCCACGCCCCCCGCAGGAACTCCCTGCACCAAAAATACGCCTTGCGGCGGGTGCGGGGGTCGGGCTGCTCCTCCGCCGGCGGGGAGGGAGGGGTCGGCGGCGTCGGCGGCAAGGCGAGGGGCTGCTGCTTGGCTTCGGCCTCGGCGTGAGAGGAAGGCGGCAGCGGCGGCGACGAGGGAGACTGGGTGAGGGCGGGCAAGACCGGGCCCTGGGCGCACCCCAGCAGGAGCCCCAGCGGGGAAGGGTCGGCCTCGCCGCCGTTACAGAACTTGGTCTTCATGGCCGACGAGCGAGAGGAGAGCGAGCTCGGGAGGCAGAAGGAACAACGGCAGCGCCACACGCACACACAGGAAAAGGCTCGCTGCGCACCTCCAGCCTTCGAGCCCCGCAGACTGTATGCGGCGCGCGGCGCTCGCGAGGCTTCTTATAGCCGCTCGCACGCGGACCTCGTGCGCGCGTTCACCTCGCGCTCATCAGCCTCGCCCCCTCCCACCCGCTCGCATCCGCACCACCAACCCCCCCGCCGTCCCTCTCTCTTCGTCTCTATTGATTGGCTGCGTGCCCGAGCCAACCGCAAGGTTGCGGCCGCGCCTCTCCCTGATTGGTCCAGAGGGAAGACGCGGCGCGGGAAGTCCATTGGCTGCCTTCCCCGTTGCTCTGGTTATCCGGCGCTGCCTAGGCTCTCGCGCGTATCCCTGCGATACGCATAGGCTGAAATGCAGAGGAGAGAACCTTGGGGTTGTGGGGGAGGGGAAGGAGGGAGCAAGGTGGCGGCAAGCGGCGGCGGCGGCTGCTCTCCCCGCTTCCTCCCTCCTGCCCCTCTCGGCGCGCACAAAAGGAGTGGCGGCTGTGCCCAGACTCCCTCCCTCCCTCCCCCACCCACCCACCCACCCCGCGAGCCCAGCCTGCAGCTCTTCCTCCGCTTTCCATCTTCCAGCGGTTCTCTGCACGCTCCCTCTCTCGCCGCCAGTTGTGTATTCCCCCTCGCACACACCGCACTTCTTTATTTCCACTCCCTTGTTTGTATTGTAGACTCCATTTTCTTTTCTTGATCCATTCAGCCAGCCTCCTCCCATTCCCCGGGCACGTGGACCAGGGGTGATTTTATTCAGGATTCACATCTCAAACTAAACCTAAATAAAAGTAATCGGAAGCGGAGGCAGGTGGGATGGGTATGAAAATGCACTGCATCATTGGAGGAAACGCAAGAAGACAGTTGGCTTCCCTCCCCCCCCCCCCCCTCGATGTGGTTCAGGGTATCGACATCTCCGCCGGGGCTGCAAAGACGACGCAATTCTGCCGCATTCCTTTCGGTATTTAATCTTTGCGGCATTGTTTGTCGCGAGCTTGGCGGCAACAAAGTCTCCTTTGAAGGCGACGGCGGTGCCACCGCTCCGAGTGCCAAGTAGTCGGCAGCAGTGCAAAACTGAAGCATTTAATTTTGGACGCTTGAGTGCTACGCACCAACAATTTAGGGAAAACGGGGAGGGGGAAGGTTGCCGCTCACTTTAGCATCTGGAAAGTTAACGGCTGAAAAAAAGTCCCAAGTGCTGACTCATAGTGTAATGAATTGAACGTAATGTGACATCAGTGATTAGGGGAAATGGATGGTTTTGTTTATTATCCTTAAGTCCACTCCCTTCTGCAATAAAAGAATCCGCTCAGGTTGGGATTCATTTTGATTCTCCCTAGAACGGGCAATTTCTTGGCGTGGTGACATCATAATCATGTGATGCCACATACCAGTGTGTCAGCTTTGCAGGTTGTGAAAGAGCCTCTTTTGTCATAAAGGAAGAAGCAAAGAAGCGACATTTCAAACCCACAAATCACAAAAAGCTCTTCAAATCTTGAGTCTGTGCTGCTTCTGCATTCAGCCTAAAACAATGCCCCCTCCCCCTTTTAATTCATCCACATAAGAGCTAAATGAAAACAAGAATCCCCAAAATCAGGATCCCTCACCCTCCTGTATCTATGTCATCTTGGATGCAATCCTCTTTCCTTGTCCACATAACAAAAGGTTTGTTGTTGCTCAACTAACAGAAGAAGGATGGGCTTCCTGGAGTAATAACTATGATGTATGTTTGCTCAAGAGGTCTGACTAGTTTTGGGGCGGAGGTTCTTTCTTAAAATACTGTACAATATTTTAATCTAGCGTGTCTCAGTAATGGTCTGCTGGAACCAGAATCTGTGCTCTCCTTCTATTTCTTCTTTAAGGCCCAGAAGCTGCTTCACACATTATTTGTTTCCTGCAGAAAAGTACGAAGTATGATTTAAAATGTCAGGATCTGCTGTCATTGGAGGAAGCAGGCTGGGTCAAATGGATAATCTTTATGCTACATAGAATTTCTCCACTGAGTTCAGATAGATAGATAGATATTCAGAGGTTTGTAGAATGATGCCATTATTTTCCAAAAGTATAGCATGGCTCTTTAGTGTGGATTTCAGATAACAGTGCAGGGAGCAAAGGGCTGCACCTGTCCCAGGTACAGCAAGTCATGAGATAAAAGGCTTAGATGGCACCAATCCCAGAAAACTAAACTCTGTTCCCTGGCAACACTGACTATGGCTATGATTATGTAAGAAGTGACTCAATATATGTTACAGCATATTGGTTTCCATCAACTTCATGGACTTACTGACTTGGATTGAAGCAGTTTTCTTATTGCCTCAGATGTTCTTTGCCAGCTCACTGGAGTATGAACAAATTAACTTCCTGTTACTATGGATGCTAAATTTGCTAGGGTTGTTTTTAAGGTGAAAGGTCAAAATGTACAAACCACAATGGAACTGCTGATACATGCTAGGAATGTTCCATAGGTGAACACTGTTCAGATTCAGCAGCGTTGCTGGATTCTGGTAGTGCTGGAAGAATTTTGGTTGGTTGAAAACACACCCAGCCTTCCAGCCAAAAAGGCTTCCAAGATGGCTTACAATGACAGCTGAGATGACATCTTCAAACAATGACATCATAATATAAGAAAGAGCACAGCAAGCACAGAGCAGAGACATCAAACCAACAGACACAGCAGAAAGGAAATTACTATGTCCCTATGTACCCACCAATTTCAAAACTCTTCAAAGGCCCCAAATATCATTTACATAAAGCATGACTCCATGTGGTCAGTTTGCTTTTAATGCAAATACTGGGTTTTCTTTGAGCAGAATTCAAGTGCAAGGAGAAGGTGGGAGGGGCAGGGGAACCCATCTCCGGCATAATGGAACTTTGTTCAGTAGTGAAACACTCAGTGAATAGTGTGAAAGCTGTTTTATGATGACTCAGACCATTGGTCCATTAAGCTCAGTGATGTCTGCACGAACTGGCAGCAAGGGTTTCAAAAGGGGACATTCCCAGTTCTCTCTGAGGATGCTGGGGACTGAAACAGAGATCTTCTGCACTCAAAGCAGATGCTCCAGTGTCCCTTGGGCCCTTTTTGCTTCTCCCTATTCCAAGGCTTCCCTCAGCTTCCTGCTACACACACACACACACACACACACACACACACACCGCCTTTCATAGCCTGAAGCTGAACTGTGAGGTAGCATATGGCTGCCACACACATCTCCCTCATAACGCCTAAGGAAAGATGATATGTGGTTTGATGTTGCACTGCTCAGTGTTTCCCTTGCTCCCAGAAGTAGTGGTCAGTGAAGTGTGCTGGTGATGTGCTTGGCATGAGGAAGTCACAATATGCATCTTCATTAGACATCCCTGGGAAGACCTCTCCCATGGTGGCTAGTTTGGGCCTACTCTTTCAAGGAGTAGTTTAGAAAATAAAAAAGTATTATTCATTACTTTCTATGTTTGACACAAAAAAATAAAGATAATATATTCCATCACGGCAGGCATAAAATATTTTGCTGGTAGGGGTGTAGTGATACCTGTGGCTTACTTTCTGATGGGTCTGTACTACACTGAAAAATGGCAGCAAGGGCAAAAGGTGCTCTGAAAGGTTTCTAAAAGTGCAATTAATATAATTTATGGACAGTCCCATTAGCGACTGAATATTACAGCTCTCCCCATTCCTAGCTGAAATTTAATGGATCATTATGTTTTGCTGGGTAAAACATCTGGTTGATTTGATACGATGTGTTCCCTCTGTTTTTCTTTATTCTTTGCCAAAGTGAAAGCTCCTGAACCTTGAAGAAAACACAAGAAACACAGCAGGCATTTTATTCCTTGGTAACAGCAAGTGGCAGACAGACTATTGCTTGTTCTCGTCAACAGGTAAGTCCTAGTGCAAAGAAACTTGAATTGTTCCAAGATTGGGGACTTGCTGTTTATACTCAAATTTGCTATTACAGAAAATTTTGCAATTTTGCTATTGCATCAGATATAAGTGGTTCCCCAATTTTGGTTGTTTCATAAAACTCATACATCGTGTGATTGTAAAAAACCTCAAAGCAGTCTACAATAAGATAAAACAAGAAAATCAAGGAAAAAATTACAACTACTGTGGAAAACGGGCTGCTGGAATAGATAACCCAATATGGTGCCATCCAGATGCTGTGGACTACAACTACCATCAGCTCCAGCCCACATTGACTATGCTCAGGGATAATAGGAGTTGTGGTTCACGTGTGAAGAGACCACATTGGCTAGTCCTTAGGTAGGTCTTTCGTTTGATCCAGAAGAGCTCTTAAGTTCTTATGTTGACCAAGAAGTACATCACTGCATAACTGAGGTGGATGTAGTTAGCCTCCAGTTCCAAAACCTGTGAACATACCAACAAATTCAGATGGCACAATCAAAGTGGATTTTGCCCTCTTGCACAACAAACCCACTTCCAAAAATGAAAGGGTCAGGAAAATGCACTGGAAACTGACAATAACAGTTGTCTGACATGACGGTGGATAACCGCCAAACAAATCAGAATGAATGCTCAGTAACTAGCAGGTGCTGCATACCTCCCCCTGCAAACTTTGTGCAAGCAAGCCAGGATAAATTTTCAATAAACAGGTCATTCGGAAGTGATCTTGATGACCTTTTTTTAAAAAACAAGTTTGTATTGGTTTTTAAATAGATACAAAAACAAGAAGCGTTAAACATTTACCCAGCAGTACATCTAATGATGTCTGTTCTATTCTCTGACTTTAAACATAATCTCACACATTCAGTAGTCAAACACATTAACTAATATAATCTCTCCACTGAGAAGACTGAGCGCTTGGTACAACAAGGTCACTAACATGGTTCAAGGAAAGGGTTCAGGTTTCCTGAAAGGTGTCTCTTTTGGTCATGCATTTGATCACTCTCCTATGTAGAGTGACTAGGGAAGAACTTTCGTCTTTCACATTTCAGCAGCATCCTGCGCAAGGCCAAAATTCAGCCCCCACCCTTGCCTTCATTTCTGCTTAATTCACCATGTCATAGTTGCAGTGCTCCACAGCGCCCCCTAGGCTTGGCACCCAGTGTTGTGGAACTAGTCACACTGCCCTAAATCCATCTCTGTAGTGTAGTGAGAACCTCAGACATTGCGGTATCCAGATATTATTTCCCCTATGTTCAAGGCTATTTCAGACTGGTTTTTCTACTGTTGTGCTGTTGCTAGTCGTGCTGCAATCAGTAAAAAGCCTACTTGTTCTCTGTACTGCAAGCTGGAGCCAAAGTCTATGTCTAGTGTTAGTAGGGCTAAGGCAGGATTTGGAGAGAGGTTGGTTTGTAATTATGGATATGATTTTTAAAAAAGCATCGGGGCATTCCCACCAAACATGAACAATTGAACCAAGTTTTCCACAACCCTTCCAACATAAAGGGGAGAGAGAGGGATTGATTTTAGCAAGTCTGACAAGTCCAGTGGCAGTGCAAGATTACGTTCAGCAAGGTCTTCTGTAAGTGGGCAGAGATGGTTTTAGGGGTGGGGAATAGTCCACATACCCTCTCATTTGCGTTCTTCAGTTGAGTGGTCAATTTCTGGTTCCCATACGATTTGGAGGCCTCCAGCATCCCCTACTGTACGATCTAATATATTGCTGTATATTAGGGAAGCATATAACCCTTCAGGTCATATGCTGGCCTGTTGCATAAGGATTCCAACAAGGTAAGTGTGCCTAGGCCCTCTCCCCTGCACCCCAGGGTGGAAGCAACCCATGGAGCCAGAGTCCCATTTAGAAAGGTCCTTGAGATGAAACCGTTCAATACACAGGGCTGGATTTAAAGTGCTACCTCAATCCACTGCTAGCTGGGTCTAGCTGTTCCTGTGGATATGGTAGATGGAAACATCCTCACACACTTCCTGAACATATATGGAATGCTGCCCCCAGTGAGGCCTACCTGGAGCCTACATTAGCATCTCTCTAGCACAAGGTTAATCACCTTTCTCTTTTCCCAGGCATTTGATGGGACAGGATGAGCTAGGATGAGCTCACCTGCTTTGAGTTGCTATGTTGTTTTTAGTACAGTATTACTTTATGAAGGATTTGGTGGTCCTTTATGATGCTGAATAACTGCAGGTTGTGTTGTCAGTTGGCTAGGGACTGCAGTGTTTTCGGTGACTGACAAATTGAAATCATCATCATCACCATAATGAGGGATATCACTTCAACTGTTTATACTAGTCGGAGTAAATAAATTTTAATAGTTTGCTCGAATAACAGGTTTGCTCTTCAAAGACAAAATGGTTGGTATAGTCAATTGCTCCCTCTGCTTGGCGTGTTTGATAAAAAGGTGCGTGCAGTAATTCTGACTCAGAAGTATTTGTATTTGTTCAGTTTTATGAGGACCAAGCTTATCTTGCACCTAGAGGCATAAGAACTTCTATGAGCAAATATTTGGACCAGCTTCTGTGTTAGCCAGTCCACTTGGTTCATTCCTAATCACAGGCTAGGGGGAAAACCAGTTTAAGACAGGGGTTGGGAAACACCTTCAATAGACAGTGAGATTATTGTAAGAGCAGTTTGCTACGTGTAGAGGTCACTAAGTTGCAAAAGGCTTAAGGGGGTCATGGCAATCCAGGGTGGTATTGCTGTGCTGTGCCTACACAATTAAAGGCATAGGAGAAGCTGCAATATAGAGTCACTAACTGCTAATCTTCTAACAAAGAATCAGGCATGTGTTTTTACACTGGGCTAATTAGAAAAATGTGTAGGATACAATTCAGGTATTATATCTGAAGTCCTCTCCCATTAACTATAACCATCTTTGAACAAATTTTGATTATCCTAACTTCTTTCTTTATATCTCCCTGCATCACCTCCATAAACCTATGCCAACGGAACCTTACATTTTGGATTTCCCCAGGCCAATTCCATTAATGAGATTGCACTTTACCAGGGCAATTTGTAATTTACCGTAATAGTTCGGTTCTTATTTGCTTGCATTTTGCTGTGTAGTAAAATGCCATTGTTGGGACTTGGTACTGAAAGACATGACTAGGCAAAAAAAGACTGTCTTGGTAATTTATTGCTTCAGCAACAACGAAAACACTCTACATCCCCCTAATCTTTATCAGAACAGAACCCCAAGGTAAGCTTGCTCTCAGATCTTCTCTCTGATGAACGATTCACGCGACGTGACTTTCCTCAGCTCCTTCTCACTTGTTACCTTGTGACTTGTTTACAGTATTTACAATTACAAGAACTAGTGTGTATGGGGCGACCGCATTAATTAAGCCTAAAAATGGATAATATTTATCTACCTAAAAACAGATAATATCAGCTTATGGAGTAAGGAAATAAAGTATAAAAATTATGAAGACAATCCTACAAAATATAGATATAAACAAATTGTGGTATTCTAACCATTTCACTTCTCACCATTGCACTTTGATAATATTGTGAACCTGATGAACTTACAGATGCGGCCTGGCATTTATTAACCAGATATCTGAGAATCCAAATGAGTAACGTGGGAGGTGTTGCAACATAACTCCCGTATAAATCACCATTAGGCTTTAGGCAAATATTGGCTTAAGCTAGGGACGGAACCACTGCTCTTAGCATGCACTGCCTTACATATCACATCTCTTTATGCTTAAGCAAACTGAACAGCAACAGTCCCTTCAGGCTGTACTCGTGGGCACCGGCAGAGTCAATTGCTGCTGAATACGGCAGGCGGAGTCCAGAGAGAAAATCCTGGTAAAGTTTACAAAACAAGCTGAACAGAACAGTGTACTACCTGAGCAGGAAAAAACAAAAGGGTGTTGCCCTTCTGATTGTTGGTACAAGGGGAAACAAGGGTATAAAAAGGAGTACTTGTGGATGCCAAGATCCAAGTTTGGGGTAAGTTCTCTTTGATGAGAGAACCCCAGCAGAGATTTAAAATCACAAAATATGCAGCAAAGTAAAGTGTGGAAACACAGGCTTGTTAGACCTTTAAAAGGTGACCTTGAGAGTTCCAAAACTTCCCTCTTTCCCCAGCATAGAAAAAGACCACATACAGTACAGTGTGGTACCTTGGTTCTCAAACATCTTGGTTCCCAAACGCCGAAAACCAGCCCCAGTGGCAAAGCTCTAGTACTGCCAGTATTTATTTCATAAAATTTATACAGTGTTTGACTGTGAAACAAAACAAAACCTTCAGACCTCCAGGCTGGGTTTTGAACCCCCTCATTCTCTCAAAAGCAGTACACACAAGGGAAAAAGAAGACATATAACACAGACAACCACATACCTCCCAGGGCTGGAGGCTTGCAGAGAGCACTGATAGGCCTCCTGCAACAAGGATTCAAGACCCCTTCAGAAAGAAAAACACTGTCTTGACAAAAAGCCACAGGAACCATTTGGGAAGCAGGAGGTGTAAATGCAGACCCCATCAGACCGAAGGCAAAGAAGACTTGAGTGAGGAAGTGTATGGATTCTAGTCTTTGCGTCAACCTCTTGTTTCTGGGTGGACATGCTGCTGCCCGATCACAGCTAAGGGCTCAGTCTATATAAGAACTGGCTCTCATATATTAATCTACCTCACAAAGTTGTTGGATAATATGTTTCTCCAAATGTCCCTGAGGGTGGGATACAAGTGTAACCAACAAATACGTGAGTTTTATTTCTAGCAAGTTCCACATGAAAACAAGAGGCTCCTCACACAGCCCACCTCCCTTTTCCAATCTAGCTTGCTGGACAGAGCTGTGCTGCATTTTCTAGTGGCACCAAGAGACCAAATGATGGTCCTCGTGGCATCTGTGGAGCAGCGAGCAGCAGTAAAGGAATGTGGGTGGGCTAGTGAGCATCCAGTGTAGATGGAGGCTGGTTCATGCACGTAGATGGCCAGGACCAAAGCCCTGTTTGGGATGAAATGTTTACTGCTATCCCAAATGTCTACTGCTATCCCAAAGTTGGGGAGAATTGTCTTCTGTGTGCTCCACTCACCTTGATGCACTTACAAGGAGAATGCACCTTGTTCAGCACAGCAGTAATGCTTGTGTTGCCACCAAGAATTTGGAAAACTTGGGTTGTTTAAATGGAGAACAAAGAAGAAACAGGCATTAAGAATATAGTAACCAAACTCCTGCAGCCATCTGGGTAGAGTTTGCTGTTGACATTCAAAAGTTCACATACTGGAATTTCTTGAACTCTAATGAACTTACCGTTTGTACAAGCTATGTAGCACCCATGTACAGCATGTGCTAATTTGCTGACAGTATGCATAACAGACCAAGGGACTTTTGGGGCAACTGGGATGAGATGAGCTAAAACTATGTACTTCTGGTTTCATTATATATCTTTCTCTGTAAACTTCCGTTTTGCAATAAAAAGCTGTCAACATTTTCCAAGGGGGAAATGTTCAAGTCCTGGGCATATTTATTTATTTATTTGCTTACTTCTTTTCTACAGTGCACTATATCCAAAATATTTTAAAGCAAACTATTTCAGACCTATTATCAAACTACAATAAATTCTTGGAGACTCTTGACTCCACTGTTATGAGCAGTGCTTTGTCTTGATAGAGTGTTAAGTGTCTTTTTTCAATCAATGTGTATGGGGGGGGAATTCTTCCCATCTGGATATGCATATTTGTGCAAACAAGTAAATGTGTTAAATTTCAGATCAGCACTGGTTCTATCCTGGAGGCACTGGAATGATCTCCTCTTCCAGGCTTGGGATCTTCTAAACACCCCCTCCAGCTTTCTTCTCAAGCAGAGACCAAGAGGAAGATTAGGCTTGCAGTCATCCATTCGTTTTATCACCGGAGGCCCAGGGCAGGTAGATCTTGTGACTGGGAGGAAAGTGTGACAGTTGTCATTGTGCTCAAGCTGGAGGGATTTAGGCAGAGCCATGGGGTTAAAGGCTAGAGGAGTGGAGGTCTTAGGATGGGAAGGCAATGAAGCTAAATGAGTGGCCATGTAAGTACTATTTGGGTAGAAGAAAGACTGAAGGTGGGAAGGATGGGAAATAGGGGAAGATGAGGTGATGGATTTTGGGAGCTCATTATATAGAAGAATGGGGAGAAACAAATTATTTGGAAGTAGGCTTTGAAAATTATATTGGATTATTTGGACAAGCACTGAAACATGAAGAGTCGTATTCCACTAAGATTTCCTGAAGGAGCGTCTCCACCCCCATCGTCCAGCTCAGACACTGAGGTCCAGCGCTGAGGGCCTCCTGGCAGTTCTCTCACTGAGAGAAGTGAGGTTACAGGGAACCAGGCAGAGGGCCTTCTCGGTAGTGGTACCTGCCCTGTGGAATGCCCTTCCATCAGATGTCAAGGAAATAAACAACTATCTGACTTTTAGAAGACATCTGAAGGCAGCCCTGTTTTTTATGTTTGATGTTTTATCTTCTTTTTAATATTTTGTTGGGAGCCGCCCAGAGTGGCCAGATGGGTGGGGTATAAATAAATTATTATTATTATTATTATTATTATTATTATTATTATTATTATTATTCCTCAGAATAAACATAAATGGCTCTAATATGGTCATGTTCATTCATTTCAGTGTGCCTATTCTGCATAAAACTTGGCTGAATATCACCCAGTGTCCTAAAAAAACACACAACTTGGTTAAACTTTAATCAGAATACAATATTCTGAATTATTTCTATGGAAGCTCTTGGTTTAGAAGCAGAGTCATGGGAAGTGTGGGGTCCTCTCTGATCCTTCCCAGACCAGCTTCTGCCTCGTTACTGGTTCAGTTAACAACAGGGTTGCTGGCGTTCCGAACCTGCCAGAAGAGGTGTGCGTGAGGACTCTGTGTCCCTTGAAATGATTGGCGGTGCTTAAGAACACTGGGACAATCCATTATTTGTTGCAAGTACATTTACTCCCCTGCCCAGTTGGCTTGCGATGAGCAGAAGTGCTACCAGCTAAACAATTTACCTTAATTGCATTATGGAACATCAGGAAAAAAGAAAATAAAAGAAAAATATATGGTAGCAGTAGCACTGCTGTAATTAAACTTTGGTCCAGTTATGACTCATCAAGTGAATATCAATTGTGCTTTACAACAATAAAAACCATAATGGGGCAATGTTTTTTTCTGCCAACAAAAATCAAAAATCAAATGTTGTACCAAGAAAAGCAGAATCTTAGCAGAGTTCTCCATGGCAATGAGTAAGAAGATCTCCAGGGTCTAAACTAGACATTATTATTATTATTTACATTTCTGTATGAAGAGCTCTTGTGTGAGTGAAGGAAACAGAAGCTTCCTCCACCTCTGCTTTTGCTTTAAAAATTGGATACTTTCTCTTCTCCCTGTTTTATAAATTAATGAGGGAGACAAGTGAAGAACAAACATGGCTACCCCCAGGTATGTCTAGCTTGGCTCTGAGTGATGGAGCCTAAAATGCAGGTTGCCTCTTGTCAGAAAACAGCTGAGGTTTCTTATAAGCATTTGCTAGTGCTGATGCAGGCTTGGGCAAACTGAGGAAATGTCAGGTTTTTACAGCACCAGGCTGCTAGAAGCAATGTTCAGATGCCATCTGCTTTCTGAGGCTGGTGGTCATCGCTTCAGTTTCCATGCTGTAGTCACGAGGGATAGAAACTTAAAACTACAGCTAAAGAGATACTGAGACAAGATAAAAAAAATGTTCTTCTATGCAACAACTGCGGCAAGAATTTTGTTAGCCCCAAAATGGAAACACGAAGTACCAACAAAAGAAGAGTGGGAGATGAAACTGATGGACTTTGCAGAACTGGCGAAACTGATGGGAAGAATCCGGAACCAGCGAGATCAAGCATTCCAAAAAGACTGGAATAAATTGATATTATACCGTAATTGAAAGACAACTGTAAGCAACTAACATTACTAGCAGGGTTGTCTGAAGACTTGTAAGATGAAATTGCTACCTATTCAGGTTGAGTAATTTAATATATTAGGCAATAATATAACAAGAATAGGAAAGGAAGTGAAATGCAAAGATGCAAAATTTAATTATTAAAAAATATTATAAGAAACATAAAGCTACAGTTGTACCTTTGGAAGTCGAATGAAATCCGTTCTGGAAGTCGGTTCAATTTCCAAAATGTTTGAAAACCAAAGCGTGGCTTCTGATTGGCTGCAGGAAGCTCCTGCATCCAATCAGAAGATGTGGAAGCCCTGTTGGATGTTCAGCTTCCAAAAATAGTTCACAAACCAGAACACTCACTTCTGGGTTTGTGGTGTTCAGGAGCCAAAACGTTCGAGAACTAAGCTGTTCGAAAACCAAGGTACAACTGTATCCTATAGTACGCAATCGCAATTCCCAATATTCTGTCAAAGTAAGGGATGGCTGGTGAGCTGAATGCCATCCTTTTGGTTAGACTTTGAATGCTGTTCTGAAAATACTTAAAGCTAAGTTTTACCAGAAGTGCCTGGGAGGAAACCCTGGGGAGAGGAGAAATAAGAGTCCAAATTTTTAAACTTTGTCTTTGTATTGTACATACATATAGCTGACTAACACATACCTAGGGACAGAAAATTGCCACCTTCTTTTTCAGTGACTGGCAAGCTAGTCCTGCAAACTAATTTGGATCATGTGCTGAAATGTTTTCACAGAGGAAAGGAGAGATGTGCAGCACAAAGCAAGCAGCGTTTTCAGGGAACTTTCCTTCCCACCCACTCACTAACTGCTCTAGCCTTGAGGAGGCCACTCCACCAGCATGCCACTTCACACACTGTTTGTTTTAGTAGCTCTTACTCAAGGCTTTTTATCTTGGGTTCCTGTTTGCACAGCTTGTTCAGAGCCAAGTCCCTCAATGTCAATTCCTCCAAATTAGCTTTGCTCATCAGAGCACAGTGGCCTGTTGTTGGAAGATTTACAGGCTTGCTGCTCGGGAGGCCAACTCTTTGTCAGAATTTTTATTTTTAGAGCGTGTACCATGAAAGTCATCAATAATTGGTGCAAGGGCTTTCTGAAAGCTGCATTTCCGGCTAGAGTGACCTGATGCAAAAGACGAAGGGGCTCCTGCACCTTTTAATAGCTGCATAGAAGAGGGAGTTTCACCATGTGAACTATGGCTGCTGAAATTCCTCTGCCAGGTGAAGGAGCCCTGCTCTTCTTTTCATCTGGCACTGGATAGACCAGCAGTCTTCCATTGCTGTTTATCCAGATTTTGACTCCAGCCTTCAATAGGGGCTCTATTTTGTAACCTCCTGCACCCTCACTTTCTTCTACTTTCCCATCTCTCCAACTTTCTGATGCTTCCCTTCTTCTGCAATGCCATAGTCAGGACTTGGTCAACAGACTGAAGTGGAAGTGCCTACAAATAGCTGCCTCACCTTGAATCAGATTGCACCCCACTTGCCGTGGGTTATGATGACCCCCAGCTGATGACCAATAGTGTCTACAGCACTGAAAACCTTACAGGAAGCATGTCCACTCTGTGCTTAAAATAACTGTCCAGATTCTACACTGAGAAAAACAAAGTTTTGAAACCCGAATTAATTACAAATGGTCTACATCAGGGGCAGCCAACATGGTGCAGTGCATATTTTGTTGTACTACCAGTGGCAGATTTATAGGTATGCACAGAATCAGGGCACTGAAGCTGCCTCCACCCCCCTTCATTGTTATAATAGATGGTGAACTGAGAGGATACCTTTGAAACAGGACACAAGCAACCAAGTGCCAGGGCTGAATTCTAGCTTGCTGCATTGTTTTGCTCTTCATTTCTCTTGTTCTTCAGTTAAAGTCAGCGGAGGCCAGCCCATTAGGGCAGGTTTTGCCAGCCCAGCACCCATGAAGGTCTTCATTGGCTCCCCCAAACAGCCCCCGACTTTGAGCTTTCTTTAAAAAGAAAAAGTAGCCCTTCTGAGAAGAATAGAATCATAGAGTTGGAAGGAATTCCAAGATCATCTAGTCCAACCCCCTGCAATGCAGGAATCTCAACATCATCAAACATGACAGATGTTTAGTTGGAATCTCCTTTCTTGTAACTTGAATCCATTTGTTCAGCCCCCGAAGCAGGAGAAGACAAGCTTGCTCCATCCTCCACATGATAGCCCTTTAGATATTGGAAGATATCATCTCATCTCAGTCTCCTCTTTACCAGGCTGAACATACCCAAGTCCCTCAACTGTTCCTCATAAGGCTTGGTTACCAGGACCCTTTGTCATATTGGTCACCTTCCTCTGCACACATTCCAGCTTGTCAATATGTCCTTCTTAAATTGTGGTGCCCAGAACTGGACACAGTGTTCCAGGTGTGGCCTAACTATGGCAGAATAAAGCAGAACTATTACTTCCCTTGATCTGGACACTATACTTCTGTTGATGCAGCCTAGCACAGCATTAGCCTTTTTTGCTGCTGCGTCATGTTAAGCTTGTGGTCTGCTAAGACCCCTAGACCCTTTTCACATGTACTACTGGCAAGCCAGATGTCCCTCACCTTATATTTGTGCAGCTGGTTCTTCCTGCCTAAGTGTGGGACCTTTCATTTGTCCCTACTGAAATTCATTTTGTTAGTTTTGGCCCAGTTTTGCAATCTGTTAAGGTCATCTTGAATCCTGATTCTGTCTTCTGCGGCATTGGCTACCCCTCCCAGTTTGGTGTCATCTGCAATGTTATGAAACACATTGTGTAGGTACCATTCTAACCAGTTTCTGTTACAAGAGCCAGCTTGGCTGCTGCTGCCCATCAGTGTTTTTAACCAGTGAGCAAAGTCAGAATTCTGATTGATAACTAAGTTGTTTGGACTGGACACTAGGCAATAGCAGTTTCTGGAGTCCAGCAGGGCTGGATTCATAATGGTACTAAAAGACTAACTGCACCAGGGCCTATGCCAGCAAGGACTCAGTTTGCATTTTTAAAAAAAGTATTAAGCCCTTTTGGAAAGAAAGTTATGAAGCTTAATATACAGGCGGCCATCTAACCTGGGGGTTGCCAACCTGATGCAAGTTGGCACAATGCTTCTTCCGGCTCTGCAGCATGGAGCTGGAAAAGCTTGCCTACTTCCATCACCATTTGGCCACGATGTCAATGCCTCACCTCCTTTTTGCAGCAGAGGATTTGACTGAGCATCCAAAGATGGAGAGGAGTGGTAGGATAGTTGCCACCTCTTGGGTTTTGGGAGGGTGTTGTGGGTGGGGGAAGTGCCAACACTGTTCTACTTCCTCTGCTTTGCCTGCCCTTGGAAGGTTTTTTTTTGAAAAGGGTGGGGGGACGGTGTGCATTGGTTCCACCTGCAGTTACATCCAAGCCCTGGCCCAAGGTGTTTGCATGTTGTTTGCAGATGGAGCAGTGCAGGTGCATTATGCCAATGCAGTGCACTCGCAAGTGCAGGGCCTTGCAAATCACAACTCCACCACTGTGGACCACAACTCCCACCATCCCCAACCACTGGCCATGTTGGTTGAGGCTAATGGGAGTTGTAGCCCACAGCATGTGGAGGGCGCCATGTTGGTGACCCCCCCAGCTTCCCTTGACCTATTTTGCCAAAGGTATGCAAAATAAAGAAAGAATACTGCATCTCCCAACCATGGGGAGGGTTCAGGAGCTGTGAAGCATAATAAATCCTCCCTCCTCACAACTGCTGAAGGCCGTGTCTGATGTTAAACTTCTGATAGAAGAATTGTTCCCATTAATAAATTGGATGCGAGCTAAGACTGGGCAAAATAAACCTGCATGTATAAAGACAAGGCAGTGGGAAGAATTTGACCTTGCATCTTCCACACCAGATACTCAGATTAGGAAATGCTTTTACCAAGGCAGAAAATTAGACCTCCCTGAATTAATTAATCTAGTTTTGAAGCATGGATATAGACACAACAAAGTCTTAGAAATGTTGCAGAAGAGATACCAGCTTCTCCCTAATAACAGTAGCCAAAGGCTAACATTATGGCTATAGTTGCATTATAATGTATCATCAAATACATAGGAGTAAATACATTTGCTTAAGTTCATACCATACTTCTAGTCTTAACATGATGATGCAACTGAAAACCTATTCATTATTCCTAAAACAGCTTGAATAAGAGCAAACATGCCACCTGGTTGGGGATTTTATGTGCCAAAATCAGTGAAGGTTTTTGCCCCTTATTTTGTGGCAAAGCAGCTTCCTGCATTTCCAGAGTGTTGGGCCCTTCCTTCATGTTTAGTCTTCCCTTTCCAAGGTCTTCCCATCCTGAGATCAGTCGCTTATCTGCCTCCTCCTGTTTTACCTCCTTCTGACTCCATCACACTCCTTCTGCTGCTGTTGCCTTTGACACTTTCCCACTCCAGATGTCCTTGCTTTTCTCCTCCTCTATCTCCCTTCGGTGTCCTTCCATTGACAATCGTTACCTGTCAATAAATGCATGCCAAGAAAACTTACAAAACAGGGAGATGCTAAATATATAAACCAATTTGGTTGAGACCAGGGAAACAGATAGATGGCGAAGCGGAGTTGCTTCTGCTGCTGCTACAGTCAGACAAGACACTGAAGGCCAGACCAGGCTAACATACACCTAGCACTGTAAAACACACCTGCTGGCAATTTAAATAAGAATATGGGTATGCATCTGCTTACACTCTTAGCCATGGCATCTTCTGGCAGAGCTAGCCACCTCTTCTGTGCCATGTGGTTCTGAGCAATGGGGCTTGTGGGGATGGCATTTACTTAGGACCACCAATACACTTGCT
The DNA here is from genome assembly GCF_964188315.1 of Podarcis muralis. Lineage (NCBI taxonomy): Eukaryota > Metazoa > Chordata > Lepidosauria > Squamata > Lacertidae > Podarcis > Podarcis muralis. Next base: position 77,515,036 of record NC_135655.1, read on the forward strand.
ACTGTGGCAGCCTGGATGTGGAACTTCTTCCCCATGGAGATTACCGTTGTTTTTTGCACTAGTTTTTGCACATTTTTTCTCTCCATGTCTATAGTTGATGCAAGACCTAAGCTGCTACTGGATTTCCTGTTGACTTTCTTATTTTATTCTAAATTTCTGTTCCATTTATATTATTGGTTTCATTATATTTGTATAGCTGACTTTTAATTTTAATCACTGTCAGCTACCCTGGGAAGCTTTGGTTGAAGGTCAGGATGTGAATTACATCAAGGAAGAAAAGTTGAACAAATCCAAATTCTGACACATTTAGACTGTGGTGGGAAACCTCTTCTGGGGTCCTTCAGGTGAAGGGGAAAGCATGCCTTGGTCCAGTGACACAAGGTGGTTTGCATTGAATCTGCTGCTAAAATGAGGTGAGGGCCTTCAGTTTTAGTAGCAGTTTCAATGCACACTGCTTCATGCTGCTGGAGGGGTTCTTGCTTCAGTAAAAGGGCTCACTTTAGCTCCTGATGGTACCTTTGTAGCCATGTTAGTATCTGCCCCATACCTTACATCATATACAATGTCTAGTATGAGGCAAGTGGGTGTAAATTGGGATCCCTCCCAGGCCAAATTTGGCCCATAGGTGGAGATTCTCCACCCCTGATTTGGACAAAAGTGCTTTTTTATATAGAATTTATTCCATTTCTATTAGCCATAGGGCGGGGCAAGGTGTGATTCTGAGCCCTGCCTCTCTCTTATAGCAGCTTCTGGAAATCTTACTTGGCTTCAGTCCAGTGTGTGAGATTTCACAGGGCACTGCTTATACATTTCCAAGTCTATCTTCAGAGCCATGTGTTGGAAACCTGTTGACTTTAAAATAAATGAATACGTTTAGATTATCATGACTCTGCACCCAGGCCCTAATATCAACTTATTTCATGCTTGCATGACAAAATCATGGCATACTCACACAGCCCTGGATTTTGCTTTCCTTCATTCTCCCTTTTGAGCAGGCAAAACCGCCCAGACTGTTTTCACACATGAGCCTCAGAGTGATTCGTGCTTCAGTTTGTAATACGAACTCAGCAAGAGTTACTTCTGAGCAGGTATGTTTAGGACCGAGGAATCCTATACGTTAGTAAAGTAAAACCTACACGGGCCAAAATTCTCCTCCGCTCTTCAAATGCCTCTCTCCCGTATTGCCAATTTTCAAAACCTTGTGTATTAAAATGCCCTGCATGAAGTTAGTGCCAAGTCATTTCTTCCAGGGCTGGCCCCAATATACAAAATGCTTCCCTTTACCCCTGGAGCATATCTGCTTGGCAGCTGCTAGCAACTTTTGTGGACACTCTGATGAAAGCACATGAATAATCCTCGGAAAAAGCAAACATTTTCCCTCCAGGAGACTCTTGCCTGTTTGCCAAGAGTAGAAACCTGTCTGGGTAGATAGTTCTAGGTCAGCAATTATCCATGGGCATAGCTGGGGGGGGGGCGCAGCAGGTCCCCCCTCCCATCAAGCAAAAGAATTTGTTGTTGTTTAGTCATTTAGTTGTCTACGCCCATGGAGGCCAGCATGGGCTAATATCCCTGGTATGTGTGGAACAGGTTGTACTCCAGCAGCACAGCTGATCCCTAAAGAAACACTGTCTAGATCTGCCCTCGGCAAGAACCTGGAAAGGGAGGCAAAGACAGCCTTAGCAAATGAGTGAGCGGCACTGTAGCTAGAAATTGGCTACACCTAGTTCAAGCACCTGTGCTGTCTCATCTGTGGGGAGAGGCAGGAGGAGGAACAGTTCCTATTCTCTGGGTAACTTGGTAGGTTGACTCCCTTTTCTATATTTTCCATGGGCAAAACAGAGGCGTAGCAAGGGGTGGGCTCCTGTTTCCTGTGCACTAACCTCATTTCCAGTGCTGTTTTTCAATCCGTGTTCACTCAACGTTATCCAAAATTCATATGTATCCTGTACTTTGTTATAGCATACTATTGTTCAGTCCTTAAGGCATTCCTAATTCATCTCTAGCCAAGGTGTGTGAACCTGTGCCTAGAGTAAAGACAGCCCACCCCGTCAGTGCCCCTTGGTCAGAATATAATTGAAGCCCTGCTGATGTGAACAGCTAAGGGGTAAATAGCTGGAAGCAGGTAATGCGAACACACCCGGTCTCCAGAATGTTGCTTGTTTTGCCCCAACACCGCTCCTGATTGGCTGCTACAACAATCTCACAAGACCCAGAGAGCAGGGCCACTGAGGTCACATTCCCACAAATATTCTCAAGGATGACCTTCAGCATTCTTCTCCTCGGTTGCAGCTGGATCTCTCTCCCAACAGCAACAGCCTGTGCACTCCTACGAGACAGAAGAACCGCTATCTCATATCAGGCATCCTACACCTGAAGATCCTTCTAGCTTTTTGCTTGCAACTCATCCCACCCACAATCTCTGCCCCCCCCCCCTTTATCAAACTGCTTCTGCTTCCACCAGCTCCTTCCCTGCCCCCATCAGCAGTGAAGGTCATTTTATCAAAGCCCTTTCACATTCCAGAGATGATCGCTGTAATTCTCCCAGTCATCACCTTCCATAAAGGAAACATTCCCCTACTCCTCCTGGGCCATTAAAGGATAAAGTCAGGTTGGTGAGTCACAGTAACAATGCCATTATTTGGGGCGAATTGGGGACCTGATTCAGTGCAACAGCGTCAACTGGCAATTACACCTACTGTATTCTGCTGTTGGTGAGTTTGGTACTGAATATCTTTATCCCACTGGATGACGCCAGAAGTAAATGTAAGTGACAGGCAATCATACAGCACCAGCTTTAAAAATGAATCAGAAATCCCAATGGTTGTTTAATGCTTTATACAACTAATCCAGAATGTGGCAGCTGGACTGGTGACTGGGAGCAGCTGCCGAGACCACATAACACCAGTCCTGAAAGACCTTAATTGGCTCCCAGTACGTTTCTCAGCCCAATTCCAAGTGTTGGTGCTGACCTGTATACCTGAAGGAGCATCTCTACCCCATTGTTCAGCCCGGACACTGAGGTCCATCTCCGAGGGCCTTCTGGCGGTTCCCTCACTGCAAGAAGCCAAGTTACAGGGAACCAGGCAGAGAGCCTTCTCAGTAGTGGCACCCACCCTGTGGAACGCCCTTCCTTCAGATGTCAATGAATTAAACAACTATCTGACTTTCTAAAAGACATCTGAAGGCAGCCCTGTTTAGGGCAGTTTGTAATGTTTGATGTTTTATTGTGTTTTTAATATTCTGTTGGGAGCCGTCCAGAGTGGCTGGGGAAACCCAGCCAGATGGGTGGGGTATAAATAATAAATTATATTATTATTATTATTATTATTATTATTATTATTATTATTATTATTATTATTGAAAAGCCACATGTATTTATGTGGACATGTGTATTGTTGTTTTTTCAGGGTGTATTAGGATGAGGCTACATTGGATCAGCAAAAGAGAGACAATTTCAATCCCTGCCCTTATCCAGTCTTCCTACCGTGCCCGCCAGCCATGACCAGCCTTTTCGCATTGTCTTACGCCGGTGTCACCAGCTACACCGGCTTTGAGCATCTTCAGGGAATGTGGCTTCAAGCCCTATCATTTCCATCATTTCATTAAAACAGGATGAACTCTTGACAACATTATATAAATAAATGAACACCGGTACCATCATTAAAGAGTTTGATCATTTTTGTTTAGGGCTGAAAAAAGACCAAGCGTTCTTCTCCCACTTTGTTGTAGGCCAACAAAGCAAACTGGGCATGACTGCTCTTGTGGTCACTTTCCTTACCTTACATTTTTTATAGAACTGCCACAGGCTCTCCTTGCTTGCACTGCCATTCAGCCCCATAGAGGGAGAGGGAGAGAGGGACAGATGTCGTGATAAATTTTGAAGGAGCACACCACCCCAGCCCCCCCCACCCTCATGGAGAGCCCATAACCATGTCAGCTGTGTTAACCCAAAGAAGCAGCAGAGCACAACATAACATCCAGTTGACAGTCATGAATCTGTTGACAGTTGTGCAATACTGAGCTGGACTTTGACTGGCGAGACTTCGATTCACATCTTTGATCATGCATGAGCCATTAGGTGACCTTGGGTCAGACATCGTCTGGCGTGACCCAAGCAAAGACTGCTCTGCCATGTGGCATCATTGATTCTGCTATTGGGGGGGGGGGCATGGAGGGAGAAGACCAGAGCTGTGCTCCTCCACATTCTTGCAGATGGATACAGATTCCTGCCAACAGAGTACACCTTCCATGCATCTGAAAAAGTGTACTCTAATCCATGAAAGCTTGTGCTACATGTAATCAGTAAGGGCTAGATCAATGAAGTAGTTCCACTATCAGGAGCCAGCACAAAGCAGCTCTGGGGGATCAGAGAGCCCCGCCCTGGGAAGCAGTGGCGTAGCGTGGGTTGTCAGCACCCGGGGCAAGGCAAGTAATTTGCGCCCCCTAACCCGTGGATTTGCGCCCCCTAACCTGTGGATTTGCCCTAACCCCAGATGTTGCGCCCGGTGCGGCTGGCCCCCCCTGCACCCCCCATGCTACGCCACTGCTGGGAAGGAGAGGAAAGGTCATTCCATCAGGCAAGTAGAAATGAACATTTATTTCTGTGCAACATGCAAATTCTCCCTTCATCTTTTAGAGTGCCACAAGGCTCTGATGTTTTCACAACATTAACAGAAGCTAATAGAGACAACATGTCAGACCAGATCACATTCTCTATTCTTCCAAGCGGGATTATCATTCAGTATTACGGTATTTCAAAGCTCCATATCAAGCTGTAGATACAAGCCAAATTATTTGATTGCTGTGACAGCAGATATCTACCCCAAAGTTCAAGTCAACGTTTTGTTTAATGGATGTGTCACTCAGACATTGCAAGGTGGTTTCTGTAGTGTTCTTCCAGAGCTGTGGAGGATCAGAGTCTTAAGATCAGCTTGCCATAAAAGAGAACATGCTGTTATGAATGTGGGTTTCTGGAGGGCCAAATTCCCCTAAATTCCATAATTCCTGGATTTAGTAAAAGCTTGAATTCATCAAGGTTTGATTAAATACAGAACAGGAGTGCCAGTATGACCCCGCGACTGTGGGTGCCCAGGGCCATGGGTGCCATGCAGTGTGCATGGCCCTGGTGCTGAAATTTGTGGGTGCCCTGTCTCTTTATGGGTTTTTTTGTGGGTGCTTGGGCACCCAGGGCCCCAGCACCAATGCCCTGGATTTAGTTATGCTAATGAGCCGAGCCGAGCCCAGCAGGGCTAGCTGGATGGGCCATTAGCAGGGGACAAAGTTCCAGAGATGGTCCATCATGGAAACCATCAGAGGGCAAGGCTACCAGGCAAGGGAGAGAGGGGGCCCTTCTCTTTTGAGTGCAAGTGGACAGAGGCAAAGGTGAGGTTTAGCCAGCGCTTCAGCTTTGAATGGCATATGCTGGGGGGAGGTCCTGGGAGTCAGCAGCAAGAAGGCAAAGAAGGGGCAGAATTGGTGAGCCGGGGATGACAGGCTGGAACCAAGAGACAGAGAGGATGGCTTTTGGTTGCCTTTTGAATCCAGTGCTTTCCTTAAGGGGGAAGACAGACCCTCGTAGGATGTGAATGCCCTGCAGTCCATCTAGGCACAGGTTGTGTATGTATATGTGTGTGTGTGTGTGTGTGTGTGTAAATAAAATCAAATATTGTAAAGACACCACAATATCTGTTGTGCCTCATTGTCCCAAAAAGGAACACAGACCCCGATAAGAATGTCTGCAACCCCTGGAATCTCGCAACATTCATGGAGATTGGAGCGGTGTGTAACAATGCAGCCATCTGGCTCCATGCTGCCCTTTGAATGGACACATCAACAATCTGGCAAGACTCCAGCTCTATATTCCACCCCCACCCCCTCCTTTTTATCAATGAGAACTGGAACATGACAACTCAGCTTGGCTACAGTGAACTTTGGCTGCAGTGTGAACTGTTTACTCTGGTCAGTCAGTGGGAAGCTCTAGCAATCAATCTCCAAAATCAACACTGTGCGTCATCAGAACTCAGTGACCTGGTAGGTTAAGAAAATGCTCACTGACACAGACAGGCACACACACACATATATGTCCCTGCACAGTGTTTCCTGCTCTAGAGCCAATAGGGTGAATGTGGGCTTTTCACAGTTCTTTCCCTGACCTGAATAAGACATGTACACCACTGCCACTCTGCTTTTGGGCTCACACACAGAGGAGCTCTAGAGTTCTGCGCTACAAGATCCAAAGAGTGTAGCAAATCCAGATTCTCTAGGTTCAAACTGTGTCCCAAGCACCCAATTAGTACAGTCTCCCAGCATATTAGTAAAAAAGAAAAGAAGAATGGATCAGCTCCTTCCCCATTCTTTTATCATTCTTTTTATGTTTCAAAAGGTACGAATAACACTATCAGAATGTTAGTCAGTGGTAGGATGATTTCTTACATCAGTGCTGAAGGAAAGGAGAAAGTGTGTTTGTGTGTGTGATTGCCATGTTGATGACACCATGGCCCACATAGCAATTATTTTTATTGTTAGGATTCATTCTGTCACTCTACGACTGAGATCACCTCTTTTTCCCTTTTAGCATCATACCTCATTCTACAGATACTCTGTTAAAATAGGAAGAATACCAACTGGATCAGCTGTTCTTTCAGAGGACTTCTGGATTCAAAGTTTAATTAGTTGCAGGGTTATAAAGGCTCAGCTTTGGAATGCATTTTCAAATATGAGACTATCTCCAGCAATAATAAAGGAACCCGCCCTTCCAATTGGCAGAGTGCCTTCGCCACTGAGCAACGGCAGGCTCTCTCATAGATGTAAGACTGAAGAGCAGGGATTTCAATGCGGACTGACCAGGCAGTTTTGAATGCTGCCAGGCTCTTTTTGGAAGTTAAGCACAGCTACTTTTTTTCTTTTCTTTTAAGGTGATTATGGGCAATGTTGGGAGAAAGAGCCAGGATTTGGAGTGTTAGCGCCACCTGCTGGAGAACTAGGTGAAAGACTAATGGATATCAAGTGTCTTTACTCTTAACCGTTTCTTAGGCAGATTTTACAAGAGAAGATTCACACTAAGATAACCCTGAGTGTGGGGTTGTGGAATCTACATTGCCACTTCTGAAGTGTGATATGCATGCTTCTTTTACTGTGTATACATATGTTTGAACAGCTCTTCTACCTAACTAGTGGTATAAAGTCACCATGGATCAGAGCTGGCCTGGGGAGCTAGATCCACTGTAACACTTCCAAGGGTGGGTAGATCCCCACCCACCTGTCAATCACCTGATGTCACAGTGAATTCAGGCAAGCCATTTTTTTGCACTGCAAAGGTGGGGTGGACAGCGAAGGATTCAGACAGGCCAATCCACACAGCCGTGTTGCCAAAGGTACGAAGTCATGAGTTGTTTGGCGAAGTGTTGTGAGCGTTTTGATGCATATTGCAGCCCATCAGCTTTTGACTCAACCCAGAGTTTTCTTCTGGTGGGAGCGCAGTATATATCTGTTATCAAAGCATCCACAAGCTCCCTTGAAAAGCTATTTGCATGAGGAGGAGGAGGAGGAGCTGGGAAATATAAATGCATCATAGCAATGCGGTACCACAGAATAATGCAGAGGGACATTTTGCTCCCGAGTTATATAAAATGCTGGAAGTAAGGCATCTAGATAAAGAACACGAAGAGTTTCCTTATGACCTCCCTTCTTCTTTATCCCAGCATTTGCTATCACATTATAACCTTGGCATGTGCAGCCTAGCACCATCTGTTCTCTTGTGGCACCTCTCAAAGCTCTTGGGGGAGGTCTTTGCCAATCTTGCTGTCTGGGATTTTTAGGCAGAGATCCCAGGAGCCGGACCCGCCTCCTGCTAAGACACAGTTTTGCCCCCTACACCACAGCCAGTGTAGTGTAGTGGTTAAGAGCGGTAGTCTCGTAATCTGGTGAACCGGGTTCGATTCCCCACTCCTCCACATGCAGCTGCTGGGTGACCTTGGGCCAGTCACACTTCTCTGAAGTCTCTCAGCTCCACTCACCTCACAGAGTGTTTGTTGTGGGGGAGGAAGGAAAAGGAGAATGTTAGCCGCTTTGAGACTCCTTCGGGTAGTGATAAAGCGGGATATCAAATCCAAACTCTTCTTCCCTCTCCTAAATAGGCCAGCCACACCAAGGCTTATTCTGAGTAGGGTGGCTGTGGTGCTTATATCAGTCTCATGTTTACATTTAGCGCAACTTACTATTCAATGTGTGTGGTTGATTTCCTAAGGAAAAAGGACTTTATGTAAATGTCTGTTTTAAAGTATAGGTAGAAACCTGTCATTCCACACCCTACCCAAAGAAAATAATCCACACGTATTTTTAAAAACACACACACACAAAAAGGAAAAAGCAAACATCCGATTCTATGAACTGAGGTGATGCAGGCAATAGGAAACAGGAGCTGGTGTTCAGGATAAAGTGACAGTGTAATTGCCATATGCTGGTGGGCAGTGGCGTACCCGGGTACATACGCCCCCGAGGGGGTGGGGCACGGAGGGCACCCTCCCATGCACCACAGTTCAGAGGCGAGGAAGCTGCTGCCCACTCTCCTTCTGTTCTCCGCTACTGGTTCACGCCTGACCTGGCAGCGCCGTGGGCACACCTCACTGCGGCCGAGGTGGGATGCTCTCCGCCGCCGGGTCAGAGGGTGCCACCCTCGCAGCCAAGGAGGGGGGCTGGCAGCACTGCCACCAACATACCTGCTCTCCGCTGCCAGATCAGACCGGGATCAGGCTTGACCCGGGGGGCGGAGCTGCACCAGGCACAAGTGCCACAGCCAAGGTGCTGCTCCTTCTGGTGCTGAGCCAGACTCCAATGAAGGAGCCTGCTGTGGGGGTGCCTGTTTGCACCCCCTCTCAAAATTGCACCCGGGGCCACAGCACCCCTGGCTCCCCCCATGCTATGCTTCTGCTGGTGGGAGCACATGCAGTGTAGTTAGAGTGCATATAGCTACACAATGACCAGGTGTAGCTAAGCTGCGGTCCTCCAATGTTGTTAGACTCCAGTTCCCCTCTAGGATTGGCCAATGTTCATCTGGAGGGCCAAAGGTGACCTATCTCTGCTTTGTGCATAGCAAGGCCGGGTACAATGAAAATAGGCCTTATTCCTTGATATCGAGATGGGGTGGGCATTTCTAGGAAAGTTGGGCAGAGCCACCCTTTGCTTTTGGCTTGGACACAACAAAGTATCTTGCACAGCTGTAACTTTAAGTACCGCATAAACACAGTCTAAAACAAACCCAAGTGTATGAATCCCTGTTAACCTTAATCCCATTTACAATACTGAAGTTATCATGGATTCATATGCACTTAGTTTTGCTTCACTCTTATAGCATCTTAAGGGTTTAGTTTTTAGTGGCAATTTTGGCTCTCATCACCCAAGTTCCCTGTCGGAGGGTGTCAGCCATTTTTCAACAAAGATTTTGTTCTCTGCACTAACACACACCCTTCTAATATGATTGTTAAATGGGTGACTAAATCAAACGATCCATTTTCCCCTTTTTTCAGTGTTAGGATTACATTCATTCCCTTGTGTTTTTCACTTATCATCTTTGCTACGTTCTCCCTGGGTAAGTACCTGGGACCCCCAAAGTCTCACGCACCACTCGGTGGAGATTGGGCTGGCATGTAACAATAAGTATTACAGAAATCAGTTTATCTTTATTGGCTTATAGTTACTTTTCCAGTTCAATTCATGTTTGCAATTAAAAACTGATATTAGTCTATTAACTTGCTTACATAAAACTTAATCCTAAAGAGGATTTGGTCACTGATTTCCCATTTAATATCATGTACCAAGTATATTTCATAGCTACAGGCCTTTGCATATATACAAAGTATATGATTTCCATAGCAAACATTCCTAGTTCCTCTTATGGATCGAAATCCATAGAATATTTGATATTAAAAAACAAGGGGCTATGGGTGATTTGGATAAACTCAGCCAATTAAAAAATGGTAGCGATGTACTATTTGGGCTTAAAAGTGTGAGCTATGAGCCAGGAAGCTGACCCAATATATGGCTTTAACCATTTTCACCCATCCTCAGATGCTGCCTGCAATACACACAGGTTTCAGGTTCAGTTCCCATCACTTCCATGTAGGACTGGGAAATACATCTTTCTGAAACCTTAAAGAGCTCCTGCCTGCCAGGGTAAACAATACTGAGCTAGATTATATTGGACCAGTTGTCTGACTCACTCTAAGAGACAGTTCCCCACGTTCTATATGGGGGTGTATCATCTAAGAAGCCTGCTCTCTCCCTGCATCCCACCTTGGTCACTTAGATCTGTGAATGACAATCTGTTGATGATGCCACATGTCCCTGCAGCAAACCTTTTAGTACTGGGGTGTCTGGTCTCTGGCATTCTCTTCTCTTTGAAGTGAAAGCCAGGCCCAACACGGTTTCTCTCAAGGAGTCTATTTTGATTCTGCTGCTTTTAATTCTTACTGGTTTAAATATCATTTTTATGCTCGGTATTTTGGTTATGGTCTGTCCTAGTCTGAACGTAGAGCAGTTTATAAATCCTGAAAATGAATAATGTCCTGCTCTGAATGTTAGGATTACTATAGTATGCTAAAAAACAAACTGCTGTGCAAATGCTACACATTATTTTTTAAGTAGCTTAAGAGAGTTCATCCTGCATGTTATGCAAGGACCAATAAGCCACATGATCTCCTCTAGCCTGTAAAAAATAGTCAATAGGCAAGGATGCTCTTGCAACATTCAGGCCATCAATGCGCCAAAGGCAGCTAGTCACATCCATGTCTATGTGTGGACATAATATTATTAGGTACTAGGAAAAGGTAAAGGACCCCTGGACGGTTAAGTCCAGTGAAAGGTGACTATGGGGCGTGGTGCTCATCTTGTTTCAGGCCGAGAGAGCCGGCATTTGTCCACAGCTTTCCAGGTCGTGTGGCCAGCATGACTAAACCGCTTCTGGTGCACAGAGGACTGTGACGAGTGCCAGAGCGCACTGAAACAGCATTTACCTTCTCGCCACAGTGGTACCTATTTATCTACTTGCACTGGTATGCTTTTGAACTGCTAGGCTGGCAGAAGCTGGGACAGAGCAACAGGAGCTCACCCCATCACGGGGATTCGAACCGCCAACCTTCTGATTGGCAAGCCCAAGAGGCTCAGTGGTTGGGGGGCGGGGTGGGGTGCAGAATAAAAAACTCCACACACAGCTCTGCCTCTACTGAACATTTATGCAAAATAAAAGTCTCAAAATGTGAAAACATCAAGCCATGCACTGGAGCATAGCAAGAATAGAATCAAAGGTCATGCCAAGTACAGCACTAAATACGGTTCACTACAAAAATCAAAGGCTGTGAGGCAGCAGGCATTTGCTAAGGTAGCTAAATGTTCCTCACTGACCTCTGCCAGTTCAGATTTTGTGAATGCAGCCACCAGTTCTTTCCAGTCAATTCAACACAGTTAAACATAGTGAACAACCATCCGTTCACTTAAACCTCTCACCTCCCTCCAATGTGACGAAAGGCACAGTGTTTCGTTTCATACATGGTTATTTCTTTTTTTTTAATGGCAAAACTAACCACTAGTCGACTTCTTTGGATGACCTCAGATGGCACCAGCTGGAGGAAAAATCTCTTGTAGCAGAAGAGATTTAGCATGTCACAGGTGTAAAGTTCTAAAGTAAAGCAAAGTTCCATTTAGCACTTTGAAGCTTAGGAAGCTAAAGGTTTATAGAAGTTCAGCCAAGAAAGAAACAATAGCCAGCAGCAGGGTCGCCAGCTGTACTTTATTTTGGAGAACTGGCCTTTCTTCCATGCTAGTTAAACAGAAAGTGAAGGAATGTTTCTATATTCCATGGATCCTGGGGAGACACAGTGCACCCCACCCTTTAACTTGGGGTCATTTCCCTCTATTTGACTGTTGAGATTAACGAAGTTACTATGAACTGGTTTGTATGAGTGGGCTTGTTTTTTGTAGTTCTATTTTGCTGAATTGAACTTTAAGGGATTGCCATTTAATACCTTGGGATTTACATACTACAGCCTTATGATTTATTGCATTATTTTATGATTTTGTATTTTGGTATATTTTATCAGTTTGGATGTAAACTGCCTTGAACATATTATTAAAACTACCGGTATATACATTACAGACTCGTAGATTTTGCCATTAGAGTGCTACTCCCTTGCAGAAGAAGTGGGAGAAAATAAAGAGATGCCCTTGGGAACACTGACAAAGACAAGGAGCAGAATTTGCTTCCTTTCAGCTGCTGGGAAGGTAGAGGAGCAAGTCTAAAATGATGTGCTTGTAGACTCCAACTCCCATCAGCCACAGCCAGCATAGCTAATGGTCAGGATTGATGGGAGATGTAATCCAGCAACATCTGAAAGGTCACACACACACACACACACACACACACACACACACACACACACACACAAACTGCCCCGCTCTGTAGCTGCAGAAGGGAATCCCTGCATGGCAGCAGCCCTCCACCCCTCCGCTAATATATGGACAGTGCAGCTGAAGATATAGGAGTCACAGGGAAAGCCCAGCAGTAACTGCGTTTCTCAGTTTTTCTGGTCCTGCCATCAAAATCCAGTTAACTGAACAAAGGAGAGGGCAGACAGCTGTGTGCCTACATCAAAGTTACATTTTATCCAGCAGCTGCATGGAGGATGGGCTCACAGTTCTGGGAGCTCAGAGAACACACATTGACTGTATTTCAGCTTAAGCACGATGTGTGCCTCCAATTTTAATCCAGAAATAAGACTGTTCAGTGGGCATCTAAAGTTTGGAAACTATCCTAGAGTCAGCAGAACTGCACCCCACTAAGAGCTAACAGAGAATGTTGAAAACCAGATATATTTATTTTAACACACACGCTAATTATGTAATACCACCACTGAAGGATTTCCCTTGTTTCATCTGCTTTACAACTCAGTGGGAGATATAACAGAAACAGGCTTGGATATAGGAAAGCCAAGGTGTAGTGGGCTGTTCTGTCTCTACTCCCCACTATTACAATTTTAAACAGATAAAGAGTGGTCCTGGTCAAGTTGATTTTTGATTTACATACCTCACAGGTTGCTTTTTGAGTCTAAAACGCAGCACTGTGCTCCTTGGATGAAGATTAAGAGACAAAACTATCAAAAATAAGACGATAAAGCATTTTAACTCCATTCTTCAGCCACAAAGGCTTCCAGAAGAGCTCCTGGACCTAAACACAGCAAATGATTGTTTGTTCAAACCAGAGTTTGCTAGTAAGTCCAGACATCAAACTAGGAACCCACATAGAAGCTCAGTTAGTAGAGCATGAGACTCTTAATCTCAGGGCCGTGGGTTCGAGCCTCACATCGGACAAAAGGTTCCTGTATTGCAAGGGGTTGGACTAAATGACCCTTGTGGTCCCTTCCAGCTCTACAATTCTCTGCTTCTCTTGATAAGCAGCTCTAGAGATGGGCACAGCTTCAGGATATGAAGGCTCCCACTCCACCAATTATTTCCTGAGCTTGATGCTGCAACAAACCATGTGCTGTTCCTAACCAACAATAGCTTTAAATCTCAATACTTCCTGCATGGAGGGGGACAAGAGAATTCACAACCCCACAACTCCTGCAGGGAGTAACAAACCACAGTAGTTTGCTCCATCTGAACTGGGCCACTCTCATCATGAAGTTAAATGAATTCTGAACTCGGGATTTCTTAAAAAAGTAACTGGAGCAGCATCTCCTTCTGCACCCCTATTTTAGACTGCTGTGTTCTTCAGTATTTAAAGTGTCAGGTGAGAAGCAATTAGAGGAAACGACACTGGAATTCCCATTATTCAAACTGTCTGACTAGATCCAATTTTGTTGTGGTACACAACACAGCCACAGCCTCATTTCACAATAGTCTAATGTGAATAGAGTTTCTGTTGTTTTTTTTTGCACGGCCGGACTATTCAGATAAGATGCTCCCAATGCTGTACTTGACTGGGCTATCTGCCCAAAAATCAACTTTGCACAGGTTCATGCTGAAAACAAGAGCTACCAAGTGTTCAGTTACACAGTGCATGGCAAACACAATCTCCATATTTTACATGCAAATCTGAATGTTCACAAAGATAATTAAACATTTTAAAAGCAGGTAAAAACTTGTTCAGAGCCAGCTCAGTATTTAATGAATTTAAAATTCCAAATTTTTGGTCCCATTTATTTCAAATCCATATTGGCACAAATAAAAATTGATCACTATGTACACTAATTCTCTTGTAATACATTTTGATGGTTCCATTTTATATACTGGATACAGCTCGGAGCAAGCGTTAAAGTTATTTGATACTCAATAGATTACTGCAAAAGCTGAAGAAAATCCTTTTAACAGCATCAATATTAAATATATTTACCCGTCATCAATATTACAGATATATAATTCAATTATATTTATTGCATTTGGAATATGTTCGTGACAACATAAGTTATGGGGAAGAGGGGAATGCCAAACACTCATTTCAGTTCCGCAATCCTATTTTTACTAGAACTGAAATAAAATTTCAATGTAAACATCTTGAAATCAAATTTCAGTAATACAAACTTTTATCACTAATTCACATGACAAAACTTCCAGTTTCCAAGGCAAATTCCAAACTTTTGAAAGATTTCCATTAAATGGTAACCCTTCTGGCATCATTAAAAGCAGTCTCAGTTATAAAATGAAAGAACTGCTCAGGAATAATTGTGGGCAGTCCGACAGTACTTGTTTCTTAATTCTCCTGGGACAATGACTGGGCAGTTTTGTGCCCAAGTTCATTTAACTGATGTTTAAGGGCATGTGCTTTGAGATGACACAAAACTGGCCAAGGATGGGTCCTTTTTTCAAATTTGGTTTGATGTTTGTGACATGGGGTGGGGTGGGGCTTGGGGTGTAGCTCTTCTAGACAGTACAATTGTGCTTCATAATAATATATTGTACAGCTTCAATATTTCTGCAGGCTTGGGCAGACCATCCAAGTTTTGGGAACCACCCATCCCTCCAAAAGCATGCCACGATCAACGGCTTTTGTAATCTTCATCTGCTGTCAAGCAAAACAAACTGGAAACTTGCATTACTTGGCAGTATGGAATCTATAGCAGTGGTGGGTCTTTGGAATGCTGTTACAGTAACAAGAGAAGCCCCAATACATGGAGGGAAAGCCCATGTTGTGGATCTTCCCTATATAAGTATGAGCATATTCTGCTTTGTCCAGAACTTCCCATGCTACTCTGACAGCAGCAGAAGTAGCAGCAGCACTGTTGTAGCTATTATGCCGAAGTATCATAATAATTCAATCAAAAATACAGTTTCTGCTCCAAGGAAATCAGGTTGTTGTTTTTGGCTAGAAAAAAGTAATACACCACCCAAATATGTGAATGTATTTATTGCATACAAGATCAATAATTTGGTCTGAAAGTGGCCAAATTTTTGTAGGTTGTTTTTTTCTTGTTTTTTTTTTTGCATAAGTAATATACAGGAAAAGGAATATAACTGGAAGCAATGAGGAGAAAACAGCTGTGCACAGACTCACCGATTACCACACATTGCAGCCTTCTCCAATTAAACAACTGCTTATTGTTATGGGATGCTTACCCCGAGAACACAATTTCCCCATTCAGAAGAGCTCCCCTATTCATTTCAATGGAGGGCTCAATTTGCATTTTTGAGTGCACATAGATCTGTCGATTGGTAAAAACTGCCTGTAAACATATATCCATTATTGTGTGAAGTAGAAACTTGTAGAAAGCAAGCCAATGTTCTCAGAAATTCTGTATCTAAGATTCTGTGTGAATTTCAGTGCACAGAATTGTAAAAGCTGGGCAGCCCTGATTGATTCTTCTTCAACTGTCTTTTCAAACCATTTGAGATGTGCTTTCAAATAAATGGTTAACTTATATCCTTAAATTCTTCACCAGTTAATTTCTCACTCTAGTTCTAAAAAAGTGAACTTCTTAAAAAAAACACAACTCAAAATGTGAGCTAAAACAAAACTTTTTTTAAAAAAATCAATGATTTAAAACTAGGTTTATAATTTCCTATTTATTGGCATGAATGTTTTTCTAAACTTAAAAACCCTTCTGTAAGTTATCAATTTTTATGACAAAATTTCTCACAACACACAAATATTTACAACATATACATTTTTTCAGTCCTTTACACTGGATCTCAAAAGACAAACATTTTTATAGATCACCACAGAACAAAAGCTGTGACTTAGGTTTTTTCTTTTAAATTTCATAAAACTATCATAAGTTAAAGTGAATAGGTTTCTTTAAATTCCTTGTAGCATTTTACAAGTGCAACAGAAAACTATGAGGATCCAATTCGGATAGCTGCAGTTCATTGGATAAATGTTGCCTGTTGTAATCACATTGTTTCACAGCAAGTTCTTGAAAAAATAAGCACCAATCATTCTTGCAAAGAACAATTTTATCTAAAAGTATCGAAAAAGTGTTAAATACAAGGTGTTTTAATTTACATAACAAGAAATAAATACACCATATCCAAACTTGGTATTCTGCATACTGCTACCTTTGTACATATAATGTACTAAAAGTCAGCAAACTGTCAACACCTTTTTTTTTTTTTTAAAGAAATCAATTTGACTTCAAACCAACGGTTTGCTACTATAACAAAGGCCACAAACAGTACGTCTGGGGACAGCATACAGTGTTAAAACTGACAAACTCCAAGGGGGAAAACATCTAGCAAATAAACTGAAAAGCTTTAGTTCATTGCTGGTGATATTAACATACTAGAAAACCTTAAATAGGCTGCTACTATGATTTTTTTTAAGATTGTTTAGTCAGATGTAAGAGCAAAGTAATGCTCTCACGGATTAAAAATAATTGTGAAGCCACATTATTGTGATTTAATTAACCTGCATGGAAACATTTGATGGCATTTTTGTAATTTTGCTTGAGCCTTTATTTTACAATAGAGCATTTTTCTAACTTAGAATTGCACATAAGAAGGCTATTAAAAAGTACAATAAAAATCTGCACAAATGACTTAAGGAGTCAGTATGCTGTACACTTTCTACAATATTATGTTGATATAAGTGAATAAACAATAAAGAAGTGCTTCCACTAACATTTTCAGAAAGTTCATCAGTTGAGGAATAATTAATTGGAATTTTGTTTTTAAAAAATGGACATCCTGTTCAGTTTAAGACCTGTAAGCTTATGCATTGAGCCTTAAAGACTGATCTTCTCGTCTCCTGGAAGAAATGTCAATATCTATTGAATCCTTGCCGACTATAAGCCTTAATCGCTTAGCTGGAGGCAGAGGAATAAAATCATCTTCAAAATCATCATCATACTCATCCTCTTCCTCCTCCTCTTCCTCTGCAGATGAAGAATCATCTACAGTTTCTTCTTCATATTGACTATAATCATCCACTTCCATTCGTGACTCCAACAGAGAAAGAGTATCACTACAACATACCCCGTTCTCGTGGAGCTCATCAGAATATGTTCCCCTGTTTTCTTCTTCTCGCTTTAGCTGTATTTTTAATTTTGTTGAACTACTACTTGATCCTGAGTTAAACCCATTATTAAGCTTTGCTACATATAGATTATTATCTTTTTCATGGTCTTTACTAAGTTTGATGCTTATTTTTGAAGAACTCATGCCATCATCTTCTTGGTCGTTTGTCTTGCTGTTGCTATCATGCCGCCTCCGAAGGGTCAGTTTGGGAATCCCAGAGCTGTTTTCAAGGATTAGTTGTGCATCATACCTTGTGATTCGCCTTTTCTTTTTGCTTTTTGCAGTTCTAAAACGGTCCTTTACTTTGAAAGTGTCCGAAGTCACAATGGAGCAGCCACCGGAGGAAGGGATGCAGTCTTTATAGCCAATGGCTGAATCCACGACATTGTTCATCTCTCCTAGGTCAGAACGTGAACTGATCAAATCTGGCACTTTGTCCTTGCCAGACAAGTTGTGTGCAGGATCAGTTTCCTCCGTTTTCAAAGATGGCTTCGCCAGTCTTCCTTGTCGGGATTTCTTTTTGGACACAACCCTGTCGCTCTTCTGACACCTACCCTCCCGCTTGTGTGATGTCCCATGAGCCTGCTCACTCTCGTGCATCACAAGAGACTGCTCCTCCAAGCTATCGGTTCTCACGCCAGTCAAATTGTTTTTATAGCTATTCAGCATATTTGGTTCAAGCTTTAAGTCAGAGGTCTCCTTCAGATTCATTCGTGTTCTCATCGACCTCCTTGTTATATATGTACAGGGTGATATCTCCCCAGGTTCATGAGCACCTTTCACTGAATTTAGTTTATATTCTCGTGCTGCATGCCTCGTTAAGCAGCCCCCCGAGACGGCAACTTTTACTGGTCCCTCTGTGTCTTTTTCTTTCTTAATGGGCAAGTTTTTATACAAGACGATTTTAGGCTCTTTCAGAACCAAGTTTCCCATTTCGAGTTTTCGAGATGCATGTTTCTGCTCTGGCCTTTTGCACTGGTTTCGTAATTTTATCTTTGAAAGTAAAGGCTTTGCAGGCTTTTTCAATCTCTTTGGTACCCTGGAATTATTTAGATGAGTTAGTCTGGATGAGGTAGAATTTGATGAAGCTGGAATTCTTGAAATAGACTGCCTTGTTAATGTTCTACTCTTACTGCTCTTTTTTACACCAATAGATTTGCGGTTAGCTGAAAGAGTAAACAGAATAAAGTTAGGTTTTTCTTTCAAAGTTATTTCTCACGCCTGATTGCTAGCATGTAGTATTAACATTTCCTCTGAATCTAAACAGGGGCTCTATTATATGTACATACAGCACACAGTGCTGATGTTTAGCTAAATCAAAAACTGTCCACAGAAAGTCACTGAATACTGCCTATGCAAATATTAATAATAGTAATTAAAAATCACTAGCAAATCTATCCAGGAGAGTATAAGACATATGTCTGCTATTTCTAAGCCACATTTGTAATTTTGGCTCCTAACCCAAGTTATTCACCAATAATTTACATTGGTATAACCCTTTTAACTATAAAAAGTACTGTACCAGTAATCACAAACTAACTGCATGCAATCTGTTCAGTTCTCCTTAAGCACTGAAAAGAGAGAGCCATAAGAATTCCCGTTTTACTATGCACTTATTTCTTTTTAATGGACTATAATTACTTTGAGATACCACATTATCTGTGTTCTGCCTGTGGATAAAATACAAGATCTGTCTGCTCATGGAGATTTTTTTTAAAAAAAGAACAAGTTTCTGGGCTTATCTACACACTCATCGTGTTTCATTGTTAGGATGCCTGTAATTTCATACTGGAAAAGCTATCCTTATGTCCTTCTTGTGTCTAAGGCTCCAAGAATTCTGTCCGCTTCTCAGTTGTCAACAGTGATTTAGCAGAGGGTTAGCAAACATGATGTCCATTAGATGTTATTGGACTCCCACCATTGTAGAGCACTGGCCACACTGATGGGAATTGTGGTCCAAGAAAAACTAGGAAGCACCACGTTGGTTATCCCTGATTTATCATGACAGCAACAGTTTCATGGCTCTGAACAAATTTAAATTTCTGACCCTCTATGATTCACATATTATGATGATTTTATTGCCAGACAATGAAAGCAAACTGAATGGTTATTTATGTGACAGGCAAAGAGTATAATTAGAAATACTACCAAAATAGCTGACATTTGTAAAGATAAAGGTATTTTTCCTACTCAACTTGCTAACAAGTCAAAAACTGCTCTGTAATTTTTAACGTTTATTTATAACTGATAATTATAACGATAGGGAAAACCCTTTTAGTACAAACTGTTAGTCATTTTATTGCATTTTGAGGCATTCATTGATTATATATATCCTGGAACCCTCTGCTCTAAGTACTCACATAAATTTTCAGAGGCCTAACAGCACCTTATACTTCTGAACAGAATCTACCCCCAACCCTTGACTTCTGAATGAAAAAAGTTCTAATGAAAAGCCCAAATTGTGTCTTCTTATAGGACAACAAGCATAGAAAAAAGACCTTCAAAAAGTTAGCTCCCCTTGCTTACTTGCATGAGCTTTTTCCTGAGTGGTATCTGCATCAGTGTTAGAGCTGACAGACTGGCTGTCTGAATTTTTGCTGCTGTCACCCAACTTTTTAAGCCTGTTTAAACGTTTATCTGTTTCTCTGAGTCCATATTTGCTATTGATTACAGGAGCAGGAGCAGGCAGTCCCACTCTTGATTTAAAAGCACCAGTTCCACGTCTAGAAAAGAGAATAGAACATGTGAATAACTTCAGCATAGCAATAATAAAAAAGGATATCTGATGAAACAGTATTCTGAATCCCATGTCAATACCACATACTTAGACAAATCTGAGCTCATGCAAACATTTCAACATTGTCAGCATTCCACTATTACAATTTTGAAGGAATTACTGGTACTTGAAGTAAAAATTACAGGAAATGATTCTTCATACTTTTCTGAAATTATTTCCCCTTTCTTTAAACATATAAATCTCAAGTGAATACACTATATCTATCAACACCTGCTAAATATGAAATTGGAAGAAATGCTTGTCCTTGATGTGAATCTGCAACTAGGTGTAACAATGTTAGCATGAACAATCTAGTTACACCTGGATAAGACCACCTGGAAACCCTATGTACCTGAAGATTCTTGTATGAAATTAAATAAAAGGAGCCGTTACATGTTAGCTCCTTTCCCTAGATCTCAATATCACCCCCTCATTATAGGAGAATACTCTTTCATCCTAATTGTGTTTCTATAAATGAATGTAGTGTGGACACTAGGAAATGTGTACATTTGCATGCCAGGGGTAAAGAAAAACATTTCCAAAATTCCCCCCCCAAAAAAAACAACAACAACAGGCTTTTTTTAAGCTTCCATTTCGAAGTAAGTATTTATAGAGGACAATACAGCAATGACATAGTATCAGAGAATATAATCAAAATTACTTTTCATATGAAAAAGAGGTTTCTGCTCTTTGTGCATGAAGGTATGCACATCCTTGGGGAAGCTAATGCATAAAGGGAAACAGAATTTTCTAAATTCTGGATGATGGCGTTCAGTAGGAAAATTCATGCCTTCATTTTTTAAAAAGCAACATGGCTTCTTAACAACACCTTGAACATATACTGAATAATTCAAGCAAATTTTAATACCATCTTCTTTATTTCCAAGCTCTGGATGATAATGTTGAGTAGGACAGTTCATACCTTTATTTTACTATGAGCAACTTTACAAAATACAGAAATGCCTGTTTCTCTGTGAAGTTTCCTTTTACCCAGGATCCACAATTTGATTTTTTGACCACATGCATATACATGCATTACTATCTTCTGTCTGATAGTGTGGGATGTGCCTACCACCAGTCCTTTGTTCTTGATCTGTGGGCCTAATCTCTCAGCTGTATGTAGTGATACCAAGTGATGGTGCTAGGATGTGCCTGGGTAGGCAGGTAGCAGAGAGTTATGAAGATGCTGTCCCAGTATCAATGATGGTAGGCAAGGAAGGGTATAGTTGGAGTGGAAAGGCTGATCAGCTGTGGCAGAGGCCTAGATGTTTGGTCCCTGCCCTCCATTTTAGCCCTCCCACTCCTCTAGAAGCTACTGGTAGTTTATCCATTGAGCCCACTAATCTGGTGGGGCAGTTACTGAATTCCAGGTCAGTCCATAGTAAGACCATGTTCATCCATTACTTGATCATGTATGAAGGGGCTGTTTTGGCAAATATTACCAAGAGTTGGCTGAGTGAGCTAGGTGGGTCTGACCTGCCTAAGCTGTGCCCATTTGGGTACCCTGTACAGAACCAGGCTAGACTCCTTTACCAGAAAACCTCTTTATCTTGGAATGGACTTAGAGGGTCTGGGCCCTGGTGTTGGGCCAGAGAGCTCAACTGGGGTTGCTGCTGGTTTACTGACCACTCTATTGCCCAGTAGTCCTTTCAGTGCCGACTTAAAACATTTTGTTCAAGCGAGCCTGGACAGACATGTAGATGTTCACATGTTTACTGTCCTTTACTGTTAAATTACTACAATCAAGCGGTATACAAATGTTGTTAGGCTTCCAAGCTTTCCAGTACTATGTGCACATTGTCAAACACAGCTCTCACGTTTCACGAAAGATAGTATGATAGACACAGCTGCGCTTCCTGCAACATGTGAAGTGGCCCCAGAGGAACAACAGTTTACGTAGCTCAGAGCAAAAATTGTAGAGGAAGACACTGGGGCATATTTTTTTTTTCTAAATTGCAGTTTCCTCTCTTAATGTGTGGTAGTGATGAAGATAAAGAAAGAAAAGGCAACTACAGCTAAATCATCATAGTGAAAATACTGTGACATCAGAATCAAAATTTTCAAGCAGCAGCGGTGGGTTTTTTGGTATTTTTTTTACTTTAACTGAACCAAGGGATCTTAAACTACCTCTGCAACTAAAGTCCAGCTCCAAAGGCCTTCTGGCGGTTCCATCACTGCAAGAAGTGAAGTTACAAGGATCCAGGCAGAGGGCCTTCTTGATAGTGGTGCCCGTCCTGTGGAATGCCCTCCCATCAGGTGTCAAGGAGATAAACAACTATGTGTGAAGGCAGCCCTGTATAGGGAAGTTTTTAATGTGTGATGTCTCATTGTGTTTTTATATTTTGTTGGAAGCCGTCCAGAATGGCTGGGGCAACCCAGTCAGATGAGTGGGGTACAAATAATACAATTATTAGTATTAAGTTGAAAAATGGTACAGTGTAACTTATTTATTTAATGGGCACACAACATTATAGAATAATAAGGAATTGGGTAAAACAAGAGCATTGCTCAAGTATGATTTAATTTAATGTGTGAGGCATGCAAAGATTCAAATAACTGAACAATGAAGGCGGCAAAGCTTCAATTCTATGCAAATTCAATACTACATTGCATGGAAAATCTGGAGAGCTGTGAAGCTTGTTTGCAAATGAGGTTTCCAAAGCTGTCTGTGCAACATGGCATTGGGATCAGCTCTTCTATGTTAAAAGTAAAAATTCCACTTGGCTAACAGAAGCTCCTGACGCGAGCTTGAACAGCTCTTTTGATCCCAAGCATTATCACCCTTGGGTTGATTTTCAAGAGCCTGGCTGACACAGCATGCAAATTTGCCTTTAGAGTAGGAACTGGGAGCCATGGCAGAGAGGGAGATAGGAATTATACAGAAAGAGCTCTGGAGCTACTTCCCACACTTAATTCTACATGTCTACTGTGGTAGTGGCAGAGAGGGGGAAAGATGGGCAATCTATGAAGTTACCATTCTTTTCTAGTGTTTTGGCACCGATGAAATACCTCGCTCATGGCAATTCTTCAAGCACAGAGTGTGCTTGAATTTCAAGCAACAATTCAAATGCCAGCTACTCACAGCAGTCCAGTTTTCACATGTTTTCTTTTCAGTCCTTCTTTGGAGGACATCAGAGAAGGGCTCACAGATGGATTCAACAAGAGATATCAGTGTACCTCTTATGGAAGGATTCAACAAGAGATATCAGTGTACCTCTTATGGAAGGGGAATGACTTTTGGATGCTGAAGTCAAGTTCTTGCAAGACTAGCGACACACGCACAGATCAACAACGCAGGTGTACAGTGCAACTGCATTGTATTTCAGTTCACTGTTTACATGACTAGAACATACCTTTCACATGTGTAGCATTCACAGAATTCATTATTTTCTCCAAAAAACCCATCCCCGTAGTAACAAGAAATTTCTTCTCCAGGTTCAATATCGCGCAGAGCTTTCACACATGCTGTATCCCGGCCAGTTGACACAAACTATGAAGGGAAATAAGGGACATGTAGTATTACTCAGTTAATCAAAAATATTTTTAAAACATCCATATGTTTAAAAAGCTAGTTTGGAGGATTTTAAAACCCTGACCACATACCTTACAGTTGGGTCTGCAATCTGAAAAAAGTACAAAAGAAAATCAATTAACTGCTGATAAGACCTGGAACATGAATAGTTACAAATATCTAAAGTAAGGTTTCATACTAATTTACTTATGGTAATACTCAACTGAACAATTAGGTGTATCACTAAAGTAAGAAAAATATTGCACATTTTAAAAGGGCATTAAAGGTAATCTAGATCATTCTAATAAAACACAGGAGAGAAATGTACTCCAAATCAAGAAATAAATTAAAAGTAGTCCTGAATATAACAATTAATCCCATTGTGTGGTTTTTTTTACTTACCATGATTGATGAATGCAGCTGGACCAAGCCACAGTTGAGCACAATTCTTCCGTGTTGAGTACATGACGCTGAAGTCATTCTCTCCATGTCTGAGCAGCATGTTCTCTTCTAATTCAGAGAGTTCAGCAATACAACCCACCAATAACTCTATTTTGTCATTTCGTTTCCTAACAAATGAAGGAAGAAACTCTTTAGTTAACAGAACAAACTATACATATTAATTAATTTAATATTAATTTATTAATGTAGTCTTTCTCCAGCATAAAAATATTTTAAAAGGATGAAATATAGTTGCATTCTGTACATTTGTTTGTTCACTTGTCCCCCTGGCTAGGCAAGGAAATCTTTTTTGATAACTTCTTATTAAAAAGCCAGGAGACTATACATGCTATCTCTGAAGTAAAACAATTCCAACTACAGTCATACCTCTTGTTGAGTTTGCTTCACATTGGGGCTTTTTGGGTTGTGAACATGGCAAACCCGTAACTGTATACTGCTGCTTCTGTTATGTTGCGGACTTTTCGGGATGCGAATGGCATCCCGGAACGGATTGTGTCCACAACTAGAGGTACCACTGTAATCAGCAGTTCACTGTACTTCTAGTACATGTCATATCCAACAGTAATTCAGCTTCCTACAATCCCCAGAGAAGGCGCCCCCTATGACCACACTGTGGTAAAGAAACTAATGTATCATAGCAGAGCAGGTGAAGTTGGTCCAACTGGGCACTGGAATATGCTTCCAAAACGTGGATGGATGCATGCTTGATGGGGTGGGATCACTCAAAGAAATAAAAAAAGTAGCATTGAAGAAGAGATAGCAGATCTGAGGAACAATGGCTGCAAACAAACATTAAAAACGGGGGGGGGGGGGAGTAGAAAGCAAGTCCCCCGCATTCTCCCCCATCAGCAAGTTTCATATCAGAAGTTGAACATCACAAGAACTTGGTGTAGCAGTAATATTATTGCAATACTTGCCACTCCTTTGTTGCAACTATTTTGGCTCCATTTTGCTCTGATGAATACCGATTGCATGGCAATATTTCAAATCCACTGTCAGTTGCAAACATTCGTAAATAAATAAATACCTGTAAGGGGGGAAAGAAAAAATATTATACAGAACAGCTGTATTACTTGATGTGAATCAGTTGTTCCACATCTGGCAACTTGATTTCAAATGAGATTGGACAAGCACCAGAAGTTTTAAAATGGACCTTAGAAATACACTTATTCTGTGTTGCATTTATGGAACAATTTTTACTGGGTTGCAGAGACAGAATTGCTGCTTCTGTTATGTTATACAGTGGTACCTCAGTTTATGAACTTAATCCGTTCCGGAAGTCCGTTCTTAAACCGAAACTGTTCTTAAACCGAGGTGCGCTTTTCCTATTGAGGCCTGCCGCCGGCGGTGCCCTTCCACCATTCAGATTCCATTCTTAGACCAAGGTAAAGTTCGTAAACCAGGACACTACTTCCGGTTTTGTGGAGTTCATAAACCAAATAGTTCGTAAACAGGGCTGTTCTTAAACTGAGGTACCACTGTATTGTTGTTTGATGGGTGTACAAGAGGCACGCCCAAACTTGGCCCTCCAGATGCTTTGGGACTACAATTCCCATCATCCCTGGCCACTGGTCCTGTTAGCTAGAGATGATGGGAGTTGTAGTTCCAAAACATCTGGAGGTCCAAGTTTGAGGATGCCTGGTGTACAAGCTTATTATTTTTATGTGGTCAACCCTCTCTCACAAACTCACTTCACATAACTTTACACTAAAGAAAAATACGGCTAAATATGGATTTCATAAAACAACCCCTTTAACATTGTCCTTAAATTCACTCAGTTGGTTAAAGCATGGTGCTGATTATGCCAACATTGCAAGTTTGATCCCCATATGGAACAGCTGCCTATTCCTGCATTGCAGGGTTTGGACTGAACGACCCTCAGGACCCCTTCCAACTCTACGGTGTTATGAAAAGTGCTATCTTTCACTCTTATGCTGAGAAAGGGAGGATGGAAAGTATCTTCGTAATTGAAGAGTTTGGCCTTCATTCTTGAATATCCTAGCCCAAGATATCCGAAGCTGGTTTAGTCTAGACATCAAGTACTGTACAACAATGAACTCTCCAGAGATCTATGGCTTGGAACTCAAATTCTATGCTTCCCCCCCCCAAAAAAAGCTTCAATACAATACATTGAGTATTAGGTCTTATCTTTCTAAAGTATTTTCAGAGTTCCTCATTTCCCCCCTTCAATTCAGTCTCCAGGCCTTCTAGTGGAAAACTTATCACCACCCCACTACAATACAATACTTATCGCCACTACCAATACAAATTTAGGGTGGCATTCAACTCGTTTAACTCACAGCAGATCCCCTGAAATTAATGGGCTCACATTCATTAATTTCAATGGGTGTACTCCGAGTAAAACCTAAATAAATACCACCCATACCTTACTGACAAGGCAAAGTTGTAGCCTGATTATTTTAATGCATCAATTCAAAGTCATATATACCTTCAATTGGGGGCAGTGCAGACATAATCCTGGTGAACATTTAATCATCGTTAAACAATCAGCAGTGTTCAATCTGCACCTGCCTATAACTATAGAGGGCATTTACTAAATAATGAATTATTTCCTATTATTCCTTCTGAACAGTCTTTTCGACTGCATCTTTCTACAATCGTTGGGCAAAAGATTCCTCCATTGCAGGGGGTTGGACTAGATGGCCCTCGCGGTCCCTTCAAACTAGTGGCGTACCTATAGACCATTATAGCTTCGACCATGTTGGCCAGTTAAGTATGGAGAACAGTCTCCATAAATTTCCATTAAATTAATTTCTATCAATTTGATTTAAAAATAAAATAAAATCCAAAGCAGTATTTGCTGAAGCTAAAAGCAAGGGTAGACAACACAAGCAGTTTCAGTTGAGTAACATTCACAACACCTTGTAAACCAAACACTAACTTGGACTTGGATTAAGTATAAATATACCTACATGTTCCTTGAACAACCTTTCCTGCATTTTGTTCTTGTTAAGAAAATAGTGCCGGGCCCAGTCACCTGATGTCAAGGACTTGAAGGCTTTTTCCAAGTGCTCATCTTTTTTAAAACGCTCAATCACCTCTTTCAATTCCTCCTGCCTTCCTTTTATTGGTCGAAATCTAAAAAGCAAGATATTAGTCATGTTTTGCTTACTTACTTTTATATATGTCTAGAGCAATCACTGAGAGAGGGCCATAAATGAAAATGAACATTGCCATCAGCAGGCTCTACACAACTCTTGAGTATTAAAGGAAATAAATGTAACAGAAACACAGCTATTAGATTCCTTATTTACAGAGCTGTGGAGATGTTTATTTGGAATGTTGTATTCTAAGCAGCATACCTGGCAGCTGTTAACAGTTGGAAGTGTCCCATTAATGGGAATGACAAGAGTCTTTTCCTCTGAGGCACCTGCACTCATGTAGGAAGCCAGCTGTGCAGATGTAACATAGAGAACTTCGGTTATGGGGTGGCACAGAAATACCAAAATAAATAAACAAACAAACAAACAAAACAAAACCAGTGCCAATTCTTGTCAGTCATGTTGTCTTGCAACAGAGCAGTCTAGACTGACATATCCCACACATCTGGGTTACAGGGATTAGCAGCACTGAAACAACACACTTCACCCTCAAAATTAGAGCCACTGGCACCAACCCTTAAAGATGCTTAACACACAACACAGCTCTAAGTATTGAGTGGTGCTTCATTCCATGTAACATTGTTTAAGAAATGACATTTCCAAGCAAGCAAAGCTGTAAACTGGGCTTGGCCCTGATCTGTGTACAGATTGTTGTAAATTTGTATGGCATCATCCCCACAATCTATGACCACCTCAAGTATAATCTTAGAATGCAGACATAGCATTGCAGACCAATAGCCAAAAATGGTTACAAGCAAGCAGGTCTCCCTCTTGACACCAGCAGTGGAATTCAAAAATCTTGTGCAACTGATTTAGTATTCTAGGCACAAATTCAAAACAATGGCCACATTTCTAAGGTATGTAGTCTGCCACAGGAAGATTCCCAAAACTCTTGCCCTCATTCCTTAGAAAAATTATTTCTTATAGTGAAAATCAGACAGTTTTGCTAACACAAGCAAAGAACAAACTGGATGAGTTCCTCAAGGACCTTATTCAACAGTCTCAGGAATTACTTTGAGAGAGGAAAAGGAATGTGTTGCTGAAATTTGTGCACACCAAGAAGTTAGGAAGTGCTGATCTTGGTCAGGATATGGCCCTATGAGATGACGCTAAAGGTAAATGCAGTCAATGAACACAGTGGAGTGGAGTGTTTCCAGTAAGCATAGGGAAACATCAGTACCCTTGCACAAGACACTGGGGAAGCCATATCTGGAATGCTGGAATGTTGTTTAAAAATATCATCCTGTGTTGCTGTTGATTTTCAGATGTAAAGATGAATCACAAAAACAGCTATAGGAATGGGGATTTTATCTTTACAATTAAAGAACCTGGCCTGCTTAGGAGATCAGTGCTGGGGAAGTTTGAAAGACACTTTCAAATATTTAACAGCAGTAACCATTGGCCATGTTGTCAGGTATAAAAGTTATTGTCCTCCAAAATGTCTGGAGGGCATCAGGTTGAGGAAAGCTAAAACAGAAGGTTAAGAAAAGTTTGGCTACAATAAATTATTACAAACTGGAAACTTAAGATTTCAGGTGGTAACAGGCAGGCATTATTCTAAAATTGCAACCATTAGAATAGAGGACTTACCTGGGTTCAAAAACTAGCAATGTAAATCTATGACTATCTTGCAGTTTTATAGTCTAGTTTCCCTGTGTGAGCTACTGGGGTCAAGAAGCCACCCAACCCAACATTTCTGTCAGAAGCATTAAGGCTGCAATCCTGAACACTTTCTACAGAGCAAGTCCATGGAGCTCAATGCGATTTCCAAGTAAACATGCATAGGATTGCACTGCACAACTGCTAAACAAAATCATTTTCAATATACTCTTGAAGTCCCCCCCTTTGTCCTTTCCTTTTGTCATATGCCATAGAAAAAAATGTATGTTCAAAATTTTCAAAGTGTACAGAATACTTTCATCAATCCTAGCCAAAAATCAAATATAACTACTATGTATTGAGAACAAATGCTTGCTTTTATAAGCACATATCCCAATACACAGAGTGACTTTAGATATGGGTATGAAACCTTAAATATTTTCTAGTCTGGTGACAACAAATGTTAATATCAATTTTATTTGGGCTGAAAAACAAGTCAAAAGAGAGGAAGTGAAACTGTGTTCTAAACATTTTAAAGATATTTTATCAATGTCTGCTTTCAATTAAATGTTTGTATGTAGGACAGTTTGCATTTAATAATTCTCTCATTTTTATAATTCCTAACATGTTCTTAAATATCTCTTGCAAACCCTTGTTTGCAAATGAGTGTTTCTTTCTTGAAAATATCATGGATTAAGTGCGAATAATAATAATAATAATAATTTATTATTTATACCCTGCCCATCTGGCTGGGTTTTCCCAGCCACTCTGGGCGGCTTCCAACCGAATATTAAAAACAATAGAGAGAGTATGCAAAAGAACCCAATCTTGAACTAAAAAAAATATGTATTCACCATGGACAAATAGCAGTATGCTTTTCCGCCACTTGGAATTCTATGGAGTGTGTCTATAAGACATTCACCCATGCTTGTAACTTGATAATAATAAAAAAGTACAGGACTCCACTATTACCTGGCATCTTGAACCATACACCCAAGAGTATTTACTTCTTGCCAGTGCTGCTTCTAGATAACTGTCCCTATACTAGTCATATCTGTCCAAAAGGGACTGGTAGCTGTGAACCAGCCAAAGCTGGAAATAGGCACCCCTAGTCACTGAGGTCACCAGTTTGGATCCAAAAGTCACCAATTTGGATCCAGGAGTACTCCAAAGATCTTTACTTGGTATTAAGAAATTAACACAGGTGGCAGGGAATCCCTCCCAGGGAATTCCTTTCAAAGATCGGCTACAACAACAACAACAAAAGCCCTCTCCCTGGTTTCCATCCATTTCACCTCAGATGATGACTTAGTCAGATGCAATGGTGCAAGAGAAGGCCCAGCTCTGTGAATAGAGCTTGGAAATTGACTGGGAGCCAGTGAAACTGCTTCAGTGCTGGTAAGAAAAAACAGTGTCACAGCTCAGCCCCAGTTAGCAGTCAGGCAGCAGCATTCTGAACTAATTAAAGTATTTGAACTGTCTTCAATGGAAGGTATAGTTCATTACAGTAGTCCAACTCTCTGGTTACCAGAGAGGAAGAGGAAGAGGAAGAGGAAGAGGAAGAGGAAGAAGAAGAAGAAGAATTTATTATTTATACCCCACCCATCTGCCTGTTTCCCCAGCCACTCCGGGCGGCTCCCAACAGAGCATTTTGTGCAGCTCTCTACACAAACTACTGCAAGCAAAGTGAGTTCTAATATGGGAAACAAACAAAAACAAAGGAAGAGCTCTGACAATCAAAGATTCCCATAAGAAAAATATTGGTTTCCACACTGAACAAATAGGGGATAGAAAATTATTGGGGCTCTACCCTGCACATGCAGAGTTCTTGAGGTATTAAAAGAATATAGGATTTTTCCCAGCAAGGTACTCTGGTAAAACCATCAAGATCACTTGTAGTAAACACTTATTCTCAAACTGATTATAGAAAAGTGGCACATTATTTAAAAAGCGTCATGGCTGACTCTGGGGTCACACTAGGTAACACTAGCTCAAACAGCATTGACTCGAAGCATAATCAGAAGGCAAGAATGAGCTTTTGGGCAGAACACAGAAATACTTAAGCATCTTCCAAACTCATCAGAAAGAATTGATGGAGTGGGAAGAGAATTTATGATAAATAACTTAAAAATAAATAAATAGGGATTTCAGGGACCTATTCCTCTTGGAATGTCAAACCATCACAACTGTTGAAAACCAGCAGCTGAGGAATCGTGATGGACCTTCACAGTTGTATTTCAGACTTTATTGGGGTAGGTCTCAATTCAATGGCTCTCAGGACCCAAACAAGATGTTCTCCAGTTCAAGTGTATTCCCCAGCTCCAACTGTAAACAGGAGCACCGATTTTCACCCTGAATGAGTTATCCATCAATTATAAGCTACAAAAAACCATACCACGGGGGAAAGAAACCTGTGGTCCATGGGATGTTGCTGGGCTGCAACTCCAGTCATCCCTCACCACAGGCCCCACTGGCTGAGGCCATTGCGAGATAGAGGGTGACAGGTTCTCTAGCCTGCCATAGCAAGACAAGTCTAAGATGCCAGTCAAAGGGAAAAGATTATGCTGCCAGTGTAAAGAAACACTTACAAACTGACTCAATGTGTGCTGCTTCTACACAAATGTCCAGTCGGTTATTAAAGAGCAAGGCATCAGACTTAGCTCCCTAGGACTACTTTACTTCCATACCTTCAATACACATGATGACCGATGCCTCAAATTGTAAAGAAGTCAAAATGTATGTGTGGTTAGACTGAGGACCAGCAAGTTGCTTTCTGCTGCAAAATTTGCCCTTATTTTAAAATAAGTGAAAGTTGAAAATGTAATATTCTGAAAATCTCATCTCTAACTCATCTTCTTCTTACTGCAGTGGTTAATCTATCCCAACTCTCTCATGACCACTGTGTCAGAAACCATTACTGAACTAAATATATCAAAAACATCTCCAGCACAGGGATAGAGGAAGGAACTGAAGAGATTAATGAATATAGAGTGAATAAAGACTTCTCTTTTTTAAAAACAACAACAACCCTGTGATTGGATTCTTTTTTATAAACAGCTGAAATGTGTTCTTCAGAAATCCATTAATAATTTCATTTAGATGACAAGGTACACTGGCTCAGCTCACACAATCAAATCCTGGCTTAATAAGACAGGATACACACGAGTTTCATAACCTTGCACACATCCCTTCTGCTCCAGCTTTGTTTCTCCCTTCACATGAGCAGTGAAACACGTCAGGAAGATGCAGTGAACTGTAATTGAAAGTTGCCTTTCAAATTCTGGCCTGTCTGGAAACCATTAACCAAAGTTCCCACGTAACAAGAAACTATGGTTAACGACAGTGTCCTGCTTTGTTTCCTCATTTGTGTGAAGGGTGAGGTGGGAGCAAACAGGCTGCTTGCGAGTGCAAGCAGCTCATGTATATCCCAGCTTATTAAACCAGGATTTGATCAAGCAGATGTGGATTCTATGTTCAAAAGACATCACTTTGGACAATTTTTTTTGGAGAACATTATCTTTTTTTGTAGAGCATTATCTTTAAGTAGGCTTATACGTATTTTAAAGAGCAACCATTTTATGAATTAGAACATTTCCCCCACCAAGTCAAGATACAGGAAGATCCAGAATTGAAATATTTAAAGCAACATTCTTTTCAAGGGCTTATGAAAAATAACCTCCTATGATTCTATGAGTTTCAACCAGAAATAAGTTCTCCTAATACCTGAAGCCACCACAATCTGACAGATTATTCAAACTCAATTTAATGTGTGTCTAAGCAGAAAGATCTCATCTAATAAAGCCAGGGTAAAGACAGCTACAAAGAAACAAATCTCCAAGTTTCTTAGAATCCCCTCCCCACAGGAATCTCAAAACTCTACAGTGGCCTGCTCTATATGCCACATTAAGCTATTGTTTAAAACGAACTGTGGTTTAATGTGAAAATGCATCTTACTGGCACATCCTACCCAGAAGTTCCTGGAGTGCTACCCCACTCCTGCCACATGACAGATAAAGTCAGTCAAAGTCTGGTTTATCGTGCCATCCAAACCTGGACTCAAGATTGTTCGAAACAAGCCACAAGCAGTAACCTAAGTTTTCTTTGGTTTACAATTCACAGGATTGCATCCAACAAAGTTGCTCTGTAAACAGAAGGACTCCTGCCTGCAGTGGGACTGTGTCTCCCCCCCACCCAAGACAAATCTGTTCTGAGGAGTTGGTCTTGTTTCATCTGTGGTGCAGTTGCTGCAGAGCATTCCAGAAGCTTCTAAGCTGTGTACACTTCTGAGCCAGGATGAAACGTTAAGTTCAGCAAGATGCTTTAGAGGTTGGCTATTAAAAGTGTTATTTATTATGCTGAAGACTGAGCTTGGTGCCAGGATAGTAAACAGAAATGGAACCCACCTAACTAAAAATTATATTGTGCGCTCAATAGTATATAGAAAAACAAGAAGAATGTGAATTATAACAAGAAAAGATTCCTACTACAAAATACAACAATAAATGGAGAACTCACATGTTCAATCTGCAAATCATATTACCTCAAGCAAATCACCTAATAAAAGCTAATCTGAGTGATAAAAGGCAGCAATCAATCATTAAATGATGATTGATCGTAATGGCTCTCCATGTTGTTACTGAGTGAGAAATCTAATCAGCACATGAATAGTAAGATGTGGGAACACTTATATAATGGTCTGGATAACTCAAAATTTTGGTAGCTGAATTTCTGTAGCTTTGGTTATAGGATTTAGCCTAAGGCATCACCTGGTGCAGACAATGGAGATTAAACAGAATATGAATGAATGAGTCTACTTGGCCAAACATTCTGGTCCCAAGGGAATATTTGAAGCACAATTCCCAACACATTGTTTTATTTGAAAGGTTTTTTTAAAAAGCAAGCA
This sequence comes from Podarcis muralis, assembly GCF_964188315.1. NCBI lineage: Eukaryota > Metazoa > Chordata > Lepidosauria > Squamata > Lacertidae > Podarcis > Podarcis muralis. The sequence goes on from NC_135655.1 coordinate 77,548,908, forward strand.
GAATTTGAGAGCTCAGATCTAGGTTCTTCTTTACTATTAATACACACAAGGATTTATGTTTTCTAGATAGATAAAGCAAAGCAAGTTACCTAGTGTTCATTTTATGTGTTTGGAAACCTAAATATGGATCAAGAACCAAACTAGTTGCTAGGTCATCGTTCTCACACAGCTCCTTGGCAGACATTCCAGAGGAAGGCACGTAGCGACTTTGGCCCTCAAATCCCGAACCACCACTACCTGCATAAATCAAAAGAAATATTAGTATTAGCCAAAATAGACTACTGATTCTTCTGGATCTTCCCCATTTAAGAGGCAATCCCATGAAGGACAACAACATGAGAAACAGCTTTGAGACCAATGCGATTTGTCCTAATATAGAAGTTCAAAGTGGAGGCAGTGTAAGGTGGGAGAATAGGTCTCTGCTGTATGACTCCAATTGCATCCTGTTTTTTATTTATAGTCTGTTTTTTTTAATTATACATCACTCTGACCTTGGGGAATTTAGAGTTTTAAATGTAACAAATGAGGCCCCTAAACTTCAGTTTATACCAATTTATACCACATGAAACTATTTGGTGACATAATGATTAATTCAGCATCACTGAATGTTCATAAAGAGCCACCAAATGACACCAAAGTTGTTTGGTGTCATTAGTACTATTAAATATATAACTAGCACTAAACAAATATATTCTAAACAAGATTGGCAGGGTGGCAGCAGTGATGCTATTCTAGAAAGAAACTAGTCCTCTATCTTATTTGTATTTGACTAAATGACCAGTAGTGCCTTTCAGATGAAGCCTACATGTCATCCTAAATGCACCCACAAAACTTTTTGCAAGAGGTATATTGTATTTCATTTTATATTGGTCTTGCTTTGCACATTTCCAACTGAAGTGCACAATGTTTATTTAATCCTGAAAAGCTCAGGTTGCGAATATTATGGATTCCCTTTTGCATATGCAAAATAAATTATAGAAATTGCCATGCATGCATTTAATTGGTATCCAAAGTCAATATTTGGGTTTTCAAAAGTTTTGATCTGTTCTGGCAAAAACAGAGAAGGAAGAAGACATCAGGGACGTACATTTGGAGCTGGTGAAATGAGTTGTGGAAACTACATAACCTGCCAATCAGAGAGCTAACCATGTTTTCTGTTGGTTAGTGAATGTTGAGAAGATAAAGACTTCAAATATTTTGAAGACACAATTTCTCAAACTGGCCTTATACTTAGTACATGCTTGGTTGACTGTGACATGCAGAAATTGCTTTTGGGCAAATCTGTCTCTATTTTAATGATAAAGAGTCACATAGCTATCTCACTTCCCTTCTAACATTAAACAACAGTTGCTTAAAATTAAAATATAATGGAAGCGCAGTTGGAAGCATCAGTAGTACAGCCCTACTTAACATAGCAGAGTTGTTTCCAATTGTATGCCAGTAGTTGACTTGCAGAAAAAATAGAAAAACTGCTTATGCATTTGGTCAATGACCAGCATAATAAGGGAGCTGTGATCTCTTATGAGATTATGAATACTGTTCTGTGAAAGTGAAAAATCATGCATGTAGACCATGTGCATGAGCTCTGTCTTGCTTAAAATGTGACCAAGTTGTCAAAATTTATTAGCAGAGCCCCTTCCAGCTTCAGATTAGGCCTGAAACATGAGACAGAGCATCCTGCTTGCTGTCCAGCATGGAGAACAGATATTGAAGGATCCCTATCCCCTTTGTAAGGCTCTTGATTTCTAGGTTCTAAAAGTGCAAAAGGAAAAGCAGCCCATGCTGTAGGCAGATGGGAGCAGGGAAGCACAGGTGACCACCCTCTGAATAAATATTTGTACCCTTGCTTTTTAAAAAAGTTAGAGCTGATAATTTCAGGCAGCCAAATTTTGTACTAACTTAAATTTGTAGTGGCACATGAAATACAAACACCTGCATAATAAGAATGAATTACAAAGGATCTTTCTGTCAATACTGTATAAAGATTATCTTTCAACACCATATACATGTCCCTGAAGGTGGCAAACTTTTTTCTGTCATTAGTTGCATATGGCTATGCAATACCAAAAACCTTTTAGTAGTACAGTGTGTCTTGGGGCACAATGGTCAACCTTTTCCTTACATATGATAGAGCAGGATCATCAGATTTTTAATCTCAATTTTATCATATTTATTAATATCTAAGACATAAGTAAAAAGAAATTAAACTGAATAAACACAAGGTCCTTGCAACTATTTCCATGAACGCCAAGACCACAATCCATATCCTTGTGAAGTAAATAATAAATCTCCCACTGATTTCATAGCTGTAGACTGCAGCATAATCCCTTGTTTTTCTGGGACACAACATAAATGTGGAAAAATTGAGGTATGCACAATTTTTCTGATAATTCACATTTAATATAGAAGAATATTCACATTTAAGCATTTATTGGGACTTAAGATTTATTTCAGAAATAAGAAAGAAATATTCAACCACATTAATCTGTCATGCAATAAAGCAATTTGTTAACCAGAAACAATGTAAATAGGTACAGAGAAAACAATATACTCAACAAATACATTTATTACATTAAAAATGCACACCACAATATTCCATAAGGAAACCAGAAATTACAAATAATTAACTAGAGATCACTCCTATCACATTAGCATATACATACATCTGCTTGACCGTCTCTCAACGCCATTTTTGCCAGTCTTTGGATTTTCCTTTCCAGGGTGCTGCAATTTGGACTGGTTCTGATGGTGATCATTAGATAATCTGCTTCCATTTCTCCGGCCATTCACCACCATGTTCTTGGATTCTCCCAGCCACTTCATTCCCACAGGCAATTTGTCCCCGTTGCATTTAGTCCTTCTTCCAAAGGCTTTAAGAAGTTAATTGTAGTTCAGCTTCCTAGTAGAAACAGAATACACAATAGTCAAAAACTCTGCTGTGATGTATTTATTTATTTACTGCATATGTCTGATTGCCTATAACTGACATACTGTGGGCAATGCACAGAATATTAGGTATTTGGAGCATGTAGAGACTGCTAAACACTTAATAATACCACAGCACTGTACAACATTAAAACAAAAAGCAACAGAACATACACAGTTCTGAAAAAAATATACTCCACAAATACTGTCTGTGAATGAACTCATCTTTACAGGAACCCTAAATCCCTATTGGCTTAAAAGAAAACATGAGCTATTTGATCCCTATTGTACAGTGTACAGACATACTTGTAAATTCAGCTCAAACTAGTCATTTTTCAACTACCACTACAATACATTTAAGTTGCCAGAGTTCTAGTCAGAAGTGAGTGTTCCAGTTTGCAAACATTTTTGGGAAGCCAAATGTCCGATGCGGCTTTTGCAGTTTCTGATTGAACTGAGAACCAAGGTACGACTGTATATTACAGTTGATGACCATTTCATGCAGGGGTTGCCTCATTCTCCCCTGTTCCACCCTTTTAGTGATGTTTTAAGGTCACTTCCAGGTTTGGTGCACATGTGCAATTGTGCAAAATTCGGGTGTGTGTTAATCAGTCATTGTCTGTAATTCGTTTTCCAATAATACTGCCTGATCTGGGATTTGCTGTACTAACTCATGGAAGGGTCAAACACAAAGCTTAGACTAAGTGTTTGGAACATACAATAACAAAGTACTTTTTACTACCAGAATAAGTCTCAGCTTTTAAAATCCAGTCTTGTAAATTAAGTCCAGAAAAGTTAGCAGTCCTTTACGGAAGAAGGGGTTTTCCTTTCTCCATGACTAACATGTGTAGCAGGTAGAGGAAGAACAGATTCCTCTGTCTTTTTCTCTACCAATTCACTGCATTTCCATGCAAGATGTGATGCATGCCTTCCTTAACAGCCGCCACAGTATTCAGAAGGCTGGTGGAGACAACAGAGTGATCTGTCTCTCTACTATCAACCTGCTCATTCACCTACATGGAAATCCATGCATTTCCCTGCATGAAATTCCTTACTGTGTAAAAGCTACCAGGCAAAAGCCTATTTTAAATAACATGAAAGCAAAAGCTTTAATCGTGGTAACTCAATACACATAATTGCATTCATCTCTTTCAAATTACAAGCTGTTAACTACTGTTAGTCATTAAACTGACCACTGGTTTCACAATTGACAATAATACAGAGAGCAAGCAACTCAGTATTTTCCAGTTCCCAATGCTCACCTATATTCCATATGTTGATGAGAGTAAGTGTTAGGCCTTAACTCTTTAATTTTTCTACTGTGAGGATTAAAAGCAACTCGCATTTTACAAACATTTAAACTGTGTGCATTTAGCTTTGTGCTTAGCAAAAAAAATGAAATAAATAAAAAAGGAGGAGGGAAGGGGGCAAGCATCCAGGAAAAAAGACTTTGGCAATCCCACCCATCATCGAACCCAATACATTTTGACCATATGCAATTTTGGCTATCCCTGGAATGTAACCCCAGCGTAAGTTCAGAGTCACCTGTATTATATCTTCTGGAATAACTTTTTGCAGCACTGGTTCAGTATGAGAAATCATGACAAGAAAATGACTTGAAAAAGATGATTCATTGCAAGTACATATCTGCAGAAATGTAACTGCACTTCCCACTAATTACATTTTTGTTAAAAGAGATAACAGTCTGAAACGCACACAGCAGCACTCTTAGTACTCAAACACTTATCCTTTTTGTAGGTTTGGTGAGGCACTCTGAAAGTAACAGGCAAAGGCAGTCCCTTTCAAGAGTGACTCCAGGCTGAATCTTGATTTGCTGCCTTTCACCAGCTGAGTTGTAGGGAGCCTTATTCCACTGCCTGAACAGAAGGAAAAGAAACAAGCAATAGTCTGGTCTAATCCATTGTGGACCAGCTACCAAGAGATCCACTCCAAAGCAAAAAGTGAAGGCAAAGTTGGGAATGAGCTGAAGTCAGCAGCCACTGAATTCATTTAGAAAGCAGACAGGAACATAAAGGAGTACGAAGCAGGATACAGGAGCAGTATACTTCGATGTCAGCAGAGGGGACTGGATGCAAGTACAAAGTTCAGGAAGAAGGTGTTGCAGAATTTGACAGGCCACCAAAGTCACCTATTGCTGTTCTGGAAGTACTCAGCAGTAGTCAGCATCAATGTTCTACTGGCAAAGCAGCTGTAAAGGGATTGTGGAGCAGAGGTACCTGTATCTAGATCAGCAGCTGAATAATGGTTGATTGTTCTGGGGAAGGGCATCAAGTACCGTAATTTTCGCTCCAAAACACGCACTTTTTTGCTCCTAGAAAGTAAGGGAAAATGCCTGTGCGTGTTAAGGAGCGAATGCACTCGACTGGATCCATGGCTGCCGTCAGTCAAGCAAAGCAAGCTTTGCTTGCTTTACAGCCAGGAGGAGGGGGAGGAGCCGAGGAGGGAGGGAGGGAAGGAGAGCCATGGCAGCAAAGCGGGCAGCAGCCGCTTACACGCGAGGAGGAACAGACGGGAGCCATAGGGAGCCGGAAAAGCGCCGCGTAGCCAGCAACAGCTGCTGCAGCCTCAGCTAGCAACGCTCTCTAAACGGAGCAATGAGGCTGCAGAGGGACGGCAGGGCACAGGAGGGCTCTGAGCCACGAGCGCAGTGAAAACCAGTAAAAAAGTTTTTAAAAAGGCTGCTGGGGACAGGAGGGCACGGGATGAGGGAGAGAGGGAAATTACGATTCTCCCAGCGTCTCAGCTGATCCGCTGAGCAGGACTTGGGTTGCAGGGGATTCGCCATTAGCTGCGTAAAGCAGCAAAGAGGGAGAGAAGGAGCAAAGTGGGAGAGGAAAGGAGCTGCTTACACTGCTGTAAGTGGCTGCTGTCTGGTTGGCTCCTTTAAAGCAACAGTGCTCTTTCCCTCCCCCCTCCCCTCTCAGCTCGCCGAAAAGCTCCTTTTCCACACACCCCACTCGAGCTCCTTCTCCCCTTAAATCCCTCTCCTGCATCATTAGCCACATCCTTTTCCACACACCCCAAGCGTGTTCCTTCTCCCCTTAAATCCCTCTCCTGCATCATTAGCCACATCCTTCTCCACCCACCCCACGCGTGTTCCTTCTCCCCTTTAACCGCTCGCCTGCAGCATTAGCCACATCCTTCTCTACACACCCCATGCGTGTTCCTTCTCCCCTTAAATCCCTCTCCTGCATCATTAGCCACATCCTTCTCTACACACCCCACGCGTGTTCCTTCTCCCATTTAACCGCTTGCCTGCATCATTAGCCACATCCTTCTCTACACACCCCACGCATGCTCCTTGTCCCTTGAATGCTTTTCCTTCCCTCCCTACTTAAAACGTGGTTACAAAGCACGGATCCACATGGATCCTCAGGATTTTTGCACTGGGTCACCCCAGGTTCACCATCAGATCACATAAAATGTCCATGGCTACAGCCTGCACCAAAAAAATCACGCACCCACTGTTTCATGGGGCTGCAATGGCGCAAAAACGTGGTTACAAAGCATGGATCCACATGGATCCACAGGATTTTTGCATTGGGCTACCCCAAACTCACCGTCAGATCACGTTTGTGGCCACAGCATGAACCACAAAAATCATACATCCACTGTTTTGTTTAGAATATTTTTTTCTTGCTTTCCTCCTCTAAAAACTACGTGCGTGTTATGGTCAGGTGCGTGTTATAGAGCGAAAAATACGGTAAATGCTCAGGTTAACTGTTCTTTAGCATACCCATGTAACTGCCTTCAGTCTGGACAAGATGCTTCTGGGTGGGCATGCAAGCCTGTCCATCAAAGGCTGTCAGTGGTCCCAAGCATTGAATGCAGCAACATTGCTGAAACTGTGGATGTGGTCTCAATGAGTCCCTTTAATGGGAGACCACCAACAGCCCCATAGTAGAATGGGAAGTATATTAAATATTAAAACATGTTTAAAGTGATTTTTAACAGACATGAAAAACGTCCGTCATCTTGATGGTTAGGGGTGTTGAAGCTGTCTGAATGATGGATTGGCCGCAGTCTTATGGCAGTTTCTAGAACAACTGCCTAGCATTGGATGCTTGTCCTAGAATGAGAAGAAATGTTTCAATTTTATGCAGAATTATTGTCTAGAAATGTGGGTGTTGCTCATTCCTGAAGACACAAGAAAGCTGCACAATATTCTCCTGCCCCCCACTTTCCAGAGTACATGCACTGGACTCTTGTGTTGTATGCACCACTAAATGGGGTTTTTTTTTGGGGGGGGGATTTCAGAAACATTTTTTCCTATGAAATTATTAGCACTATTAGAGCTTTGAGTCCCAACTATTTTAAAAGGTCAAATTGATTGTGGAAGTCCACTGCTCTATGGGAGAGTATCTGCAAATTTGGGGGTGGTCCTTTCCTCATCAAAAACTTATTACCTGCTTGGGTCACAGCAATCAATCAATCAATAGCTAGCTAGCTAGCTGGAAAGATTTTTTTTTTAAAAAAAAATGAATGGGCAAGACCTCATAATCACATTCCATTTTAACTGATCTAGATATCACCTGCTTACATACCAAACTATCAAGATGGAGGGATCAAAGTCCTGGAAGGCATGCTTCTTAAAAATTCTTAGGTTTCTTCACTTTGATAAAATGTACTGGGCCTGTTTCATTTCCCCACCCATTTCTTTCAATTCCCCACAGAATTCTTCCAATACCGATTTCAGATTGTCAAAGAACATGTAGGTATTCCAGCTTTGAGGTCTTCCTCATGTTTGTACATGTTCTAATGCACAAATCCAGACTATTATAATTAGAATTACTTACTAATATAGCAGTTTATCATTTTTATTATTCACTGGAGCCAACCATATCCCGATGGTTTGAGTGAACATAGAAGTATCAGTTAAAATAGCCATATCTTTATTGATATTAAAATTCCACTATTGAAGGTTATGGAAATTTTTAATTGTCTATACACACCAACAGCTAATCAACTTTTGTGTTTAAGAGAGAAGATAGTAGCTTACAAAATGATTTATAAGTTTAAAATAACTTTTCAGTTTGTCTACCACATATTATGGGATAATGGATTAGTACAGTGGTACCTTGGTTTAAGAACAGCTTAGTTTATGAACAACTTGGATTAAGAACGCTGCAAACCCGGAAGTAGGTGTTTTGGTTTGTGAACTTTGCCTTGGAAGTGGAACATGTTCCGCTTCCTGTTGAGTGTGTTCCATTTGTAAATTGAGCCCACACTGCAATGGGAAAGCACACCTTAGTTTAAGAACGCTTTGGTTTAAGAACGGACTTCTGGAACGGATTAAGTTCGTAAACCACGGTACTACTGTATTCATATGTAATAAAGGAAATGCACAGAACTGAATCCACTATTCCTTATCCACCATGGGGTTCATTATTATTTGAAGTATTTAATCCCAAATGAAAGAAAACTGTCAAGGCTATTCACTATGAGTATCTCAAAGGATCTAACAATCTAGGTAAGAGCAAAAAGCACCTGTAGCAGCTGGAGCGCCCCTCCCAGGGAGCAAACACTACACTTTGGAAAACTGTGACTTGAATACTAAGTATCACAGTATTTACATTATTTGCTAACTTTTTTAGTCTGATGTATTGTACCAAACACCAGTGGTTGCAAAATTGATGGGGACAGGCTATTAATAACAACCTATTTTAAAGGTTCATCAGAAGCAGAATAAATTGTTTAAACTAAAACATATACATCAGCCCAGGTATCCTAAGCCATCCAATAAATACAAACAAAAATGATCCTACCATTTTGTACAAAAAAAAAAATTGCTTCAGTACCACAGAGCACAGTCCTAGCACCAGAGTTGGTTTAGAATAGGATTCTGTACTCAATTGTAATCAAAACGTTTACAGCTTCTGTTCATCACAGTATTGCAGGTGCTTTCAAACTCTGCTAGTGACTATGTATTCAAACTGTACTAGGAATAAAAGGGAGGGGGCAAAGACTGGAAGTTCAACATGTAGCATTCATTTCAGGTCTAAGCTAAACAAAAGGAAAAGGGGGGAGGAAGGGAAGCAGACTATAGGTCAAAGAGAGTATACATAGAAACAAGGATCTCATTAAAACAGGAACAAGTATTCCACTGATCCCTATAATCCAAGCACGGACGTTATTTACCCATACTCAATTACTTTCAGTTGAATACCCATTCTGTCCTAATATCCTTTTTACTTAAAACTGAATTGCTGTGGAAGTCTACCTTCAACTTCAGGAAGATAAAGAGTCACAAGATCTGTCCCTTTGACCAGCTTTTTTCACTTGAGGTTGCCAATGACTCGATATTAAGATGAAGTCAGTGCAATTTAATTACATTATCAATGGCTCAGAATCTTTATAAGAAGACGACTTATAAATCTTGCTAGAAAAACTACTTACTACAACTGCAACTTGCATACATTTATTGTTGGAAGCAAGGGCCACTGATTTTAAACGCAATTAATTGCAGATTCTGTAATTAATTAATTCTGTAAAATGCTGCACCAGTTTATTTCGTTTATGTCCACTCCTGTATGCGTACCCATGTACTCCAGAAAATTACAGAGCTGACCTACATGAAGCAGAAAACACCTCTTGACCCAGACCCAGGTCAGCCCAAAGTGATTAACCAAGATGTTTTCCACTTCAAATAGATCAATCCTGCAACTCGCCAGCAAAGTGATAGAGCTGACATGATGCACAAACTGATTGCACTAAACGTAAGGTTGTAACTAGGGTATTTTGCCAGAATCACATCAGCAATAGATACTGCACTTTTGCGTAATCCCATGGTATAACAGAGTAGTGCTCTGTCGATACATCACAATGACTGTTTCACACATTTATTTGATCAGAATAAAAAATATTAGAATCATGAAATAATATGGAGAATTTACAATTTAAACACCAAAATATCACCTAGTGGCTAGAATTAAATAAATTTTTATTTAATCCCTAAATTTAGTATCATCTAATTCTAGGACCTTAGACATTAATGATAATTCGTAAAGTTTAGTCATTTACTAAAGGTAGTTTGGAGGCTGTCCATTTTTGGCAAAAACAAACAAACTACAGGAGAAAAGTTTGGTGTATTTTTTTTCCTGTTTTTATGTTATTAGGCTCACTTTGGACAGGTACCAAATACAACTACAACATAGTAAGTTCGAAAACAGTACAGAATTTAAAAAAAACTGCACACAAAGTGACTTACAGAGATTCAAAAATGAGTTTAAGAAGGCTGTCCTAATCCCTGACATGCAACAGCATGGCTATGTGAAGTGGCACCAAAAACCCCTGCATCCACAGCCCTGTTGCTCACATTAACCAGGGTGGAAGGTGTGGGAAGGGGAAACTGCCCCTATGCTCTGCCATCTCCCAGACTGGCACAGCAAAGGAGTTGGATTGAGCAATTCCACTACTGGCATTTGATGCTAGCAGGGATAGGTCCTGTGCCAGTCCTGCCCCTGGCCCTTTCTGTCTCTGAAATGCCCAACTTCAGGTGTTTCCTCTGGCTACCGCTGGAAGGGGTATTATCAGTGGTTGCTTATACCCACCCTTTGGGAAATTTGGGCACTCCTTGCCAGTTGCCAGCAGGGCTGCCCTAGTGACAGAACAGGGAAGGGCTGGGCAGAGTGGCAACTTTGCTCCATCCAAACCCTCTCCAGCACAGAAGATTGGGGTTTTGGAATGCTCTGCCAATTAGGTTTTGCTACTTTCTTTTAAGTTTTATTTAACTAATACCTCAAGAAATGTTATCTACATAGCCAAATCACACAGTTCAAGACTCATCCAACTCAAGAAAAAGCTTCTTAAATTCACTAATATGCAATAAAGCATTTAAGAATGCATCCTAGACAGGTTTTTACTTTAAGCGTACAAAGAAATGCCTCCTACATTTCCAATGAATTGGCATGAAAAATAAATGCAAAATATAACTTCTGTTATGATACACCATGAACAAACATTTGTCCACAACAATGGTGAATATACTGTGTTACTATATTATTTAAATGACTAAGGTAAGCAAAGGAAAGGAGTCAATACTGAGACCTAAAAAAATGCAAACAATATAGTAGTAGTCTGCCAAATTTATGGCAAGCTACTTCAACGAAATACTTTTCCAATTCTCCACAGCTCAAAAGGGTGTATACTTGTAATAGGTTCTAATGAAAGATATCACTGTATCTGTTTTGCATCCCTTCAACACAGCTCTCACAAAGAGCAGATGGCCTGAAATCTATCTATCTTGGATTCATCATTTCAGTAGATGGAATTCATGTGATTGAATACTGCTCTATTCAATTGCCTAGGCATAGAAACTAGGAGGTCAGAGAGGATTCTAGCCTACCCTCTCCCTAGTATTCTAGTTTTCTGTGTGTAGGGAATAATTCTACCATGTTGGACCCACCTACAGCCTTTAATAGCTGTTTGTAAGAAATAGTTCTGAGAATATATATAGGAGCGGTTTTCAAACCTACAGGGGCACTTTCTGTATTGACATCAGCAAGAAATCCCTGTGCATTGAAAACATTCAGCCTAATGGACAACATCATTGCCTTGCATGAACTGATTGAAGAACACAGCCAGCAGTTCCATGCAGCTCTATACTGCAGGGCAACAGTGGTTGGGCAAGAGATTTATTAGGAAAGTCTGCTTGTGATCCCAATTAGCTTCTGAGAATGCTAAAATATCCATGAACAGAGTATAAAAATAATCAAACCACTCTACTCCCCATCACCTAGATCTCAGCATTTGCTTGTTCAAGCAAAAGGCAAGAACATAATTTCCCACCAATAACTCTATCAATTGCTTACCGATACTTCCTTCTGTTTCAAAACAACAATGTTCTATAAAACAAGCATTTTGGTGGAAAGAAAAAAGTGCTGTCTCAGGTGAGCAGGGCTGGGGAACCTGGGGCTCTGCAAATGTTCTTGGACTCCAATTCCTTAGCCTCAGCTAGCATGGTCAGTGGTTAAGGAAGATGATGGAAGTTGTAGTTCAGGAACATCTAGAGGGCTGCGTGTTCCATACTCTTGTAGGAGATTACTGATCATATTGTATTTAGAAGAAACTGGGTTCATTTTACATATGGGGAAAAAACTAATAAAACCATCAACAAAAAAATCGTGGAATTTCAGTCAATAATTCAGTCAATAATTAAAAGACACTCTTTTATATTCATTCTTCAGTGATCAGGTGTCTGTGGTGGAAAAGCCAAAACAAGTTTCCTAGTTTAGTAAGCATTTCTGCACACAGCTTTGTTCGAATCTCATGCAAAGCGAAACTAGCCGGCAAATCCTGACAGCTGACAGGATTAGAACAAACTTCTTTTGCAGCTCAGCTGGATCAGGGAGGTAAGTACATTCTACTTTCCAACCCTTAGCTGAAACTACGGTGCCCCCTAGAGGTCGCCTCTCGCCTTCTTCAAAGGCCGGGAGCAATGCTCCTCCACTCAAGGCAGCCCTGCCCGATCCAGTCACATCTGCTTTCCGTGTCGGGCACCGCTCCCCAAGCCCAGCCCAAACGCTGGGAAAACGAGACACCCAGGATCAAGCTGCCTTTTCGCCACCCATCACAGAAATCCCGTGCCAGCTCCACCTCTCCGAAGATCCGCATCCCCTTAAACGCCGAAGCAGCGCAGCAGCAGGAGGAGGGATGCCAGCTGTCACAGCCAACCGGGAGATGGGTGTGTTGCGGGTCTCACAGCCACTGGTGGCCCAGTGCCGCTTTCTGCGGGTGCTTCTAAAACCTAAATAGTCTAAGTGGCCTGTCCGATCTTCGGGGGTGGCTCCCCTTCCCCTTCCAGACCCATAAAAGCGGTCCGAAGGCGCCCCGTGCGCAATACCATCTCGGGAAGCCAAGCAGAGGCCTAGGCCTGGATGGGGGAGTCACTTAGGAACCTCCATGAATATGACACTCTAGAGTTCAATGGAAATGCGGACGAAGCGGGCAGGTGTGCGATGAGCAGCACCTGGTGCCAGATCCCCGCTAAGGGAGGGGGGATGCTCGGAGCACCTCGTCCTAGGCTGGACAGCTGCCCGACTGCTTCCCCAGGTGCGCTTGGTGGCCCTTCCCAAGTGCTGACACGACCCTCTCCGCCACCTCCAAGGAAAGGCTGCCTGGCTCTTCCTGCCGGCCCCGGCCATCCCCATCGCCTCCTTCGCCGCCCGCCCTCCCAGCCCCACCGTATTGTCCTCATCTATGGGCGCCGGAGGGGGAGCGAAGCGCACGATGCCATCTCTTTATTTGATGCCCTTTAGAGAAACGAAGCCCCTCCCCACATTTCTGCCCCCGAAGACCCTCGTCTCCTCCGTCACGAGAAGCAGGTCCCCCCCCCCCCCACTTCGCCAACGGGTCGTCGCCCCACCTCGGGCCCTGCCCAGCCTGAGGGGGCCTCGCTTCCATCCCGCCCCCTCCCCGGAAGGAGTGGGGCCCTCGCCGCCGCCGTGCCAGTTCCAGGACACCCCCCCCCCAACACACAAACACACACACACACCTCCGTCCCCTCCCCTCGTTCCGCCTCCGCCAAGTACTCACCTCCTAGCTGCCCCTGGGCACTGCAGTCCTCTTCGCCAGCCGCTGCCCCGCAGGTCCACAAAGCCTCCGCCGCCGCCGTCCAGAATCTCGGCCAGAGGCGAAAAAAAATAATCATCTATATATATAAAAATAATAATTCCAAGGGGAAAAATGGCGGATTAAAATCCAAGATGGCGGCGGCGAGGGCGAACGATATCTGGGAAAGCTACCTAGAGATCCATCCGCCAGGCCCCGAGAGAAAAAGTCCTCGAGTCCCCTCACGACGACCCTGCGGCGCAGTAACAACAAACCCAGGCACGGTCCTTTCTTCCGCGAGGAACACCGGGCGCCCCGAGCCAGACCCACTGAGGCAAATCCTCGCTGCGCGCTGAAGTCTTTTGTCTTCCTTCCAGACCCCCTGTTTTCCTCGCACAGCCAGAAGAAGCGCCTCCTGCTTGTGTGCTCCAAAAGCGGCGGAGGGACACGGCAGGCTGGGCGAAGACCTCCTTGCGAGGGAGCGGAGGAATACGCCGCCAAAGAGATTCTTACCTTAGCGTTTTAACTCCACAGGCCGGAGCGAGGTACAGCAACCCATCCCCGTTCGCCTCTGCAGTTTCTACACCTCTCCCCGCCGCGGAAGGACACCATGAAGGCCGTTTGCACGCTTACTCGCAAGATTCGGTGCGGAGGGATACACATATAAACAAGGCCTGCTCAGTATAGTTTGAGAACCCGAAAGAAACCATTTTTTAAAAAAATCAATCCGCCCCTTTCCCCGCAGCCCTTTAAATAAGCCGGAGCCTCAAGCGAAGACTGTCAGGGCAGTTTGATGTTGAGTGTAGATTTGGTGGGTCGTTATACGGCAGGCTACCTAATAATCCTTGCGCGTTGTAACTAGCCAAGCCGAACGTGGCTCACCGGTCATGTTATGGCCCACCAGAAACTCGACATGCCTTTGATTGCCAGAAATGGGGTTGTCAAGTCCCTAGATAAGCTGAAGATACGACGTGGTTGATGGGCTGCGTTTGATTTGGGGGCAAGGTGTCCCGCGTTGTGTAGACCTGCGTTACTGTGTCCTGATCCAGACCCGCTCCCCCTCCTGACTTCCATCACCAGCTTGGGTAGGGTTTAAAAATATCCATGACTGCCCCCCCCAGCTCATCGGGGGCTTATCTGCCTCATAGGGTCCCCCCTTCTTTTCCTTGTCCTCTCAAGTTCATCGAGCAAAAGGGAAGGTGACAGGCATTAGGGTGCTTGTCACCTGGGGAGTCGGGTCTATGCTGTCAGTATGCAAAGCGGCATTTTAAATAAACGCCTCGTGGAAAAAGAATTATTCACACCACTTTGGGTGTCAAGAGTAAAAATGACTCCCTGTAAATAGGAAGGACCTCGACTGTGTCCTGCTAACACGCCGTGTTCTGTTTGGTGCTACAGTGTTTATACACTTCACAAGAGAATATAGCAGCAAGGTGTCCTGCGAACAAATGCCCTTAAAATGAGAGACGAATTCCTTTACTTGCTCTACCCAAGTCCTTCAGTGTGCCTTGAGGGCTACATTTAAAGGGCCTGGCCAGCGTTGGTTTGATCGTTAACATTTGCAAGAGAAAAATGGAAGGTTTCTATCTTATCTCCCTTCCCCTTTCATTGCCATAGATGTGGAAGTCGTCTAGTCGCCGTTTGCAAGCAATTTTGATGCCTCCGAAAGAAAACGGAAATTAGCTTTTTGCGTATGTTCATTTTAACGTCTGAAGCAGTGAAACTTAGATCGTAGCAGCTACTTCCGTGTTTAGGGGGGGGGGATGTATCTTGCAGTTCTGATCGCGGAAGTAGCAGCTGCAATATTCCCGTGTGTCCTCACGTCAAACGTTACACTGTTCATGCAAGTAGGCCTCTTGTGTGAGCAAGTTACTCGCAGATCAGCTGGCTGAGCTAATATCTGCACCGGCAAGCACTTTGTTTTCTCCTTTCTAAACCCTGTCTAGAGCCCAGCAGCATTTCCTCAAGCATTCTCTCTCCCCCCCCCTTGCTGTTGTGTATTGAGAAAGAGGGAGGGCATTATGGTAGAGACATTGCTTTTAATTGCTTCATATTAACATATGAATCAAATAAGATGAATGGTGTGGAATCTGAGGAAAATTGGAACATTTCCCCCATAAGTTCCCAAGGTCATATGTCAAGAGCACAATTTTACAAATCTTTCAGTATAACTTTCTTTCTAGATTTTACCTGTTTAATTAAAAAACAAAACAAAAAAACTTTGGCCTTATGACCACTTTCTCTTCTAATAAGCCACTAACCCTGGGGAAGCCAACTTAAAAACAAACAAACTGCCTTTACTCTGGTGGTACCTTTAAGGGCAGCTTGATATACAGAAATGTAACCAGTGAAGCTTTTTCCTACATAAGGAAAGAATAATCCTGGGAAAAGCTTCATCTGATACATTGTCTGTCACATTAACATTAAAGGCACAGAAGGAGAGCTGGGGTTGGGTGGTTATGGCAGGTCCACTCAAAACTTCAGTACAGTATATATAACACAAAGTCAGGGGCATGAGTGTTACAGTGTAAGTTACTCAGTTGCACATATAGCAGGCTGCCTAAACTAGTGTGCAGTAACACTAAGTGTGACAACAGGCAATATGAACTCAGATGCATGTGTGTGTTTTAATGCTGCTAGTGCCCTGATGGATTATGCATTGCATTAACCCACTTCCTATGGATTACCCTGAATTGCCCCAAACAAATAGAGCAGTGCAATGACCCTTGGTCATAATTTTGCAACATGGAATGGAAACAAGAAGAGGATAACCAGTACAACCCAACTCAAACTTGCATCTTTCATGAAGAGACCTACTGCTGATGTATAATTGTTCTTGTAAAACAGAGGTTTCATAATTTCTACCTTCAAAACACCCTTTCCACATAATCACAACTCAAGAGAACTGGACTACCATAAATTGTGGCACAAGCAACTGTTTCCATAGCATTGAGAATCTTTATAGTACAGCAGTTCACATACAATACTTGCTGTGGTTCTGTTGTCTGGCAAACAGAGGCCCTGATCTGCTGCACATTCTTAACACACCAATGTATTATTTAGGCTACCTCCCCACAAAGCCAAACAAGTCTTCCCATTTAGTCATGGAAAGCTGCTTCATGATGACGTTGGATCTTTGTCGACATCTGGCTACAGGAAGCAATTCCCCTGTTGCTCCTATAAGATGTTCTGCAGAGAAATCTTATATGGATATTCCATCTCTGTGGAACTTTAAGCTCTGTTCTTTTGACTCACCATCCTTTGATGAGCCTACTGGGATATGGGTCTTTGATGGTGGGAGCTTCCTAGTCTGCAAGGCTGGCTTCCAGTTCAGAGGGAAGACACATCCTTCAAGGAGCTAGTGGTGGTTCTACCTCAGGGTTGGTTAAGCTCATTACACCCGCTTAGCTGGATCTGTACCCTCTCCAACTGGGTAATTAATTGCTTCATGTGCATACACACACATTCTGCTGCTAGTTTCCGTGAGTTTACAATCAGGAAATGAAAATAGTATTGAGCTAATCTCTGGTCCCAAGAACAGGAGAGACAACCGCTTCTCATTTGTTTATGTTTTTGTTTTAAAGGTTCATTGTCATTGACATTTGCACACAGAAAATAAGAACAAGTGACAAATACAAAAATGCTTGAAGACAGTTGTTGAAATGTATTGCATTTATTTAAAAACAGCAGCAGAGTTTACAGATGATCAATACTAGATGGCATTCTCTTAAAAATAAATGCCTGTAATTCATTTGAGGGCTCTACTGATGTCATAAGTTGCTAATATGCAGGCAACGTAATTTGTTAACAGCTGGAGCCATCCTATGGGGAAGTACTCCATTGTATTATATCAGGCACTGGAAAGTGATCTTAATAAAATATGCAAATATTTCAATATAACCTTTTGAATGTGTTGATCTTTCACATGTTCCTCAAGACAGCCTTTTAAATACCATGTGGATTTTGCACTGAGGTAATATCTCCAGTAGGGACGCGGGTGGCGCTGTGGGTAAAAGCCTCAGCGCCTAGGGCTTGCCGATCGAAAGGTCGGCGGTTCGAATCCCCGCAGCGGGGTGCGCTCCCGCTGCTCGGTCCCAGCGCCTGCCAACCTAGCAGTTCGAAAGCACCCCCGGGTGCAAGTAGATAAATAGGGACCGCTTACTAGCGGGAAGGTAAACGGCGTTCCGTGTGCTGCGCTGGCTCGCCAGATGCAGCTTGTCACGCTGGCCACGTGACCCGGAAGTGTCTCGGACAGCGCTGGCCCCCGGCCTATAGAGTGAGATGGGCGCACAACCCTAGAGTCTGGCAAGACTGGCCCGTACGGGCAGGGGTACCTTTACCTTTACCTTTAATATCTCCAGAGAACGGATGCCTTCTTTTCTCAAAGCAAGCAACAGCAACCCAAATATATTCTCGCATCCACCAATATATGTCCATTTCCCTCTTTTCAAATGGTGTTTAAGAGCTGTGACTACTTAAATAAATAAGCTGTAGTATTTTCTCCCCACTCTTTACCTGAAAAAGCTCCTATAGCAGCTTATGTAAGATCAATAACACAAGATAGTCCCTGCCCTCCAGCCGGCTTGCAATCTAAAAGGCAGGACACAAAAAGAAAAGGGGACCTGGAGGAAAGAAGAAAACAAGCACATTCAGGCAGCAGTTCTTAAAGTTACAAAGCTCTTATAATGACCAGCTGGAATTGAAACAGTTCAGGGAGAAAAAGGCAAAGTGAGTTGGTCTTTCAGCAGAGATGTGGGAGCAGGTCTTGTTTCCCTAGTTTTCCCTCTGTTTATGCTGCAGACTTCCAAAATTGATTGTAGGTAGATAGGTTGATAACAGCTGCTGTCATACACCACATATTTAATTGAAAGCTGCAACAGTCTGATGAGGAAGAAGAGAACAGATAGTATTGAGGTGGGGAAAAGGTTCATTCCCCCAAACTAGCAGTAAGCAGGAAATCTACAATATCTGTACACATGCACCTATTTCACAACTTTCCCATGGAAAAAACTCAAAGGTCTTAGTGGCTCAGCTGTGACTAGACAAGGGAAGGGAAGGGTTACTCTGACAATAGCAGTTCAGCATATGGATTATTATTATTATTAACCCCCTGCAATTAACCTTCAATAGACAATCACCACCCACTGTATTTTTTCTGGATATGCATCCTCCAGCTAAGTCTTACTATGCAATGACTTGACAGGTCTCAACTGGCCAAGCTTTTGTATTGCAGGTTTGGAGTTACTAGGGAAGTGGAACTAGTGGCCACTGAAGAGACTGCCTGTGTTCCTTTTGGAAATCATGGTGCTGAATCCTCTAATGCAATAACCAAAAATCTATCCACAAGTTAATTCTGTTGTCACTTGCATGGAATCCAAAGCATGAAAAGATGTCTGCTTCAGGATGAACTGTTAGTCAAACTTTTGAATTGCCATTTCTCCCTCATCATTGAATCTCGACATAAATATCACCAAGCAGCTCTTACTGATGTGCTTGATATTTTAGTTTCATTGTAATACTATGTTTTTGGTCTTCATAGTGCCTTGTGATATTTTATAAGAAAGTGTAGATTATCAATATTTTAAATAAATAAAAAATGTCGATTTTTTTTTTAAAAAAAAGCTCTTTGCTGATTATGAAATTGTCTTCCAGGGATCATGGGGAAATAATTAGTATAGCAACCATGTGACCAAAATGAAGGCCTGATCATGTGGTAATATTACTCACAAGTATTTCATAGCTGGAGTTCTAGAAATTTCCCCTTATTTCTTTACACAGGTGAACACTACTCACTCTAAGCGGTTGGGTCATCAAATAGCAGCCTCTCTTACATCATACCATCATGACTGTCAACAAGCAGCTCTGAGAAAGCTCTTTTGATGAAGTAATTCTTTCCAGAGCCAGCCTTCTTTGGCAGTGTGTACATTTGAAACACAAGATCTCTGAACCTCACAGTTCTCCCCGAGGCCTTTGTCAAATGTTGTGATGATATTAAAATATGGTGCAAAGTTTTATTCAAAGCAAGCTCATCCTCATTTGGAGTTATATAAACCGGTTGACTATATTGTCTTTGGTGCTAGCTGTGGTTGTACCTTGTCTCTAAACCAATTCTTGCTGTTTTTACTCCTTGTTCCTTTTCTCACTAAGTGGTCAGTTTTGTCTTTTGGAGATTTCGTATAAAGAGAACTCACTTATGGCAGTGATGGAGACAGAGGAGCTAATTTGCTCTCTCTTCATCACATTGATCATTCTGCCACTTCCTCCCTGTCTTGTTAGGACCACATACCATGCTGTCACTTCCTATAAAGTGACATTTATTTCTTGCTCAGTTACCACATTCCAGATGTGGAGGTATTTATCACTATTCCATTCACACTTTTCTTGTAAGTTAGTTCTGACTAAGGGCAGTGTGCTGAAAAAGAGGTGGCTCCTATACCTTTAATAGAAAATAGGTTATTTCAGCACATGTATTAAAGGTGAAGGAGCATCCCACCTTTTTCACCTGGCTATCATAGTTATTACCCTTCCTCAGCTGCATTTTGCAATACTGACAGTGGAATCATGCAGATACCTTCTTGGAAGTAAGTCCCACTGAGTTCAACGGGACTTACTTCCAGGTAGGTGTGAACAGAATTGCAGTCGCAAAAGGTCCAAAACAAAATACACTGGTACCTCGGGTTAAGAACTTAATTCGTTCTGGAGGTCCGTTCTTAACCTGAAACTGTTCTTAACCTGAAGCACCACTTTAGCTAATGGGGCCTCCTGCTGCCACCATACCGCCGGAGCACGATTTCTGTTCTCATCCTGAAGCAAAGTTCTTAACACGAGGTACTATTTCTGGGTGAGCGGAGTCTGTAACCTGAAGCGTCTATAACCTGAAGCATCTGTGACCCGAGGTACCACTGTACCTACTTACTATGAGAGAGTGATAAGGAACTCTCTATCTGGAATAGGCAGCCTGTAACAACAACTACCCTGGTTGTGGAACTGGGAAAGTTTGAAACCTTCTCTCATGATAGCCACCTACTGAAGTGACACAATTTATCTATTCAAACCACAGAATTCTACTTTGTAAGTCTCAAAACTTTAGAAACTAATGGGTATAAATTGGCTTAAAGGAGCTAAAGAATTTCCTGAAAGATAGCATTTTGTTTTTGCTTCTGACCCATCACTCTTTGTTTAAAACTTGGAGGGGAAAAGATTCCATTTGTCTACAAGAGCATGCAATTCTCCTCAGGTTGTTTTTCCTCATTTGGCAGACAAGAACTGCCTTGTTTCCGCTTCATCTACAAATAAATCAAGAAATCTGTCAGTGCATGGCATCTGCTTGAGAAATAAGAAGAGCAAAAGAAAATATGTTGATAGAAAATACCTAAAGCTTATAAGGGCAGCATTTGTTTGTTTTTACAATGAAACTGAAATTCCAAAATGTAAATTTCTGCCAAAGACTGCTGAAACTCAACATGAGATTATTACTTGCCAATGGGTAATTGTTAGTACGTAACTCATCCTGAGGGGCGCGGGTGGTGCTGTGGGTTAAACCACAGAGCCTAGGACTTGCCATTCAGAAGGTCGGCGGTTCAAATCCCCACGACGGGGTGAGCTCCCGTTGCTCGGTCCCTGCTCCTGCCAACCTAGCAGTTCGAAAGCACGTCAAAGTGCAACTCTGGTTCGCCAGACATGACCCAGAAGCTGTACGCCGGCTCCCTTGGCCAATAAAGCGAGATGAGCGCCGCAACCCTAGAGTCGGCCATGACTGAACCTAATGGTCAGGGGTCCCTTTACCTTTAACTCATCCTGGAGGTTCAATTCTGATTCATTCCTATCAGTGCTATTGCACAATGTAATTGCTGTCCCTGCTAACCTCTGCTGTAACATCCACCTTTTGTTCCAGCATCCTTTTCCCATCTCCTTAAGCTCTCCTTTAGCAGCCCCCAAATTATTACATCCTCCTCCCTCTTGCTCATTCTCCACCACAACTGGTCCCCTCTCTTCAGTTCAGGACTCATCTCTTTAGATCATTCTTGGATCATGCTATTCTCTACAGCTTGGTTGTTGCATCCTAGTTGAGTTCTTCTTTTGCACAATTGTTTTCTTAAGCATGTTGCACAAGCCCCACAACCCACCCTTTATTTTGTCCATTAA
Source organism: Podarcis muralis (assembly GCF_964188315.1). Classification (NCBI taxonomy): domain Eukaryota; kingdom Metazoa; phylum Chordata; class Lepidosauria; order Squamata; family Lacertidae; genus Podarcis; species Podarcis muralis. The sequence goes on from NC_135655.1 coordinate 77,570,547, forward strand.
TAAAATCCATTATCTACCATTGGAATTCTCCATTCATTTGCCGTACTCTTGAAAGGATAACTGAATGTTGGAAGGGTTTCCTCCCTGCTCCCTTCTTCTTCTAGTCATTTACTTCCTTGAAACCTACCTATTAACATCATGTGAATCAATAAGGCTAAATGATTTTAAAAGTTCTTTTAGCTCTTAGTTAGTCCCTGTTGTACAATTCCACCAGCTGCAACAATAATAGGGCCATTTATTTAAAACAATGAGATAGATCCAATTATAATTCCACTTTGTCTTTTCCCACATCTGGGCCAGTTTTGATATAACCCTTTGCATCTTCCCAGTGAAAGTGTGGTTTGTAACATTACCACTTTGCAGTGCTTTGTCCAACTTAGTATTTAAAGAGCTCTGGGGTTGGTTTGTCCCTATTCACATCCTTCTCTGACTCAAGAGAGTACCTGTATAATATCAATGGTTTCTGAATCCCTTGATGACTCTTTTCTCAGTACCCAAGTTTCGTGGAGTCATTCTAACACTCAGCAACTCAGTTTTCAAAAAAATGACAGAACTTGCAAATTCATGTAGAAAAGCCATCCCTGCAGAAGCAAATGATTCTTTAAAAAAAAGGTGGGGGAAGAAAATGACTAATTAAAGGACAGTGGTACCTTGGGTTACATACGCTTCAGGTTACAGACTCCGCTAACCCAGAAATAGTACCTCAGGTTAAGAACTTAGCTTCAGGGTGAGAACAGAAATGTGCTCCGGCGGCACAGCGACAGCAGGAGGCCCCATTAGCTAAAGTGGTGCTTCAGGTTAAGAACAGTTTCAGGTTAAGAACGGACCTCCAGAACAAATTAAGTTCTTAACCCGAGGTACCACTGTACCAGTAGCCTTGAGAAACCTCAAGAGTGCTTTGCCACTCCCCATAGGACAAGCTGGTGTTGCAATTGCATTTTTTAAAGTGAACTACATGGTGCATGAAGAACTACCTCCTTTTATCTGTTCTGAATCCCTCAACAGTCAACTTCATTGGAAGACCCCATTTTCTACTATTATGAGAAATGAAGAAAAACTTTTTTTAATCCCTTTCCCCACACTATGCATAATTTTATACAATCCTGTTGTGTCCATTTACTTCTCCCCACGCTTAGCTTTTTTTCTAAATTGGAAGTCCCAACATTGTAACCTTCCCTCATGGGGGTGGGGCTTCTGACCTCTGATAATTTTCAAATTTTTAGGATGTGTTTTCTAGGCCTCAAAGAACAGCATTATATTTGACTACAAGGAATCAGTATTTAAATCTTGCCTCAGAAACCCTCTTTGCATTCCTGCTACAATGTCATAGCCACTTTCCCAAAGCGGCAATAAATATGAGAATCCTGCCACCATATGGGTGAGATAAAGCCTTCCTCCCCACCTCCAGGAGGAAGGGCAGGAATCAGGTGGAAAAGAAATGTGCCATCAGCCCTGCTCACACTGCTCCAATCTTTAGACACATAACACACAGGTGTGAGGCTGCACCACTGGAATGCGTCTTCCAAGTCGTATCACAAGGCGGGGCCATTGGCGACTTAGCTAAAGAGGCTGTAGGCAATAGCTGGTTATGTATAGCTGCCCTGTAATGTCACTTAATTTGTTCTGGAGAATTGTTTGATTACAGCAGTTTAGCTGTACTTTGGCTCTTATTATTATGACTAATTTATGATTTATTGAAGCCAGCCTCCACGTTATCACTCTGAATTATACTGCAATCGTTCTCTTACTATCTACACTGTAAATCAGTACACACAGTGTCTCAATGTGTTGGTTATTATGGACTGAAGAACACCTTAAAATGATGTCCTGGCCCACTTGGAAGACATTTTACAGACCCTAAAGAAGACAATGCTCATCTGTTTGAACCCCCTGACTGCAGCTGGCTTCTTCTTTTCTGCCGCAGTCTCTTGTCTGAAAATGGCAGAGCAGCACACAGCAGCTGCCGTTGTTGCCTCACAGCTTCCTGGAGCCTGATCTGTCAAACAGGAGCCACTGTAGGCTTCTCCCCAATCACCTCTCCCCTCTGTGCCAAATGTCTGGAGAACAGGGATGGAGGGGAAACAAGCAGCTTTCAAATCCCAAGGCAAAGTCTTCCTTCTTTCTTTCTGTCCTTTCTTGAATTTACTTTGGCACTAAAAGCAAGGCTTGCTTATGTCAACTGGCCAGAAGAGAAAAGATTTTGGTTCAGGTTACAAAAGTCTTCTTGAGTGGGTGCAATTGCTTCTGCACAGATACAGGGCTTTTCCGACAATGGAAGCTCAGCCTTGCATGCTATGCAATTCTTAATTTACAGTGCAGCTTGCTGCTGATGCAAGCTAACAACTGAAAGGTGAGGCTGAGAAAATCTGCCCAATGCTGCATGCCCCTTGGAATCCCAGGAATTTATTGGATCCCCAAATATTTGCACCTACCAGTGGCTTGGCAGGGAAAGGGCAACTCTCCAACCCCATGCCTATCTCTTAGGTTACACAGAACAGAGGTTGAAGCAAGACATTCTGCTGCCTGAGGTGAAGATGGCACCTTCCCATTCCACATATAAGAGCTGAATGGGATGGAAGCTGAATCTTACTTAAAAACTGGCAATGGGTCAAGGTCCTTTATCTGGAGGAAGCTGGCTATCTTAGGGAGTGCAGATAAAATCCGTTGCCTTGGATCCTAAAGTAAGAGATTGAAAGCATTTTCTCTTTCCCCTTCTGTCTCTTGCATATACTTGCAAGCCCTGAAAAGCCTCTCTGTAAACAGCCCCTCCTGAATTGTATGGGATGGGTGGGTCAGAGGGAAATACAGTTAACCTGAATTTGAATGATTCCGTTTTGGTCAACAGCCCTCTGTAACCTATCACACATTGTTCAGAAGGGACCGCTGAGTCTCTGGAAATATTTTTCAGTGGCTGCTGATAGTGTGGGGTAGGGAAGAGGGGATGGGAAGCGTTCCTTTCTTGAATATCCTTCAATTCACTTGTCTTATGAGTCATAATGGCTACAGTCTACCAGAACCTTTTGAAAACATTGAAAATCCTGTAACACAAGTTCTCACCACTGTTCATTGACCCTGTACATGCCAACTTTACTGATCTACCAGGAAACTGCAGGACTAACCTTCAAGAAGAGGATCACTATTTGATAAGCCCCATTAATCCATTCTGGGTTCAGGGTTAAATGTACTTGGCTTGGAACAAAAAATGGATCAACTAGATTTACTGAATGCACATTCCCTGTCCCTGTGGTTTACTAGGATAGCAACATCGACGGCAGATTTGTTGAGTTTAAGTCAAAATTTCTTTAAACTTGCTCAATGGATTTAGGCTGCATGCCTTTCTTCCTACCTGAAACTGAGAAATTGCAGAGCATCTGGGCTGGATATTTTATGATACCAAATTTCCTTTGACTTCTGCCAGGGCATCCTCTAGGGTTTTTCCCCTTCTGTTTTCAAGGACTCTGTAGTTGTGACTGTGCCCTTTGTTCATTGCTGCAAAAATGGCAGGTGCAAGTGAAGGGGTTGCACAGCCTGGGCACACTTCTTAATGTGCATGCCTGATGTTGTTAGTGACAGACGCAGGAGATTAACTTGTGGTCTTCCTAGTTTTGTTCCCTTGACATAGCAAAAGGGGCGGGGGGGGGGGAGAGAGAATTTTCTTTCCCTCTCTTTTACTAATGATAACCACCTACAAACAGCTGTAGAAGGGATCAGGAAAATGGCCCAATAATTCTGAGAGCTAATGTTACAGGGCTCTGGAAAAGAAACAGCAAAGAGGGATTTCAGTTTTTCCTCCTTGCTCTGCGAGTGAACATTTGGTCTTGACTATATGCTCTCATGGGACGCGGGTGGCGCTGTGGGTAAAAGCCTCAGTCCCTAGGGCTTGCCGATCGAAAGGTCGGCGGTTCGAATCCCTGCGGCGGGGTGCGCTCCCGTTGTTCGGTCCCAGCGCCTGCCAACCTAGCAGTTTGAAAGCACCCCTGGGTGCAAGTAGATAAATAGGGACCGCTCTGGCGGGAAGGTAAATGGCGTTTCCGTGTGCTGCGCTGGCTTGCCAGATGCAGCTTTGTCACGCTGGCCACGTGACCCGGAAGTGTCTCCGGACAGCGCTGACTCCCGGCCTCTTGAGAGAGATGGGCGCACAACCCTAGAGTCTGTCAAGACTGGCCCGTATGGGCAGGGGTACCTTTACCTTTTATATGCTCTCATATTTTACTAAGCACTTTTGTATGGGATGAATTAAACCAGACTAAATTTTTCATAGGACAATTCCTAGAGCCACTGGTGAGGTTTGTGGCAATTCTAGGCACACTGAGGAAGAATCCTGAAGTCTGTGCGTCCAAACACATAGAGAGACGTGTTATCCATCAATACCCATTCTAGATTCCATGGCAAGTACTTGGCTGTCAGTATGAATTTGGGGGGAAATAACTTCGTTCTGTGCTTTAGGATCCAAGACCATGAGTTTTAACTGCACTCGCTAAGATAGCCAGCTTCATCCAGGTAGAGTAGAGGACCTTGACCCATTGCCAGTGTTTAAGTAAGATTCAGCTTCCAGTCCATTCAGCTCTTATATGTGGAATGGGAAGGTGCCATCACCTCGCTTGTTTCCTATAGGATTAAATGTGTTTCTGAAGTTGAGGTTGGAGAAAATGTATAAACTCTACCTAGAACATCATCAGGAGCCAGCTTGTTGATGACAGTCCAAGCCTGTGGTGAATAACTAGCTCAACATCAACCAATCAACATCAGATCCTGGCCTAAAATATTCCACTGCTGATCCAAATGGGAATCCTTATTTCCTCTTCAGGTAGCTTCTCATATTATGGACAGTAAAATTTAATGGGAAACCAGTCCTTAGCATCAGTCTTGCACCCAAATAAGCAGGCATAAATTAAACCCCATTTATGTAGGTGCAACTAAGGACAGGAATGCTTCGCTTTGTCACCACAAAAATCATGACCTGGCAAAGACTGTTATACTCATTACAGTGCAGGAAAAAAATCCCTGTACTCATTTCTTCAGGAGCGCAGAGCTGCTCCATCCATGGATGAGGCAGAGTGCACACGTAAGAGGTCTATGGTGTGCACATAAGGCTCTGAACTAGAGTGGTGTCTGCGGCTTTTTTTGGTGGGGGGGAATAATAAAGGCATTTTTTTCCATGCTGTAAACTTTGGGAGATAATCATTTTTCTCAGGAAATGGTTTATAAACCTAACATGAATTGTGTTGGGCTTATAACTGGGTTGTGTTGCTGCATTATTTGAAGTCTAACGTATTGCAGCCACTGCTGTTGATGGGGCTTCAGCTACTGTTGAATGCAAAGGTGTGACACATTTGGGAATGAATTTCTCTCGGAAATACAGTTACTAACTGTAACTATTCGAGCTTTCAAAAAACATGTGGGGAAATAAAGGGTGAAGGGGACACAAGGCCGGCCTTGACCAACGTACACTGAGACCTAAGGCCTTTTACACATTTCCTCATTGTGGGGAGGAATCTGAATACTTTCAGTCAAATGCAGAAAGAATCTCTCTTCAGACCTTCTTGCTCGCTGTGGGAAGGTTGGGGGTGGAGCCAGTAGGGGTGGGGACACGCTGGCATGTGTGACATCATCGTTCCCTCGTCACACTTCCTTCTCCAAGGTGCTCTCTGAATGCTTGTATAAGGCTTTATCTTCCGTCCACACAGATATCAAGAAATGGGGTACAGAGAATTGTCCCTGATTTGAAATGGGAAGGTAAAAGTAAAGGTAAAGGTACCCCTGCCCATACGGGCCAGTCTTGACAGACTCTAGGGTTGTGCGCCCATCTCACTCTATAGGCCGGGGGCCAGCGCTGTCCGAAGACACTTCCGGGTCACGTGGCCAGCGTGACAAGCTGCATCTGGCGAGCCAGCGCAGCACACGGAAACGCCGTTTACCTTCCCACTAGTAAGTGGTCCCTATTTATCTACTTGCACCCGGGGGTGCTTTTGAACTGCTAGGTTGGCAGGCGCTGGGACCGAGCAACGAGAGCGCACCCCGCTGCGGGGATTCGAACCACCGACCTTTCGATCAGCAAGTCCTAGGCGCTGAGGCTTTAACCCACAGCGCCACCCACGTCCCCAAAATGGGAAATGGGAAGGAGAATGGTACAAATATGACAGACTCCTTGTTCCAGATGTTCCTAATTTAGTTCCCAACCTAATGATGATGATGATGATAATAATAATAATAATAATAATAATACCTTTATTATCAATGTACAACCTGTGTACAATGAAATTAACCTAGCACCATCCTACGAATGGTGGGCAGGATTAGAGGCAAAAAAAGGGCACAGCCATTGATCTAAACCTCATGGTTGCAGGCACCTCCAGTCAGGGGCAGAGGGAGAGGGGTGCGGTGGGGGCAGGTCACCCCGGGTGTCACCACTGAGGGGGGGTGACAAAATGCCGGGCGGCACTCACTGCGGGGCCTGCAGCACCCCTGAGCCATGGAGCCATGGTTTCTCCTGGACCAAACGGTCCGCCCGCCGCCTGCCCCTCAGCTGTAGGGCGGCTGAGTGGAAGGAGGCAGGCAGACTCCTCAGAGGCCCCGCGGAGCGTCCTGCCCCAGCGTGCCCTGCCCCACAGTGGCTGGCCCTGCCCCATGGGTGGCTGGCGCCGCCCCAGACCCCCAATTGGTTTGCTCTGCTACTGTCTCAAGTGGGGACATGTTACAAATCCACATTGTTCTAGTAGATAAGTTGTAAAATTTCCAGCTGCTTATGGCCAACTGTAGTTTCTTATAGTTTAGGTGTGTGTGTGTTTTTAAAGACTCTTGAGTAGCTCTCATTCATTTATTTCAGTGAAATTTATGGAAATTTCCCAATGGATTTTGCCCTTTGAAAACAATTGGTGTGAATCATTTGATACTCCCAGCGCATTCATGAAATGAATTGAGGTGTGAACCATCTGGAAGTTTTAAGGCACTTTGAAAACTATTAGCAGCATTTATTCCTCTGCTACTGATGAGATTCTGCTGCTTTAGGTTTTCTGGCTAGCATGAATAAGAAAATGAGCATAACAAAAGAGATTTGGTCAACAAAAGTATATTGCACAAGATATTTGTCAGTCTTTAAGATGTCACAAGAATCTTGGTCATACTGAAGGGTTTTATAGAAAAGAATATAATGGGACTACTGGACTTGCAAAATTGCAACACAATTCTCTTAAAATCCATTAGCCAGAGTTAAGAGTCACAAGCACCAAAGAAGAATTTCAAAATAAAAATAGGAAAAATTTTGAAATTCAAATGTATAAATTTTAGATTTATTTTTTTTAAAATCTGTAAAATGTTCAGGGGCACCAGCTCCTGGGGACCGAGTCCTTTTGCACTTCCACTGTGCAATCCTATGCAATTTTACTCAGAGGTAAAGTACTCTGAGGTAAAATACTCTGAGGTGTATTAATCCCAGGGAAAATGTGCACAGATTGCAGCTTTGACCTTTCCTAAATTCAATGAGAGTGCATGCTTAATTCTCCAGCACATATTAGTGGGACTCAAAAGTGCCTAGCTTTATATATTTCTCTTACGCATCTCCCACTTTTTCTTTTTTACAAAGTACAGTAACACAAAATGGTTTACAGAAAAATCAAAACAAGAATGAAAAGATAAAATTCAGTATAAAACAAACAATTCACAGCAAAATGCACAGGAATTTAAAACAGCAGCAGAAAACATAAAATCTGAATCCTAAAAATGTTTATGTACTTAAATAAAATGGTCTTTTTTAAAATAGAAAAGTTTGCATTGAAGGGGCTAGGTAGATTTCTTTTGGGAAGCTGATTCAAATCCTGTGTAACACAAAAGCTTCTCACCTGGTTCCCACCTATTTTATTTCTCAGATGGTTTTGTAGGTCACGCCTACTGCTTCTTCCCTATGGTTCCCCTAATTCTAGGTGCCTTCAAATTATAACATGATGTGTGAAGAGCTATTTCTGTTTGCCTGTCCTGGATTTCCAACTATTCAGGTTCAGTGGATGGTCTCAGGTTTTATGACAGTGGGAGAAAAACATTCCCCTACATCAAGTGTGGGGAACTTTTGGCTCTCCAGATGTTGCTGACCTACAACTTGCATGATCTCTAGCCACTGGCTAAGCTTGCTAGGGATTATGGGAGCTGCAATTCAGCAACATCTGGAGGGCCACAGGTTCCCCACCCCTGCACCACACAATGCATCATTTTGTATATCTCTACTGTTGCCCACCCCCAATTAAAAAATGGCATTTGCTGTTTGCACACTGAAGTGGTACAGTCTATAGCTATGTTATCATTTCCCCCTAGATAAGGCCTTGCTTTAGATCCTAAACTGATGAGTGAAAGACTATAATAAAGTATATGATTCATAGAGAAAGAATTGTGATACACTGTAGGAGGATAATACATAATTGATCAGGAATCAAGGCACTTTCCCTACTAGTTCACGCCTCCCTAATACCTAAAATACCTCTGCTTTTTAGCAGAGATCAGTCAAATGTAAAACACTGTCCATAAATAATTCACTTATTTGTAAATTAACTATGAAAGATTAATATACTGGGATATGTAACCGTTAGCCATTCTTGTTTTCTTTCTACCCATTTCTTCTTTGGCTGATGAGCTTAATTTTAGCATCTTGAAAACTTACGATGATGTGTTCTTCATCACAATAAGCAGCAACAGCTTATTATGAAGTATTGTATTTGCGTTCACCTTATGGAATGAAAGGAATAAAAGGACCACATGTATGAGATTTTTGCTGTAGCTCCCTTGGGCATTTGGAATTTTCTTTCTCTTTTTTTCCTGGAGAGAACACCAAACAATTAAGGCAGCAAGAAGTGTCTGCTTGACGTAGGAGTAGCTTAGTATTCATCCATACCTACTGCATCCAGTGAAGTAGATTAAAATGTGTGAAAAGATAAACAGGAGTTAAAGTTCTAGTGTTCCCCATGGATTTTGGATGATTGGGTTAGAAGGCCTTCTCAAGTCTCCAGACCTTGCTCAACAAGGTATTTGAGGGTAGATTTTAAAGTACGGATTTGTCTTATTATTTTTCCTTAGATATAGATGAAAAAACTAAATGGGTTAAATGAAAACAAGTTATTCCTAGACAGTAGGCCAAAATACATGTGTTGTGGGAAGAGTTAAAGCAAGTGTTGCCAACACGGCATTCACAGGTTCACATGTGCCCACAGTGGCCTTCCTGGGCACCCACAAGGTCCCCTTCTCTGCTGGAATTTGGCTTGAAAGAAGCATTGTATTGTTGCTAATAAAATCGGTTGCAGCGTGTGCTTGGCTGCAGTGTGTGTGAGATGCCCGGTTTGCAAATGTGCCCGTAAACCTAAAAAGGTTGGCGACCTCTTGCTTTAACAATAATGCCCCATATTCAAAGCATCCATGTAGCATTGGCCACACTCTCTTCCTGTTAATATATAGGCAATGAAAACATCCCACACTAGCAAACAATGCCGAATCAGTCTGTCTCGCCACTTTGGCAAAACATGGTGGTAGCTAAGGCACTTTCCTGGCCACTTTGCCTAGAAGCCCTTGTTCTGAAGGTCCCGCTGGCCCTTTCCCCAAGTGAGGCAAGACAGAGAGGCAAGACAGTGGGGGGAGAAGTGACGAGCCTCCATCACTGGATGGGCAGATGGCTGGCCAAGCTAAATTTGAGGCAGAGGGGCACAAATTTGGCACACCCACCCACTGCCTGAGAAAACTGTGTCATTCCACTTAATGGTTGGACAAGCCCTGCTTGAGCTTCAGACTTTTAAGAATGCAAATTTCTAAATGCAATCACTACCTCTTCCAGACTGCATCTCTTCTTCCTGTTGTAAAAAAATGCAACCACCGAACTTGAATATCTGTTCTAAAGAATGAATAATGCACTCTGGGCCAGTTAACATTTAATTAACCTCAGTCTATATACTCTAAACATAAAACTAAAGCCTTCTTCCCAAATCCCTTTTGCCTCTCCTTTGGAATTTAAATCTGCAGAGCTGTTCTTCAACTATTATATGAAATGTTGCTTAGCATTTGCCTCTGATTTTATTAAGAAACACTCCATTACCATCAACTGAGTAATAGACTGTTAACAAAATGTTTCTACCATAATTCTTTTGTCCCTTCTTGTGTTCTGGAACTCGGAAGTCATATAATCTAATAGCAGCATAAGGAATTCTATGAATTCCCATTTAAAAGTGTTGGAAATGTAACGGCAGGGACCATTCAGTGTGTGATTTAAGGGATCAATTCTGTTATTGGTCTGGATGACAGCGGACTCTGATTGGCTGGAGTTTCCAGTCATTTGGGAGTTAGCTTTAAGAAAGGAGGGTGGGATTTGACAGTTGCCTGAGTCTAAGGGGAAAGTAGTTCTGAATGAGTTTTTCTCTGTTCCTCATATCAGTTCAGTTCATTTTATTATGCATTTTTAGCACAGTAGGTTTAACTTTCCAATATAATAGAGCTACTTACAATAAAATTTAGGTAGTGTGAGGCAGCTATCTCAGGCAGCTGGCTTGGGGTTGTCATGAAAGGGCAGCAAATTGTTACCTGTTTCATTATTACTGCAGTTTTACTGCTAGGGAGGGGGGAGGTGTTTGTGGGAATTTCTGCTTCAGATGCCAAAATAACTTGCCTGCCCTTGGCTGCAATGCACCTTGACTTGGGGGAGCGGATGTCATTTGCTATTCTGCCTCAGGCCCTGTCTGAGGGGAAAATAAGAATTCTAACTTGGAGGAAAACACTTAACCCCCCTCCCCTGCCATTTTCTCCCATAATTTGCATCTCTATCTGTACCACTGCTGTGGTGGAAGAGTGAGAGAAAGAGAGAGAATAAGCAGACTTTTGGATATGGTATCCACTCATATGATGAACAGAAAAGCTCCATAATTATTTTACTTTGCTTTCTAATTCCCATTTATTTTGCAACAAGACATGATGCAAGCCTCTTCTCTTATTTAAAGATTATGAAACAAGTAGCAGAACCCATGTCTCAAACCTCCCATATTCAAGCTGCAATGATTCAGCAATAGGGCTCCTGATAAAACAAAGAACAGCAATTCCTCCATTGCGCATTTTTGGATCCCATCCGACTCCTGTGACTGCAATTGCTTCAAACCGTTTTTAATATTGATTTTAAATGGTTGTAAGCCACCCTAGGACCTAAAGGTGAAGGGCAGGTAATAGATTGAAATAACAGTATTATTAATAATAGTAGTAGCTTCCCCCCAAGGATCTTGGGAACTGTAGTTTATCCCTCACAAAGCTATAACTCCCAGCAGCACAGGTAACAAACTAAGCTCTCAGGATTTTTTGGTGTGTGGGGAGTAATGTGCTTTCAATGTATGGGGTGTGCTCAGTCTGAAGCTGGCAAAATCTGGGTGAATCCTGCCATTTTCCTACATCTTCCTCAGGAGTTCCCACACAAGGTAGCTTTCTCCAGGAGGACAAAGCTTGCAAATCTGAGCCAGCAAGTGCAAAATAAAGCGTCACAGAACTGTGAGTTCTATGGAGAGTACAAATTCCTTAGCTCATTCTGGCCCCTCAGGGTGGGAATGGTAAATAGGTGGAGAATGGAGGTTAGTCCAGCTTTACTGCTTGCACTACTATAAATTGGAAACTGCTACCACATGTTAGAAAATTATTTATTTACTGTTGAGCAAGAAGCCTCTGAAATCATCGGTCTAATGTAATTAGTTTAGATTACAGATCTGTGCCTTGAGTACGGACTCTTGACTATCTCAGCTTTCCAGTGCCCACCCACTTGATTCCCAAATGACTATGCAGCTCTTTCTTTGTTGCTTACGCAAGCCACAGCAGCAGAACATCGAAGCATGATGGCTTTGTTTGCATTAGGACTGGGTTGGCTTAACAAGGATGTGAAATTTGCCCTCTGTTATCGGAACTGTGCCACGGGTATGTTGTACATCCTTAGCACTAAAGTCCATTTAGTCATGGGGTCTGTACCACGGATGGGTGAGATGGTTGGTGTGATCGCAGGGTTGGGAGTTTTCACAGTGATAGAATCTGTGACAATACCAGGTTGCCCAATACTTGTCTTTGAGAAGGTACAACACATTCCTCCTGCTGCTTCTTGTTGGACATGATATAGATATAGATATAGATATAGATATAGATATAGATATAGATATAGATATAGATATAGATATAGATATAGATATAGATATAGATATAGATATAGATATATGCAGTGTGCAGAAGTATATAGTCTGATAAGGCTGGTGGTTGAAAGAATAAAAAGCCTACTCCTGGCAAAACATCCATCATGTCATGAGTTTAAAGAAAAGGGTCCCAACACTAGGTCACACAAAGAAAACTGACTGGAGAAGGAATAAAAGGAAATAAAAGCTTGAGAACACAACATGCAAGACAACACTTCTGACCATTCAGACATGTCTTGACTTGCTCATTTTTCTAAGAGGGCAGGGGAGAATTTGTGTTGTTTCCCTTCCTTCTGATAGTTTCTGGGAAACACTTTTATTTTTCTTTAATTGTCTTTTCATGTGCCACATAGCAGCCATCCCCGTTGGCACACAATCCATCTTGCAGTGGTGCCTTGCTTATGTCACACAGTGCTCCTAAATCGATAGCCTGCCTCTTTAAAATTCCTACAGTACAGCTGAGAACCAGAAAGAATCCCCAGTGGGAATACTAGGAAATTGGAGATTATTTCACAAGCAGAGGTTCCCAAGGTCTGGCCCCAGGAGAACATTCTGGTTTAACAAGGAGGAGTTAATTGTACCATTTTTATGTATGTGAAAACTGCGACTTAATGAGGAGTCTTTTGCTTAAGGGGAGGGGGGAATTCAGATTTCTTTTGATTGAATCATAAACAGCTCCCTCAGTACTTAAGGCAATCAAGTTCAAGCTCAAATGAGTCCTCCATTTTATCACTGGGATTTCAAAGCGTTGTTCATAGCATCCTTCCAGGCAATGCCTTATCTCAGCAGCTCTTGCAAAGGAAAGAGCTCCAACCTTAACTGTTCATTGCATACAGTTATGAGGTTGAGGGTGGAGTGGGGGAGAGAGAAGACTTTCCCATACTCTCCTTCAAGTCCTATCTTGACAAAACAACATGTTTTCCTAGCCAGGGGCGCTGCTGTGCTCCCACTTCCAGCCACATAGCTCCAGCTGTTCTCTAACAAATACAGCCGCAACACACTTCTTTCCTTCTGCAGCACCCTAATAAACCAAGAGTAAATTACCGAGTGACCTACTTACTGGGGTTGTTTAAATAATCCTCAACGTGGCACTGTAATTTGATGTTTTCCACTGAAGGACAGAGGGATTTCACATGAAAACATAAGCTTGCCACAAAAAAGCTGGGAATTAAAGCTAATAATAATAATAATAATAATAATAATAATAATAATAATGGTGGGAATGGGCATAACATAGCTGCTTGGGTGTTTTGATAAAGAAATAAAAGTTATAGTGTTTTGTTTTTGTTTTAAAGGCAGTGATCGGTTGGTGTATCATGTGGTGTGATTCCATTATCGAGTCCAATAAAGAAAATTGATTTGCAAGATTAATATCGAATCATTACTTTTGCATCATCTCTTTGTGACACCATCATTTTTATGGGAGGCCTTTTATTTTCTTGCATTTGCTTCTACTCGTCTCAAATTGCAATGTGATACACACACCGTACATTTAAAGCACATTACTCCCCCCCCCCGCCCCTCAGAGAATACTGAGAGCTTAGTTTTTACAGGTGCTGGAAGTTATAGTTTTGTGAGGGATAAACTACGGTTTGCTGAGTATTCAGGAGTAACACAAAAGCTGTGGAGACTAGAGAAGTGAATGATCCCTAGAAACTGGCAGTTCTGCTGCCTCAAGGCCATAGCATGTGGCAACTTATCTTCCTTAGTCTGCTGTGGCTTTCGACTTCCCGTCCTGTTCAGCTAAAAATCCGATTGTTCCTTTGTAGCTGTGGCTGTGCCTGCCCCACACCTAACGTCTTATGGTGCCCTCATGGGCCAAACTGGGAGCTGTGGCAAGCCCCCCACCCCACCCCCAGTCCCATAGAAACCTCTTGATTTTAATTCAGCTGAGGATATGTCTAACTGTCTTTGGTTGTCTTTTCTGTCATTTTTATTTATTACATTTATTAGATGCTCCACAACCAAGGCTCTCTGGGTGACAAAACTATATAAAATCACAAATCCAATAAAACGCCAGCCAAATAATAGCACAAAAATCATGAAAACAATAAAAAAGTACATTAGAGCAGAGATGAAAATGATTTCGGCCACAGCTGTGTAGTCTAATAACAGGCCAGTGTGTATGTCTGGCTGGATTCCTCTCTGCCTGTCCCGACTGCCCAGTCTTACCTGGCCTCTAACTCTTCTCCCAACCTCCAGCTTCTCTCCACCTTGGTTGCCCCGAGCTAGCGACTGTGTCTCTGTATGTGTTGTGATTCCTACATGGCCATGGTAATTGACTGAATCCTCATGAATTCTGACAGAAGGGGTGGCCTTGACCCAGTTCTGATGCCAGCCTGGGGTATGCACCTGCGTGCTTGCCACACGACAAAAGCATTATCCAGTCTTTCATTCAACAAGCAAGCCAATGCATTTCTTACAGGTTTTGCTTTTCTGCTGTGCCATTAAAAACTTCAACCTGTGCCTTTTCACCAAGGGATTACAGTTCAATAACAGTGCAAAGTATAGCGCAGAGCTCAGTTTTCGTTTCCTTTTTATTGCCTGATCCCTAGATGGCTGCATATTGTGCAGTGCTCTAGTCAGGGTGTGGCCCTAGTAAGCAGGATACAAAGCTGGACGTATGCTGAGTGGAGGCCTATTTGCGGTCTGGCAACGGATGCAAGTCAGTCCCTTGACTAAGCAAATAATGCCTCCCAACTTAGTGCTGGCACACTTCCACCAGTTAGTGTAATGTGTTTTCTAGGCAGGGCTGCCCATCACCGTCATCAGCTCCTTCCACTCCCACTTCTGTACTATGAATATCCAAATCATACACAAAGGAAAGCTATGTCTGTGCTCATAGTCGCTACTATTTTAGTAATAAAAACATGCAGCTGTTACCAACTGTACACTGTCCAAACAACAGTTCTTGGTGTGTTGCACTTTCCCAGCACTATATATCCACTAGATTTTGTACCTGGGAAAATGCACATCCTCTGATATATTGAGATCATCAAACAAGATGGTTGTTTCCACGTCAGAGAACTTCACTGGAGCTGCAGGTGACTTCCCACCCACCCCACATCTGCGTTGCTCTCTTGGTAAAAGATGGCCGTTTGGGGCAGGTCTGCAAGCCGCAGCTGCAGAGTCAAGAGACGGAAAAGGAAAAGGAAAGTGTAGCAACCAATACCACTTGCACAGTCTGAAATCACAGTTTTGAATAAACTTGGTGAGCTCATTGAAGCCTTTACTATGGTTGCTGAGATTTGATCTTTGTGTCAGATGTTCCATCTTCCCATCAACAACTGGGAGTTTCACAACACACAACCAGCCCAGGGGTGGTTTTGCAGCAGAACTGATTTGCTAATGAAACTGAGAATATCTTCAAAAGAGGATGCCCCATGGAGCAGTGGTTTGGATAGGCCTTTCTCTGTGGCAGCACCCTGGTTGTGGAACTTTTCCCCTTTGGAAGTGTAGTTGTTCTCTCACAGTCATGACCTTGAGACATCAACTGAATATATATTTTGTTGCCCAGGCTTTTGAGATGTGAATGTTGATACAGAACTGAAGCAGCTCTGGATTTTCTAGTTTTACATGTCGAGGGCTTTAGCACTGCATGCTTAGATTTTTAACATTTCTATATGCATTGTATTTTGTTCTGTTGTATGACCCCCTGGGCTCACACAGGAAGAAAGGCAGTGTAAAAAATAAAAGCAAGCAAGTTGCATCTGCATGGTGAAATGTTACACAATCCCCTTGCCTAGCCCAATGCTTGTGGCATTAAAAAAACCTTTTATAACAGATTTCATTTCAATGAAACACTCAGCATTTCTTTACTCTTCCAGCGCATGTGTGCTCTGCTGTACATCCAGAGCCATCTCCTTGCATGTGAGGAAGTAGATTCGAGTCCATAAATGTTTGTGCTGCAATAAATATGTTAGTCTTTAAGGTGCTACATCTCTTCCTTATTAAAGCTATCCCTTTGGGACTTTTTGTTCTTTTATTTTATTTAGTTATTTGAAGGTTGTACACTTCAGCTCCCCCAGTACTGGAGCACAGATATATCCTGAATATTTCTGAGAAGCAGAAAACAGCCACACAGCCATCCCCACTGCAAGATTGTACCACACCCCTTTAACTGCACAATGACTTCATCTCGTAGTGTTGCCTTTTGATAGGGACATCCGGAACTAGAATACATTCTGGGTAAGCTGTATAAAATGCTTCAAGGAAACTTACCACGATTCCAACAGGAAATGGTTGTGACAGTAGAAATCACACACACACACAACGACCGTTGTGCAACAGCCTCATGCTGTCTGTTGTGACATAAGTCTGTCAACTATTTTAAAAATGCTTAGTTAACCATTACCTTTATAGTGAATTAACCCTGAAATCCTACACACATCTACTCAGAAGGACGTGGGCACAGGGTTGCAGCCTAATTCAATTAAATTTAAATAACTCTGCACATTACCTAAACTCTGCACATTACCTAAACCTATATTGTAGGTGTGTTTCTGGAATACTGAAGAAGGTGAAAGGTAACTTACACAATCTACCTCTCACTATTGGAAGGAAAAGCAACTTTTAATGTATTTGCTTTTATTATGGGAACCAAAAGAGTCTCACAATTGGCAATTGTGCCTTTAACTCTTTGGTGATTAAAAAAAATCAGTGATAACTTTTGTTTATTAATTTACCATTTAGAATGATTGCAGGCTGAAACACTAGCCATAATATAGTACATTCTTTCTAGGTAAAGGACAGCGCCCAAGGTGCCTCTATAAGGCACATAACACATAACACACCATATCTAATGCCACCAGTCCAATTACAGTAACACAAGCAGAAAGAAGGTAATAGAAGCTGTGCATTAGTCTATATGGGCTTGACACACTGGTATTAAGAACCTAAACATGTTATACAGAGAACCTTGTGTTTGCTCTGATCTAATCACATGAGTGCAGCAGCCAAGTGATTTAATTTTGCAGTCAGAAGAAAGTAAGTAGTGTTTTCTACCTGAAGACAAGTTTGTTTTTAAACAACAGTCCTCTAGCTGTTGGCTGCAGGATGCAGACAGAACTTGTCGGCTAGGGAGGTCTATTTTTGTTTTGTTTTTAAGGATGCTGTTGACATTTTTTCTGTTCGTGAAAAAGTAGGTAAAACTGGCAGCCCCACCGTAGACCGATGACAGGGCGACAAGCCATAACCAGAAGCAGACTTTTCCTTGCATTTCTTGTGTTTTACAGAAACATCTTTAAATTTAAGCATCAGTTCTGAGCTTTACAAAATAAGAGAGTGGGAGGCTGTCACTTCCCATAGAGACTGTAGTCTAAATGCGAAAAGGGTTGTAAGAAAGCAAAGGTAAAAAGCGACAAGAACAGGATGTGGAACAGTATGGCTCTGTGATAAGTTATACTATTTCCTTTTGGAGAACCTCAGTTAACATGTGTTGTTTCTACATCTCAGATTCAACTGAAACCTTCCTTATCTCACATACGGGAATTTTCTTAACACTCAGACTAACCAGTGATCCTATAATATGTATTTTTTTTAAAAAAAATACTCCCCTCTAGTATATGGCATGGCTTACTTGTTTGAGCAATCAATACGTATTTTACTAATCTCATTTTTCAGACATACTAACCATTCTAATTCTTGTACTTACCATTCTAAATCAAAGGTGGGCAAATGGGTGAGATTCTGTGTTGAAATTCCTCCCAATGGCTGTAAACATTTCATTGTTTGTAGCTACAAAAGAATAAAAATATAGCTTGTTTTTTTTAAAAAAGCACAGAGGGAGTGGGACTATGTACAGCACCCTCACCCACAATATCCCCACTGGCTCCACCCCTTACCACTTGCTTTTGAAGAATTCCTGAATGCGGCTACTGAATACAGCCTATCAGTGAAACCCTTCTGTGTTACAAGAATTCATATCATGTTCTGGTCCAATGACAGATCCCACGGAGAAAGCAGTGAGGCTGGTCAAAGGTTGCCAGATCATAGATAACTCCAGAACCTCCAAGTGTCTCTATTTTCCAGGGACGTCCCTGGTTTAAAGAAGCCATCCAGTTTCTGATTTGATACTGGAATTCCTGGCTTTTCCTTAGGATATCCTTATTTTCATGGGAGAAATGTTGGAGGGTATGGAGTTATCCAACCCTCAAGCCGTCTGAAGGTAATTCTGTATAGGGAAGTTTTGTTAATGTTTAATGTTTTATTTTGTTTTTATATATGTTGGAAGCTGCCCAGAGTGTTGGGGCAACCCCAGTAATATGTGTGGGTTATAGTAAAATTATCATTATGGAACGGGACGTCCCTATTTCCATCAGAAAAATGTTGGAGGGTATGTAACTCTGAGTGAGCAACTTGCTCCATCCAAGGTTGGGAACTGACTGAGGCCTTTTAAGGCCTTATCTCCAGGCTCCCACCCACCCACCCACTTGTAGAGAACTTCAGGACCTTAAAGAGCCAGCTCTCTGGCCTGAAGGCAGGCACTCCTGCTACATTCCATTGCCTTCTGGTGGGCTTCCACTAGACTGATGAGTGGTGGGAGGCATTTGGTTCCTTGGGCTTAGGGCAGTGATGGCCAGACTTGGTCCTCTAGCTGTTTTGGGACTACAACTCCCATCATCCCTAGCTAACAGGACCAGTGGTTAGGGATTATGGGAATTGTAGTCCCATAACAGCTGGAGGGCCAAGTTTGGCCATCACTGGCTTAGGGGAAAATGCCCATGTGGGTCTGGGCTCTGGTCCTATAGGCTGGGGTGGTCTGGGAGGTTCCTCTGGGTGCTTCTGTCCAACAGCCTAAGACACAATGGTCTCTTATCTTCAGCAGTCAGTTCTGAGCTCTGAATCTGATCCAGCACCTCATCTGGTGTTCCTGCAGCTTCTGACTCCGTGTTACCAGATAACTGGTAAATTCAGGGCTCATGACAATTCATCTCTGAGGAGGAGAGTGCATATGTATGTGTGAGTAACTTGCCTCACTCCATTCTCTCCTGCTCCTATGCATAGCATTATTTTCCAAGCATTTCTTCTCTTTTCTTCCGGAGATGACATCATAGGCCATGGCAAGGTGCCTGCTGGGATTTTTCATGGACAAGAAACTTCTTCTGCACAGGGAAGGAATTTTAAAACAATCAAAATCCGAGGAAGTGGAATTAGGAAGGTCCTAGCCTACATCTAAATTAATCAGGATATCCTCCCCATGAAAGGTCACAGGCTCTAGTGTTTTCCTCATGAGTTACTCTGAAAACATTTCTGCAGACTTGATGTTCCAAGCTCCCAAAGGAAACTGCAAAAACTAACTGTGGTCCAGCTCTGATGTAATAGTTAGGGCAAACAAGATGTTTCCTGGTCTGGTTCCTCTGGGTGCATTGAAGCAAAAGGAATGGCTGATCCATTCAAGAAGACCACCTCACTGCTATATAGAGATGGATGAATGGATGAATACTCCCGTGGCTGTCCTCAGGCTGACCTAGAAATGATCTCTCAAGAGTGGAAACAAATTGGCTCATATCCCAATCGAATGCAAGGAGCTTGAAAAATGAAAAGGCACTGTCTGCTCCAGACTGGAACCATTTTAGGTTTAGGGAATGTAGGTTTGCACAATTAAAGTGGATTAAAGCACCCTGGTGCAGCAAATCCACTTGCTGATTTTTTAAAATTTATTTTTTTAAAAAAAAAATGTGGGTTTTTTTGCGATTAGGATGACAGGATGATATATGACTTCTGCACACACAATTCAGGATGAAATCAAGATGAATGCTCATTGTTGTATAACTTCCACACCAGCAAATCAGAGGGAAAGCAGGTGTCATACGTATAACCTCCCTGTAAGTTCTGTGCAAGCAAATTGGAATGAATGTGCAATAAACAGCTCATCTGGAGAAGTCCACAAGCTCTCTGCTGCTGATGCTTTGTCAATAAGTAAAGGAAAGGGGGTGGTTGGCAAGCAAGTCTTCCAATGTCATCACTTCTTTCATGCAGTCATTTCCTTGCCACTTTTTCATTATGAGACACTGGCTGCTACACCAGGGGGTCTGTCTCCTGCTTCAGTGAAGGGAAATGTACACTGCTTTTCATTTCCGTTTGAGTTTCTTGTCACATCAGCCCACACAGGCTGATAAGAGACATATGAACCATGGTTTGGGCGTGTCCACATCTGAGCATTATTTAGCTATTAATCCGCTCCCTCCACATTCAGATTCGATCGAAGTAGCCCACACCCACACGTATTTGTATATGAGAATCAACTTCACTTTCCCCCTAGCAGACAAGAAGTTTCAAGGAAAGGAGGCAGGGCTATCCTTTCGTTCCTCACCAGAGAGAAAGCTATGGGTAGTATCAACAAGGAGAGACTAGGATGTGTTGAGCAATTTTCTGTTTACATTCCTGGTCTCGGGCAGTTACCTGAATCCTCAATGTGTGTGTCTGGGGGCCCCTGTGTATCCTCAACAGTACAGATGGGCAGACTTTTGGTCCAATTAAACACCCCATGAATTTTCCTTAAGAGAATGCTTGCCAGCAACATTATTTCCTTTCCAGTGAAATAGATGGGCTTTCCGTGCATCTTTGTGGCTGTCTGGCTGAAAGGGAAAGAGAACTTGGTGGCAGAATAATGGGTGAGGAGGGAGTGGAGGATGTGGATTTGCTATGGATGCCTGAGAGCTTTTACATTTCAAAACAACATTTTTCTGAACTGAGCCCTCATCACAAACAATATCTAAGTCAAAGGTATTAAGTTCGTGTATTTAGCAACTTGCAAATTGGAGAGTAACTTGAAGGAAGCAAGAAAAGGGTAGATTAATCAGTGTTTCCCAACCTTGGGCCTCCAGCTGTTTTTGAACTACAATTCCCATCATCCCTGAGCACTGGTCTTGCTAGCTAGGGATGATGGGAGTTGTAGTCCAAAAACAGCTGGAGGCCCAAGGTTGGGAAACACTGGATTAGTGTACTGAGTGGTTTCTACAGTTTAATTTGTTATCAATGGAAAGACTAACAATGCTTAGAGTCATTCTCTCTCTTTTTAATCAAAGCATCTGGAAAGAAAAACTATAATCACCATGTGTCATAGGTGCATTAACTATGTGCACTGGAAGCTAGAGGCGTGTGTGCCAGGTGAGGGGCACCAGCCGAGGGGGCATAAAATCTCACCAGAGTCATACCTTGGCTCCCTCGCACCTTTGGCAAAGAGTTGTATTGGTGGCGCTCCAGTCCCTTGTGTCCTTGGCAATCACAGCTCTCTTCATCTTTCTTTTGTGATTTTTGAGCCCCACTGGGCCTGGGCCCTTGGAGGGGGCCAACTTAACCAACCCGTAGGCATGCCCTGACAATAACTCTAAGCAGAGGCACCAGCTTGAGTAAAATAGGGGGGGCAGGTAAGCTCTGCCCTGCATAATCAATCACACACCATTTAAATGGCAATGCCCATCAACTTTGTGAGGTCCCAGCCCTCTCAAGTATTTTATTGGGGAAGCCAAAGAGAGCCAGTGTGGTGTAGTGGTTAAGAGTGGTAGACTCGTAATCTGGTGAACTGGGTTTGATTCCCCACTCCTCCACATGCAGCTGCTGGGTGACCTTGGGCTAGTCACACTTCTCTGAAGTCTCTCAGCCCCACTCACCTCACAGTGTTTGTTGTGGGGGAGGAAGGGAAAGGAGAATGTTAGCCACTTTGAGACTCCTTCGGGTAGTGATAAAGCGGGATATCAAATCCAAACTCTTCTTCTAGGCATTGGCTCCTATGAGTCTAAGGAAGGTAGAGGGGTTGAGCCCTCAGAAGGCTGCCAAGATGGTCTTCAATAGCCAGTTCAAAATACACAATTTCTTGTATGCTTAAAACCACTTTTAAACCTCAGATTTTTATTTTGATTGGGATTTTTTTTTTTTGCCAAACACAGTTACCCCCATGCTACATTTGTAAAATATATAAATAAAAAATAGGTCAACATGCAAACAGCAACAATAACCCAACAATAACAATAAAAGTAGAGCAGTTAGATCATTTCACACTCTGAACTTATGCCTCCATTCCCTTCAGATGGTAATGCCCACCTCTCTCTTTTTAGATGGTAATATGTATTATATCAATTACTTCAAAATGTGGTAAGCTAATGTGGCCTTATTTGGGGTTTCATGGTCATTCTCCTGAGTGGGGCGCTGGATTTCTGTCCAGAGTCCTGTCCTGACTAGGCTGGGAAACAGAAATTGCATCCTCACTTTGGGCTTTCAGGCATCTCTTCAAGACGTTATTTAAAAATTTCTTGAGTAGCCAGTCATTTTAATTACTGTTTTGGTGAGAAGTTTGGGTGTGGCTGCCAAGTTGCATTGCTTGTCTCTGTGGTGTCATAGCATTAGCCACAAGGTGGCTGTGATGTCTTTGCAACCACACTTCAAGCTGCACAAATGGTCACAACGAGCCCATTAACTGGCAGAGGGGGAATGGCATTTCCCCCACCATTTTGTATATTTCTGTTGGGTAATTGCAATTTCCATGCAGCAGAAGTTCTTCCTTGAGAGAATATGTCTCCCTTTTTCCATGACAGCTGAGTAACATCACACTTTATATCATGCAAAATTACAATAGTTTGGGAATGCGAACGTTTTGTTTAGCTAGTTTCTACCCGAATGTTCACTTAGGAATGCTGTAATTTAAACTCAGACAGAAAGAAAGCCATCTTGTCCAGAAACCCAAATCAAATGTGCACAAAAGCCAAACACTCTGAATACAATTTTAATACCAAGTACCAAAAAACAGCCAAAAATGGAACCTGCGATTGTGGTAAAAATGTAACAACAGATGGGTGAACAATTGGCAACTCGCTGCTTAATAGTTCCCCAAATCCTGCCACCGGAGGGGAGCTGTCTAACCCTGCTTAATGGTAAGACTGACTCTGACATAGTACTGATCTAAACTCCTTGTAGCTAAGTCCAACTAAAATATTTACCTCTCTGTCCCTCCACCCCACCCCCGTCTCTAAATTATAATGGAAACAGTGGTTCCAAACTGTTTCTTTGCCCCCTCCCCCTAGCTAAAGAGTGTCACCTCCCCCAAAGCTGGAGAAAGCCTTCCAGCCTTCAAGGAACATTACTGTTCTTTTGTTAAACTCCCTGGCTGGTTGCCCATTGACAGTAATGTAAACAGTCTAAACTCATAACAGTGCTCAGGCCGATTCTGCTTAGCTTATATGATATTGAATCAGAAGACTTGAGCCAATGGAAGTGTGGCTGTAGGCCAGGAACGAGTTACAGAAAGGCAGCCTGTCAGATCTGACTCTTGTGGACACCAGTTTCTTTTTTTCCATAGCTGGCATTTAGATACTAGTAAGCTGGAGGGGATACAGAACTGACACAGCAGATCTAGTACTTAGGTTGCAGTGAAATATTTCACATGCATTCAAGATCTCCATTGTCTACAGGGAAGGAGAATAATGACGCAATACTCTCTTTTTTCTAAACAGCTAACAGTTTCAATGTGGTTCATAGGGAGCTGTTTTACAAACAAACCACTGACACGTGTTTTTTTTAAAAAAACCTGTTCACAGAATGAGCGAGAGCATGTTACTCCATTCACAAAGGTGAAAACGTAATTTATTCCAGTTTTACTTTCCCATGCTCTGATTTTCTACATTGCTTTGAGCAACTGTAATTGGGGGGAAATGTTTAGTTATGACCAGTTTCCAGGGCAGCTCCATAAAGACTAGCTTAGAAAAGCAAAGGGGTGACAAATTAACAAAACAGAGTATAATTAGGAAAGCAAGGATTTAAATGCTTATATGCTTCAAATGTTATACAGTATAAGAAATCTAATATACTATGATTGAAACTGGAGGAGCATCTACTTCCCCTTGGAATCATACCTGCTAGTTTTCTCAGGCCCTCTCTCCATACAAGACAGCATTGTTTCTGATGTGATTGAGTATTGTTCTGTTTCTGAATGCCCTATCAGCTGCTTAGTATTTGTATCTGCTCCAGGACGGGTTTAGGTTATGAACTGCACATTTAGCATTCCACGATGCGGTTTGTTCTCTTTAATTCTTACTTTGTGGGCCTCTACTGACACGTCACATGCATGTAAATTTCGCATTTTCTGTATGGGATGCATAAATTCATCTGGTGGAGAAAAAGTGCATTTCTATGTTTTGAAAATGACCATCTTTTTTACCCCTTAGCTACCTTAAGATTACATTACTTCCAGTTGCTATGAGGAGACAGTAAAAGGAAAACTAGCTGAAGTACCTCTCAGCAGAGGAGATAAGCTATCTGGCCCAGGCACCTGGCCTCAGAGCCTAACTCCCACACCAGTAGCTCCATCCATAGGGGCCATGTATAAGGCACAGAGCTGGTATCAACTTTGCCTGCAATCAATTTCTTCATGCTACAGGAATGAGTCTGAGGTGTTGACAACAATGAAATGTTTCCTTGCATGGACCAGTTTATCCAGTCACTTCCCAGTACTGCTGCTGCAGTGGCTATTGCCCTGATTGGTAGAAAGAGCCCTTCTTCTTCTTCTTCTTCTTCTTCTTCTTCTTCTTCTTCTTCTTCTTCTTCTTCTTCTTCTTCATATGTATTCATAGTGTAGTGTAACCACGAGGGGTCAGGAAGCCACTGCAAAATGGGAACAATATAAGGTTGTCATGAAGAAGGGAAGGGAGGAAAGGGAGGAAGATGGTAAAATATTTGGAATGTGATAATGATCTCTCAGCTAGGATTTTGACTTGATGAATTACTGGACTGTTCGAATATAGCATGTATTACGTATCCAGTTATGACTGAGCAAAGGAGATGCTCAATGACTAGAATTATACCATTTTCCTAAGGCATTACCTAAAGCAAGGCAGACATAGCAGTGAATATCAAGCAAGAAATCCATTGGCCTATGACTTCATAGGTCAACACTGGGGTACATCAGAGGCTTCATTTTAACACCAATGCAGTCTGACTCCCTCTGAAACTGTACAGCATACTGTACTGTATGTGTGTGTATGTGAGCAGATGTGTATGATCGCACATACATTGAATGGATCAGTTTAAAAAGAGTCAGAGATAACAAGGGAAGTATCTGTATTGCTTATTAGCTAGACAGCCCCCACACTTCTGCCAGAAACAATGCAGCATCCAAATGATTTGTGACAGTTCAACCATAGCCAATAATTACTGCAAGCAGTTGCCTGACAGAGGACTAAAGGGCGATGGAGGGATTGCACCTGTAGGAAGTGTTGTGATTAATTACCTTCAGTTTAGCTAGCATCAGTCCAGACTCCTTACACACAGTGGGGAAGGAAAGCACAATTTCAATCTAGTTATTTTGGCTATTCTGGCAACAAAACAGCTTCAATGTGTTTCACTAGGTAAGAACACAGTGTAAGCGGAAATTATTTCCTCCTTTGTTTTAGCCATCGTCATGTAGAGTGGTTAGTACGTTTCCGAGCACAATTCAAAGTGTTGGTGCCAACCTTTAATGCCCTAATCGGCCTCGGTCCAGTATACCTGAAGGAGCGTCTCCACCCCCATCGTTCTGCCCGGACACTGAGGTCCAGTGCTGGGGGCCTTCTGGTGGTTCCCCCGCTGCAAGAAGCCAAGTTACAGGGAACCAGGCAGAGGGCCTTCTCGGTAGTGGCACCCGCCCTGTGGAATGCCCTCCCACCAGATGTCAAAGAGAACAACAACTACCAGACTTTTAGAAGACATCTGAAGGCAGCCCTGTTTAGGGAAGCTTTTAATGTTTGATGCATTACTGTATTTTAATTTTTTGTTGGAAGCCGCCCAGAGTGGCTGGGGAGGCCCAGTCAGATGGGTAAAGGTAAAGGTAAAGGTACCCCTGCCCGTACGGGCCAGTCTTGACAGACTCTAGGGTTGTGCGCCCATCTCACTCAAGAGGCCGGGGGCCAGTGCTGTCCGGAGACACTTCCGGGTCACGTGGCCAGCGTGACAAGCTGCATCTGGCGAGCCAGAGCCGCACACGGAAACGCCGTTTACCTTCCCGCTAGTAAGCGGTCCCTATTTATCTACTTGCACCCGGGAGTGCTTTCGAACTGCTAGGTTGGCAGGCGCTGGGACCGAACAACGGGAGCGCACTCCGCCGCGGGGATTCGAACCGCGGACCTTTCGATCAGCAAGACCTAGGTGCTGAGGCTTTTACCCACAGCGCCACCCGCGTCCCTGTCAGATGGGTAGGGTATAAATAAATAAATTATTATTATTATTATTATCATTATTATTATTATTATTATTATATTAGAGGACCAGACTAGGACTTAGGAAACCAGAGTTCAAACCCTCAATTAGCCAGAAAACCTGGGTCAATCACACTCTTTCAGCCTATCCTACTTCATTTTATTGTTGTTAGCCGCCCTGAGCCCAGCTTCGGCTGCGGAGGGCGGGATATAAATAAAAAATTATTATTATTTATTATTATTATAATTTATTATAGGGTTGTTGTGAAGATAGAACACAGGGAAATGAATAACCTCTTCAGCTCCATGGAGTAAAAGTGGGATATAACTCTATTAAATATCCTAGTCATGTGGTTCATTTGTAGTCGTCAGTTCTTCTCTGATGCTCAGAACAGCTAACAACAATAATATAAACAGAAAAATAAGAGAATGATAAGAATTAAAAGAAAAACAGCAAGATATATTGCTTGTGGGCTTCTCACACACATTTGGAATTGGACACTGCGAAAGAAAAACCTGGACTAAACAAACCTTTGAGCTGATCTAACTAGGCGTCTCTTCTATTATGTACTCAAGACAGCACTGTCATGGAAATGACTTCTCACCTGCTCTTCACTCAAGCTCTGTCTTGATGGCAGCAGATGTACTGAAGAAACACAACCAATTCTTTACATTTCTTAAATGTCCTTGGAAGCTATATTGCCTGAAACGCCATCTGGGATTGTATCTTTGAATACAGCTGTGAGCGCCAACAAAGGAGGACGCATCCATGTACTGAACATATTGTTATGAGCTGAGGGAGGAGTAAGATGTACAGTGTGTCTGAGCCCCCTTCTAATTCCTGGATCCAGCATAGATTCAATTCCTGGAATAGCCAGGCTAGCTTCCTGGTGAGGTAATAGCCTAAATATGGGCCATTAAAGTAACCAAGGAAGTGGCCCTGTGCAGATGGGAGTTAGAAAGACAAAAGGGCAGAGTTGGGAGTTGCAAGGCTGCAGGCTGAGCAGCTGGGAAACAGAAGCATGCTTGATTTCTGATGGAATCCAAGGCTGTGGCTATGGGAGAAGCAAGACTTTCTTTGGGTGTTAATGTTGTGACCCCCCCCCCCTTATTGTAGGCTTAGGCTGTATATATGTGTAAATAAACCATATATCATAAAGACATCACCGTCTGCACTGTCCCTCATTCTGAGGAAACTAAACCCCAGATAAGCACCTGGAACCCCTGGAATCTTATACCATTCAGAGATTGGGGTGGTGTGCATGCTATAATCATTCTGCCATGATAACAGCTGGATGGCTAAACTACAGAATGGTGCAATGATATAATTCACAAGCATGTAACTGAACACAAATGGCACAGGGACAACAGCTTGAGGAGCACTCACTTTAATGTCTAGATTCAGTAATATTTCACTGATAATTTTTGAATATATATAGTTGTTCACTCTGATCTAAGGGCCTTTATAAATCTACCTAACTGAGTGTTTCTTTTGCATGAACACATCTGATTTTTACACTCCTGCAAATCCATCTTTTCCTCTGTAGCAGAGTAAGAACTGACAAGGGACCAAAAATAATTGCAGACCCATCCAGCAAAGACTCTGTGTAGCAGAGACAGAGGCCTGGGGCTCCTCTGCCGTAATTAAGAGGCACATGCAATATGCTGTTTTAATTGCTGCATGCACTAAAAGTATAGTGGAAAGGGGAGTGGGGCTGGAGCCAGTATTCTGTGTTTATTGCAACACCCAGGCTGGGAACAGCTTGCATGCCATCCTCCCAGCACACTTGATTCTATCTCTCATCAGCATGATTAAGCATAAGTAATGTCAAGCTGTTCAGTGCCGAGGCAAAATAAAATAAATAGAGACATATTATAGGAGGACACTGCCAAAACATTTTTCCATATATTTTCCGCTTAGGGTGTTCTCAGTTAAAATATGTACATATATAGGCCATCTTTTCCATCCATGGCTGTTGACAGACTGTCGGCATGTGGTTAAATTTCACATCAGACTTGACTAATATTTATCTACCCCATAAAAGGCGCTCAGAGGGCAACACCAGGTCTTTCAGCAGTGAGGTGGACCTGCAGCTGGACACCTCCATTTCTCTGACTGGGCTTTTCATTCTGAAGCATGATTTTGGGTCATTCCACTTTGGGAAGATTTCGTACTGGTGGGCTGATTTTCACAGACGTTCAGTGGCAGCAGCTTCATACTTGGTCAGGTGAATCTAGTGGAGCACAAATCTCCCAGGCAAACTAGTTTGATATTTGCCATGGTTCAGCTTGCAAAATGAGGAATGGCAGATTCATGATCCTGCCTGAGTGCCCTTTCTCCAAACTGGAGATGTGAAGGTTCTGGTTATGGTAAGAGAAAGACACACAACTAGAGTCCCCCCTCTCCATTCACTATTGCTCACGTCTAAATACTCAGGAGTGTATACATTTTATATTTATAGAAGCATTTCTTTCAACTGTCTGTTCTCTGGGCGATCAGATCGCTCTACTACTCGGCTAATCCTAATCCAAAAGTACATCTATGGCAAAGAGGTCCTGCCCATGTGTCTCTAAGCAGAAAAAAGTGACAGATTGGGCTGCCTAAAAGTCAGCCCTAGTAGGAAAGCTCTTGCTCCATCTGTTGCTAGGAGGCCTGTCCAGAAGAACTACTATAGCAGATAGGGAAGGAGTTAGAGCTGCTTCAGAAACAACCTTATGTGGTAGGATTAGCATATCAGAATCATACACTGAGCTGTTTCCCTGAAGGCCAGATAAGAAACAGGGAGTATTTCCTAATCTGAGGAGCTGTTCATTTGTTTAGCTTAGTATTTTTTTGTGACCTTGCTAGTGAGAGTGAACAAGCAAGCAACAGCGAATCTCTTTCTATAATAAATATCTGTTTTTTCACTTAATCATTTTGCTTTTGCAATGGTGGATGGCTTGTGTATGTGTTGCAACAAACTCTGTAATAAGCATTTCCCTGCATTCATTCATTAAAAGCTGCAGCAGCTGCTGGATGAGGTAGAGCAGGTGACGCAAAGTCTAACAGGGGATATAGCTTGAATGCACAATCATTTTTGTCTGTTGGCTGGAATACTTTTTTCTTTTAATTTAGGGGGGAAATGTTTTGGATAATGAATCGTCAAACTGATATTTGGGAGGAGAAAAACTATACAACTGGAAGCAAGTTTTCATCATGTTTTAAATATGTTTTGTGTTTAGTTTTTTTGCTATGGATGTGTAGGTGTAAACCAGTGGTTTTCAATCAGTGTGCCGTGACACCCTGTGGTGCCTTGAATGATGGTCAGGGGTACTGCGGCGATCACTGGCCTCTGTCCCTCTTTCCTTCCCTCCCTCTGGAGCTGGCCAGGGGGTGCTTCCCAGGCCCCTGTAGGGCAGTGTGAGGAGGCACCTATCCTTGGCGTGGGGGTGAGGAGCTCAGAGACCAGGGACAGCAGCAGCAGCAACAACTGCCTGGACTCCTCCAGGGAGAGAGGAGACAATGGGACCCTATACATGTTTAATGACACACTTTCCTAAGTCAGTGCCATACAAGTCCTGTTATGGTGGTAAGAAAAGGTTTAAAAAATTGCAGCCCTACAAAGTCAAAATGTTAGCAAGCTTCACTGAGTCCTTAGCTGCAGGGCTTTGTGGGGAGAGCCTCGCAGAAACCCTCTAGCAAGTCTAGTTGCTAACAGGGTACCAAACAAGAATCAGAGTGGCATTTTATTCAGATGGTGGAAACAGATTGCTTTCAATCTTAAAAAGTCTATGGAGGCAAATGTAAATTGTGCCTCCTGAAGCCGTTTGCAGCATTATGTACTGCATGATTCCATGCAGCTTTCGTGTGGGTATTTAACTCTTGTCGCTACATATTAGTCCCATCCAAGCACTTGTGAGACAGAGAGGTTGCTCAAACTCAAAATAAAGGAAAAAGAGAATTGGTGGCAATAAATCCAGCAGAGCTCATCAGAGCTTAGCTCTGGAAACTGTTCTCCCATACAAATGCTTAGCCCTGTAACAGGTAAAGTAATGAGAATGTGCCTTGGAGCATGAGTTGCCTTTCCCTTGTCATTGAGAATCACAGTCACCAGCACCACCTGCTCAGGAATTATGGGTAACGGCTTTCAGAACAGCATAGGGCCTGATTTCCAGACAGGCCTGAGGCCTGGCACCTCTCATTTGGAAAATTAAACTCTGAAACTAACCCAGAAACATCTGGTTCTCCTCTTAGACCTCCTCAGACCTAGCTGTAATTTTTGGAGAAAGTACATGTTGCAAGATCTGCTCATGGAGCATAATCAAGTGCCCAAGACAGGCTCACATGGTCCACAATTTTATACAACCAACATGAATTGGCAACCACATACTTTCCTTCCCTACAAGTCCACTGCAACAGCATTCACACTGAATAGCCCGGGGGGGGGGGGTGAGCCTAGTGTCTTTGGTGCCAGGTCTCAGATCTCCTCACTTTTTAAAGACCTAGGCCACATTCACCTCATACATTTAAAGCAATCACTGGAACTCTGGGAACTTTAGGAAGGGAATAGTGGTCTCCTAACAACTCTCAGCACTCTTAACTAACTACAGCTCCCATAATTCTTTGGGGAAACCACGACTGGCTAAAGTGGTACCATGGTGCATCAGATGTATGCTGTGAGTGTAGCCTTACTGTTGTTTTTATTTACTTTGCTTATAGAGAAGCTGGGCAGCTACCTGCCATCTTAATATGCCCAGAGGCATCTGTTCAGATAAGTGAGCATATGCAAATTTTATGCAAATCTGTGCCATGATTCCTGTGCTTCAAATCCTGTAAGTGCTTAGCAATGCCCTTGGCTGGAACTGAGGCTGACCAATCTCCCCACTGTTGTGTTGGTGAAAATAATTCCAAACTTTGATTAATGGGGAGCAGAGATGGTGTGGGGTGATGATGAACATGTGAGGGGAGCTGTGTTGGAAGGAGCAGCTGCTGCACACATCTGCAGTGCTAATCCACTGCCCCCTCCCATTGTGACCCTCCTTGTGTATTTCAGTGTGTGTCTGAATATTCCTTATCTTAGTCCTTAGAAGAGAAAGTGTTGGGTAGAGCGTCCTTTCCATTAATGTACAGATAGAAACACAGGAATATGCCTTATATTGAGCCAGACCACCAGTCCACCGAGTCAGTATTGTCTACAGCAGGCACCCCCAAACTCGGCCCTCCAGCTGTTTTGGGACTACAATTCCCATCATCCCTGACCACTGGTCCTGTTAGCTAGGGATGATGGGAGTTGTAGTCCCAAAACAGCTGGAGGGCCAAGTTTGGGGATGCTTGGTCGACTTTACAGTGACTAACAGTGGCTCTCTGGGGTTTGAGGCAGAAGTCTCTCCCAGCTTCATCTGGAGATACCAAGGATTGGGACCTTCTGCATGCAAAGTAGATGCTCTGCCACTGAGCTATGACCTTTCCCCCATACAGATGCTATAGTATAGACATTAGCTAATCAAGCGGAATTATTTTGGGAGCAGAATCAGGATTTTAAAAGGACTCTTCTGTGCACACTAGAACAGTCTGAGGATGTTTTCAAAAGCATTAGGTACCACTTAGAACACATTCATGTTTTACTGTGATGAGCCACAGTAGCTGGAAAACAGGAAGTACTTCATTAAAGAGGAATTTTCATGTTGCAAGGGCTTAAAGCTACCGTTCTTTAAATCCTTGCAAATGTAATGTTATGACTTGGGGGTGGGGGTGGGGAGAGTAGGCTGTATGCCAAGACCCTTCTTATTCTTGGCTCCAGCAAGGGTTAACATCTAAGGAAGGATTCAAATTGTCAGAACAGCCAGGCAAGCTTCTTGATAATGGCCCTCTGAATATGGGTTGTTAAAGTAACAAAGGAAGTGGCTTTGTGCCATATGGCAAATGGGTGGGCCGCCCTCCCTCAACTCACAGGTAGTTAGTTAGAAAAGACAACAGCCAGAGCTGAGGTGTGTGTATGTGTAAGCGAGAAGCTGGAGGAAGAAGCAGGCTGAAGCCTGTGAGTTATAGGCATGCCTGATTTCTGCTTGAATCCAAGTCTGTGGCTATGGGAGAAGCAATACCTCCAGGTATAGGGTGGTGTATAAATTGAATTAATAATAATAATAAGAAGAATCAGAATAAGAATACTCACGGGGTGTTAATGCTGTGACCCCCCTCCATTGTAGGCTCAGGTTGTATATATGTGTAAATAAACTGTATATCATAAAGACACCACAGTCTCCACTATTCTTCATTTCAAAGGAGCCATGAACCCTGGTAAGCACCTGGAACCTCACACTGCTCAGAGATTGGGGTGGTGTGCAGCAGTAAAAAAGGGCTAGTGCACAGAACCCTCTTTTTGCCTATTCTAAATGCTTTCCGATCAGAATGAGGACGACTTCCAAAATATGTGGTTTGTGAGTGAATGATCAGTGCACTTTGAAGAAGGAATGTCAATCATCAACAAAGCTACTGTTGGAGGAAACTCTATTCAGTCAGAAACCCATAATACTTAGCTCACAGCAAGCTTCACGGAAAACAATGAAACTTCTGAGTAGACATGTACAATATTGCACTGCTTGAATTGCCTTCTCAGCTATCAGTATGTAAAAAAGCAAGCAGGTGTGAAATCTTACAGGACAAGCAGAACCTGCTTTTCTAGCCATGTTTTCCCAAGTCATACCTAATTGCATTTTTGCATTACAGCGAATGTTCATTCATACAAGTTTTTTTGAAAATGTGGTAGTGCTAAGGGTTGGTCCAAGAATAAACTTGCCCCACAGAAGTCTTGATCGTGCTTTCTTTAAACCTTGCTAGAACTTTGAAGAATGATTCTGTGACTCCTAGAGTGCTGTCTTTTCTTTGAACTTTGGATTACAAGAGGACCTTATTCCTGTTTCTGAAGAAACAGCTACTCAGAATGAGGAGCAAGACTCAGACACGCTGGTTGGCAAGAGGGGGAAAAAAAGATTGCCTCATATTTCTTGAAAGGAATTGTAGCTGCGACAGTGGTTCAGCGGGTGTTTTTTTATACTGACTTGATTAAATCTGAAGATGCCATTTGATCTAGGAGAGAGGTTATTTAAAATGGGCCTGTGGAACTCATTGCTATGGTTACAACCATGACTGAGTGTGTATCCTTTTCTTGTTATGCCTTGTTTGTTTATAAGTCTCATAATTGCAGTTGTCATGTTTCCAGCAAAACTATCCTGTTTGCTTGTTGTGGGACACCAAATTCAGATGGTTGTTTGAAAGGAGGCCATGTGACAGAAAGAATGAGTAGAGGAATGGTTGACAGTACCAAAGTGAAAAGAGTGCAGCAGCTATGAGATGCAGAGAGAAAGAGGGAATGAGATGAGAGTTGTGAATGTAAGCACACATAAAAGAATCAGCGAATTATAAAACTGTAGAGCTGGAAGGGACTGTGAAGTTCATCTAGTCCAACCCCTTGCAATGCAGAAATCTCAACTAGATCATACAGGACAGATGGCCATCCAACCTCTGCTTAGAAACCTCCAAGAAAGGCCTCCATATAACATGGGGGAAAGCCTTAGGGGTCACAATCGCAGATCATAGATGGCAATCAATTTGGCACAATCCCTGCATTCATTCTGTCTCTCATCTCATTCCCTCTTTCTCTCTCTGCCTCTCATAGCTGTGTTATGATCTGGGTGGATTCTGAGGTAAATATCTCACTTCACTTGCCTTGTGTATGTGCAGTGCTTTTTTTCTGGGGGGACACAGGGGTACGCATACCCCTAAACATTTTGTGAATCTTTGTACTTTTGTCCATTTACTGTATCTCTCCCCCCCCCCAATTTGCACTATAAAATGGTGGCTTTCTTGAGTCAAAATGAGAGTACCCCTAGACATTTTTTAAAGAAAAAAAGCACTGTGTATGTGTACTTGATTAAAAAAATAAAGGGAACTGTACTACTCTCTATAAGTTGGTAGGCAGTGGTAGCATGTATTTTAAGGGAACTCTGGACACAGCAGAGTAGCTGATGGGCTGATCAAGTGACTGTCTGGGAACAGGCCTTTGTGGAAGACCCAGGGAGCATCCCATGTGCCAGCAAAATGAAAATGTCTTTGTAAGCTCATTTGAATATTTAGGCCAAGCCAGAGCTCTTAGTTGAGAGCAGCTCATGCTTGCACAGTCAGCATCTGAGACCTAGATCTCACATGGCTGTAAGCAGTGCACAGGCTGAATTGGCATGGCTACAATGCTACATTATGATTTTGTGACATCATTATGCTGTCATATTGAGTATTTGAGCCACATTTGGCTGGGATCACGTGACTAGGAAGAAGCTGAGTAAGAGAGGATTCCAAGTGTGTTTCTGTCCCACATGCTACTTTCATTGTAAAAATGTTTGCTCATTAAGATTAAACACAGCCCTAATCTGCATCTTCTGAAACAAATGAGTAACAACTGTCTGGTTTTTTAGAACAAAGATCATATGAAAAGGCTGTACAGATGAACAAGCTTGGGTCATGGGCATAGCCAGGGAGGCAGCTGCCCCCCTGCGATCAAGTAAATACCATAAATAAAAATACTTTACGCTGGAACTAGTCTGTGACCGAAATAATAAAATTCATTGAGAGCCAGTGTGGTGTAGTGGTTAAGAGCGGTAGCCTCGTAATCTGGGGAACCGGGTTCGCGTCTCCGCTCCTCCACATGCAGCTGCTGGGTGACCTTGGGCCAGTCACACTTCTCTGAAGTCTCTCAGCCCCACTCACCTCACAGAGTGTTTGTTGTGGGGGAGGAAGGGAAAGGAGAATGTTAGCCGCTTTGAGACTCCTTAAAGGGAGTGAAAGGCGGGATATCAAATCCAAAACTCTTTTCTCTTCTTCTCTTCATTCATTCAAATACTTTACTCACTGACCAATTGCATCACAGATAACTCGGTTCTGCTCCCCCTAACATAAAGCCTCCCCCCCTCCCTAAAATCATGGCTTGGGTGCCTTAGCCAGGGTTAGACAGCAGGGAATAAAGCTGCCTTGACTCATTCCCAAATTGTTATGTCAGTTTTCTTTTTTACAAAATGTCTTTGGCTAGGTTTAATGCTTCCTGCTGTTTTGCAGTACCTCTCAGTGTATGGTGGGAAATGAACCTTTGATGTGTGCAAACTACTGGGGTGCACTTGGTTGCTTTCTTCCATACCAGGGGCAGTACCCATGAACCCCATGTGCTGTATCCAAAACAATAAGAGGAGGCTGCTGCCTGGTGCCTTTGTGCCCTGCTTGAACACTTCCTCCTTAGAGGCATCTGACTGGCCAATAGTTGGAAACAGAATATTGGACTACAAGGACTTTTAATCCAATCCTCTTCTTAGGTTTGTTTCCGCCACCAGCCTGCCTCTTGGTTGAATGCCCTCCTTTCTGATCCTGACCAGATAAACAAGTTTGTTTTTATGCATGCAGTCTGCTGTCTTCCTGCTTCAGTCATGTTGACGAGGCAGACACTCTGTGCTATTTTTGGACTCTTGTGGCATTTCTGGTTTGGACCCAGCCTATGGCAAGTGATGCCTTTTGGCCTTGCATTTCCTACGGCCACATCATGCCGCTGTTATATCATGCTGTGGTTTCATTTCAATTAAAAGGCTTGTTGCATTGTGGAACAGGAAGAGGGCAGGGACCTCTCTCCCTCTCTCTCTCTCATCACCGCCATCACTAACATATGCAAATGATTTGTTTCAGCACACAGTGTGCAACATTGATCATGGCTGGGGGAGGGGGGGAGGTCTGTTATCTCTGATTCCTCACAGAATCTGAAACGCCAGTCCCCATGTAAATATGTAAACATGCACGAGCACTTAGGAAATCTGTGAAGACTACTTATCCTTTGATAATTGTTCCACCTTGGAAATAATTGTCTCCGAAAGACGGTTTGTGCTTTTCTAGGTGCTCATCACTAGAGGAAGCCAAATCCTACTCATGTCTTATTTCTCCTCCTCCTATTTCTTCTTTGGCTCCTGGTTCTCTCCCCGACCAGAGAGAACCACACAGCTCCTTTCTCCATGAGCTCTCCCCTCTCTCCCTGCTTTTTATATGCTCCTTTCCAGCCAAGCCTGCTTCCTACACCCCCGTTATTTATACTCACTTTGTCCTCAAAACCTGGGTTTGCGTCTAGACACGGTGGGCCACACTATGTTTTGTGTTACGGAGGGGAAATTGAACTATGGCACTGGGGAAAACAAGTCAAGCCTTTCTCATGCACAAAGATCTGACCCAATGCCATATCTGTTAAGTTGAGGGCGAACATATCAGACGACACAGCGATTCTTCAAACAGCTCTTGTTTATTCAGAGGCCAGAACAGAACTGAACTGAAGGGCTCAGTCAGCCTGCTTATATAGAGCTCCAGAACAACGTAACTGTAGCAACTTTCTAAAACTATCCAATCACTGAATGTCACTTTCAATCCTTCATTTGCATACAAACTATCCAATCACTGAACGTCACTTTCAATACTTCATTTGCATAACTATCTACAGTATCCCCCTGCTGGCCCAGGGTGAGAACTTCAGTACATAACAATATCTGCCACTCGAGTCGGCCCCTTTCTGCTGACTCACGGCTAAACCACTTACTTTGCAAATGTCCAGCTACCAAGCCTTGTTGCCCAGTGGCAAAAATGCACTCCATTGGGTCTCTGCAAGGCCACATGATCAAAAATGATGCCAGGGTTCCGAATCCCTCAGCCCCCAACTCCTTGCACCTTGCGCTGCATGGCCCTCTTCATATTCTTCCATGTGCAATTGATTCGTGTGGGCTCAATAACACCTCTCCAGCTCTGCCTTTCTAGAAGCTTTGAGCACAGGACGGTGGTGCGCTGTGTGCAGAGCCTCAAGATCCTCCCCTTTCTGGATAAGTGGTGATGGTTATGCCTGCATAGATGGTGACTGAAGCCAGACAGTTTGTGAAGGAGCGTTCCACTTGAATCTCCCCACCCTTTGGTATCATTTGCCTTTGCCTTTTTCCGACTGAGGGAGAAGCAAAGTAAATAGAGCAACGCGTCTCCATTTAGGATGTGTTCCCTGTATTTCTTACTCAGGTGAACTTACTCAGGGCAGCGGGGTCCTCACAATTCATGTAGTTGGACTTCCAGGGATCCTTGTCTAAGGAGCCATTTCCCCATGCTCTGATCATGGGTACACAAACGCCAACACCAGCCCAGTAGACCAGGCACACTGGCTGCGGTGAGCCATTTCTCATCCAGGAATGTTCACCTATTGATGGTGCAACTTTACAAATCTTTTTATTTTTAAGAAAAGCTGCTTTGAGAGAGGGCAACTGAGGATAGAGAAGTGGCAGAGTAAAAAAAAAAAAGTGTTAAAATAAGAGCTTCTCTACACTATTTTATTACATCTGCCAGTAGCATTATTCCTCAACCCAACAAAGGTCTTTTAAGTACTATTTCAAATGCTTATCTCAATAAGTTTAATATGTTGAGTCCAGTCATAAAGTAAATGCTAGATTTTATTGTTTCTTGACAGTCTGGGATTATCTTTCCTTTTTTTAAAAAAAAACACCTTTAAAAATGAATAAATAATGCAAATCATAAAACAGGCAAACACTGTGACCACTTTACTTATTGTGTTTCCCATATTTTCTTCATTAATGTCATTCAACATTCACAATGTTCTTTTTTATTTTATTTTCTATTCAAGGCACGAAAGCATCTGTTTTGCACCCTGCAGAAATGCTTGCCACATAAAGCACACTGCATTTCAACACATCTGCTTTCAAAAGAGTCCATCAGAACATATGTGGCCTTAAACATCATTCAAATCACAATCCTATTCATGTCAGCTCAGAACCAAGCCCCACAGATTTCAATTTAAGGGTGCGCATAGGATTTCAGCCCGAGATATTTTTCTTTGAGAATCTTACAATCACTGAAGCAATGAACAAGTGGCTTGTTGGACAACGCCACTTGTGCTCCCTCTGCTGGGAAGTAGATATATAGAGGGGAGAGGAGAGGGTTTTTTTAAAAAAAAAAAACAAGAACAAAAACAAATCCTTTTCACAAATCAAGGTCTTATTTGCAAACTAAACAAAATCAGAAATGTAATTTCCAGTATATATGTGCTAGCTGGATGAACAAGCAACAGAATACTTGCTCCCAGAAAGGTAAGGAAATTGAATCTTGTCCAAAGGATGTATTTAACATACAGGTTGGCATTTCCCAGGTTGGCTAAAGGGCTGTTTCACAAATAACATTATCCAGATGTACACAAAGATGTCTTAAATGAATGCCTAAAAAAGTAAAGTGCACATAAATGTGGTCTGTACTCCCTTCTTCCTTTATGGGACTTCGAAGCTTTTGTGTGACATAATTTAACTAGGTGTAAATGAAGATAAAATGGATCTTCTTGGGGGGGGGGACCCAAGACACTAAAATCTGAATCATGTGCCTAGTAATTAGACAGTAAAGAGGATGAGAAAGAAATTTCTGACTCCACATGTCACACTGTGTGGCACTTGGTTACACCGAAATAGGTAACAGCAGCTTTAATTTACACAGAAATATTAATACCTTATGTGGAAGAGAAGGCAATGTAACCTCTATAGTCATGATGCAGTCTAGTACATTGCCAGACCAGATATAAGCAGCAATAGCCATCATTGCATACCTTCAAATAATTCTTCCTATTAAGGGACTTTCTTTCCATGGTTTCTAATGCTATCAGGCTTTTCCAGCCATTCAATATGCCTAGGCTTCTGGCTTACCACTTGACTAGTCCTCCCTTGTTCTCAAGTCCATTACCGCACACTGGTAGAGTCCCACTGGTGAGAGCTTTGCCCCATCCTGCATCAGTCCTGTCAATAGGAATAACATTAGCTGGTTCTTCCCCTTTCAAAATACCTTGACTTCACCAATCCACATCTTTGGGAATGTATGCAAAGTCTGGCCCAAACACATTATTTCCATTTCCATCTATCTTTAAAAAAAAAAAAAAAAAGCAATTTGATCATCTTCAATCAAGTATCAACATGCATAAGGTAAAGGTAAAGGTACCCCTGCCTGTACGGGCCATTCGTGTCCGACTCTAGGGTTGTGCGCCCATCTCACTCAAGAGGCCGGGGGCCAGCGCTGTCCGAAGACACTTCCGGGTCACGTGGCCAGCGTGACAAGCTGCATCTGGCGAGCCAGTGCAGCACACGGAAACACCGTTTACCTTCTCGCTACTAAGCGGTCCCTATTTATCTACTTGCACCCGGGGGTGCTTTCGAACTGCTAGGTTGGCAGGCGCTGGGACCGAGCAACGAGAGCGCACCCCTCCCCCCCCCCCGCGGGGATTCGAACCGCCGACCTGATGATTGGCAAGTCCTAGGCGCTGAGGTTTTACCCACAGCGCCACCCGCGTCCCATACAGACAAACAAAATGCATTTTCACATTCCCTTCATACACTTTTTAGTGGTACAATTGTTCATTCATTAGAAGTTGTTTGTTGAGGACCATACTGAATCATGCTGGATAGTTGCTCGCAAAGGAGCTCTCTCCGAAAGACTTTCTGCAACCGTGGCTGTATTTTGTCTAGCCCAGGGGTCAGCAAACTTTTTCAGCAGGGGGCCGATCCACCATCCCTCAGACCTTGTGGGGAGCCGGACTATATTTTGAAAAAGAAAAGAAAAGAGAACGGATTCCTATGCCCCACAAATAACCCAGAGGTGCATTTTAAATAAAAGCACACATTCTACTCATGTAAAAACATGCTGATTCCCGGACTGTCCATGGGCTGAATTTAGAAGGCGATTGGGCCGGATCCGGACCCTGGGCCTTAGTTTGCCTATCCATGGTCTAGCCCATTGTTGTTATAAAGCAAAAATGAAGAGCAACAAAACTATCCCATTGCCCTGTACCATGGAATAATCTAGTCTGCTGCACTAATTTCTCTGAGGATGCAAAACTCTCCTCGTTACACTGTCAATGGAGCGAGTGTTGCTGGGAGTGCCTTGCCTCTTGGAGGGTGGGAGTTAATATTTTCAATGCACACCAAACAATTAAACATTTTAGCTTTAAAAAAATAAGAACAAAGCTTTTACATCATTGCTTTGTCTTAGTGACACTAAGAGAGCTGTGGTGGGTTTATAAACTTGCATAGCATCTCTAGAGCACTTAAGCACTTCATACACGTTGGCAGTAATCCTGATAGCAACCCTGCAAGTCAGTATTCATTATCTACATGCTGCAAAGGAAGGACTGAGAAAGAGAGAGGCTTGTCGAAGGCCACCTTGTGAGCTCACAGCAAAGGCGAGCTTCAAACAGGGAAATTTGTGGCTTATAGCTCAGGCATCTAAAGGACCAGGGTGGCTAAGGGGGGAAAAAGAGGAGAGGGCTCTTGCATCTTGGGTAGCTGGCAAGAAAAGGAGAGGGGATTTCAGCAAGTGCAGCTTGGTCCTGCAATCTTACACCTGCTGAAATTTCCTCTTCTGTGTAATTATTAAAGGTACAGCCGCTGCCTCTTCATTTCTAACCTGGCCATCCAGGTGAAAGCATATTGCAAGGTAAAGCTGGGGCTCCCAATCCAGTGCTTACCTGGTAACATGAATGCAGAGGTGGAGGGAATATTTGCAGTGGAGGTTGTGGATTGAAGTGCTAACTCGTTTACCACTTCTCTCCTCCAAATCTCATACCTGAGCCATTTTTAGCACATTTCCACCCCCCAGAGCTGGACTTAAGAGACTGAGTGAGGGGTATCATCTCAAGGGTGGGGCAATATGCCGATGAGAATTGTGGCCTATAGAAGAGTTAAGGGTCTCCCATACTCCCGCCTAATAATTCCAACAAGACTTGTAAGTGGTAAGCTTTCCCAGTCTGCATGTGCATGTGAATTGTTTTTAACATGTTTTTATTGTTTTATCATTTGTTGTTGGCTGCTGTGGGCTCCTTTGGGAGGAAGGGTGGGATATAAATATAACAAACAAACATAATAATCCCTTCAAATGCAGCTCTCACACCTGTGCTACCTCAGCAAATGTGAATTTGGCTGTGTGCATTTACTTAAGTAATTCACTGTGGAACCCTTTGCTACTCAACTGCTACGTAACTGGGACTAGTACTTGGAGGAATTAAATTAATCTGAATTACAGTTTAGGAAGTGAACTCTGCAAATTACCGTTTGCAGAGAAATTTTTCGCTCTATAACACGCACCCGACCATAACACGCACATAGTTTTTAGAGGAGGAAAACAAGAAAAAAAATATTCTAAACGAAACTGTGGATGTATGATTTTTGTGGTTCATGCTGTGGCCACAGACATGTGATCTGACGGTGAGTTTGGGATAGCCCAATGCTAAAATCCTGAGGATCCATGTGGATCCATGCTTTGTAACCATGTTTTTGCACCACTGCGGCCCCAGGCAACAGTGGGTGCGTGATTCTTTTGGTGCAAGCTGTAGCTATGGACATGCTATGTGATCTGATGGTGAATTTGGGGTGACCCAGTGCAAAAATCCAGAGGATCCATGTGGATCCGTGCTTTGTAACCAGGCTCTCTGTCCCTCTCTTCTCCCCACTCAGTGGCTCTTCTCCCGCTTTGCTGTTTCAAAGCGAGCAAAGCGAGCCACGGAGGAGGGAAGGAAGGGGAACCATGGATCCTCTGCTCACGACTACAGCAGATCCCCCCACCATCCATAGGGATTCGCTCCATAACACGCACAGACATTTCCCCTTACTTTCTAGGAGAAAAAAGTGAGTGTTATGGAGCAAAAAATACGGTATTTTGTGCCAGGGCAATCAGCTAATTATCAAGTGGGCAACAGGGGCTTGGGCAGTGAGGACAAGCTGCCTGTGCGGAAGTCCTCACTCTTTCCTCTCTATGGTTGGGTATATGCCATACTTTTAAAGCATGCCCCCCCCCAAGAACCCTGGGAAACTGTAGTTTACCCCTCACAGTGCTACAATTCCCAGTGCCCTTCATGAACTACAGTTCCCAGAATTCAGTCTTGGGAGCAGGATATGCTTTAAACCTGTGTACACAGCCCAGAGCTCTCTTCTCAGTTTGAGTGCTGGCTGCAAGGAGTCCTATGAATGTGACCTTTCCTAACACAACTCAGCTCGGCTGGAAACTTCCCCCATGCACAACTTCCTGGCCATGTGCCACCATAACCCTGTTCAGGTCACTAGT
Organism: Podarcis muralis; assembly: GCF_964188315.1. Taxonomy (NCBI): domain Eukaryota; kingdom Metazoa; phylum Chordata; class Lepidosauria; order Squamata; family Lacertidae; genus Podarcis; species Podarcis muralis. The sequence continues at coordinate 77,613,029 of NC_135655.1, forward strand.
TGAAATGGAAACACAACAAGCACATGTTTACCAATTTACGCATGGAGAAATCTCACCCCCCTCCTGTGTTAAAAGAGTATGTGGGCAGCCTTTTTTAAAAAATATGTAAACCAAGTGCATTTTTGCTATGCTAATTTTCTTTCAAACAGAGTTTCGCTAAAGATAGATGTCACATATTTAGAGCAGTGAGTCCCGTCTGGAACCAACCTCACTGCGTTCCTGGCCAATGTGCCTAGAAGAAGAAGAAGAGTTTGGATTTGATATCCTGCTTTATCACTACCTCAAAGCGGCTAACAATCTCCTTTCCCTTCCTCCCCCACAACAAACACTCTGTGAGGTGAGTGAGGCTGATAGACTTCAAAGAAGTGTGACTAGCCCAAGGTCACTCAGCAGCTGCATGTGGAGGAGCGGAGACGCGAACCCGGTTCCCCAGATTATGAGTCTATTGCTCTTAACCACTACACCACACTAGCCTACTTCTCAGTAGGGTTAAGCTCCAAAAAGTACCATTCTGCAAGCTTGAAGCAGAAGCAGGCAGTGCACAACCCTGCTTGGTTAGCCCCACTTGATGTCACCAGAAAACCTAGCCTTCGTGTCATTGGAGCAGTAATCATAGGCGCCAACTCTGAGGTGTTCTCAGCCCCAACAAAGTATGTTGGGATAGGGCTGAGCCCCCACCCCCAATCTTGGGGACCCAGGCCTCCTTGCAATGGCAGTGGACCTCATCATTCCTCAAGACCTCCTCCTGATGCGCATGATGTCACATGTGTTGTCACATGTGCGATGTCACATGATGAGGCCCTCCCCCCAATATTGGGCAGAACTGCCTCTAGCAGTAATGCATTTTGAGAAATAAATCTTTTTGTTTTGCTTAAAAGAGTTGACAAATGAATGGATAGATGTTCATGTGACACTTCAAACATTTTTAAAAGGCAGGCGGTCCACCTGAAGCGTGGGGGAAGAGTCCAGGTGGATGTCATAACCAGGGTGCAGGTGCATCTGTCATTTCATTTCTGAAATTAAGAGGAAGCCATGATTCACCCTAGGACTGAAAAATTCAATGTGAGCCATATTTTTATATAGCATCCATTTTTTATATATAACTCTGTTACAATTCCTGTGGAAAGCACACTCAGGAAATTCTGTTCTCTGTTACTTTGCTTTAGCTGCAGTTGTTCTTGGAGTGAAAATTGGGATGTACTTAATTTGTTGTCTTTGGTTCTTCCAGAGTCTAAAGAAAAGCTGAGATGAAATTTTGCACATATTTGAACGTTTGAAACTCATAACTTGTCTAGACAAGAGAGAAATACTATTGTCCAGCAGACGTTAATCAACAGGATTAGAAGGATTTGGAATGCCCTCCCCGCCAAGATATGTCTGGCCCCAACATTGCTTATTGTCAAGCTCTGGTTTCAGACGCACATCTTTGCCCAGGCTTTTTTGAAGGTGTTGATGCAGTGAGGCCAACTATTTGATTTCTCATCTGCTTTATCTTTATGATTGCCTTGGTTCAAGATGCTGCTCTAGTGTGTGCAGTGCTGGATTTATGTATAGGCTAAGTAGGCTGAAGCCTAGGGCCTCTAAATCTAGGGGGCCTCACCAGCCTGCCCGCTCCCCAGTGCCGCAGTCTCCACTCTCCCAAAATTGTAAACCCAAGACTTCATGAGAGGGCAGGACAACTTGGGCCTCTAAATCTAGGGGGCCTCACCAGCCTGCCTGCTCCCCAGTGCCGCAGTCTCCCCTCTCCCAAAATTGTAAACCCAAGGCTTCATGTAAGGGCAGGGCAACTCAGGCCCAGCAACCGTTAGACTCAGGGCTAGCCAGTGGGACCCAATTTGAAGCAGTGGGGCGCAACTTTTTTTTTTTTAAGGGCCCCAGTTTACAGCCGTAGTCTGCAAAATTTTATAGCTATAAATAAAATCCATCTAGATTGCCCTGGTGCAGGGGCCCAATTTGGCCAAATTGCTCCAGTTGCCTTTAGGTCAGCCCTGATGAGACTGTGCAGGGGTTGGACTGACAGGCCCTGCACCTTCTAGGTCCCTGGTGTCACCATTCAGAGTACAGTGGTACCTCGGGTTACATACGCTTCAGGTTGCATGCGCTTCAGGTTACATGCACTTCAGGTTACATACTCCACTAACCCAGAAATAGTACCTCGGGTTAAGAACTTTGCTTCAGGATGAGAACAGAAATCGTGCTCCGGCAGCGTGGCAGCAGCACGAGGCCCCATTAGCTAAAGTGGTGCTTCAGGTTAAGAACAGTTTCAGGTTAAGAACGGACCTCTGGAATGAATTAAGTACTTAACCCGAGGTACTACTGTACAGACTCAAGAACTTGTTATGGAAATAAAGGGGGGGCACATTTGAAATCAGTTTTGTCACCTCTTCTCCCCCAAACCCTGAGACAATGAGCCCAGCCACCTTTTATTCACAGTCGCATAAGCACTACACTACAGCATGTCCATAAACTTGTACATTCAACTGCTGAAATATATACCCAATATGTAGCAATGGCGATTATGTTACTGCTTTATGAATGAACACTGTGTTTTATGAATGGACTCTGTATTTTGTGCATTACCTAAGAGCCACCAATAGGGAGCTCTAGAATCTGACAGCTAACCAATCTGGTACTACCAAACAACGACCCCTATTGCTGAAAGCAGGTATTCAGCAGGGAATGCTTCAGCTCAGCCTTTGCACTGTTGACTGAACACCCCCTGCTGTGCAGATAATGCAGAAAGCTTGTAAATTGTATCCCTTCTGGCATCCTGGCCAACTCTATTATGCTGGTGTAAACCCTGGTGCACCAGAAGCACAGAATAGCAGCAAATAAAATCCGCTCATATGTCAGCAACTGATAAGACTTGTCAATCAAATTCCTAATTATAAAGCTCCAAAATACAGGCCAAAAGAGAGCAGGTCTGGGAAGAGCGAAGCATACAATGGGCACCACCAGTGAAATGCCCTGCTCCGTGTAACTCCTGCCCTGTCATTTGATAGAGTGCCCACTTGCCCTCCTTCTTGACATGGAATGCTCTCTATTGGAGTCTCCAGGTCCAGTGCAAAGACAATAAGAAGGGAGAGCAGGGACCTTGAAGTTCCCAACAGCTGTTAATCAAGCAAGCAAGCACCTTTGTCACAGTCAGAATGCCTATGTCCTGGCCAGGCCTGCACCCAATCTTGTTTTTGTACAATCTTGTTTGTCCTCAGTAACCAAAGTTATATTATCAACATATACAAGCAGAAAAGTTGTTTTCCTTCATTTGCAAGGAATCATACAAAACAAAGTGGCACTAATAAATAAAAGTTCCAGGGTGGCAACAGAAAGCAAACTAAAAATGCTTTTGCAGTTCATCAAAACTGTCCAGCAATATCAAGTTATAGGAAAACTGGTGCTATTAACAGCAATCCTTCTAGTTGGTTAATTGGTTTGGCAACTTCCATGCACATAATGTGTGATGCTAATTATTTTCCCCAAGAGTTAAATGATAACTCATCATAGGCAGCTACAGGAGAGCTATGAGATTCAGGTGAGGGTCAGATGCCCTGTCAATCCCAGCAGGTATATAAGAGGACGACAGGCCTGTGACCTGCCCATCATTCTCCTAAAGAGGAGAAGCCTAGCATGGAAGGCTTGTGCATAGTATGCAGATCTGAAAGGGCCACAAAGGGGAAACCACCAAAACGGTATTTAACAATAATATATTATGTCTTTTAGAGGAGAAATTGTGAATTGTATAATTTTTTATAGCTGTCATCATCCTTGGGTTCACTCAGTTTTCTTTATAACACTCTTCCATTTTCTTCTAGTTGTGAGGGTGGGGGAAGGGGAGGGGCCTCACAAGTGGAGTTGCCTAGGGCCTCTCTTCGTCTAAATCCAGCCCTGAGTGTGTGATGATTGAAAGCTTATTTTGGGATGTATACCCCCAGTTCCTTGTTTTCCCCCTACATATATAACAAAATTAATAAGCTGATGACAAATGCATGATAATCCATGAAAATAAAAGGTAGATAGCTCACCAGACACATGGGGAGAAGCAAGACTGATGGCTGAGCCCCCAGGATGAATGGAAGGTCTCTCCTCATCGTCATTTCAATTTCTTAGATATTTCTGGACTTTAACCACTAGGTGTCGTAGGTATTCAGCTCTCTACAAATCTCTTCCTTCTATTTTTAATGGCCCAACACCGCAAGGTAATTCCGTTTGCTTCCCAGTGTATGTTGTCTCTGCAAATGACATCCAAAAAAAAGAAAGCTACATGATTGAAATCTGTGCTCCACCCAACAAAGCCAATGTGAGCCTTATGAACACCCATTGGAATAAATCCCATTGAATCCCATCGGACATAAATCTGAGTATGCAAACATGCATATGGGTCCATTCTGGGCTCCTGCTTCAGCTTTTAACTGCCAAAGAGTTTGATTAATCACAGCATTGAAACAGGAGTGTCTAACCTAATATTGTAAGTTCACAGGGGCATGCAAGACTGCCCTAAGATATCTGGATTCAGTAAAAGTTTAGAATTTAAGCAAACTCCTAAATTCTTGGGTCTAGTGGGGGATGGAGTTTAAACCAGTTTTTCAATATCCAGGAAACCGCCTGGCAGACATCAAGTGGCTGAGTCATTGACATAGCAAAGACACAAGTCATGACCTATCAAAATAGTCTATCAGCAAAGCAAAGGCTATGGCAGCCACAAACTGAGGATAGTAAGACAGAAGACCAGCACTTTTTACTATGCAGAACTGGCAAAGTCAACAACCAAAATAAGAGAACTTAATATTGAAGGTTTTGTGGAAGAATGGAAGCCTTTTTCTGACAATTTAAAGAAATATTATTATATGATGATACACAAACAAGATTTGAACTATGAGCCACAGAAGAATTTAAAGATTATAGTAGTGTTGTTAAGATGTAAGAGATAGAAGACAGGATGCAACAGAGGGAGAGAAATTGAAACACCATGGGAAAGGGGGTGGGAAGTCAGCCAAAATAACAAAGAAAAAATGTTTTACTATGTATTGAAACGTATGTGTTAAATTTTTGGAAAACTTGATAAAAAGTATGATAAAAAAGATCAGCAGTTTTGGATTAGAATTATGTAAGTGAACAGGGGAGAAAGTGTCAATTTGGGAAGCGGTTTGGCAAGCCAGAGAAGGAGGGGTGTGTGTGTGTGTGTGTGTGTGTGTGTGTGTGTGTGTTGGTGGGTAGAAACAAGAAGGGTTTAAGATTTCAGTTTTTGATGATAAAAGCTGGGAGGAGTTCGTTTTCACTGTGTTACTGGGGAGAAGGGAGGCAAAGCTCAACTGCCTCTGTGCACTTTCAGCAATTGAGTACATTTAGAGATCTGACACCATGGGCAGTTGCCTAGTTTGCACCTATTGTTGAATCAGTTCCAGTCACTCCTGTAAATAAGGGTGTGGGGAGTAGGGTTGCCCGATAAAAAAAGAACAGGGCTCCTGCAGCTTTAATAGTTATGCAGCAGAGGGGATTTCAGCAAGTGCAACTTCTTGTACAGCTGTTGACATTTTCTCTTCTGCACTATTGTTAAATGTGCAGGGGGCCTGTAGACTTTTTCACCTGCCCTCTTGGAGTCAGTGAATAAGGGAAACCAACCACTCTGCTAAGCAGAGAGGGAAAAGAACTACCGCTCCCTGGATTGTGATTGTTCTGCTTTGGTTTCTTGCTCTCTCTTACTCATGCAAGAGGAAGTTGATTTGGTGCCAAAAGTGGCATCAACTTGTATTCTCACCCACACTCTACCACTGAGCAAGGACTGTGCTCTGATAAACATTGTTGTAGACACAACAGGCATCGGATATCCCTCCAGTGCAATGTTTGCCAGGTTAAAATTCAAAGGGTATCCAGGCCGCAAATAAATATGTGCCCTCAGATTTATTTTAAACTTTGTGCCTTATAAATGCAGGTTTCCAAATATGGCACAATATCCTGACCAGATTTAACAGGTAGGCAAGCTGCTGGAAGGTAGATACAGAAATATAGAGATCATTATCCCAGCTAGTATCCATATAGGATTTGAATTGATTTACTGTATTTTTTGCTCTATAAGACTCACTTTTTCCCTCCTAAAAAGTAAGGGGAAATGTGTGTGCGTCTTATGGAGCAAATGCAGACTGCACAGCTATCACAGAAGCCAGAACAGCAAGAGGGATTGCTGCTTTCACTGCACAGCGATCCCTCTTGCTCTTCTGGCTTCTGGGATTCAGAATATTTTTTTTCTTGTTTTCCTCCTCCAAAAACTAGGTGCATCTTGTGGTCTGGTGCATCCTATAGAGCGAAAAATACGGTAATATATGTGCTGTTGTTAACACTCGTGTGTGTGTGTGTGTGTGTGTGTGTTGTAAATGATTGTTTTTTTCTTTAAATTTATATATGCAGTTGTTTCAAACACACACACACACACACACACACACAGCCACACAGCTGTTTTGTATATGTTTTTATTATATTTTAAATTGCTTCAGGATGCTTGATGGGAAGTGATTAATAAACAAAATAATAAACAATAATAATCACGCTGGCCCCCTTTGAATACTAGGGTAGGCATATGGTTGAAGAGGAGACACACATGGCTTCCAAACAGCATTGTAAAAGTAGATCAAACAGCATTAAATGGCATGTGGCATTGGTGCAGATATTTGTGTGTGTACCAAATTCTTTAAATGGTTTAGATGAGTATTGGCTGGACCAGTATGGCATGTGCTGGTAGAGGTCAACTTCCAAAGCACATTGAAAAATGAACAGAACCAAAAGCATTAGATGGAGGGAAGACATTTGGGTTTCATGCAACCAATTAGTACAACCTGCCCTCGCCCTGCCAGTATCGTCATGGACCATTCCTGATTCATGGGGAATAAAAGGCTGATTCACAGGACCACACAACAGCTGCTAGAAATGCTGTCTTATCTGGTTCTCTGCCCAGTACTGAGATGGAGCTGAACATGTGCTGGTGCCACCACAAAAAAGGATCAGGCCTTATGTATGCCACCACCACCTGTACTAAATATAGGTTATTGGCAGTGTGCTCTGAGCACAGACTTGTGCATAATGGCAACTACATACTGCTGCCTCATGACAGGCAAGGAGTTACTTAATTCTGAAATTCTGTGTGGTCTTCATGTCACAGAGCTACACTCAACAAACAATCTAAGCCAGGGCTGGGGAACCTGCAAGCCTCTGTAAGTTGCTGTTGGACTCCACCTCCCATCAATCCCAGGTTCCTCACCTCTGATCTAAGCTCTGTGGTGAGGGTACCTGTGGAAGGCACTTGCCTGCAATCGCTTGCTGGTCACATGAACACTGAGCAATTTTGAGGTATACGCTTTAAAAATACAATGAGTGCAGAAGACATGAGCCTTGTTCCACATGCAGTCTGGCAATTCTGTGTCCAGACCCAGCTTTTGGATCTCACCCTCACCTGATACATAGTGAGTGGTATGGCAAAATGGATTCACTCTTGCCTTGTGATCAAGAATAATTACTGCTTCATCCATCACAGCACTGCAATGGTGAGAGAAGCTGGCTGTGCCAAAAAAATTTATCTTTCTATTGGCACAGAAGCCTTGCCCCTTAATGAATCTGGCAACCCTATCCAAAGGAAAAGGATTCATAAATACTGCTTCCTAGCATAACACAGAGCTCAGAGTTCCGGAGTGCCATTCCCACATTTTTCCTTACAGAGACTTTGCATTTTTAACAGCTGCATCACACACACACACACACACACACACACACACACACACACACACAACAGCTGCATGGCACACAGAAATCCAGTAGGTTTAGCTTTCTCCATCCCTCTATGGATGGATAACTTGCAGGAATGAAATCAGGCTCGAGGGCAACTGTTAAAGGTACATAGCCTGTGTCACGAGAGCAGGTAGAAAGCAACCTTTTCCAGAACAGGAAGATGGAAACTGAAACATGTAAAGGCAAGAGGAGGAGCTGAATCCAAATCAGCGTCACTTTCTTGCCTTAGGACATAGCCTTGTCTAGAAGACACAGTACAAAACAGAGCTAACATCTGGACACAGTGCCTGCACCAATGATGGGCAAGGCAAGAAAATGAGGGATCACTTACCCCATATTGTGATATTACTGTGTGTTTCTCCACCATTAGTTGATGGGGGAAAAGAATGAGATGCTGCTGTCTGGCAGGGGAAGTGACCCTTCGTCGTTTTTGGGCAGTACGTATTGCTGCTCTTATATGGAGTGGCATTTGGTGTCTGTGTTGAAATAACTAGGGAGATGGTTGTGGTTTTGTATTTTATATATTTGTCTGGTTTAAAGCACCATTACCCATGCTGAGCCTTAGGCAGGAAACAAACGTAAGTAAAATGAAATCTTAATTAAAACAGCCACAACTACAAATTAGAGCTAAGCACCATTTCTGAAGAGGCAGGCAGATGGTTTGTTTGTTTTCCTTTGGAAGGGAAGGTGCGGAAGAGCAGGTCTTGTAGTGGTTTTCACGCAACTTGATGCTTTCATTTCTGATGTGACACAAAGGCTGCATGCCGTTTCCCTATGACCCTGCGTGTCTCTTTGCACCCTCACATCAGAACTTTTTAATAGTGTGGATTACTGAAACATTTTTTGTTTGAATACATTCTTTGAGTGCCCCATTTGCATGCAGGCATTGGTTTTAATACAAAAAAAAGGGGGAAAAAAGAATGAATGAATGAATGAATGAATGAATGAATGAATGAAAAAAAGCCTACTCTTGATCAGTCTTAAATTTTGATTCCCAAAACCCTTGCTTGGAAGTTAAATTCAATTAAAGCTTAATGTTGTCAACAGCATCATTTGCTCATTTGTCACCATTGTACCCATTTATTTCCTCCAGCATGCACAGGATTCTCTCAGGTTTTAACCTTAGAACAACCAATGTCGTGTATTAGAGCCAAGAGAGATAACCTGGCTCAAGGTCACCTGGTGAGATTCATGCCAGGGGTCCCCAAACTAAGGTCCTTGGGCTGGATAAGGCCCGAGAGACTTGTTTATCCGGCCCGCGGCAACCCCCGCTGCCTGCTGCCGCCGCCCACTCTTACCGGCACTGCGGTGTGCAGCTGTCCACTTCCGGGTCAGAGGAGCACCAGAAATAGCTTGTGCGCATGTGCAAGCATTATTTGCGCGTGCGCAAGCGTTATTTGTGCACGTGTGTTATTTTCGGTGCACATCCAGGTTGGAGGAGGCCTGTGCACATGCACACAAGCTATTTCCGGTGCTCTTCTGACATGGAAGTGCGCCCGAAATAGCGTATGAGCACGCACTCCCCCGCCCTCCGGCCCGCCACGCGATAGGTGCTGGAGACACCGGCCCGAGACGCGGAAGTTTGCTGACCCCTGGTTCAAACCCTTGAACAGCTCCAGGTGAAATGTTGACCTCTCTAGCAACTAACTGCCCTGCTGTGGTTTGCAATGGCAACCCTGGCCTTAATTAAGTCGAAGTCTTAAACACTTTGCATCCTGGCAGCCAAGCATTTTCCTTTTGCTAAGCTGGCCAGAGGAGCAAGACATTTCCATAGGACACCACAAAGAAAGAAAGCTTAAACAAACAGTTAAGGCAAAGGGCAGCAATGGTTTTATTCATATAGCTTTGCATTATTCTATTGGATTTGATATGTTGCTCAACAGGCATTCGGCCACATCTTTTCAGGCATGCAGGGCAGCTAGTACCTCTTGCAAGCTGCTGGAGGAGGGCCGCTGTCTGAAGGAATTAAGTTCTATAGTCAGCCTCAAGGTTCAACAAGGTTCAAAAGAACACACACACACACACACACACACACACACACAAGCATAGTATGCCCTAGTTAATTTCACAATGACGCCTTTAAGTCCTGTAGTTTGGATTTTCCACATCTGGGCAAATCATTTGTTTTGGGCTTATTTTTAAAGGCTATTTGAGCAGGACAAGAAGAGCACAACCTGAACAGTACTCTTCTCAGCCCAGGGAAGGGAGGATGGCAAGAAAGTTGGAAATACTTTGTTTACTGCTAAATGTGGCTCCCTCACCCCCCCAAAAAAACCTCATGGGTCACACAGAGGTGTGGCATTATGATGTGTAAACCTGTCACTTGCGATATTTGCCTGGTAAATTTATTACTGGAATTTCAGGCGGTGAGCAAATGAAATGGGAACATCAACAGAAGGTTTTTGTTGTTAAGGTTTAAATGCTCCATCTATCTCCCATACACATCCATTTACTACAGTTCAAATATACCTGGTCTCCTGCCAATGGAGGTTCCCTGCCCAGCATGGCATGTTGCCCAGGCAGCCTGTGATCTCCACACAACTTGTAGCATGATGTCAGTGAGAGGTTTCTCCTGCTCTCTGTGAAACTATTGCCGTGCCACGTTTCTGACTACTTTGAAAAGCTTCCCTCCTCTAAGTTCAGCAGCATTAACGTGAAAATGGAATAAACTACAGTCTGAATGCAGCCAAAGTGAAGTCTCCACTCACCCATTGTAAACAGTCAAGGGGCCAAAAAGAAAAAGAAATGAAGAACAAAACCTAAAACGAACCTACCGTCTACCACCATTCCTTCCTGTCTTTTTCTGTTCAATGGTTCACTTTAGATTGGAAACAATCCTTTGCTCACCTTCTGGAGTGTGTTTTCACTGGCCAATTTCAGAGGTCTGTTAGGGAAGGGGAAGGAGATTTTGTGAGGTGCACTCCTGGCAAAATCGTTCCTCTCCTTTACCTTACTTTGATTGTGATCTGAGCTAAGGGGGCTGGGTCGAGGCAGGAGGGATGGAGTGGTCTTTCAGCGGCAGCTGCTTGCTTTGTCTCACAGGATGTAATGCCAGTTTAGATTATCTTGCAAAGCATCCAAGAATTTTTCCTGTCACCACTTGGGGGCAGGGAAGTGAATAAGTAATCAGACCAGATGCACGGTGGTGCTTTGAAATAAACGACAAAGGGGTCTTGTTCTCCCATCCTCCCTGCTTTGTTCTGCTTCTGGGGTAGGAAGCTTGTGGCTTCTGAGTTATTATTTCTAGATGTTGGCACAAGACTGTAACATAAGTCAACCTAAGGCCTGTTTGGGCAGGAAGGATATGATCATTTATTTTGTAGTATCTTTATTGGATTGTCTGAGAACGGTAATTTAGTTGCAGGGGAAATGCCTTTGCCAAGCTGATCAATACATATAACAGTACAGATAACTAACAATATTAAGATAGTTCAGAAGATAATCAGCTCATTCAAGTTCCAGGCTTAATTTTCTGGGAAAGGAGGAATAGAAGCATGTGTGATTTTTATTTTTTTAAGCAGCAGTGTCTGCTCATTGTGGGTCTGCATGTACCAAAATATGAATGTAACATTTTCGAGACTATGTCATAATTTTACTTGCTATTGTGAATGCTGTACTGCTTCTCTTTGTTCTGGTCACAAAGTACTATTGTGTGACTCCGCTCATTCCTTTGTCCCAAGTGCTTCCATAGCAAACTTGCTCCATTCTCATGGTAGTTTCTCCCTTGTTTTCTTATTTAAATAAATAAGAATAATATAGTACTAATAAATCCTTCCTGATATTATTATTGTTGTTGCTGTTGTTGGTATTTTCACACACATAATGTTTTTGGTTGGTATTCCAGAGGATATTTCAATAAACATCAGTAAGTAATATTTGTATTTTTACAAATAACTTTGAGTTCTTAAATCATATTCATGAATCAGATTCATTATAAATTTATACAGCCTTCCCTGTTTTTTCATGTTTGGTTTTAAAACTATTCTATGCTGTTCAGCCACTCCCGTGTCCCTACGGACAGGTTATCTTTGGAGAAGAGGATACTGGAAAATTAAATGTGCGACGATGACTGCACTCGCGTTTATTTCAATGTACGTTTGAGCAAAAAAAAAAAAAGGAAAATGCTTCTTTTTCTTTGGTGATCACTCGTAGCTGAGTAAGATTGACTTTCATTAACATGGCTTTAGCAACGCAAACTCCTATTTAGTAGGTCCTGATGCTAATGGTCCTGATGCTAATGGGCCTTAAAGTTAGGGTCAATTTAATCAATTTCACATGTTCTGATTGTCTTGGCTGTTCTATGCTTCATGGCTCCAAGGTCCCCCACAGCCCCCTCCCTTGCCTGAACTATGTATGCTGGTAACACAAGCCTGCCATATATACCATTGCATCTTCTCAAAGGGCTGCTATGGCAGAAGATGTATGCATTTCTAGACCTCTTTCAGCTTTAAGCAAAGCCCTGCTACCAATACACTAGCAGGGGTGTCTAACTTCCAAAAGACTGTGATCTACTCCTACTATGGATAAACTGGCAGTGATCTACTCATTGGATTGACCAGAGTTATTGAGCTTTTGGGGGGCCAGGGGCAGCTCGCGATCGACCGGTAGATTGCAATCGACCGGTAGATCGCGATCAACCGGTTGGACAGGCCTGCACTAAAACAACAAAACCATTAAACAATTCAAAGTGCCCTAGTTTTCAGCATAAAAAAATCACTATCCCCAGCTCCTCTAATTTAAGCTTCATTTATACAGTGCTATAAATTGCAAGTTATCCCAAGGAATCGGACAGGTTAACAGCAACTCAGGGAAACATCACCCAACACTTCTGAGCAGTTCCATTCCTTTGCAACGCCCTGTCATTTCTATTTCTGACATTCTAACTCACAGTACATCTTTTGTCCTTTTCACCCCGCCTTCTCTGCAGGATTGGAGTTGGGCTGCTTCTTATTTGCTGTACATGGTACAGTAACTTTGCAGAAATGGCAAAAATAATAATAATAAAACCCTCACCAAAAAACCTCGATGGGTGGGAATGCTGAACCTAATTGATGCCAGTTATTGCTTCTGGCACAGGGACTTTTCCATGGGGATGCATAGACCCTGGGATTTTTCCTGGATTGATCATGGTGCTTTAAATAGGCCTTGACTCAGCTTGCCAAATGTATTACCCGTTTTCACTCTTGGGTACAATGCATGTCCAGAAAGGCAAGGATTGTATTTTTTTAGATCTCCAAGGCACTGAAAGAATGTCCTACTGCTGTGCCTTTGTTGTAAATAAAAAATATATGCCCTTTTCCCTTATGGGGTATCCAAGAGCCCATATAGAGTCCTTACATAGGTTCCCTATTGGTAGGAGAAAATAACAGAGGCCAACCAGAGAATATTGAGAAGCAAAGCAGCTAGTAAGCTTGATCTTTATTGATCTGTTGCAACAGGGTGCTCCCCTCACACGCAGGAGAGGAGAAGGACCCCGAAAGATGGTGTGCAAGACCTTATAAAGACTTTTGAAATTCCCATTCCCTAGATCAAGACCACCCCCAGAAAAATTATGCATACATCACAGAAGGGGTGTAACCTAAGACCACCCCTCAGATACATCCCACCTACACCACAGAAATTTAAATGTTGTTTTTCTCCTGTCACAGTTTATCTCCTGTCTGGCAAGTTACTTGATTGGATTTCCCGGGGAGCCTGGCCATTCTTTTGTAGTGGTAAAATACTTATTTCCTGGGCCAGGTCACAGGCTCACACCTTATTCAAACAGGCATATCCTTGAGACAGGATTTGTGAGGAAAGAGACAATGGGGAGGCTTTTCCAGTTTAACCTTGCAGAGAAAGGATTTGGTCAGTTTAGGAATCAAAATGGTTCCAGGTTGGCTTTCCTGTGCTGATCTATGTACGTGTGGTTATGAACGTTGCCATATATCTAAGACCATAAAATTCCTATCACATTATCCCCCCTTTGGGGCTAGAATTTTTCTTAAAATTTTTTGCCCCACAAATAATAACATCGTATGTTGTAAATGGATGTCTTTGTATAAATATATCATATAAAAATAACACATGTTGCGTTTTGCTACTAAATTACTTGTGGCATTCTAACACTTTGGGAGAGACTATTTACTCAATAGTGTTCTATGCTTTACACCTAGCAGGAAGGTCCACTAATGACTGAAAAATGCAGTTGGTGTTTTGTCCTTCGCCATTTTTGTGTGTTTCTCAGGTGTCAAGCTAGCTCTTCTGTGGTCTCACACTGACATAGTGCTACAGCAACACATCCTGTCTGTTGAATCCCCTCGGGGCTTTCATTTAACCATGTCGCCTGGCATTCACCATAGCTGGCACAGGTTTGGACATCTCGTGAGGGAGATGCCTTGGCCTTGGCCTTTCTATGGGATTTTATTATAGGCTGTGGTCTTGCACTCATGGGAAGTTGCTCACTTGCACTTAAAGGACCAAAAAGCTAATTGCAGCCTGGATACACTTGCCCAATTCAAACTGAGTCCAATTTGAATTTTTCTTGCCCCATGGTTCTCAACTCTTCAAACCAATCTGTTAAAAGAAAACCATTCTTAACAAGGGCAGTTGTCCAAATAAGTCAATTTAAGTCTATAAGGGATCATTCCTGCTAAACCAAAGCATATCCACCTTCATGTTTCTTAGAAGCTTCTCCTTGGTAAAGCAAGTTTTGGCACATTTTTTTAAAATGGGTAGGGAAGGTTGGCATAGTGCCAGGTGGAACAATGAAATGTGGTTATAAATTGATCTAAACATTGGACTACACAATAGTGTGAGCTATTAGAAAGTATAAAATGTATGAGAATCCTCCACTGGGGTGTAAGGAATAAGACATTAAACATAAAACCAATTACACACAAAAAATAGCCTCCCCCCCTTTGTGGAAATCACACTGTCAGACACATTTCAACATTCCTACATAATAACACATAATACAAAACAAACTAATTAAATATCAGTTGCATATCTTGAGATAATTGTGATCTTCTCAATCCTGGAGCACAGTCTTTAAGGTTCAAAAATGAGAAAATGTCCTTGCAATTCAACTCCTCCCCCCTTTGTCAGCCCCACTCCCCCGTCAGTCTATATCCTTTGAAAGAAGATAGCTGTGGGCACTTTGAAAACTTTGGTGTCTGTTGCTGCAGGTGGTGGCGAAACGTTTTCATCATAGGTCTGTAGTAACACATCTGTAGAAGTGACATCCTGTAAGGGGGCGGGGGTTTTAGGGACTTAAAAGACAGTTAGAAAAAGAAGGGGCAAAAGCCCCCCCCAATCTCCTTGAGTTATTAGCTGCAAATAATAAAATCTTAGCATGTTAAGCATTTTACTCATTTTAATATTATTATCACATTTTCATATAATTACTGTTATTATCTGCTAAGTTTGTTTGCTTTCCTTCATTTATTTTTCTCTCCATATTATTAAATAAAAAATTACTCCACGTGTAGAGAAAGAGAACTGTAAAAAAATACAAGAAAGTTTAAAAAATAAAAAGAAAGCAAAAAATTAGATTACCATTCAGATGAAAACGAACTTGACACAAAGACATCAGATTCAGAAAAGAATTATTATTAAATAATACAAAGATTTTATCAAAACCACAGATTACTACTGGACTAAAAAAAATGGGAAAACAATGGAAAAAGGCTTCAAATTCAGCATGTGCTATCTGATAAGTAGAACTTGATGAAAATGACTTTCAACATGTGATGGACATGTCCCCAAAGTAAAACACACACACACACACACACACACACACACACACACACACACACACACACAATGACCTATGAGGAACCAAAAATAATTAAATGCTAAGACACACATTTTTTTTAAAAAAACCAACCTGAAGTAACCTGAAGTAATCTGTTTTGGCATTCTAACAACCCAATGAAAAACTGATTAATAAATGAACAGATTATTTGTAACCTAAAAAAGTGTCAAAGCCACAAAGAGATAGAGGGAAATAAATTAATATAGCAGGGATTCAGACTTGTTTTGCTGAACAGAAAGAAAGTGACTATTTGGCTTTAAGGGAAGAAAGACAAAAGAAATACAAATGCAATTACTTTTTATAGAGT
Source organism: Podarcis muralis (assembly GCF_964188315.1). Classification (NCBI taxonomy): domain Eukaryota; kingdom Metazoa; phylum Chordata; class Lepidosauria; order Squamata; family Lacertidae; genus Podarcis; species Podarcis muralis. The sequence goes on from NC_135655.1 coordinate 77,628,904, forward strand.
ATTTAAATCACTGTTTGCATCCCCTCATTATCATTTGTGCTGTGGGAGAAAAGAAGGGACAAACACTTTGTTAATGGGGTTCATATATCCTGTTAAAAGGGGAAATTATTTCATGTGAGAAGTCTGCCAGGAAATGCTGTTCCTAAAATGCATAGACATATACACAAACAAACAAAAAAAACTGTTAAATCCCATTGGGGAGGCAAACTACTCAAGAGAGGAACTCACAGTGGGAGTGCTTTGATATTTACCTGTGAAAAGAACTCGGCATGTCAAGACCTGAAACCTGGCAACCTCTTGACCCTTGATGGTCCAGTACCCAACCCCTTTGTCTTAATTAGCCCCTGGAGCAAAAGACACATCAAGGATGATCTCCCCCAATGGTTCCAAGTTCCACACAAGGAAATTTGAATAGGTTTCTCCCCGCAGCACACTCTCCAAACCTCCTCTCCCCCCTCCTTCCTCTCTCTCTCTTTTAAGCTGATCTAGCCTCTGTGCATGTGCAGAGTTCATGTCTCAGCAAACCTTTTATACTATTGAAAATGTTGCATCTTTTGGCTAAATTAGAATTTGAATAAGGGAAGGGAAGGGTAAGTAGATTTTAAAAATAGGGTTAGATTTTAAAACAAAAAGGAGAAATTCAGCAATTCAAGTATTCACCAAAGCTAGCAATTGCAGCCCAAGCAAAGGACTGCTTCCTTTATGTACAGGAAAGGGCTAATATCCCTCTGGCTATTCGCGGAACAATGCCACGCCCTTATATATGGGGGAAATGGCCAGAGTCAGAATTCATAGGATATTATTATTATTATTATTATTATTATTATTATTATTATTATTATTATTATTTTAAATATTCTCAGTCATTCCAGCCTCACCATTTGCAGACAAATTTTTCTGTCCTTTATTTACAGGATGGATGGTTAAGGCTCATTCTACTTGACTATATGAATGTTTATGTGCTTAAACTTTGAATAGACTTTTAAGTTTGATTTTTGTAAATAATAGACAAAATGATAAATACTGTAATCACTCAAATGCTTGATATTGTTGTAAATAAAAAATATATGCCCTTTTCCCTTATGGGGTATCCAAGAGCCCATATAGAGTCCTTACATAGGTTCCCTATTGGTAGGAGAAAATAACAGAGGCCAACCAGAGAATATTGAGAAGCAAAGCAGCTAGTAAGCTTGATCTTTATTGATCTGTTGCAACAGGGTGCTCCCCTCACACGCAGGAGAGGAGGAGGACCCCGAAAGATGGTGTGCAAGACCTTATAAAGACTTTTGAAATTCCCATTCCCTAGATCAAGACCACCCCCAGAAAAATTATGCATACATCACAGAAGGGGTGTAACCTAAGACCACCCCTCAGATACATCCCACCTACATCACAGAAATTTAAATGTTGTTTTTCTCCTGTCACAGTTTATCTCCTGTCTGGCAAGTTACTTGATTGGATTTCCCGGGGAGCCCAGCCATTCTTTTGTAGTGGTAAAATACTTATTTCCTGGGCCAGGTCACAGGCTCACACCTTATTCAAACAGGCATATCCTTGAGACAGGATTTGTGAGGAAAGAGACAATGGGGAGGCTTTTCCAGTTTAACCTTGCAGAGAAAGGATTTGGTCAGTTTAGGAATCAAAATGGTTCCAGGTTGGCTTTCCTGTGCTGATCTATGTACGTGTGGTTATGAACGTTGCCATATATCTAAGACCATAAAATTCCTATCACACCTTCCACACTGTTGTTTCATGGCTCCCCTTTCCCAAGCTTCTCCCCTACATGTTGGGAGGGAGAATTAGAAACATGCTGGCCACAGCAGCCAAGGGAATAGGATGAACCAGCCATGGATGAACCAGGCAGGATGCACAGCAGCTGCTTCCTTTGTCAGCATGATGCCCACAAATCATCAGAGCCACTGCAACTTATATAAAGGAACTATTACTGGGCCAGCTGGAACTAGACACTGGAGCTACATAAACATATCTGAGGTTTGAAGCAGAGGTTCCTTTCACAAACCTAGTTTGTTTTCCGTAATTTATTCCACCTCTCCAAGTCATGGGGCAGAGAAGTAGGCAGGGGAGTAAAGCACCGCCCCTAACCGAGGGGTAGCCAACATGGTGCCTTCCGGACATTTGTTGGACTACAACTCCCTTCAGCCCAGCTAGGATACTAGTGATCAAGGATGATGGGAGCTGTAGTCCAACACTGTCCAGAGGGCACCATGTTGGCTACCCAGCCCTGACCAATGGAAAGACTGTCTCTTCCCCCATAAACGCACCCACCTCACTTTCAGATATATCCTCAGGCATTGCTCCAAGTACTTTGCAACCTTATAAGAATGAGACATGCTTTTTTAAAAGTTCCCTGCTACTGCTCTGGTTGCTCCCTGGGGCTGCTGCTTCTTGCAAGAGACAATCCCATTGAGACAGTCACTGCATCCTCCACCACAGTTATCATAGAATCATAGAATCATAGAGTTGGAAGAGACCACAAGGGCCATCGAGTCCAACCCCCTGCCAAGCAGGAAACACCATCAGAGCACTCCTGACATATGGTTGTCAAGCCTCTGCTTAAAGACCTCCAAAGAAGGAGACTCCACCACACTCCTTGGCAGCAAATTCCACTGTCGAACAGCTCTTACTGTCAGGAAGTTCTTCCTAATGTTTAGGTGGAATCTTCTTTCTTGTAGTTTGGATCCATTGCTCCGTGTCCGCTTCTCTGGAGCAGCAGAAAACAGCCTTTCTCCCTCCTCTATGTGACATCCTTTTATATATTTGAACATGGCTATCATATCACCCCTTAACCTCCTCTTCTCCAGGCTAAACATGCCCAGCTCCCTTAGCCGTTCCTCATAAGGCATCATTTCCAGGCCTTTGACCATTTTGGTTGCCCTCCTCTGGACACGTTCCAGTTTGTCAGTGTCCTTCTTGAACTGTGGTGCCCAGAACTGGACACAGTACTCCAGGTGAGGTCTGACCAGAGCAGAATACAGTGGCACTATTACTTCCCTTGATCTAGATGCTATACTCCTATTGATGAGGCCCAGAATTGCATTGGCTTTTTTAGCTGCCGCGTCACACTGTTGGCTCATGTCAAGTTTGTGGTCAACCAAGACTCCTAGATCCTTTTCACATGTACTGCTCTCAAGCCAGGTGTCACCCATCTTGTATTTGTGCCTCTCATTTTTTTTGCCCAAGTGCAATACTTTACATTTCTCCCTGTTAAAATTCATCTTGTTTGTTTTGGCCCAGTTCTCTAATCTGTCAAGGTCGTTTTGAAGTGTGATCCTGTCCTCTGGGGTGTTAGCCACCCCTCCCAGTTTGGTGTCATCTGCAAATTTGATCAGGATGCCCTTGAGTCCATCATCCAAGTCGTTGATAAAGATGTTGAATAAGACCGGGCCCAAGACAGAACCCTGTGGCACCCCACTAGTCACTCTTCTCCAGGATGAAGAGGAACCATTGATGAGCACCCTTTGGGTTCGGTCAGTCAGCCAGTTACAAATCCACTGAGTGGTAGCATAGTCAAGACCGCATTTTACCAGCTTCTTTACAAGAATATCATGGGGCACCTTGTCAAATGCCTTGCTGAAATCAAGGTAGACTACATCCACTGCGTTCCCTTCATCTACCAGGCTTGTAATTCTGTCAAAAAACGAGATCAGGTTAGTCTGACATGACTTATTTTTCAGAAATCCATGCTGACTATTGGTGATCACAGCATTCCTTTCTAGGTGCTCACAGACTGTTTGCTTAATGATCTGCTCCAGAATCTTCCCTGGTATTGATGTCAGACTGACTGGGCGGTAATTATTTGGGTCCTCTCTTTTCCCCTTTTTGAAAATAGGGACAACATTTGCCCTCCTCCAGTCTGCCGGGACTTCACCTGTTCTCCAGGAATTCTCAAAGATGACTGCCAGTGGTTCTGAAATCACATCTGCCAGTTCTTTTAATACTCTTGGATGCAGTTCATCTGGCCCTGGAGACTTGAATACATCTAGACTAGCCAAGTATTCTTGTACTATCTCCTTAGTTATTCTGGGCTGTGTTTCCTCTGCTGAATCATTTGCTCCAAATTCTTCAGGTCGGGCATTGTTTTCTTTATCGGAGAAGACTGAGGCAAAGAAGGCATTGAGGAGTTCAGCCCTTTCTGTGTCCCCTGTTTGCATTTCACCATCTTCTCCTCTGAGTGACCCCACGGTTTCTTTGTTCTTCCTTTTGCTACGAACATACCCATAAAAGCCTTTTTTGTTGCTTTTAACCTCTCTAGCAAGCCTGAGTTCATTTTGTGCTTTAGCTTTTCTGACTTTGTGTCTACACGTGCTGGCTATTTGTTTGAATTCCTCTTTGGTGGTTTCCCCCCTTTTCCATTTTTTGTACACATCCTTTTTTAATCTTAACTCAGTTAAAAGTTCTTTAGATAGCCACCCTGGCTTCTTTAGGCACCTTCCATGTTTCCGTCTCATTGGTATTGCCTGAAGTTGTGCTTTTACTATCTCCCTCTTAACAAACTCCCAGCCATCTTGAACTCCCTTTCCTTTTAGTATTACTGTCCATGGGATCTCACCCAGCACTTCCCTAAGCTTTATGAAGTCGGCTTTCTTAAAGTCGAGAAATTGAGTCCTAGTATGCTTGGCTGCTCCTTTCCGCTGTATAGTAAACTTCAGAAGAGCATGATCACTCGTGCCTAATGATCCTTCCACTTCTACCCCACTAACCAGGTCATCAACATTGGTTAGGACCAGATCTAAAATGGCTGTTCCTCTTGTTGCTTCTCCCACTTTCTGGACAATGAAGTTGTCTGCAAGGGCAGTGAGGAATCTGTTTGACCATATGCTCTTGGCTGAGTTTGACATCCAACAAATATCCGGGTAATTGAAGTCCCCCATTACTACTATCTCCCTTCCTTTTGCATGCTTGGCCATCTGTTCCAGGAAGGCATCATCTATGTCCTTCGTTTGGCTTGGGGATCTATAGTAAACTCCCACAATGAGGTCACTGTTATTCTTCTCTCCCTTAATTTTGACCCAAATGCTCTCACTTTGGCTTTGAGGTTCTAAATCTTGGATCTCTTCACAGGTATACACATCCCTGACATATAACGCCACTCCTCCTCCTTTCTTGTCTGGTCTGTTTCTTTGAAATAGATTGTATCCCTCCATTATTACATTCCAATCGTGGGATTTATCCCACCAGGTTTCAGTGATTCCTATTATGTCATACTGTATTTAGTTTGCTGTACCAGGAGCTCAAGCTCATCTTGTTTATTTCCCATGCTTTGCGCATTAGTGTACAGACATTGAAGTCCATTAATCATTCCCCCGTGTCTCTTATTTAAGGATTTTCTCCTCCCACCACTAGGTCTGCATGCTCTTTGCTCCATTCGGTCTATGACATTTGGATGATCATCTTCATCAATTGATAGACTCCTACCTTCAGGAGCACTGTCTCCCTCCCCCACATTAGTCAGTTTAAAGCCCTCCTGATGAGGTTTCTGAGATTTTTTGCAAAAACATTCCTCCCAACCGTTGTGAGGTGCAGCCCATCGCTTGCCAGAAGTCCATCTTCAAGAAACTGCATTCCGTGATCTAAGAATCCAAACCGTTCCTGTTTGCACCATTTGCGAAGCCAGTTGTTCACTTCCACTATTTTTCCCTCTCTCCCTGGGCCACGTCGTTCAACTGGGAGGACAGATGAGATGACAATTTGTGCATTTAATTGCTTCAATTTCCTGCCCAGAGCCTCGTAATCTCTTTTGATCTTCTGGAGGCTATTGCTTGCAGTGTCATTGGTTCCCACATGAACCAAGAGGAAGGGGTATTTGTCAGTGGGTTTTATGATTCCTTGCAGTCGTTCAGTTACATCTTGGATCTTAGCCCCGGGGAGACAGCACACTTCCCGAGACATCTTGTCAGGCCCACAGATCACTGCTTCTGTTCCCCTCAGTAGGGAATCCCCTATCACCACTACACGCCTCCTCTTAGGTCTGGTCGGGGTTCTTCTGTGAGCTGTCGGTTCCAAGGTCGCCTGGACATTCCCAGAGGACTGCCTTTGCTCCTCGTCTTCATATACCTGATCGACTGTAATGAGGGAGAGATCCTCAAATGGAGTCTGCTCTTCGTCTTCCATGCTAGGGGAAAGGACCTCAAAGCGATTGCGTATTTCTAAACAATCAGAGCGAACCCTGGGCCTCCTACTTCTTTGAGTCACGTTTCTCCATATATCTGACTCCTGTGTTGGTGAACTAGCCACCTTCTCAGGGGAGTCCCCTGTCTCTTCCTTGGTGGAGACGGTGTGCTCTGTTGCTTCCAAGAAGAGTTCCAGCTCTCTAATTCTTTGGAGCGTAGCTACACGTTCCTCCAGTTGCTGGACTTTGTCTTTTAAGAGGGCAATCAACATGCAATTGCTGCAGGTAAAGCTGCCTGCAACCTTTGGCAAGATGGCAAACATTGCGCAGGAACCACAGGCGACTGCAGCTGTTCCCTCACCCTCCATCTTGGGAACGTGTCGTTGGGGGTGACTACAGTGGTCCTCTATCATAAAAAGTGTGGAGACAGGACAAATAAATCCCTCCCAAAAAACCTAGGTCTCCCCCAACAAATGTTTGAGACTAGCTCCCCTAAATCTAAAATATGGATCAAACTGCGCGCGCCGCTAGGCGCGCGCCGCTGCCCTAAAGCTCTGATAAGCTCCTCCCACAGCTAATCACCTACCTCAACAGAAGCCCTGCCCCCTCTGACCTTTGCCCAGAGAGAGCAGCTAATCAGCCACAAGAAACTCACACAAGAAAACCCTTTTTGTTCCTTCTTCAGCTGCTGCCCTAAAGCTCTGATAAGCTCCTCCCACAGCTAATCACCTACCTCAACAGAAGCCCTGCCCCCTCTGACCTTTGCCCAGAGAGAGCAGCTAATCAGCCACAAGAAACTCACACAAGAAAACCCTTTTTGTTCCTTCTTCAGCTGCTGCCCTGAAGCTCTGATAAGCTCCTCCCACAGCTAATCACCTACCTCAACAGAAGCCCTGCCCCCTCTGACCTTTGCCCAGAGAGAGCAGCTAATCCGCCACAAGAAACTCACACAAGAAAACCCTTTTTGTTCCTTCTTCAGCTGCTGCCCTGAAGCTCTGATAAGCTCCTCCCACAGCTAATCACCTACCTCAACAGAAGCCCTGCCCCCTCTGACCTTTGCCCAGAGAGAGCAGCTAATCAGCCACAAGAAACTCACACAAGAAAACCCTTTTTGTTCCTTCTTCAGCTGCTGCCCTGAAGCTCTGATAAGCTCCTCCCACAGCTAATCACCTACCTCAACAGAAGCCCTGCCCCCTCTGACCTTTGCCCAGAGAGAGCAGCTAATCAGCCACAAGAAACTCACACAAGAAAACCCTTTTTGTTCCTTCTTCAGCTGCTGCCCTAAAGTTGTTTGTTGAAAGGTTCCACCTTGGCTTCCTCTCACTTCTGTGGCTTTATTTCAGAAAAAAAATATGCTATCCATCCAAAATGTAAAACTTCAACTGCTCTGCTGCTGCTGCTGCTGCTTCTTTTTTAAAAGAAACAGGTGGTTGGGTGCCACATTAATCCAGATCCTGCTATTTATTGTACAGACCTCTAAATTAGATATGATTGACTTTAGCATTCTTTGGTTCTGTCCCCCCCCCCCATTTTAGAGTGACATACTTCATGCAGCCTAAAGTCCTCTTATTCTACTGTAGTTCTTAAATTGTGGGGATAAGTAACTGGCTCCAGGTTCACTGGATGGCTTTCTGAGGACAGTGAAGGTTGGCAGACAATGCATTTCCTGTCCAAAAAAATGTTTGCAGACAAAAAGTAAAGAAATAGCACAATGAGAACTCTGCAGCCCTATTTACAGTTTGTCCATCCAGTTCTGCAACTAGCCTACCCACACATGATCTTAATATAGACCTAAAGTCTCTGTTGCAGGTTATTCTAAGAGGTCAGAATACAGGTTATGGAAACAATATGAGTTATTATAGCCAGTCAACTGCCTTGCAGAAAGCTTCACCTAGATTATGATTTTAAAGAGTTTCAAGTCAAAACAATTTCAAGAAACAGACCTAAACAAACAATGTTAGCCCTTCCTCATTACTAATGGGCAAACCTTTCTAAAAGAATAAGCATATGGGGAGGCAAAGGTCTTATGACTCTTGCCACCGCAAGCCTTACATAGGTCAAGCAAACAAAGGCAACTCATTACAACCCCGTCCCAACCTATGCCATAAAAATACTGAGGAATGGAACAATTGTCTATTTTTCAAGGTATCTATCAACTTTATTTGGATTTATTTATATGATGCTCTTCTATTTAAAAAGCCAAATGCAGTTCGCAAAAAGTCACTCCAATAACACAAAAATAGACAAAATCAACAAAACAGCTGCCAGCAGTCAGAAGCACAGCAAACAAAAAAGTACAAAACAATCAGATTAGATGACAGTTTAACATAAGAGGGTAAATAATTTTCCTTCTACAACTACCAGCTGTGTTTCCACACCCCCTACATTCCCTCTAAGCTTAACAGGAGAAGAGAAGAAGAGGAGTTTGGACTTGATATCCCGCTTTATCACTACCCCAAGGAGTCTCAAAGCGGCTAACAATCTCCTTTCCCTTCCTCCCCCATAGCAAACACTCTGTGAGGTGAGTGAGGCTGAGAGACTTCAAAGAAGTGTGCTAGCCCATGGTCACCCAGCAGCTGCATGTGGAGGAGCAGAGAAGCGAACCCGGTTCACCAGATTACGAGTCCACTGCTCTTAACCACCACACTGGCTCTCAGCGCTTTGGAACATCAAAAGCAAATTTTTTTTTTAATCCATCTTATCTGTCTCTCCCAAGACCAAAGTAGCTTGCTCGTCTCTGTCAAACCCCAGCTTATACACACATGTAGCATGACCCAAGCATGTGATAGGTTGGAGTCCAAGGTTTGGCACAAATCAGGGCCAGATTAAAACCTTTAGAGGACCTAAGCAATTAAGATGTTGGTGTCCCCACATATATATCTAATTCAAAATATAAACAATATACTTCCACTTTATATTTGGAATTTTTTCTCTTTTTTCCAATTGCAAAGTCTTTGATCAGATCCTCAAAACTATCTCTACTAAGTATAGAAGATGTGTTACATAAGTTTAGATAAGGCATCCAGCCTGCCTTGTTGCATAGCTGTTCTGCCGGGATTCTTAATATACCCGTACTTCAGCTGAGAAAATGAATGGTCAGCTGAGCAATTTATGACCATTAATGTTAAAAATCCAGCAATGGAAAATTTCCATGGTACTCCCCATCTCTTGATGCCCTAAGCATGTGCTCATTTTGCTTAATGGTTAATCCAGCCCTGGCACAAATGCACCCAAGGACTCCAACACATCTACGAAATTTATGACCATTTTTTTTAAAGTAAAGAAGGACAAATGGAAGAGGCTAAATGTTGCTTCAAGAAAATAACGAACAGAACTTTTTGGTTCAATTCTTCCTTACTATAACTATTTACAAACAGGATTCTGGCCTCCTTAAATTAACAGCAGTAAGTACCACTGGATTTGTCTTTCTCCCTCCTAGAGAGAACTAAGTCTATACTTTGTGTATTCAAGGAGGCAAGATTGTTCTGCAAAATAGAGAACAGGAGATTCTTGGCCCACGCTTTTAGTTGAACCACAGGTCTGCCCTTAGAATAACATTGCTTTTATATTCTGAACAACAAAATCCCAGTCTTTATACGTTATATAATTACACTAATCGTGCAGGAGAAGCAGAAAATAAATAAACCAGTGCCATGGATTTAAAAGTCGTTAAGGCGGATTTGATTTTACGTGGATTTAGATACTGTACATTTTCGATAATGCTCGAATGATGGGACTTTAAACGCTGTGCTCGTGGAAAGAAGCCACAATCCTTCAAGATTAGGATTAAAAAACGTTGCGTAAATAAACATCTACCAGAGCTGGGCATGGAAATGCTGCTCCTCTCTTTTCCGTTCCCTAACAGCAAAAAGCCGCTTTATCCCCAACATTAAGCCACGCAAAAGGCGCAGCAGCCGCCCGCCTCCCGCGCGAGCTGAAGAAGCGGCCGCTGACACTGAGCAGCCGGGCAAGGGCAGAGCCTACAGGGACCGACTCCTAAAGCGACACCCCCTGCATTACGAAACGCGGCGCTTCTACGTCAGGGAACGCGACTGGTGAATGGAGAGGCAGCGAAGGAGCTGGCAGGAGGGGGGAGGCGGGAGCAGAATGTCCATCCGCGGAAGCCGGGGCTTCCGGGTTCTGCCTGATGACGTCCTCGCTCGAGAAGCACGGGCCCGGGAGGGGAGGACGCGAGGGGGCGGGGCCGCGGGAGGGGGCGGGCCTTTGCGCCGGACGGCGCCACTGCTGATAGGGCCCGTGGGCGCGGCCGTCCCGCCCGCGGGCGGGGCTGAGGGGGAGCCGGGGGCGGAGCTTTGCGGAGGCATGTGGCGGGCCCGCAGCGGTGGGGGCTGCCGCTGCCGCCTCTCTTTCCAGCAGCTTTCGCGGCCCGGAGGGCGGAGGTGGGATGTGGCTGCTCCGGGGAGGGTAATGGCCTCTTCTTCCTTCGGGTTCTTTCCGCGGGGCGCGTAGCTACTCTCCGGCTTTGCAACCTGTGGGAGCTCAGGTGGGGCGGGGGGGGGGGCGTCGGTCGGCGTGACTGGGGGCTGGTGGTGCCTTGCCAAGTTTGAGGGGGCTCGAGAGCCCAACCCCGGAAAGGCAAGCCCTCGTCCCTGCCAGGGCTGCTGCTTTTTTTGTGGGGCGGGGGATCCCGTGTCCTTTAAGCGAGCGCCTCGTCTGCTTGCGAAGTGCCACCTGCCCCCTGACTCAGCTTTGCTCGGCTGGCTCCCCGTTTCCCTCCTGCGTGGAGTTTGTACCATGCCATTCCTGCGCTGGCTGAGGGTTGGAGTTCAAGCGTGGTTTGGCACAGCCGCAAGCCGGCCTTTCCTTTCCTGCTCTGGGGTACAGGAGTGCAGCTCCTTTCGCTTCTCTCGCCCACCTTTCCTCCCACTCCGCCCCCCCCCCGCCTTTTATGAAAAGAAGTTCCTTCAAAAAGTGCTGGGCGGGGGAAGGAGGAATGCGATTTTGGGGGAAGAGGATGACAGGCCTGCAGACTGCCCCCAGCTGCTGAGTGAGCATTTTTGCACTGGCTCAAAAGTGTCACTGCAACTCTAAAAGTAGCATTTGAAATCACAGGTCTGTCTTATACAGGTGAAATGTTACCTTATCCAGCTTATTTTTATTCCCTGTGGATAACAGGTTGGCCTGATAAAAAGACATTTTGGTTGTTGACATTTACTCTGCTTCACCTAATTTAAGTGGCCTGGAGAAGTTGGCTGTTAAAGAAAATTTAGAAGATAAATACAATGACACTCAGGGAAGGGTTCTTCTTGATTTTCTTTTTCTTTCAGGCATGTTCTCTCTTTAAACTTGATTTTTAAAGACATAGCACAGATTGCATGCTGTATCTCTTTAAATGAATTGACTGTATATAAGTGGAATTATATGGTCAGATATAATAGGATTGCATTTAGAATTCTAGTTTGTATAGTAATACTTCACTGAATTCTAACTTGTGATGTTTTATCCAAAATTTTATAAATTGTGGCCAGTCTGAACCAGTACATTTATTATTTTTCTGCACAGGTGCTGCAGTTGACTCAATCTGCTGTGCAGACTGGTATCCCAAAACTGATAATGGGGCTACCAACCAGTGCCTAGAGTACAATGCTTTGTGGCCAATTTGCAAGCATTTTGCCACAAGCCTGTCTGGATGATACTTCCTTTTTAATTCTGAGTTCAGTGTTTAGGGTGTATAGTGGTCCTATGATCATAGATTTTGATTTTGCATTCCATTGAAAAACTTAATGAGGTACAGTAACCATATTGGTTTTGTGTTCTTGTACGTTCATACAGTAATTTATCTAATGGCATAGAATCAGGGCAGGGGATCTGTGGAATTTGCACATGGGTGAATGTAACACAGGTTCAATTGGCAACAGTTTCTGATTGGAGGATTGATGTAATTGTGGGAATTCCTGCTGGCTACATCTTTGATTGGCTGCATTTCTATCCAGGAATGTCAATATGTATTTGAGTGATGACAAAGTAGGATTGCCTGTGTACACAGAAAGTATTGTTTGTAAGAGAAGCTGCAAGCAGTTCATCCAGCTCAGCAAAAGTGCATTATGAATCCAAATTGAAGACTACCCTTGCCCATGCAGCTATAGTGGTACCTCGGTTTAAGAACACCCCTGTTTACAAACTATTCGGTTTAAGAACTCTGCAAAACCGGAAGTAGTGTCCCGGTTTATGAACTTTACCTCGGTCGAAGAACGGAAGCCGAATGGTGGAAGGGCACCAGCAGCGGGAGGCCTCATTAGGGAAAGCGCGCCTCGGTTTAAGAACTGTTTGGTTTAAGAACAGACTTCCAGAACGGATTAAGTTAGTAAACCGAAGTACCACTGTACTTCATAACAGAAAAGACTGAAATAATTCTTTGCCTTTCAGCTGGCAAGACTCATATATCTGCTTTCTAGCTTGGACCCCTTCCCCACCCAAGTAAATTTCCAAGCTGATTTACTGCTTTGAGCACGATCCCTGTTTCTCACCCCTCATTTGTCTGTATGTTGTGCTAGTTTTGCCTTTCTTTTAACACATGGCTTGGCTGGCTGTCTTGTGCCATCTGGAGATGACCCCCCCCCCCCCCAGAACAGATTTTCCCCACCAGAGCATCTGCTAGGAGATTGTGACACACTTAAGAACATAAGAGTCCTGCTGGATCAGGCCAGAGGCCCAGCGAGGCACTCTGTTCTCGCTGTGGTCAACCAAGAGGTGCTTAAGTCACAAGCTGACTTAAGTGCAACACTGCTCTTCCCACTTGCAGTTCCGGACAACTTGGGGCTGAGTTGCATGGGTTGATCTGTAAGGGGTATATTGTTGTTATGTTAATTGCCCTGACTTGTGCCAGAATGCTGGACTAAGCCACAGGTCCAGGTGGCTCCCTTCCAACTTCATGGTTTGTATTTAAGAGGAACTTTGAACAATGTGGTCAAGGGTTTCTCAAGAGATCTTTGTATTGTGATTAGAAGCGTTCCTTAAAGATATTGGTTAATATCAATCTTGCCTGGGGGGGGGGTGTTCTCACAAATGCATACATTCTCATGTGCTTTACAAAAGCTTGCAGGACAAGGATGTTTGTTGGATTATTTTTTTAGCTTATTCATATCCCTGTAGGGCAGGTACAATTTCACTGGCCTTTTGAAACTGCCAGAAACCTCATGCATTTTTTTTAAAGAGAGAGAGAGTATCCTGCTCTGCATGTAAAAATCTGTGGTTTGCAAGGTCAATTCACAAGATGGCATGTCTCTAAAGCTATATTGTTAGTGTACACAGGCACTCCCTTCACTAAAGATGAATGGGCTTAATCATCTCTCTCTAGTTCAAGTTTTTAAAGTATTCTTAAATTCCTTCAGGCTTTGAAAAATCATGTTGCTGCTTGTGATTAGTTGTGTATTTTTAATTTCTTGCTCCTTGTGATCTAGTGTGGGGCCTAGGAGAAGAATGTGCAACTTCTGAAGATGTACTTCTCCCTCCCCCCCGCGCATGAATTTGCCTCTTAGCTATGGGGTGAAGATGGAGAGAGAGAGAGAACCTCGCCTTCATTTTGAGCAGTTCATTTTGTCATGTAGTCACAATGGCTAAAGTGTTGGCCTTGGACATGGGGAAACCCAAGTTCAAATTCCTGCTTCTGTGTGTGAAGCTTGGGGGCCAAATTAGATGTGATACTGGGGCATCTATATTTGGACCACCCACAGTTTCTTAAAAGCTTAGTACAATAGTGGCCATGAGGACTCTTGCCCCCACTGTTGGGATTTTAGTACCAAAGGAAGAAGATTTAACCTTTTGATTGTTCAATCAGATTTATCAATTGAGTTGGTTGATAGGACTAAAAAGGTGTCTCTAATTAGAGAACAGGCTTAAAACATACACACATAAGTATTTCTCTTCTCTCTCAGGGTGGAATAAAACTCTGAAAGTGACATGTATGCTTTTTTTATTGAGAATTGTTTTTATTCTTATGACCATTGTTCTGTGTAGCTCAGAATTGTCTGCCCTTGCCAGACAAGAATTTTAGGCAGAGAAGGGTCTTTTCTGACCCTACCTGGAGATGCCAGAGATTGAACCCAGGGTCTTCTACAACCTACACACAAAACATTCTCTGCCACTGAGCCACAGCCTTTCCCTGCACCCTGTTTCTATAAGAGTGCTAAGGTGTGTATTGGAGTGTGTATGTACATTTGCAAGCCAAGCACACACACTCCTTGTGTTTAGAATCTTTTAAATTGCATTTTATGGTTGAGTCTTATCACCTCATGCAATACTTTTGTCATGAAGTGGGAGCCGCAGAACATTGGGCAGTGGTATAAGGGTGGCTAGCAAGAGTTCAGTTGATAGAGCACGAGACTCTTAATCTCAGGCTTGTGGGTTCGAGCTCCGCATTGGGCAAAAGATTCCTGCATTGCAAGGGGTTGGATTAGATGACCCTTGTGAACCCTTCCAGCTCTGCAATTCTATGATTCTACCCTAGATAATTTCTGTCAAACAGCTTCCCCCTGTACTCCTATTCAGAATGGCCTCCATCCTCCTACACACATCTGGTGTTCAGCCACAAGCCTGCTTTGCAGAAGCTGGGGTATTTTTGTACTGTGATTTTTAGAGACTCATATCTAAAAGTCACAGTGTAGCGCTAGAAAAAAAATGTTTCATTTTATTTATTTATTAGAACATTTATAGCACGCTGTTCGAGTACACCACTCATGCAGATTACAACATATTAAATGACGATTTCCAAAGAAAAATAAAGCCATTACGAAAAAGATGGGTCAGTAGTTCTAAAAGAAAACCCTACAATGTTTGTGTGATCCTCTTAAGAACAGCTTTTAAGAGGTGTGGGGTTGTACCGTATGTCACGAGCATAATTTTTAGGGCTGAGTCTAACCATTGTGTGAGGTTCTACTAGCAATCGTTTTGTGGCGAAGAAAGATCTTTCTCTTGTGTGTTTACTAGTCAACAGGGCTGGGCCAAGGCATTTTGCTGCCTGAGGCAATGGACAAGATGTCACTTCCCCATTCCATGTACAGAAGCCAACTGGGCTGGCACTTGAATTAGACAGGGAGGCTATCCTCCACTACATAAGAAGGCAGGAGGCTGGTTTTGGGACATGTGGCACACAGCTCTGTCTTCCCCAACACTTTGACCCCATCCACAGCTTCTGCTTCTTCAGGTGGATGATGAACTCTGCCTAATCATAGGGCCAGGGCTGTGTGCTGCTAGTGTATATATTTGTATAACTAAGAGAACGAGAGCTGCTTCCAGGAGCTCATGTTCTACAGAAAAAGTCCCGTGTTTTGGTTTTTTTTTGCTTTGCAAGATTCAGTGATTATCTTGATATTGCCACAAGATAAGCTTGTCATAATCCCTCGTAACTTGGGCCATAAACACACCAAGTTTCCTGCTGATTGTTTTAAGCCAATGAGGCAATGTCTCTTAAGGTGCTCTGGTGAGTAGAGGAAGTGGGGTATTGCTCTTCCTGATGTGCTATGCATGAAGGGACTATTTTGGTGCTTGGGGAAAGATGCAGCTATTGGCATTCCATATACAGTAGGGGTGGGAAATCTGACCCTTCAAATGTTGTACCACAGTTTCCCTTGGACTCTGAGCATTGGCTATGCTGGCAGGGGCTGATGCATAGCTGTCAACTTTTCCCTTTTCTTGCAAGTAATCCTATTCGGAATAAGGGAATTTCCCTTTAAAAAAGGGAAACGTTGACAGCTATGGGCTGATGGGAGTTGGGAGTTCAACAGTATCTGGAGGACCACAGGTTTCCCACCCCTGATATACAGAGCATTACCAGCAGCTGTAAGAAAGGGATTCCTGACTTTCTTGGCGCATGGGAGAAAAGTCTTAGCTGGTTCAGGAACCCCAATATGTATATCTGTCCTTGCTGCTCCCTGGATGAAGCTGACTGCTTTGCTGTCAAACCTAAGTGTGCCATCTAGTGTGGCTGGAGCTGACTGCTGGAGGTGTCAGCAGAAGGCTGGTTTTCAAGGTGTAGCAGCTGATCCTTGCCATGTGTTAACCTTAGAAAGCAGTGGCATAGCGGGTGCACATGGGAGCCTCTGGGCACTTGTGCCTGCAGTAAAGTATCTAGACCCAGCCCCTTTGTGACTGTATTTCCCTCCATAACCTGACAAGCTGTCCCTGAAACTCAAGCAACCTTCAGAACCGCACAGCTTGTGATGTTGTTCAAGGCAAGGTTGCAGAAAAACTTGAAGATGTCCAAGGCTGACTTTTCATCATATTCTAAACCACGGATGTGGAAGTGCAATCTTACAGATGTTGTTGGACTCCAGCTCCCATCAGCTAGTATGGGAAACGGCCAGGAATGATGAGAGTTATAGTCCCAATGACATCTGGAGGCCACAGGTTCCCTTACAGCTGCTCTTTACCCATGCATACTTGCCTGTCTTTCTGCCATCTAAGGATTTTTGCATATACCTCTCTATCTAACACACACACACACACACACACACACACACACAGGAAGTTCCCTTGAGTCAACAAAGCTTACTTTTGGATAGATGTGTATCCACACTTAGGTTGCACTCTAAGCTCCCAAAGACGTAACAATATCACATTAGTGCTTGTTCCTGCTAAATAAAGCAAAAACAGTTATTTTTGAATTAATTTGTGTATTTAATCTACTGCTTTTAGCATTTTAAATTCAAAACAAATAGATGGCTGTTATATTTTAAAGCTATAAATACAGCTCTTCTAATTCATATGCATATACTGAAGATAAAATGAAAACCATGTGGGTTTCTAGCAAATTGGGCTAAATGATTGATATTTCAATTGGACACATGTAGCATCAACATGCAATAGATTATTGACTTTCCCCAAGTGTATTTTGTTTCAACTATACAGACCTGTGAGTCACGTAAGCTTTGCAGCACTCAGCAGCTTGGAGTGCTAAAGTGCTCCTATGTCTAGACATGCCAGCAGCATTCTCCATGTGTTTGTATTTGTGCCAGCAGTATTCTCCTCCTTTAATGATAAAAATGATCTGGAGAACGTGCATGCCTTTTTAAGGCAGTTTCTGATTATCAGGTACCTATTAAAAGCACAACACACTTTGTAATTATTATTTTTAAGTGTGTCAGCTGACCTGTCAAATTATTCCCACCTTTTTTATTCTGTCTTGAAAGACACCAGAAAGGGCTGATTTATATTCTCTCTCTTTCCCTTTCCCTACCTCCCACCCCTACTGTTGCAGGACCAAATAGCTCCCTCTGCTATTGGGAATGTCTTTTGCAAGTGCTGATGGGGTAGGTTTTTGTGGGGGAAAGGGGTTTGGTACCTGCCTGTATTGTTCTGGGAGATCAGATAAAAATATATGGAAAAGCGTACACAGGAAGACTCCTTCAACAGGAAAACTCCACTATGTGATCCCTTAGACTCTTAGAGATCTTGTATGAGGGAATTCTGGCTTGTTTAGAGAGGCAAAAAAAGATACTCTGCTTGAGCACGAGTATTAACTCGGAACAGCATGAAGTGGGGTAGAGAACCTACATTAGGGAGACCATTTTACACATTTGTGGGTTTGCTACAGAATGCAGATTCAACAAGGTGCCACACCAGTGCCATCTCTGAGTGTGCTGGTGTAATGAACAAGGGGCTGGAGCAACTAGAAAAGGTTACAACATGTGAGGCTTTTTAGTTTAGGAAAAGGGAAGAATAAGGGGAGGGAGACATGATAGAGGTATTTGAGGTTATGCATGGTGTGGAGAAAGAGAACTTTTTCTCTCCCTCATAAATACTAGAACCCTAGTATTTCCAGCATTCAGCTCCGTTGGATACCGTATTTTTCGCCCTATAGGACGCACTTTTTCCCCTCCAAAAATGAAGGGGAAATGTGTGTGCGTCCTATGGGGCGAATGCAGGCTTTCGCTGAAGCTTGGAGAGCGAGAGGGGTCTGTGCGCACCGACCCCTCTTGCTCTCCAGGCTTCAGGAAGCTATCAGCAAGCCTGGGGAGCCCGGCAGGAGTTCCCACCGGGCTCCCAAGGCTTGCAGATAGCAGCCTGCTTGCCCGGAGCACAGGGCACGCCGAAGCATAGCGCCCCGCGCTTCGGGCAGATATCCGCGGCTGGGGGGGGGATAATTCCCCCCTCCTTTATTCCCCCCCCAAAAAACTAGGTGCATCCTATGGGCCGGTGCGTCCTATAGGGTGAAAAATACGGTAATTCAGGTTAAACAAAAGGGAGTACTGCTTCACAAAACACATAGTTAATCTATGGAATTCACCCCTGCAGGCTTAGTGATGACCCCCAACTTCAAAAGGAGGCTGGACAAATTCATGGAGAATAAGACTTATCAATAGCCACTAGCCAGGATGGCTGTGTTCTGCCTCCAGTGTCCTTGGGTCCAGCTGCCAGAATCCCCAGTTTAGTGCCTTACAAGTGCTACGTAGTAGGGATGGTTGCCTTTCACCGCTTCTGGTAACTGGCAAGAAAATTGCCCTTGTACTCTTGATCGTTGCCAGTTTCCCCACCTGTGTCTGCCTGGGATATTGACTGCTTGCTGGTGCATGTAGTTTGCACCATTGCCACGAGGAAGTGAATGTTGGGGACCCATGAAGTGATTTCATGAAGCAGTCAAACTTCAGCATGCAGCAATCTGAACTGGCTACAGGAATGTTAGTGGTGACATGGAAGGAAGATGGGATGAGTTGGAACGCTACATCAGAGATTTTCTTTTGTGATTATAGGGTGTGTGGGGCGGGGAAAGTCCACAGTCAACAAATGACTCTTGATCTATGTAAACAGGCTGCATCACAAAGATGCAGGAGCCCGCGTTCAAAGTGCACAGCCAAAGTTCTCATCTGGTGGCATTCCTTTACAACTGAATATGCATCCCTTGGCTTCAGAGTTTGTGTGCACATGAGTTCTAATAATTCAAATACTGCAAACTTCTCTTTAACGTTTCATTGCACAGGCGTAAGAATGCAATGCATCTGTAGCCATGCTCAGTATTTTCCTTTTCCCCTCCTCCACCCCTGCAATTGTATCAAGATTCCATATTTTTAGAAGTGCAAGGTGTGCATCTCTGTTGTATATGTTGCTGTCCCTGACAGTATACAAAATAACCACTTAAGGTTGTTACAGTACTTGAGGCTAATGGAAATATGTTCATTGAGCAAGAAGCAAGGCGAGATAATGGTTGCAGACAGCAATTTTGATTTACCCAAGGCTGTCAGGTTTAACAGAGAAAGCACGTAGCTTAAGATGCACACAGTTGCTCGTCGATCAGACCGATGTACTGCAGGAGTCTGAACATGGAGTGCACTTTTCTGTTTAGTACATGG
Source organism: Podarcis muralis (assembly GCF_964188315.1). NCBI lineage: Eukaryota > Metazoa > Chordata > Lepidosauria > Squamata > Lacertidae > Podarcis > Podarcis muralis. The sequence goes on from NC_135655.1 coordinate 77,648,338, forward strand.
CAGCTGGGAGTTTCATTAATGAGAGAACTGGCACTTGCAAGACGAATATGAAAAGCTTTACTATGGTGAACCAGTTTGAGGTTTAATTTTTAAAGGGATGTTCTAGACATCAAAGGTGGAATTCAGCTAATGAGTCTTCCAACATGGATTTACCCCCCCTCACCCTCAAATTTACTTGTGGGGGAGGCTTGGAAGAACCTCCAGAACAGTGGGGGGGGGCAGGAGATGGGGGGTTATTCCATCAACTAATGCGACATCCAATTCCTCCCTAAGCCAAGTTTTTGAAGCTGCTTAGATTTTAACTGAGAAGTGGGCTGACCGGGGCTGTTGTGTGCCAACAGCACTGTGCATATAGCACAACCCCCCTGGTGTTGGCCTAATGCTAGTTGTAGCATTGTATCAGCATCGAGTTCATATCCAGGATATTGCAGTGTCACTCTAGCATTGTGTGGCAACTGCACAAATAATGATCACAGTCGCTGAATGTGGGGACGAAGAAGGATGGTGGAGGGCAGGATTTGTAGCGTGACACCATCCTAGGGGAAAGAGCAGAGTGAAGAAAGGGGGTGACTGGCGTCAGCCGGGATCCAGGCAAAGGCTGCTTTTCCTTCTTGCCTACAGATATTGAAGCAGAGTAACTAACCTGTGGCCCAAATGTGCCCCCGACCATTTTTTGTGTGGTCCCCCAATAATTTAACTAAAGGCTCTGCATTTCTTAAGGAATCTGAGTGTAGAAAGGATGTGATTGGTGTCAGCTGGAGTACTGACTGGGGCCAATGCATCATCTTGATACTTTTCAGTCACCAGAGTCCTGCTATGTCAGCATACACCTTGCAGCCTATGTCACAGTAGAATACATAATTGTGGAAAGTTGATTGATTGGGTTGACGTGACCCCCGCTAATTGATTTGCGATCCTCAATTAGCTATTTATGGCTGCCCGGCACACTTCCCTGCCAGACTCTGCTCTGTCTCCAGCAGCTCTTCAGTCACGCCTCAGCAGAGTTGAACACAGCGATGAAAACTGTCACGTAGCTTGGCTTAGCTTCCAGACAAACACACACGGAGCCCAGGTTTGTCTCTTTCAGTCCTTTATTCCGATATTCCCCAGGATTCTCCTCCTGGACTCACCGCGGCCATGACCTTCCCTCTCACAAGACCGAGAGGAACAGAACGAAACCCCTCCCAGCTTCGAAAGCTGACGTCAGAATGCTGAGGCATGATGGGAACAACTTAACCCGTTAAGTTCCAAACCTCACAATAATAAGGTGGTTAGGTTGATTCATGAATGATGGTTTTCTTTTTCAGTGTAGCTGCAGTGTGAAACAACAGCGTATGCACGTCTCGTCAACATTCACAAACATTTGTGCATTCAGTGTTGTGGGTAAACTCTATAAGAACTGCAAACAGTTCCAAACACATCTTGGTGTAGCAAATTCTGTAACATAGTGCTAGACCAGGGGTAGGCAACCTAAGGCCCATGGGCCACAAGTGGCCCACGGGGGTCATTTAACCGGCCCACGAGACGAGCCGCCCGCTCGGCGAGTCCCTGTGCACTGCACTAAACCAGCGCAGCGCAGGGACTCGCTTCCGCTGTGCCTGAAATTGCACATGCACAGACACCAGAAATCACGTCTGCGCAGACGCTGGAAATCGTGGGTGTGCGCGCTCACGCACGCATGCAATCCAGCCCACAGAGGGATCTCTGCTGGAGTGAACTGGCCCAGGCGAGGTAAACCTTGCCGACCCCTGTGCTAGACCCTCTGTTTTGTAGCATAGTTCTTCTGCAGTCTAATCCTATTCATACTCGCTTTGAAGTAGAACTGGGCCAAATGTTCACAGGGTCTGATTCTTAGATTGAAGGTAGTGATTTTGAAGGGACAAAAGTATTTCCTGAAAGAAGAGTGAACATTCACCGGTCCTGTTCCTTGCATTTAATACCTCCTACATTCATACGTTTGTCAAAAGGATTTGTTATATCTAGCATTGCATGAGTCTCTTAGGAAATAGTTATTTTTGAGGGCAAAGGCACAAGTTTCATCAGAGGCTGACGGCAATATGCATCCTTCCTGAGATGGGTCTCTTTAAAGTGGGGATCAGCAACTGGGGACTTCTGGGCCAAATCTGGCCTCCTGAGGGGTGTTACCTGGTCTGCCAGTTGCTGTTTGATAGGCAGGGTAGTGGTACTGGTGTCTGCTGAAAAGGAAGCTTTGAATGATGAGGAATGGATTAGTCCACCCCATTCCTTCTTAAAGTGGCCCTCCTGTAGGAGTGGTTACTGAGCAGGCTTTAAGACTACAATGGCAGAGTTGTTTTAGGGACATTTTTGATAAATGGCTAATTGTTCTTTTGGCTGCCGAGTACCCTTTTGCATCCAGCCCTGCGCTTACATTCACAGAAGCTGTTGGCTGGTGAGAAAATGAAGGATGAAGGTTGTATTTGTTTGGGAGTTGCACAGCTGTCCTGTGGGAGAACGAAACATTTAAAGACAGAAAATGGAGATCTTTAGTGTAGGGTGTTGTGCTGATGTAACCAAAATGGTCAGAAACATATTTCCTGTGTGTGAAAAATTAGAAGAGGCTTCAGTAAGAACTAGACGTGGGTTCTCCCTCCAGGCAGAGGTTACTGTCACTGCCAAAAGTATAAGCCAATGAGCCCAGGCCTGAAGGAAGTGGTGGGATTCTTATCTATCTTCAGCTGTACATTATTTGAATATCTTCTCCTATGGTTCTCTTGCTACATTCCTGTGCCCTCTTCAATTACTATTAATTACATTGACACATATTCTGTCTCTGATAAACCTTAGTTGTTTGGTCTAGCATTGCTAGAAAATTGAGATTTGAAATACAGTACAGTCGTACCTCAGAAGTCGAATGGAATCTGTTCTGGAAGTCCATTTGACTTCCAAAACGTTTGGAAACCAAGGCATGGCTTCCAATTGGCTGCATCGGACGTCCACGTCGGACGTTCGGGTTCCAAAGAACGTTCACAAACTGGAACACTCGCTTCCGGGTTTGCGGCGTTAAGGAGCAAAAACGTTCGACTCACAAGGCATTCGACTTTCGAGGTACGACTGTATTTTAAAGGTAGTCCCTGTTCCTTTAATTTCTGATGTTCAGAATGAGTGTAGGTATTTACAGGAACATAGGAAGCTGCCTTAAACGGAGTAAGCTTATTGGTCCATCTAGCTCTGTATTGTCTACACTGATTGGCTGCATCTCTCCAGGATTCCAGACAGAGGTCTCTTCCAGTGTTGTAGGTGCCAGGGATTGAACCTGGGACCATCTGCATGCAAGACAGATGCTCTCCTGCCGAGCTGCGCCCTTCCCCAAAATATATTATTCATGCACAAGAGGTGGGTTGATGCATGATAAGTCTTGCAGAAAGCTGAAGAATTACTTAGGGAGAAAAGCTATGGATGGGAACCCCAAAAGTAATCCAGTGAGAAAGGGTTGCTTCTTTTTCTGTAGCAGACTGTGATGTCTACCCCAACTTCATCCCAGAAGTTGTTACCGTCCTATTGTGCAGTTAATTTCCTTTGAGCCTCACAAAGAGAAAAATCAAACTGTGGGGAGATCACCCTCTGCATTTGTAGCAGGTTGAATAAAAATAAATGATTTTTAAATAAATAAATATCAGAATTTTTTAAATTTAAATCAGATTTTTTTTATTTAAATTGGATTTTTAAAAATAGAATGCTTTTGGAGGAAAAATCTTTCTAAAGATGGTTTTCTATTTAAGTTACGTTAAGTTTTGGAGGAAAAAACTTTCTAAAGATGGTTTTCTATTTAAGTTACGTTATAGGCTATTCGTCTGGAAAGAAGGATTTGTTTTTAATTATGTAGCATGAGGCTTTATATGCAATGTTTAAAATTTTTGGTAAATGAATTCCACTAATCCATTCACAATGTCATGCTCTTCCAGAGGTTTCTGTAAGGTTATTTGGGGCAGTTTTTCTAACGAGAAGATATTATCACAGATGCTTGTTTTTGCAGTTCTCAAAAATGTGAATTTGTGTCTGCAGAGATAACATGCCTTTTATTCACAGGAAAAATGTTATAAAATAAACATACAGAGTTGAGGGAAAAAACCATTGTTCCTTTGCAAATTTATACACACAAACCAACCCCATACCTCTTAAATGCTAAGTTCCAAGAGGTTCAATGAATAGATTGTTTGGAGTGGAATAGATCTGCACAAGTAAGCTAAGTGTGAAGCAGTAAAAATGAAAATGCAACCTTGTGAGCAGAATACTCCTCAAGTCTTGGGATCTTTGTATAATAATTGTGCAAGTCGGTTGCATATCTGTGCACCTCAGATTTGGGGCAAGTGCTGAAGGCACTTCAGGGCTGGCAACCTCTTCCCAATCCCACTGGGTTCCAACAACTGCACTAACACTTGAAGTGCTTGCCAGTCAACTAATAAGAGTTCACTGGTTCCAGGCCCTTCTTCCCAGGGCTCGCCTGACATTGTCCAAACAATAAAGCCTCTACCTGTTCTTTCTGCAAGCCTGTTCCAGCCTAGGCCTACCAACTGTATCTCTCCTCCCCACCCCACCAGAAAAAGGAAGGCCAGCCTTGCCAAACAGTTAACTTATTAAACCTCACAATAATTTCATAATTATCTGTCTATGTATTTCTAATAGTATAACCAAATCAGTAATTTTTGATATAACTAAAAACTACCCTGAAAATTTATTAAATCCACCCTGATTTGTAGTACTTTTCCCTCTGCGTTGTTTCTTCTTCTTCTTCTTCTTCTTCTTCTTCTTCTTCTTCTTCTTCTTCTTCTTCTTCCTTGTTTGAATGCAGTCTTCACCCAGAGGCCACTGGGGAACTGAGCTTTGAGTTGGAGCTTTTAAAAGTTCTCCTAATCTGCAACAGTGTGTGAAAAGCAAAGAGCTTCTCGTCCTGGCATGGAGGCTGCGCATTTACAATTTCACTTGTGCCTTTCACTCCTGATTAGGCCCTGGAAGGCAACAGCCCATTTTCCAGGCAGGTTTCTATTCCTTGGAGGCGTTTACATTGACAGATTTATTGTCCAATCCTGACTTTTACACGTGGGGTTTGGCAGTTCATTTTTCTTTATATTAAACTGGATTGTTTCAGATATTCCAAATGAAGTGACATTTCATAAATGGAACTTCAGCCTTGTAATTTTTCATACGGAAGCCTTCAAAGAGCAGTGCAGTCTACCATAGCAGCTTCTAGAGTGTTTGGGGGGGAACAAAGCTTTGTGTGTGTCTGTTGGGAGGGTGGGGAAGGAAGAAGGAAGAGAGAACATTGCTTTGAACAATGTTAAGCTTGACATTTGCAAAACCTTACATGCACCCTCTCTATTAACATGTGTGAGGTTTCCATAGGCATCATATATATAACCAAGGTTTTATTCCGGTGATGATATTTGCATTGTTTGGTGAAGGTTGAGTGCTTTGTTGTCAGTTGTGCATCTGGGTTGCATTATCAATCTGACTTTCTATAGTTCTCCTTCCCCAGACATAATTGGCAGCATTATGAGTGTTTCTCAGATTACCTTTCCATCTGCTGAGGAATATCTGTCCAAAACAAGGAGTGCATTGCAGAGGGCTCTTCTGAGGTATGTTCTAGGCCAGGGGTTGCCAGACTCTTGTCTGTGGACCTGGTGGTCTGTTAGTTTCATTCAGGTGGTTCATGGTGTGTTTCTGGAAAATGCTATTAAATATCATACAGCAGGGGTGTCAAACTCAAATTCATCGGGGGGCCGCATCAGCAGTTTGGTCACCCTCAAAGGGCCGGTTGTATCTGTAGGTCCTACCCCCCCCCCCACATACATCATATGTACTTACAGTACAGGAGAGAAGGGTTCAGGCAGCCGTTGGATCTGTCACATCACAGGATGGCATGCGCTCAATATAAAAACAAGTGGAGGTTTCCTGAATGCATGTAATGTGGAGGTTTTCTGTGTAGAACGGCCGGTGCCGCTCATTCTCTGGCTTGTAGGCTGCCACGCATGCGCTGAAGAGGCGGCTTTCTTGTGTCAAAAAAAAAGAGCGAGAATAAAAGGTGAAGGCTGGCGGCCGGCGGGCCACATGACGAGGTCTGGCGGGCCGGATTCGGCCCGCGGACCTTGTGTTTGACACCCGTGTCATACAGCATCTAGGACAGCACAATTGCTACAACAGGTGGAAAACCATTAAATGGTCCAGCAAGACCCATGGGAATTTTCAAGCGTGTACCAGTCCTTGCGAGAGAATATCCATGGATAAAGTAGCAATTTAGAGGAGCTAGGTATGTGAAACCTATTTTTGAAAAACGCATGTCTAAAATTCTGTTGACAATACACCATAGTATGTTGCATAAAATAACACAAACAGTGTATATTTGAATGAGAATTGCACCGTGGTTCCTTGCTATCCTGCAGTCAAGTTGACTGGGTTGTCTGCTGGTGTGTTTTTTTCCCTTTTTGCAGGGAAAAAACAAGGGCAAGAATGTCTGTGTTAATGAAATGGAATTTTGATGGTTGGAGGACTATGTAGATCAGTTGCTTTATGATAAAAATGACAAGGAAAAGCTTTTCTAAAAAGATGCTACACCAAGGCAAGACCTGTTCTGTTGTAATGGCAGTGGGGGCAGGTATTGCAAGGAAGCGGTGTTACAGCACCAGTCTCCTTGCATCTGACAAGACAATTGCCTTCCTTAATCAGTTCATTACCTCAAGGCTTGTGCTACATTTGCAAGGGAAGCTGAAAAAAATAAAGCTACAAAATGGAACAGCAGCCGGGAAATGCAGGAATGCAGTGGTTTTGAGAGGATCAGGATTTGAATTATTGAGTGAGTGAATGGTGCTCTTACAGGATAAATAGGCTGGTGTGGCACGGTATTAGGGAAAATAAGGCCAAAACAACAACAACCATGATGCAAAATAGTGGGATGCTGTTCTCCTGTGCAAATTACCATCTACTTATTTTTTACTTGTTTCCATCTAGGCAAACAGTGCCTAGAAAAAACTCTAGTGGTGTCCAGGAAGTTCCTCTTTCATTGCTAAGAGAGATCACTTTAGAGAAGTTCTAAGGTGAATGAACTAGGAAGCCAGGGAAACCAGTTGAACCATCTCAGTTGAGAAAAACTTGAAAAGGCAGCTGGGAGAGCCAGATGTCACACAGCTTCCATGTGAGTTGTTTCCTGACACATGCCAGTCTCTTCAATAGTGGAGAAAATCAGCAAGAGGGTAGCTGTTTTAGTTCGTTTGCATCAAAAACAATAACTAATAAAAAAAAGCCTGAGGAATAAAAATATTGCTAAAGGAACACCAGTTCATTGACTACAATATATAATAAAATGTCAGACATTTTATTTTATTTTATTTTATTTAACTCGAAGCTGCCAGAGTGGCTGGGGTATAAACAATATTATTATTATTATTATTATTATTATTATTATTATTATTATTATTATTATTATTACTAGGGTGAATTTAACTTCTGAACGTTTATTTTGAAGGGGGAAGGAGAGTGGTTGCTATATCTGAGATAAGGTTTTGACATTTTTTAAACTCTGACTTCAGGAAGGCTCTCCCAAGTTATATGACCTGACCTACCAAATCAAAGGATATGTGATCTTGTAGTATTGGAATCCATTTAGGCATTTGTCACATGCACTCTTAGATTTTTAAATTGAGACTTGAAAGCAGAGTTAACTTCTCCCAGCGACCTTTCTTAGTTTGCCACCTCCTGGGAAGCAGGACATCATGTTAGCTGGCAATCGCTTATAACCAGACTGGTAAGTGGCCAGAAGACCGTCTAGCTAAATTCTTGTACTCCAATCCCAGTGCAGATCAGCCTACACACTCCAGGCCATTGTGCACTAAAGTAAGGGCATTGTGGTAACAGTGTACATGGTTTCTTGTGCCTTGAGCAACAAAGCCGGCAAGTGTTTCATAGGAAAAGATGTTCAGAAAACCTGAGGCACCAGTTTGCTGCTCCATGATGTAGTGATGGTTGCTGATCCGCAGAGCTTTGTAAGAGGATTTGACAAAGTCATGGAGGGGAAGGCCATTGATGGTTACTAAAAATGGAAGCTGTGTACTACCTCCAATGTTGTGAGTCAGTCTGCCTCTGAATACACATTGATGGGGGGTGGGTCACAAATGGGAAGAGTGCTGTTCTGTTCATGTCTTGCTTGTGAGCTTCCTAAGGACATCTGGCTGGCTACTATGAGATCAGGGTGCTGGGCTCAATGGGCCTTTGGCCCGACTGAGCAGGGCTTACCTTATGCTGTGCATGGGATGCCAAAGAAGGCTTCCCTCCTGATGCAAATAGCAGCTGGGGGAGCAATTTTTGTCAGGACCATTGCAGGGCAGGATAAAACCACTTCCCCTTCTATTACTTAGATAACAACAATGTGCAGGTTAGTTGCATTCATTGTCCTCTCTGTCCTATAGCATTTCCTTATAGATTTTGTTATTGAACATTATGTAAGCACCAGCCAAGCCCTTCCCCAGTACTTGCACAGTTTGATCCAAAAAGGCAGATGATGCGTTTTTGGAAATAATCCACCGGCAGCAAGGGCAGATGTTCTGTAGTATTGTTGGGCCTGAGTTATATGACCGAAAGATTACTGCTTAGTTAAAGGCATGCTGTAAAGCTGTTCAGGGCTATTTATGGTGTGCAAGAATTAGATCTTTTGAAATGCTCTCCCACATCCAGTATAACTTTGGCTATGAACGTGTAAATACACTGCACTCCGCACAGACGTTTGAAATGTTTTGTATCGTTAATAGATTCTGCAGTGTTGAGCCAAATTCCTATGCACTCCTCTGACTTTTCTTTCAGTGCTGCTTGACATTCCCTCTCCCAATGCAAATATTGATTCTGCTTGTTGCTCAACATGAAGTCCTGATTGTTTTTGCACATCCTGCAGGAGTAGATCATTTCTGTATTTGAAAATGGATCATGGGTGCCTTACCTTTATAGAAGCTACTCACTGAACCAGCAGAATGTTGATGACACAATTATAGGAGTAGGTCAGTTATGCATGTGAAAATGCACCATTAGTTTCTATGGTGGGTGCTTGTTAAGCTGCTCAGCTGAGGCATGGAAGACTCCCTTCACCTCTTTGGGTTCTAGGGTGGGACTTTCCAAGGGAGGTACATTCCGGCACCTTTTTCTCTAGGGAAAAAGCACTGATTGTGAGTTCTACTTAATATCACAGTTCTGGATTTCACTTACTTTGGTGATTTTTATTTTAGAAATGTTGACCTAGTTAAACATTCAGAAAAAGAACAAAGGTTGTCAACTCTATAAATACCTTGAAAAGGGAGCATAAAATTAATGGCATAATGGAGCACAAAATTAAATACAGCCTACTAAAAGCTATGTTTTGTTCCCGAACTATTAGTGCAGATTGACTTTATCGTGCAACCATAAATGGAAAAGTTGTCAAACTGCAAGATGGAATTCTCTTGGTCTTAAGGGGGAAGGGGAGTTCAGCGCAGTGGAAGATCACATGCTGCTTTTAAAAATAATAATTTGTTTTGGGGTTTTAGGAACAAGGATCATAGGATACAAATAAATAGACCAAGTTATCTCATGCCATTTGTATATCACAAAACTAGCATAATTAATTTTCAGTAATATCTGCAACATAAGTGGTCAATGTATAGGTTCTTGGTTTGTGAATTGATTTGAACAAAAACAAAGGGGAAGCAGGATAGAACAGAAATAAGTGAGAACATTAAACATCGCATAGCTAAACACCTAATCAGGAACCCATGTGGTTGTGCTTAGATTAAGTATGAGTAGTAGTCATTTTTCCGCTTATGATACCAATGAAACAATGGTTTATTGATTAACATAGGAGGGAGGTTCAAAGTGAACATAATTTATGTTTAAATTTAAATTTAAATTTGGATCAATCAGATTGAGCCAAATGCTGATGGGGGAAGCGTTGTTCATTTTCTGGAATACTGGCATGTTATGAAATTTTAAAAAGCAGGTCCCTTTTATACAAAAGGTCCCAGGCTCACTCCCTGGCATTTTCAGGTATGGCTGCGGAAAATCCCCTGCCTGAAAAGCCTTTGCCAATCAGTTTAGATAGTTCTGAGTTAGTTGAACTCAGTACATAGAAGCAGCTTCCTGTATTGCTAAAGGCCAGCTTCCAGTCAGAATACCCACAGAACTGTAGGCCAAGTTAAGGTGCATGTCTCCTTCCACAGCTGTCTCAAATTTCAGTGGTTCACAGCAAAATCTTCAAACAGAAGATCAGAGGATGTAATGCCCATGCACACTGTAAACTCTTGTTTCCAAGTGGAGGCCTGGTGTTGAGCCTAATGTAAGACTAACCTGTCAATTTAACTGTGTCCAGCAGTCAGATTGCTTGCTAGTTTCTATATCGCTGCTTCCACAAGAGAGGCCGTAATGGGAAACTTCTACCCTCATTAAGTCTGCAAAGACTTGTTCTATTACTCTTTAAGGCTGAAACATTTTGTAGATTGATATTCAAGCCTGAACACTGTGCTTCTGTTCAGAAACATAATCTCCCCACCACCCTTTCTACACACCCACACCCAGGGTATAGTGGACTAACTTCTGCCATATAAATTTGTTCGACTTTAATGTGCTACAGGACGCTTTGTTTTTGCTGCAAAAGGGTAATATAGCTACCCCAAGCCCCTGGAAGTTGAATTCAGGATTTGTCTCATGCAGTGATTTATTCTCTGCTGTTTAAGACACTGGAGAGACTTCACTGCAAGAAGGCCAGATGTCTTTTTCAAAGTCTCAATGCAGCCACAGAGCAAGTAGGCCCTTCTTGCATTGTAAAAGTTAGTACACCTTAGTGTTTCTCCTATAAAGAAAGAATTAAAAAAGTTGCTAAAACCATGGCAGGGTGGCAAGCCTGTCCTATGTTATGATTGTTTTATTAAATTTGCATCCCACCCTTTCTTCTAAAGGAGTCCAGGACAGCAAACACAAAAGTGAGAATAAAAAATAAAAAACTACATAAAACAATTTAAAATATCCAAAGAAATTTAAAATGGTCATAACCATCTAAAAACATGTAAAACAATCATATATAGAGGAGGAGATTTCAGAAGTCACACCTATAATGAGTGGGCTACCTGTCTCACACATGAGAACAAAATACAATCCTGCCTCTGTCTTGTGATGAGGTTAAAGGGAGGTATGGTATGAATACAGCTTCCAAGTGGATAATATCACCTATGCAGAATATTTTAATCCTTCATTATATGATTGACATCTTTCTGGGCATCTGAATTTGAAATACTTTTTAAGGTTTTGTTTTAGGTATTAACATCCCAAATCTGCCTTTTTAAAAAAAACTTTAAAACTTTATGGAAGCAGTGTGATCAACCCCAAAGAGAGACGTAAACTATCAGAATTATGGGAAATGGAATGAAAAAATGTTTTCTGATAATAAGATATTTAATACAGTGCATGTTTCCCAGGTGTTAAGGAGGTGACCTTTCCCGTAGTGGTATAATTCTGCTCCCTGACCAGCAGCAAAATTCATTCTGCAGTATTTTAGTCAAGGAAGCAAAAGATCTTGTAGGCCTTATTTATGTTCAAGTGTAGATTTCCAGATGAGCAAAATGAAAATACAGTGGTACCTCAGGTTACATACGCTTCAGGTTACATACGCTTCAGGTTACAGACTCTGCTAACCCAGAAATATTACCTTGGGTTAAGAACTTTGCTTCAGGATGAGAACAGAAATCATGCAGCGGCAGCTAAGGTGGTGCTTTAGGTTAAGAACAGTTTCAGGTTAAGAACAAACCTCCAGAATGAATTAAGTACCTAACCTGAGGTACCACTGTACTTGCGATGAGGTGCTAAGGCAGCTTTCTCTTTCATGGGGACACTTGGCCTTCCGTGGCCCATCAACTGTGGAGGTGGCTGAGCAAGAGTAGAGAGAGGTAGTAGTAGATTGCGTTACGTGGTGGTTATGTTAATAATACTGCTTGTAGCTGTTAATATTTCTAAGAATTTTTCTTTAGGGGTCAATCTAATCTTAAGTAGTTATTCATTGGTCCCACAACTGTGAACTTCAATGGTTCATTAATAACTTTAATCCAGGCACTGCTTTGGCCTGGATACCCTTGGTCTCAATAGCGGACTCCTGTCACATGTTTGCAGACCATTCCGTCGCTCGGTCTTTGCCAACCTGGTGCCCTCCAGATGTTTTGAATCACTGCTCCCATCAGCCCAAGTCATATGCCATTCTGTTAAGTGTGCTAGGAAAGTAAAGAGGAGTGTTCCAAACTCGAGAAAACTACCATTGTTGAAGTCACTTGTGGCCTTTTGTCTTCTCAATGTGTATAGCACACCAGTGTGTGGTAGTGGGACCCATAGAAAGAGAGGGCTTTTGCAGGCAGCTGGGTGAAGGCCTGGAAATGTTTTGAAAATGACTGGAAAGTGTAAGTTTGTGGTGTTTTTTCTTTTCTTTTGCAGATGTGCTACTTAAGACCTGACAGCAGCTTTTAAATCTGGAGGTACTATCCAGAGAAGTTTCGTTTCCTTCCAAGGCAGGCCTTCAAGATGTGGACAGCTGTTGGGTCTTTTCTGCTGATCTCCTTATGTGTGTCTGAAAACGGCAGCTCCATCTTAAAGGAGAGGGGGGTCCAGGTAACACATGTACATCTGCTCAGCAGTGAAAAGCATTGCAAGCAAGCTTGTAAAGGCCCAACAGCATCAGGTAAGATTACCTCACCTGACCATAAATCTTTTCCTTTGGGGCAGGAGGCGTCTGCTTAGGTCTTTCACAGCATTTGTGATTATGGCTGCTACATAGGCAGTAGCTAAATGACTTCACAACCTTAGTCAAATTGAAAACAGCATCCGTTTTCCAGGGACTGCCTTTTCTCTATTTCTTTTTTACAATTTTACAATGCAGCAAGCATAGAAGAGCCTTTGTGTGTAACACTAGCAAGGAAATTGTGTTAGATTACTTAACATACCCTTCAGCCAGATGTCTCTGTATTTGATGAAGTTTCACATTCTTCTGTGTCCTTGTTGCCCTGTTACCTGAATGCCCCAGAGATCCTTGGAATGGATTTGCAATCCAGTTTGACATGAGCTTCACGGGTGACTTAATTAAACCCCTTGGAACTTTTGGAGCTTCTAGACTCGGGGTGACTAAATTATTCCCCCCAGATGTTGCTGGACTACATCCCTGACAATTGTCCAAGCTGTCTGGGGCTGTGGTGAGTTGGAGCCTGACAACATCTGGAGGTTCATAGCTTTGCCCACCTCATTCGAGGCTTAAATCATCCCTGACAGATCCTCATCAGTTTCCCTATTTAAAGGACGTAAGGGAAGAGGACTTCAGTTTCCCAAAGCAACTTTTCACGTTACCTAGCTTTTATGGATGCTGCTATAAGTTAGGAAGTGGTTGGGTTTGCTCTCTTGTGGCTCCCCCCGCCCCCCGCCCGAAGCTGCTTATCATGCCCCTACCACCAATCTTCTCTAAGTAAAATGTGCCCAGCTTCTTATCTTGTCATCGTAAGACACAAATTCCAGTCCAGCATTGTCTACTTCATTTGGCAGGGAGGTTCTCCCAAGTCCTCAGATGTGGGACTTTTCCTAGTTTTCTTGCTGGAGGTTTTCTTAACTAACAGTTCAAAGGTCGGCCCCAACAACATTCTGCATTCAAAGCACGTGCCGTGTGATGCAAGTCTTTGTAGCTGCCTTCTCCTTGTATCTTGCTTCTACTTTTTATCTGAAGGGACTTGCCTGGAGCTTGTAAGCCAGGGGTCAGCAAACTTTTTCAGCAGGGGGCCAGTCCACTGTCCATAGCTGTCAACTTACAGATTTGAAAATAAGGGACCAGCAGCCTTGAAAATAAGGGACCAGCAGCCAAAATAAGGGACCTGCAGCCTCACCTGTTCCAGGCACTCCAGTCTTCCTGTCCTCCTGCAGTCTGGTTAAACTCATGCTGGTAGCTTCGAGAACACTGTCTAACCAACTTTGTAACCAGAGGTTCAACTGAATAGAATCTGAATCACATGTACCACAAGGCCTATGCAGCCTCAACTTAAGATGGCTCCCCGGCCTGGCTTTGCACTGCAAAGTTTGCAGCAGCACGTACAACAAAATGGCATCCAGCATTCAAAAAACCCCTCAGCTTGCATTAACTAGCCACACACAAGGCATGCAAGCTCCACCCCCCAGTCATTCTTAGACTTCTTATTGGGTGAGCAACACAGCCAAGCAACATAGTTGGAGCCTCCCTCCTCCCTGGCCGGCAGGGAGGGAGGGAGAGGAGCTGCTTCCTTTGAAATTTGAGGGACATCATTTAAGGGACATCCATCAATAAGGGACAGCAGCGGGACATGGCGCTGGAATAAGGGACTGTCCCTTCAAATAAGGGACACTTGGCAGCTATGCCACTGTCCCTCAGACCTTGTGGGGGGCCGGACTATATTTGGGGGGGGGGGGGAATGAACGAATTCCTATGCCCCACAAATAACCCAGAGATGCATTTTAAATAAAGGCACACATTCTACTCATGTAAAAACACGCTGATTCCCGGACCGGATGTAGAAGGCAGTTGGGCCGGATCTGGCCCCCAGGCCTTAGTTTGCCTACCCATGTTGTAAGCTTTCTGTCCCACTAACACTGTTTACAACAAAACTCTTATTGTAACTGGACCCCTTTGAATCCTCACTCATTACTTGCACACTAGCCCTTATCTGTGACATTATTGTCCTTGTTTACTCATTTTTTCAGGGAAGCAGTATAATATTGTTGACAAATTGTTGCAGTCTAGTATTTGTGCTGTTCATTTCCCAGATGATTAGAGCTCTGTATGAGTTTTAATTTGTTTTAGTCTATTTTATTGCAGTTTTCATTCTCTGTATGTTTTAAATCACAGTTGTAAAATTTTGGTAATGATTTTATTGTTTTGTCTTTTTTTTTGTAAACCGCTTTGAGGTTTTGTTCTTCAATCAAGCGGTATGTACATTTTATAAAATAAAATAAGTAAAAATGTCACCATACTAAAACTTTGCTAGTAGGATAAAATGTGATTCATTTTATACCAGTGAGAGTGATGGTCTTCCTTTCCTGTGTGATATTCTAGGTAATCTCCACTGCTGGTCAGTACTGTATCAGAGCCGCTGTGTCCTCTTGCGCTGTCCTCAGCTGAGTGCATGTCAGAACGCCAGCACACAGGATGTTAAAGAACTAATGGGAGGTAATTTGGATTCAATGGGTCTGCTCATGATTAAAAAACCTGCTGCTGCAGCAGCTATTGCTATTACTAAAGGCAACATTCTCTTACCTCACCATCCAGATGTTTCCAGTGTTTAATGGGGGCTCTATCAGATTTCCACAAGTTTCATTTGAGAGGTAAAGATTCTTTGGATGTGATTATAGGCTATTTTGCGAGACTGATTATTTATATTAAAAACATATACCCCACCTTTCTAGGCAGAATATTCAAGGTGTCCTAAGACAAAGCAGTCTAATGTAACAATATTAAGTATAATATTAAAAAACTGGCAACAATTAAAAGCTGCAGAATCAGAAGGACAAAAAAAGCCAGGCAGAGAATTAACTAAAGAGAAAAAAAACCCTTCCAAAAGAATACAGTTTTCAGCATAACAGTGGTCAATGAGGAAAATACTCTGAGGGAAGTATTCCATAATCTGGATTCCAAGATAGAAAAGGCTCCCCACCCCACCCTAGGAATGCCATGCTCTTTCAATCTTCCCATCTGTGGAAGCATTTCAGTCTGCCAAGTGTAATGATTCCTCCCTCTCCTCCCCCTGCACATTATTTTTCTTTTTTTGGGGTGTGTGTCTCCCAATCCATTTTCAGTGTGCAGAGGAGAGGGGAGAGGTCCTTGTTCAGGGCTTCCACTAGCAGGGCTGGTTAGGTGAATCCCTTCCAGGGTCTAACCAAGAAGAGTTTCAAGAAGAGTTTGGATCTGATATCCCGCTTTATCACTACCCTAAGGAGTCTCAAAGCGGCTAACATTCTCCTTTCCCTTCCTACCCCACAACAAACACTCTGTGAGGTGAGTGGGGCTGAGAGACTTCAAAGAAGTGTGACTGGCCCAAGGTCACCCAGCAGCTGCATGTGAAGGAGTGGGGAATCAATCCCAGTTCACCAGAGTCTACTGCTCTTAACCACCACACCACACTTCTTCTCCAACTCATGACCAACTCATGAATCCTAGAGAAAGTTAGCTCAGTTAACTATGAATCTGATTATTTCCTGGGGAGTGGCAGAGGGTGGGATCAAGACAGCATGGTCTGCACCAGCAAAGGCCTGTGGGTGACTGAAGGGTCCGCCTGCCTTCTGATGCTTGGGAGGCCAGCAGGAATTGAGGATTATGAAGCAATCCTCCTGTGAGAGGGGAGGGAAGTGGGGGCTGGCACTGTCAGTACTTTGTCCAACCAGGTCCCACCAAAACCCTGTCTGACAATCCTGCCTGACACTAAGGCTCGGATATGAAATTGTGCGGTTTTGAAACAATTTGATTTGGATTGTCCCCCTTTTAAAAGTGCCTCTACCATTCCTTTTCTGGGTGCTCTTTCTGTTTATCCTTGCACCCTTGTTTCCCTGAGGAAAGGAGGTAATATTGGCATTCGTTTCCTGTTGGTTTTCAAGCCAGAAACTGGAGGCTCTGTGTGTAATTGGAGTGGTTTTAGCATCCGTAGCTAACACTGGATTTTGCAGCAGCAGAGTCTTCTGCTCTAATTGCAAGTGACACCATAACAAAACGAAGCATGTTAGGAACTGGGGAATCAGTCTTGTAAAGGGTGTGAGAAAGTTCTGCTGTACATGCGTTTTTGAAAGGACAGCTTTTCATGCTTGTTTCTGGCCTTTAAATACTTCTCAGGAACTTAGCTGCCATGTTAAGTTGAACAGGTTCTTGCAGCCAAGAGCGAATAGTTGTGACAAGAAATACATTTCTTTATTTTCTTTCTGATATTTAGCTGAGTTTGAATTTTGATCCAGAAAGGACTTCTAAGATGTGTTTTGTCCTTGAGTAACAGAAGGATAAACAACCGGTGCCCCAGGAGCTCAATCACTCCCTTGGAGACATTCAGCTGTACACCTCTGCCAACTTTCTCTTGTGGCACAGGCTAAGGCTAAGTGATTTCTAAAAAGTCTTCTTGTGTGCCTCAGCCTCTCCCTCAAGCAGACAAGACATGAGGTGTATCAGGTGGGTCTCCAACAAAGTCTTTGTTACTGTCCCCTCTGAAGAGGGGTTTTTTTTAAAGATCCCTTGACTTGTATGGGAGTCAGTCAGTGGAATCAGTCCTTCAGCCTTTGTTCAGTCTTTGCAATATGGTGGCTGCTTTAAAAATGTTTTGTTAATCATATGGGGATGGAGAATGGTTATATTGGAGTATGTGCAGCATATATATATAGAGCTAACTGGTGGTAATGAAGTTATGCTAATGAGGATGTTCGCTTCTGTCATAACTAGTCTAAAAGATCTATGCAACCAATTATTTAAAGCAATATCTGCTCGCTTACTGCAAGTTGTATTTGGGGTGCGTATTATATGTATCAATCTATGCAATTCTATAGATGGAAATCAATGATGTATTACAGCTGGTAGATTCTATAGCTCTCCTTCACTGTAAATGGAGGTGGCACCACAAAAGTACAACTCCTGGGACTCTTTTATCATCTGCCATTTGATCTACTCTTTATCTGCAGCCCATTCCTGATTGTGTCTCTGTTCTTTTCTTTTGCTTTGTTTTTGGCCAGAATTTGTGATCCGTAAAAGGAGAGATCATGAAGGAGCCCTTCAAACAAACAACACAGGAAAGTCTGCTGGAGAGCAGGAGCTACTGAATAAAACAAGACTTGCTGAGACAGAAACAAAAGTGCCTCTTTTGCCAAAAGCTCCAGAGAGGAAGGTAGCAGAAGGTACTGCAGTCAGCACAACTACCACTGTCACTTCCACGATCGCTGCCATCTCCCAAGGTAGAGGAATAGCCATAACCACAGCTAGTAACAACGTAACCACAACTCATGGTAACACAACTCGTGGCATCCCAAATGTGACTTCTGGTCCCAGCACTCCCCCTCAGAAACCATCGTTGCCTCCCACATCTTTCCATTTAACTGAAAGTGCTATTACTGTTAACAGTACATCAAGTTCAAAAGGGACGCAAACCAGTAAGTTAACTTTGGGAGCTGCTAACACAACAGAAACTCCTCCCAGGACTATTCCTACTTCTTTTGCCACAGCAGCAAACAATCCAGTGCTTCCCATAACCCTCAAAACAGGTATGGCAACTGGCGTTCTTATACCAGTGAACTCTAGCAGTGTTGGAATGAGCAGCTCAAGAAGCCCAGTAAACTCATCTACAAATGCAGCTGCCCAAAATCCACCAGCATCAGCCACCCAGAATTCACTAACTACAGCCACCCAGAATCTATCAGCTTCAACCACCCAGAATCCACTAACTACAGCCACCCAGAATCTATCAGCTTCAACCACCCAGAATCCACTAACTACAGCCACCCAGAATCTATCAGCTTCAACCACCCAGAATCCACTAACTACAGCCACCCCGAATCCACCAGCTTCAACAGCCACTGGCATATCTCAGACAACCAAGAGACCAACCACAGTAGCAACAAAGTCAGCTGAACTCACAACAATTGTAAAAACAACTCCAGATAGGGTAACGCCTCGTGTGACTGCAAAGGGTGCTGAAACCACCACCACTGCAGAGCAACCTGCGAGTGCTACGAGTCAACCAGTGCTTGTCACAACTTATACAAATCCCTTGTCAGTGTTTGCAACGAAAAGTCCAGTGGCACCGCCCAAATCAGTAACCATAAACCAAGGCCAAGATCAGCAGGACACAGGTAGTGAGGGTAGCTATCGTCCAGTAGATGTTAGTTTGCTCTTAGCAGTGCTTCTGTTTGGAGTCCTGTTTTTTGTAACAATTGTAGTATTGTTTGTGATACAGGCCTATGAGAGCTACAGGAAGAAAGACTACACCCAAGTGGACTACCTAATCAATGGGATGTATGCAGACTCAGAGATGTGAAAGCAATAGCAATCCAAAGCGAGGCATTCAATATATACATCTACTTGTTGTGGGAGGTCGAAAGCCATGGGTGGCTTGTCTTTCAGTTCCCTGTTCTGCCTATAAGACCAACTGAAAGTGCTTCCAAATAACCTTTGGTGCAATGTAGGAGAAATGCCATGTATTCTACTTCTAAAAGTATTTTTTTTAACCATCAGGTTGCCACTGACATATTATTTCTCAGTTTTTGCTTCTGTTGTGCCAGTTTTGTTTTGCCATTGCAAAGAGGGGCTAATGCTGCAGGCAGCCCTCCTCTGAGGACTGTGGTGCTTCCTAGGCTCCTGTTCCTCAAGTTCTGTTGATACCCTGCCTATCCCTGCATAACAAGGAGCAAAAAGGGGCTGTCTCTGCCTGCAAGGCACTGTGTTGACTGCTGCCAGTCCAGATGGATTGCAGAGGGCTGGCAGCATTGGTGCAGGTGGCAGAACCCTAAAGAGTGACAGGTGCAAACCCCCCCTCCCTGGCCTAGGTGGTGACCCTTCCATACGGTACGTTTCCTTTTTTTCTGCTTCCAGCTACAGCACTGAACCAGCTGCAGGAGACGCTGCTGGCTTGAGATGCAACCTTAGGAGCGATGCTTGTTGGCAGGTTATGAGTGCTGGACGGAAAGCTCTTTAGAACCGTGAGGCATTCCTAAGGCTCCCTGCCAGGGGCAATGTTGGCAGAACAGGCATCTTATTTCAGTGAGCTCCCTGCTTGTTTAAAATGT
The DNA here is from genome assembly GCF_964188315.1 of Podarcis muralis. Taxonomy (NCBI): domain Eukaryota; kingdom Metazoa; phylum Chordata; class Lepidosauria; order Squamata; family Lacertidae; genus Podarcis; species Podarcis muralis. The sequence continues at coordinate 77,668,105 of NC_135655.1, forward strand.
GTGTACTAAGCCATGTTCATGCTGTGCTGTTTCCTAATCGTGACTGTTCTTCGCTGGGGTGCTTCTGCATCTTTATATGATTTTATTTTTGTACCCACTCAATAAATGAGGCCCTGGAGGGCATGTAAAGGTTTGCTTACTGTGTTTCCCCTCCTTCTGCCACTCCCCATTCCTCATATAAGGCCTTCTGATAACCTGAATGTGCAAGCAAACTGAGTATACTCCCTTTCTAAGATCCAGTCATTCCTGTTGCCTGGATCAAGACACTCATACACTTTCTTCTCAGCTGCGTGATTCCCCACCCTGCCTCATTCCCTGTGTATCTCACTCTTGTGAACTGTTCCCAGTGCATTTAGGGCACAGGCCAGGTATATAAGCAGTCTTTGATTTCAGGGCTGCTGAGCCTTCATGGCTCCCAATCTGAATCATGACTCCCAATGATGAATGCAAAAGGTTCCATTTTGTGAATGGTTTAAGGCTTCTTCAGACCAGCATGCATCATGCAAAAGTCATGCGGAATATGCTTAATGGAAACAACCTTTAGCTACAGCCTTGGGAGAGAACTTGACAACAAGTCCAAGCCCCCTCACACTGTGTTAAATAAAGGTCTAATTGAGCATTCAGAGTTTGGGGTCTGATCTTCTTGGGTTCTGGGTGAAAAGGAAGTAGTTCAGCTAGTAAAGCAATTTACCTGAAAGACATTACAGTGTGCCCATCTAACAGAGAGCCCCACAATCCATGGAGACATTCCCATTTTCATAGAACAGAGACTGGATTATCTACCAACCTTGATTTTTTGGGGATGAGATTGACTGCTGCTTGGGCAGGATAGGAAGTCCTCCTGAGATCTTTGCCCTCTCATATTTGACTATTTAGATTACCCCCCCCCCCCATCTTTTACAAGTGTGTTAATATTTTAATAATGCCTTCACTATACACTTGCTTCTTCCAGCAGCTCTTCAACATGTAACTTGTTGGTTCAAACAAATGTTTTATAAATGGCAAGGTTATAGCTTAGTGGTAGATCATCTGCTTTTTTCATGTAGAAGGTTCCAGGCTCAATCCCTAGCATCTCCAGGTAGGGCTAGGAATGTCCCTGGAGAGCTGCTGCCAGTCAGTGTTGGCAACACTGAATTAGATGGAGCCATTGGTGTGACTTGGTGTAAGACAGCATCCTATGAGATCATCTATGGATATGACAGAATTTGCAGTGCGTGTGGGGGGGGGGGAGTTTTGATACCTCTGGCCAAGGAAGAATCAGATGAATATAGCCGATTACAAAAGGCTAACCAAATTCTGTAACCGGCAAGTTAGTTTATGAAGAAGTGGGCAGAGGGGGGGGGGGGGCTTCTTAGAAGCTTTGGAATGAAAGAGACTGAATGAGCTAACCTCACCATTCCTAATTCGCTTAAATTATATTTTCTCATCATATAAGTTTTCTGAAATTGTTCCATATTAGTGGCAGTATGTAGACCCCAAAGTTATACGGTATGACCTTGTTAAAGGATAACCATCAAGAAAGAACCTGTAACTTGGTCCCCATCTGTGCTGTGTACCTTTAAAGCTGTGTCAAACCACTTTGGTAGTTAAGGGTGCCGAGAGTTGTTAGGAGACCTCATTGCAATGCTAGAACTCCTAGGGTTGTTAACGATTGGTCATTCTTCTCAGAGAGCTCTGGGGTCTCCTAACAACACAAAGCACTCTTAACTACAATTCCCAGGGTTCTTTGAGGGAAGCCATGGCTGTTTGAAATGGTATGATACAGCTTTACAGTGGCACCTCGGGTTAAGTACTTAATTTGTTCCAGAGGTCCGTTCTTAACCTGAAACTGTTCTTAACCTGAAGCACCACTTTAGCTAATGGGGCCTCCTGCTGCCGTCACTCCGCCAGAGCACGATTTCTGTTCTCATCCTGAAGCAAAGTTCTTAACCGGAGATACTATTTCTGGATTAGCGGAGTCTGTAACCTGAAGCATATGTAACCTGAAATGTATGTAACCCGAGGTACCACTATATATATGTGTCTTATTGATGGAGCCTTGCTCTTACTTCTAGACTGAAGTAAGGGGGTCCTAATGGAATACACGTTCTGAATTCCTCTGCAAGGCAGAATGTGGGGACCAAGTGGGAGCCAAACCACTTCACACTTCCTTTCTCAAAGTGGAGCCACTACAGTCAAGCTAACCCACCACTGCCATTCCTTCTTTAATTGTATTGCAGGTGTCCACTTGTGCCTTGTGGGGAAGGGAGCTGTTTTTTCCCCATTTTTAATTATTGCAATTCCCAGTGATTTATCGAGTTAATTTGTATTTTTAGTTGTATAGACAGGGATAAGCCAATAGGGTGCACTGCTGTGCTGCTCATGAAACATATGGATTCCCTTGCCTGACAGATTCTTGAAAGCAGGCGATGTCTCCAGAACTTGAGCTTCCTGCATTCCTTGTCTGCTGTTTCTCTTTATTTTCTTGGCTGAGGACTCTTCATGTGTGTTTGTAACTATAACTCTAATTATGACTACGTTTGAATGTGAGACGTTCCACTATTGCATTGAAATGACCCAACATCCTGCTGACCTCAATTAAAAATAAATGAAACTATTTCATTAGGAATGTACAGATTTTTTTAAAAAAAATATAAAAAACAAAACATTTGTGTACATAGTTCGTTCAGTGTCTAATGCACTAGGTCTGTAATGCTGGGGTAGACAGCAAGGAAGATAAATGAGGAATCACTATGCCTGAAGCCTCCAGGCTGCTGGATTTGTCACCTTTTCCCAAGCCCTCCAGCAACATATTATGTCAGCATTTTTTTAACACTGTCAGTGTGATTGACATTTGGCATCAAAGTGCAAGATGATGGGTCTTTGCCCCTAGGAGCTTACAGTCTAAAATCTAATGCAGGAGATAGAACACAGGAAGGGAAAGAAGTTGAGGCGGCGAGTACACAAGGAAAGAGAATGCAGTTCTTTCAGTTCCATGTGCCTTTTATTTTTTATAGGCCACCCAACAGCAAAATGTTTTCCAGGTGGCATAAAACAGATAAACATTGGCAGGCAGTTTTACTGTAGTCAAGGGCCAGAAACTAAGAGTGAAAACTTAACTTAGCCCTGTTGAGTGCCCAGTGCTAAAAAGATGGCAACATGGGCATCAGGCAAGCCTGTCTAGGGAGGACATTTCATAACAGAGAGTTGGACCATCAGTCCAATCTAGCTCTGCACTGCCCACACTGACTGGCAGCTCCTCCCCAGGATTTCAGACAGGAGTCTCTCCTAGCCCGATCTCGAGATGCTGCAGATTGAACCTTGGACATTTTGCATGCAAAGCGGATGTTGCTCTGCCACTAAACTACAGTCTCTCTCCCCCCCCCCCCCTTGCAGGCTACCACCAAAACAGCTTCTTCAGTAGCAGCTGCTCCTCACCTGGCACCCAGAGAAGGTTCTCCCACAGCATAGGCCTTAAAATGAACTCTGCACTATAATCAGTTGTACTCCCTGCAGGTCTTCCCCTATTTATGCTCTAGCCATTGCCTTAAGCTTTCTAGTATTCCAGAACTCCAGGCCAAGATCTTGTCATGAACAGCATCTTTGAGCCCTATGCCAGTCACCTGGGATATTTCTCCATTCCAGGGATCAGTCAGAGTTTTGACAGGACATCTAACAATGCCAAACTGGAAAATCTTCAAGGGCCATGAGCACTCTCTGGGAATCCATCAGCCTCTGTGCCCATCCTGACTGGTCTAATTCTTGAGAGGTCAGATGTCCCTGGAAGCCTAGATAGAACTAGGTAGCAATCTGCCTAGGTCAAAGGAGCAATAGTGATTCTGCCACCCACCTATGACTATTGTCCTATCCAGCATAGAACACTAAGTCGAGAGTATAACTTGCCAAATGTGCAGGGCCAGATGTAACTTGGGAGAGACAAATGTTATCATGGAGGCCATGAGAACCTAGCCTATGGCCTGACAAGGGAGTCTAAGCTGTTGTATCCCCTGTGCATCCCTCAGGTGTGCTGGAGGACGTTGTCCATTGCCTGTGTTGAAGTAAGATTAAACTACCAGTATAGACAACTTCTGCAAATGGAATTGGGGTGGATGTCTTTTGCCTTAGGTAGCAAAATAACATGGGCCAGCCCTCAGATCAGGTTGGGGTTTGTAGTTTTTATTTTATTAGGGAAGGGCCATAGTTCAGTGGAAGAGCATCTGCATGCATACAGAAAGTCCCCAAGTCCAGTCCCTGGTATGTCCAACTAGGGCTGAGAGAGAATCCTGCCTGAATCCCTGGAGAGTCCCTGTCAGTCAGTGTAGACAATATTAAGCAATATGGATCAGTGTTCTGACTCAGTGTAAGACAGCTTTCTGTATTCCTATTCAGGGCTCTTCTACAACGTCTCCCCCCCCCCCCAAAATAATTCAAATTCTGAGGGGTTGACATGGTGACAGAGCACAGCAACTTCATCTTGCCCCCTCCCCCCCCCAACCTGGAGCCTATCTTGCTGCTGTCCAGAGCAGCCAGCAGAAGGTTAACAGCCACCTGCCTCATCCAACCATACAGGCCTGGCTGGCAGTTCCCACTTACTAGCCCAACACTTTAAGGCTCAATGGAGTATTGGCACAGCCAGCAGGAAACCCTTGGGTGAGAGAAGCCCCTCCACTGATTCACCCTGCCCTTCTGCGTGTGTGAGACAATAACTTTCATGGCTAATGGCTCTGAAATCCAGCCATAAAACTACCAGAAGCAAGCAATGAGTGAGAGACCTGGATGTAAAATTTCATTCCCTACTCGAAATTCACTTTCAGACGTGTTTCTCGGACAGAGATGTGGTTACCAAAATAGCTCGTAAAAGTTAGAACTCAATTATAGTCATCCATTAGTGATGAATAACAACTTAATTGCAAAGGACAGTAATTAGTCTGTCTGTGCAGCTCAGTGTGCTTATTAATTTCAGAGAAACGATGACCACCAAGATTAGCGGCGGAAGCTGTATGAGAACCAAATTGCGGTAGAACAGGCCTAGTCACATGCAGGATCTTCTGCTCAGTTAAGGGCTTTTCTACAACTGGAGTTTTACTGTGGGTCAGTTTGGGGGGATACATGTGGATCAGGGAGGAACAGTCAGTCAGAACAACTGAATCAACCCTGGCCATCAGTGGGATGAGAGATGTCACAACCAGATCACCCTCACATGCCTGTGGGGCAGTTGCCTTGACTAAGCTGACCTGCAATACAGGAAATACCTGGGAGGTGGTGGGCATATAAAACAGTGTTTGCTGTGATCATGTTGTGCTGCTTAAAAGAGAGGCATATGGTTCTAGGAAAATTTAGCAAGGTCTGCATCAAAATGTGTAGAAGTGGACATCCACCCATTGCTGTTCCCATCTGTCAGCCTCTCCCTGTGCCCCCTCCCATTTTATCTACTCCCATCATCCTTTTTGCTTGATGCTATTGAACAATCAAGTACCAGGTTTGCCCCACTTTTTTGCAAAGCAGATTTCTGTAACTACAAAGTTCTTTGTAAATTCTGGACAACCGTGCAGTTCTTTCTGATAGGGTTTTCGAAATGTAATAACCTATTTAAGGAAGAAGATTTTATTTTTTAAAGCCCCCCCCCCCAACCCTGGTGCAAACTATCCCAAGTTTCAGCCAAGTAGTTGTGGTTGTAATTCACATTAGCAAAGCCAGGGCATGGCCACTTTGGACATGACCTCATTCCTGCATTCGCATTAAGAAGGAGACCCATTTCTAATTCAGTGGCCATTTCAAAAACATTTTGAGTTACAAAGGCACACATTTTCACTCCAGCAATCTGAAGAGACAAGCTCTTACAGATTCACCGTTTTGCTTCTGGGATGGGTGCAGCTGACGCAGCAGGTCATGTAGTCTTCTGTTGTCCTTTTTCAATAGCAGCGTTCAGGCTTTGGACTGAAGTGTTGGCACTTGCACAACTTGTGGGTGTTATTCTTGCTCTTAACATGTAACCTTTATATTGGGTGTGGATCCTCAGCCTTGGAGGTGCTGAATGTGGCCTCCAGGCCTCCCTGTCTGGCCCTTGAGCCTTTTCCCAGACCACATACCCTCTCTAGGTCACATACAGCTTCACTAGCTCTGCCTGCCTCCCTCCTTGAGTGCTTCTAGCTAGGTGGAATGTGTCCTTAGGCTGTGACAATGCCTATCCTTGCTGAAGGATGGAGGCATGGGTGTGGGGTGAAGCCTATTGTACAAAGGCAAGAGTCACATCCATTGACCCTCCCACTCTCACCTTTGGTCCCACCACCATGGCTACGTGACTCCTGGAATGTTGCCCACGAGGAAGTGCAGCCTTTCAGCTGAAAACATTCCCCATCCCTGAGACAGAATAACTTGGGTCAAGCCACAGGCTGAAGCAAGGTCTGAACCGGAGGCCTCCAGCTCTGTATTCTTCAGGACCTGTTTTCAGGCTGAGACCCATAAGTATATTACATTTCCACATTTAATATGTGGGCCAAAATTGTTCTGGTCCTTTGCCCCAGGCTCAGAGCAGGCAGAGTGAGGAATCCCCAGGGAAAGCCAGGTGTCTGGGTGATGGAGAAGCACATTTACTTCCTTCCTCTTGCCAGGACTTTTGAGTATTCAGAGCCCAGTGTGGGCAGCAAAAGAAAAAGACAAAGCAGGTCTGTACATTCTGTTCACAGAGCTGCTACTTCTGCTGCATATTAGGGCTGGGCCATGGGCAGCAGTCTTAGGTGAAGCCTAGGCTGAAGGGCAAGTCCAAATAAGGAGGCTAGAGCAAGCCAAAAGTAAGGACCAAAGGACAAAGCAGGAGACGGGATTAAGAAACAAGCCAGGCCCACACCAGAGCTCAGGGAGACCTTGTTGTTTTGCTTAAGAGGAAGAAGAATCCCTCTTATAGTCCTACCTGTCCAAGTGGTTCCGGTGACCAGCCTGGGAGGGTATGATCAAGCCATGGCCTGAGGATGTTGGGCCTCTGCAGATGTTGTAGCCCACTACAGGGCTTGGCAGCAAACAGAAACAAAACTTCTTAGTATAAGCTCCCAACAGCTCTGGACAACACACCGAATCATACCACTTCCATTGTGTCAAAACTCACACACAGCAAAGGGATGGAAAAAAACAGATGTACAGGAGTGTATGTCAAGTGAAAGAAAACTGATGACTGGATTTCCTATAATTGGAATCGGGCCACTGTACTGCTGTATCCAAACTACCGTATTGGTTCAAATATAAGCCGCACCCGCAAATAAGCCGCAACTTTAAAATCGGGGGAGGGGGGAGAAAAAATACAGTACCCGGGCTGCTTCCTGGGGGGGGGGGGGGGAGCTGCACCGCTTTGCTGGCAGCCTTCCCCCCATCCCCCTTCTTTCTGGTGGCTCAAGGAAGGTTTGGGAGCGGCAGGCGGGCTGTGTGCCATTGCCCTGTGCTCCCAGACGGCTTCCTGGGAGTGGGGAGCCGTGCTGCTTTGCTGGCTGCATAAGGTAGTGAATATAAGCTGCACTTTAACTTTTCATGGTCAGAATTTGGGGGGGAAAGTGTGGCTTATATTCAGGCCAATATGTATGTTACTTTGAAATGTTAAGGAAGAAATCCTTTTCCATCATGAAACAATGATATCAACATTTTAGGAAATACTAACAATATTGATTCATATTGCATCCACCCCACCCCAAAAAAGAACCCCCTCTGGCAGCTGGAGTTTCTGTTCATAGCCAAGCCTGGGATGATGTATGCAGTCTGATCCATTGGAAAGCACATGTGGATGAACCAAGAGGGAAAGGAAGTGTGGTGACCACATGGAAGCCTTGATCCCGTGGGACACTGCATGTCTCTCGTGAGACATTAACCACAACACCCTCTTCGACTTGTGTGGGATCGGAGGGAGAGAAGGTCTCTTCAGATGTTTATCACAGAAGCAGAGCTGGGCCCTGTGGGGGCTTCTGGAGAATGTCAGGCTGCTGACGACAATGTCAGGCCCCTGCCTACCAAGGCGAGTGGACCAAATCTTGTGGCCTCTGAAAACAAACAAAAAGACTGCAGCGGAAGAGAGCGTCCTGCACTGCCAGGAGAATAGACTCAGTGAGCCAGTATCTGTTTGCTCACTTTCATGTCAATGAAAGCAGAGTGTGTCTAGATTAATCAGAATGCATTTAAAAAATAATAATCAGACACAAAAATAATATCTACCCTCCCACTGATGCAGTCTGCTATTAGGTGGTTCTCTGTCCTCAGGCTTTTAGGATTTGTCATATTTGATATCCTGATCCTCCACCTTGCCTGTTATTCCTTGCCCAACAAGAAGGAAGCAACCAGATGAGAATATGTTGTAATAACCACCCAGCCATATGTGTGTGGCGTTAGCCCAGCCTGAAAAGTTCAATGTTTCAGTTGTGAGATCTACATAAATATAGGGGTCTGTGTTTATGCTCAAGCTAGTAAACACGTGAGTCCTTCTCTATATAGGTGTGGACAAATTTGCCACAATGCAGGGAATTCAAACCAGTTTGCTAAAGCTGACAGTTTAGTCCAACTCCAAAGCATCTTTTTAAAATATGTGGGGCAGTACCACTTCCTGGCGCTCTAAATCAGAAAAAAATGTTAAAATTTCTATTGTTATCACTACTATTGGTAAAAATCCAAAACTGATTTCTCTGTGTTGTGTGTGTGTGTGTGTGTGTGTGTGTGTGTTTCACCATCATGTTAAAGACATTTAAAAAGCAATAAAAGTTTGGTGTGTAAAAACAACAAAGACTTGGGGCAGCTTAAATATTTAAACATTTATGGTGGCATAGACTGGGGGAGTGCAAGATCATTTTGCCAAATGCATGAAAGAGTCATCTAAGTGTGTGCATGTGTGTTTGTATCTTGAGTATCGAGGATAATATTTTGTAGCACAAAGTGAGTCCAAAATGTCCCGAGAAATGCAAAGGTACAACAGTAGGTGTATCACAATACCATGCAGAGCACACATGAATACGGAATCCAAACAAACAAAAGCAAGATCCAGTCAAGCTACCGTAACTGTCACCTGTTACAGGACTAATGAGCAGCCAGGGGAGATTAACAGGGACACAGCAAGATCAACAGCGTAAACCAACCCTTCCCCAACCTGGTGCCCTCCAGATGTTTTGAGCTACAACTCCTGTCTGTCACAGCCAGCATAGTCCCACTTTTGAATGTTTTTTTGTTGGAGCATCCTGAATTTTCACATCTAAAGCAAATGCTCCTAGAATGGTTTCTGAGACTTATCATTGTAATGTCCAGTTTCAGTTGCATTCATTGTCTTCTGTAGATACTGACCAATTTGACCCATTCCGATGATGGAATGTATCACATTAGAAGATGTGCAGGTAAGTGAAGGCTTAAAAGAATAGCTGGGGCTGGTTGGTCCCATCATAGGGTCGCTTGAGCAGATGGGGTGACAGTATTAGCAGCAGGTTTTGTATCTCCATTAGGTGATCCATAGTAGTTGAGGTCAGGTGGCTCCTTGAAAGCAAGGGCAGGCTTACCACCCGAGGCCTGTGAAAGGGAAGAAGAATATTCCAGAATGATGGGTGGCATTAGGTGGAACCAGGCAGGCAGCCATAGTATGACTAGTAATCTGAGGTTATCATGGGGAAGACAGGTGACAATCTATGTCTTCAGATCAGTGGTACTGTTATGGGTACCTGCCTGGCTTCACAATGTGTCGGTCAGTCAGATTTATTTCATAAAAAATCTACTGGTCACCCCAAACGTATAAGAGATGCAGCTTAGCAGAAGCACTACCCAGCACATGGAACCTCATTTTGTGTGATAAATTTTTATATGTCATCAAACCCCTAAGATCTCTTTATGATATCTTGAACCCCTCAAGGACTGCTGAATACAGTTTCCAGGATTTTATGGGTAGGTTTTACTACAATCTGCTCAAATTATAAACTAAAAATGTCCTGGTCATCAATGATTTTGAATAGCTTAGAATTAAGTTCACATTGTCAACTGGCCAAATACTATTTACAGACTTCTGCACACACACACACACACACACACACACACACACACACACACACACACACACAATTTCCATGCAACCTTTGTCCAGAGCTAGCTTGCCACCCACCCACAGATCTTGGATGTAGGAGGCCTGCTGAACAGATTGAGTCTGCACATTTTATTCCTCAGAGACCCATGTTCTTGATAGATAAAACACATATTATATCTGGGGGAAAGAAGCTATGGTAAAAAGATTATTCCTAGTTCAGTGAAATAGTTTCAATTTTCATGTGCAGGAGTCATGAAATATACTGTTACCAAATGGCATATGTCTATCTCATCCCAATTCATCAAGCAGCAGGAAGTTCCAAGGATGGCCTGCTTACACAGCTTACCCTGAAGCCCATCGCAAGACAGCTCCTAAATTTATAGCACACTTAATGTCTGCTTGTCTCACCCACCAGCTGAAGGCTAAAGAAAACTAAAGTATTTAAGTCCTTTTTGTTTAAGCCCCTGATCATTCATTCATTCATCAGGTTCCAGGGTATGCAAAAGCATAATGGTAGACCCGTTCACAATAATCAAGGCAGCCAAACTTGTAACGTTTTGTGTTGTTATTGTGTATTAATATTTACATTGCCATGCATTAAGGGTTGCTATTGCTACTTTCCATGTATGAACACAGGCTAAGGGCCCATCTGGTCCAGCATCCTGTTCTGCCAGATGTGTGTGGGAGGTAAGGAGTTGAGTCAATTTTGCATACCTTGACTTCTTTCTTTCCTTAATAATGTGAAGGTTTTAAATATGTGGAGTGGGCTGCTCTGTGTGCTGGTCTTTCTTAGGTTTGTGAACACCTTTTCTGTAAGGCTTTTTACTCATAGGAATTGTGTTGTATGTGAATTTTTGTTTTTGTCTGCTTCTATGGTTGTTTTTATTTCAAATGTGTGTGTGTGTGTGTGTTGTCTTCTGTATTTAATATCAGTTTGATATTGATAGCCACCAGCCATTTCTTCCTTTCAATGAAGTGTGTGTGTTTGATGATGCAGTTTCTGTGACATCTTTGGGGCCAAAGTAAGAATTTTTACAAAAAAGATTATCTGAAAGGAGCTACGACCAGTGAGTCATAATTATTTGGCCTTCGTATGTACCTGGTGCTTCAACTGATGTATACAAAAACTCGTTGGGTGCCCTCCACAATGCCTACCACCTCACCCTCCCGAAAAGTGGTACCTCCTGTCCTAGAGCTCTTAGAAGCTTTTGATACCATTGATGACTGTGTGTGTGTGTGTGTGTGTGTGTGTGTGTGTGTGTGTCCAGACTGCCTGTCTGAATTAGAACTAGAAACAGTAGAGCAGCTAGGGCATAACAAGGATAACCCTCTCCCCATTTGTTCTCACTATGCTATGCATTTCCTGAAAAGAGAGATACCCCTAAATGCCGGGCTCACCCAACACATAATCCTCCAGAGAAGAGGTCCTAGCTGAGATGGCACAGGATGGCAGTGATGCACTGTGGAAACTTATTTACACTATTTATAAGCCACCTTCAGCGCAAGTTCCCTCAAGTCAGCATGCAGTGACCATTTTAAAATGAGATAAAGTCACACAATAAATTATTAACAACAAAACAACCTACCAATTATTTCTTCATATTGTTTTGGCATCCAACTGGAATGGCCATTAAGAGCCGCACAGTGGAGGGCTGGATTGACTAGTGACGTCTCTGCATCCATCTGTCTATATGTTCATGTGCAACCAAAGCTATAAGGTACAGGTCTGTGCTTTAAAGAGTCGTGGCCAAGCACCTTTTATTTTTTATTTTTCCCTGGCACTTTCCCCATGAAAACCTGCCTTTTACTGCTGAATCAGAACCAACAGCAATTTGGGTTTTCTGCAGATTGTCGTTTGCTCTGATTCAGCAGTACATAGATGGTATTTGCGGGGAAAGCACCCGGGCAAAAGAAAAGTGATTGGACATCAAGCTGTAAAGCATTGGCCTGTGCCTAGAAACACAGCGCAGAAGGAAGACTGGATGAGCCCTAAATCTCCACCCGTTTCAGATTTGTATTCTGATCCACTACCCTTTGCTCTTTGTGAACAGTAATCCAATCAGATGTGTATTCATGTCTTGCATCTAGTGTCCCGATTCTGGTATGTCTTATGTATGTTTTATGATTATGAATTTATTGAACGATGGCTCCTTGTTTGAATAATTTGAGACATACAAATTGCAACTTACCGTAAATGTGCCTGTGATCCAGCAGGTGTGACATGTTACCATTTCCCTTAAAGCTTTTTGCTGACATCAACTACTGCTGCTTCTATAACCACCAAAACAATTTCATACTAACATGTTATTTGCCTTATTTGTGTGTGAGGCTTAAATATAGAAGATGGCTGGCTATTATTAAGCTTGACACTGCCAGTAAAAAAAAAAACCAAAAAAAACCAAAAAAACTGATGAAAATTGTCAACATATTGATTTTATTTATTGATATATATCTTGCCCTTCAATTAATAAAATACATTATTTTTTGTACTTCACAGTACAAATGTCTACATCAAAAGAAGTTAGTTTAAAGTTAAAGCTCAGCTGAGCTTGGTTAGAAATATTTTGAGGCTAGTACAAAAACCTGTCAGTTCTAGATCCAGTGGAAACTTTGTAGAAGACAACGGTCTCCATCTAAGCAATATTTACGTGCTCTGCACCAGTTTCACAGACACCACAGACCTAAACTGTGGTTAACTGCCCTTGGACTTCGTTTGAGGAATTTTTATTTGGGTCAGCATGTCCAAGTTGTTTTCTAGCTGAGGAATTGTGGGTAACGCCTCAAAAAACAGTTTCCTCTTCTGAAATCTGCCCTAGTTGACAAATGTTTCTTTCTTTCCAGATAATGTAGGGAAAGTGTGTGTTACTATTTTGAGAGAGGATGAATGACATCTGTTACTCACACCCCCAGCCACAGCCACAGCTGTTGCTCTTTATTAGCTTCACTAATGGATTCTTTTATCTGTATAAGCTTCTAGTGATGTCATGCTTGTCTTCCACCCATCCTACTTGCTCTGCGCAACCTGTCTGGATACGCTGAATGAAGGTATGCAGATTCAGGAGCAGTTGTGCTTTCGTCCCTAGCTCCAGAGCCACAAATGTGTCACCATGGTCTCGTCCACTTTGCCTCTCTGGCCAGAGCACAGGGAAAGGAAGCGATTCTCATCTGTGAGCCAGAGAGAGAGCTTGATGGCAGGAAACCAGGTGGAGGAAGTCGCATTACTCTCCAGCAACAATCCCAGCCGCAGCTGCGACTGAATCATGCATGGTGCAGTAAAGAGGTTATGACATGCCCATTAACCTTTAGGGAGGGAGGAAGGGAGGGAGGGAGGGAGGGAGGAAGGAAGGAAGGAAGGAAGGAAGGAAGGAAGGAAGGAAGGAAGGAAGGAAGGAAGGAAGGAAGGAGAACTTTGCCTTCCTTCTTCTCTGTTCCTAACCTGCCTCTTTGCAAAGAATGGTTCAATGTGAAAGTTTGCAAGCATGTGGATCGTTCAGCAAAACATCCTGAAGCACACCTTAAATTAAAAGCTATCAAATTTCTCATGCATTATCCTTTGTGGACTAGAGACCATGCATCTGATGAGGTTCACAAAAGATTTTAAAACAGCCCTGCTGGATCAGGCCAATGGCCTATGTAGTCCAGCATTCTGTTTTCACAGTGGCCACCAGATGCCTGTGAAAAGCCTGCAAGCTGGAGCTGAACCACAACATCACTGTCTGCTCCTGCAGTTTCCAGCAACTGGTGTTCAGATGCATACTGCCTCCGACCACGAAGGCAGGGCATGACCACTGTGGCTTGCAGCCACTGATAGCCTTCTCCTCCAGGGGCTTATGCCATAATACTTGTGTTAGTATTTAAGGTGTTACAGAACTCAGACTATTGTAGTGAAAGCAAGAGACATGGCTACCCTCTAGAAATCAATCATCCAGGAGGAACATGACCACTGTTGTTGTTGTTTAGTCGTTTAGTCGTGTCCGACTCTTTGTGACCCCATGGACCAGAGCACGCCAAGCACTCCTGTCTTCCACTGCCTCCCGCAGTTTGGTCAAACTCATGCTGGTAGCTTCGAGAACACTGTCCAACCTTCTCGTCCTCTGTCGTCCCCTTCTTCTTGTGCCCTCCATCTTTCCCAACATCAGGGTCTTTTCCAGGGAGTCTTCTCTTCTCATGAGGTGGCCAAAGTATTGGAGCCTCAGCTTCAGGATCTGTCCTTCCAGTGAGCACTCAGGGCTGATTTCCTTAAGAATGGATAGGTTTGATCTTCTTGCAGTCCATGGGACTCTCAAGAGTCTCCTCCAGCACCATAATTCAAAACACATGACCATTAGGGAACCATATTTGAACTGCAGCTCCCTAGTATGGACAAGCATGATGGGTTGCATCCATGTAGCTTATGAAATGGCCTTATAAACAGTGCATTTAGCATTTCTGATCTGACTTAAAATATGCATGCACAAAGCAGGTAGAATACTAGCCATGATCACTTTGTTCTGCCCCTACTGTTAGAAACAGCAGGACTCTTGTAATGTGCTTTTCAATAGGAATATATATATATTTATTTATTTACCGACAATCACATGTTTATGGAGACCTATGGTTTGTCATGCTGCTTCCTTCTAGGAGACTGGAGCTCTTCTTTATGGTACAGCACTACAAATGCAGAAAGCAAATAAGTACCTTAACCCCCTAGGTGCTTCTCTTCACAGGAAAACAGTTGAACAGCATTTATATTGGTGCGTGGCATCTTTACACATGATGCTCAAAGCAATACTTGCTTCAGTTGCTTGATAATTCTGATGTAAAATCTGTACTAACCAGAATGTTGCCTTACAATTCCTTATTCTTCCTCTCTTGTATTAACAACAACTAACCATTCAGATAAAAGGGGGGGGGGTGGAGAAAGAGACAGAGAGAGGGACTCAAAACCTGTTTAAGCTTCATACCTGAAAAGGGTCTCCAGGTTCTCCACAATATGTCAGTTTCTCATCAAAACCAAGCAGAATCCAAATAAACCTGCCAGGGGGCATTTGCTTAATGGGATGCAGCCATGATTGTCTCGTACACTGAGCAGACCTCTTGGAGTGGTTTGGAAGGATAACTAGGTGACACACCTTTGTTCGTCAGCTGACAGGGCAACTTCATGCACAGAGGCAGCAGTTTTACTTGTTTGGTTTGCTGGGTATTGTAGCTGGCAGCCAAATGGTTAATGATTGTAGCCCTTTGGAGGTCAGGCTGCTGCCAACAGCTGTTATTATTTTAACTTGTGGTGTTAACTTAAGTTGCTAGAGTGCTTAAGCTCCAGTGGAAAACACAGAAGCAAGAATAAAAGTTAAGACCATTACTAAAGGAGAAAACACCTATGTGACAGCTGCATGGTGCAAGATGGTAGCCATTACATAGAAAGAGGGCACAGGATTGAATCATTTGAGTTAAAGTTCTGACCCGTGTGAATCGTTCCAGAAAGTATACAAATATTTCCACTAAGGATCTTTTCGCTCTAACAGTGTGTTGTTTTTCTGCAGTCAACTAGATACCCAATTAGACTCATATGTGAAGAAATGGCGCTATGTTATGCATCCATGTCATGCGCTGGCAGGACATTGGGGAGGAGGAAGAGGATCCCAGCAAGGAGGTGTAGCCGGGACTGGGGCACACTGGGGCAAGCAGGGCGTGGGTAAGGAGAGTTTGGTGTAGGAAGTACTCACAGAATGAGGGAGCATAAGGAGGGGATGGGGGTCAGTTCACAGGAGCCACAGCTGCAGTACCCATCACCAGAGCCAGAGGGGCCCCTGTTTCCACAAACACTATGGGCTCTGAGGCGTGGGAAGCAGCAGGCGTGGTGCTCTAGGAGACTGAGGCAGGCAAGGGCCCACAGCCTCCCAGCTCACTAGCTCTGGGAACAGGAGTATGAATCCTCAGCTGGAGTAGGCTTGGACAGGTGAGGGTCACATGCCTCATCAAGCCCAGATGCTGCAATCAGCATGCAAAGTATAAAAGTGTGGCAGACCTGAGGTGCTGTGCTTGCTCAGCTGCCGACGTCGATGGACCTCAGTTTGGATGCTTCAGGATCTCTGCAGGACTTTGGACGCATGAATTGACCCTGGGCTGGAGACTTGACATGCTGACTTGCTGCCAGGTAAGACAGGGGTTCAGGACAGTCCACTTCCCACAATGCTATATCCGTCCTTCCATCTCTTTTTCAAATCATGTGCAAAAGTGGCATATCTCTGTGTGCCTATATGTGCACTTCCTCTTGTCTCAAACTTTCAAGGCTCATGATATAGCTCTCTGGGAACAAGCTAAAGAAATAAAAAATAGAAAACAGGGAGAGGACCAAGAGGCTGTTTGGACGTTCCAGTCAGAAGAGGCAACAAACTTGGATAAAGGATAGGAAACCAATAGACTGCAATGGAGACTGGTGGCCAGTGACAGCATAGAGAAGAGAAGGGCATTGTTCTCTTCACCTTGCAAGCTACTCTTGTGTGTCCATAGGCAGAAAGCCAGGGTGAAAATAATAAGTCAAGACACATTTATCCTTGGAGCTTTAGACAAGAATCTTATTCAGCCCTACTAGGTGGTACTTGGCATTGCAATGCCCGTGCTGTGCCACTGAGCTACAGGCCTTCCTGAGAGGTGTAGAGCACAAGGGGTGGGCTTCAATGTAGCCCTAAAGTGATTGTTTGGTCAGCACAAACATTTCCACTTGCCTGACATAATGATCCTCCTGCTTCTCCCCCTGCCCCATGTGCTGTTCTGGGTGTTCTCCTGACCCACTGCACTACTAGTGAGAGTCCTTGTGTGGGTATTCACTAACAGAGCAAGTTAACTGAATCTGCCCCTAGGAGTTTACACAAGGTTCACAGATGGAACATTACCCTAGAAACCCAAGAGCGATCTTGCTGCTGAGACCTTTTCCTTCTTATCTGGGTGGATGCCCAAATACTGGACGCAGTCCCAGAGCCCTGGCACTACTTCTGTGGGTCTCTCTTACACTAAAACTCCAGACAACATTCTTAGTCTGTGTTGCCAGCCTCAGACAGTTGAACAGTTCAGTGGGGGAAAGGGAAAGAGCTCAGTTAACGTTGCTGCCGTTAACATCTCTACTCAAGCTTCTGTACAGAACTATTGGTGATGCAAGTGAACCATGGAGGTAACACTGTTTTGGTATTCGCAGAGGAAGAACCATAGCAAAAAAATGGTGCCTCGAGTTACAAACACCTCAGGTTACAAACGCTTCAGGTTACAAATGCCACTAACCTGGAAGAGTTAGCTTGAGTTGATAACTTTGCCCCAGGATGAGAACGGAAATCGTGTGCCGGTGGCACAGCAGCAGCAAGAGGCCCCATTAGCGAAAGCACGCCTCTAGTTAAGAACAGTTTCAGGTTAAGAACGGACCTCCGGAACGAATTAAGTTTGTAACTAGAGGTACCACTGTATCAGTCCAGCCCATCTAGTCCAGCATCTTCTTATCACAGTGGCCAGTCAGGTGACTGTGGGAAAAGTGGAAGCAGAACATGAGCACAAAAACACTTTCCCCTCCCTTGGTTTCCAGCAACTGGTATTCTTCTCCTGGTGCACACACAACTGGAGGGTTGGGAGAAACCCCAGAACAGATTTGAGAGGGCATTCCAGGGAAGGAGAGAGAGAACAAATTCCACTGTATGGATGCAAATGCTCCACTTGCGCAATGACTTTGTTGGAGACAACCCATAGAATCTAATTTTGAACAACTCCCAAACTGTGTTGCAATTAATCAATTAGAAATTAATCAAGGTTACATCAGGCTGATGTACTACCTTGAAGTTTGGATGCTACTAGGCCAAGTAAAGTTCAAAACATTTTTTTATTATGCTGCAGAGTTCAATATTTTCCTCAGGAAATAATACAGGGTTCATTGGGGTGGGTGTAGGGGAAATCGTTGGTTCTGAGCCAGCTAAAGTTCTTAATTACTAAGTTACAAAGCACAGCCTAGTCCTATGCATGCTTACTCAGAAGTTGTTGTTGTTTAGTCGTTTAGTCGTGTCCGACTTTTCGTGACCCCATGGACCAGAGCACGCCAGGCACTCCTTTCTTCCACTGCTTCCCGCAGCTTGGTCAAACTCATCCTGGTAGCTTTGAGAACACTGTCCAACCATCTCATCCTCTGTGTGGTGTAGCCAGTGTGGTGTAGTGGAGCCAGTGTGGTGTAGTGGTTAAGAGCGGTAGTCTCGTAATCTGGGGAACCGGGTTCGCGTCTCCGCTCCTCCACATGCAGCAGCTGGGTGACCTTGGGCCAGTCACACTTCTTTGAAGTCTCTCAGCCCCACTCACCTCACAGAGTATTTGTTGTGGGGGAGGAAGGAAAAGGAGAATGTTAGCCGCTTTGAGACTCCTGAAGGGGAGTGAAAGGCGGGATATCAAATCCAAACTCTTCTTCTCTGTCATCCCCTTCTCCTTGTGCCCTCCATCTTTCCCAACATCAGGGTCTTTTCCAGGGAGTCTTCTCTTCTCTTGAGGTGGCCAAAGTATTGGAGCCTCAGCTTCACAATCTGTCCTTCCAGTGAGCATTCAGGGCTGATTTCCTTAAGAATGGTTAGGTTTGATCTTCTTGCAGTCCATGGGACTCTCAAGAGTCTCCTCCAGCACCATAATTCAAAAGCATCAATTCTTCGGCGATCAGCCTTCTTGATAGTCCAGCCAGTGGCGTAGCGTGGGGGGTGCAGGGGGGGCCGGCCGCACCGGGCGCAACATCTGGGGTTAGGGCAAATCCACAGGTTAGGGGGCGCAAATCCACGGGTTAGGGGGCGCAAATTACTTGCCTTGCCCCGGGTGCTGACGACCCACACTATGCCACTGGGTCCAGCTCTCACTTCCATACATCACTACTGGGAAAACCATAGCTTTAACTATATGGACCTTTGTTGGTACACCCCAATAAATTAAACGAGGCTTATTCTCCATGCCTATGTCATCACTAACTTTTGCTGGATTGGAGTCCTTTGTTTTGCCTTCTGCTACTGACAATTCTGCTGTAATCTTCAGTGCAGACTTTGTAAACCAATCATATTACTGCATCCATGTGGAAATGCTGCACAGCAGCAGAAATATTACCTGAATTTCCAGCCTTGGATGACTTATGCTGGAGGATAGATTGACGGACAGCTAGTCTTTGTTCTCCTGAAACTCTCAGCAGCTTTTGATACCATTGACTAGGAGATCATTCAGCTGGCATCATTTTATGGTGCTTCCATTCCTTCCTCTCTCAGAAGGTGGTGCTGGGGAACCTTTACTTCACCCCATGGCCACTGGCTTTCACAGGGTTTCCACAAGGGTCTATAATTTTAACATCTACATGAAACCACGGAGGGGGTTGTTGATGACTCTCAGCTCCACCTCTTTTTCCCATCTTGTCATCCCAGGAAAGTTGCAGAAATTCTAAACTGATGCTTGGAGGTAAATATGAGTTGGCTATGGTCAAGCAAACCATGCAAGACATGCTATGGCTTGGGAGATCACTTGCTCTGCAACATGGTTTACAAATATTCTTAGGTGGTGGCACTGAAAGTCCAAATACGCAGTTTGGGAGTTCTCCTGGACCTGGCCCATTTGGCAGTGGTAGCCATTTTACCAGCTTTGGCTGGTATGCCAACTGCAGCCCTGTTTGGAGAGGCCAGGCCTAACCACAATAATAAGATATGCTCTAGTCACATCCAAATTTGATTACTGTAATGTGATGTTTGTGGAGCTGCCTTTGAAGACTGATTCAGAATGCACACTCTTATCAGTATCATACTTAAGAGTATTGACCAGGGAGATGTGGGTTCAAAGCCCCCCTCTACCAGAAAGCTCATTCATTGAGTGACCTAGGATTGTTTTAAGAATAAATAAAGGGGAGACTATGTATGCTGTTCCTTAGGGGAAACATGTAATAAATAATTACTCTTTATTTAAAATAGACTAGTGCAGTGCATACAAATGCAATATGTGGCTAAATGATATAATTAACGTTACTTTCCCTTTACACATTCCCTCTTCCTGTATATTACAGTGCTTTGGTGGATGATAACATTAGCGGGTGGCGCTGTGGGTAAAAGCCTCAGTACCTAGGACTTGCCGATCGAAAGGTCGGCGGTTCGAATCCCCGCGGCGGGGTGCGCTCCTGTCGTTCGGTCCCAGCGCCTGCCAACCTAGCAGTTCGAAAGCACCCCCGGATGCAAGTAGATAAATAGGGACCGCTTACTGGCGGGAAGGTAAACGGCGTTTCCGTGTGCTGCGCTGGCTCGCCAGATGCAGCTTGTCACGCTGGCCACGTGACCCGGAAGTGTCTCCGGACAGCGTTGGCCCCCGGCCTCTTAAGTGAGATGGGCGCACAACCCTAGAGTCTGTCAAGACTGGCCCGTACGGGCAGGGGTACCTTTACCTTTTTAACATTAAGTCAGTTTATTCACCTAATATGTGATGGGTTTGAGAATTGTTTTAAAGAGGACAAATCCATAGGCAATGCATTTTATTCTCCCTATTTTAATGACCACAAGATATTGTCCTCATTACTGTAATGGTGTATGCAAGCTTGCATGTTGATGAGATGGGCTAATGAGGCCCACTTTTATTTTGCAATATGAGCGTAAATCAGATTATTTCTATTAAGAGTAGAGTATGAACTTATGGATGACTGGTAGGTTTCCATTTTTCCTCCTTCAAACAGACCTGCAAACAACAGTAAGGGCACATCACTGGATTAGGTGACCCTCTGGGTCCCTTCCAACTCTACAATTCTATGATCTCCTCTCTTGCCATTCAACACCTCCTCCTTCCATTCCAGGTGTGGGGAACTGGTGGCCCTTGAGAGTTTGCAGGCCTCCAACTCCCAGGGATGATGGGAATTGTAGTCTATCAGCATCTGGAGGGTCACATGCTCGCTAGCCTTTTTTCTTTTCTTACTATCCTTTCTAGGTCTGCATCAGCACCACAGCCTCATATTGTTGTTGCCTTCTTGGTGGGGTTTCAACTTCCTGCCTGCCTAGCTCTTTTGCTTTGCTTGGACTGGAGGAAAGCACACTGTGGTTAGTAGGCAGCTGTGGGATGTGCTTCCTAGCTGCTTCTGTTTGACCCCAAAGGTGTCTGAGGATTGTGGGGAGTGCATCTCGTGACTGCTTAGTTAACCACAGACTGCTTCCCTCGAGCCTTCAGATCTTGCAGTGCAAAATGTCTCTCTGGAATGAGGCAAAATGGGTGGCTGCAGCAAGCTGGTGAGAATCTTCCCCATCTGTTGACTAAGATGGGCTTATCTTGCCAGTAGCTATTCATGTAATACTATTATATTTTTTAAAAGAACAAAAACAGATTTTAAAGCAGCCACACTGAATACTGTTCGAGCAATGGATGCAGTTCTATTCCTGAAGCTAAGCAGGTCTGTGCCTGGAAAGTGTCTGCTTGTAAGACTGCCTGGCAAACTCCATATATGTATTTTTATTGTATGGTATGCTTGTTTTACACTGCTTGGAGGGGCCTTGCAGTAAGGAAGCAGCATACACTTTTTAGGCTGGATTAAATAAAATGGTCTGACAAGGTAGCTTCATATGAAGAGCGTTCCGGCACAATCTGAACACCCCCACCCCCCATCCCTCTGACAGGGCTTTGTGGAGTGGTAAGCATGCCATCACAACTGTGGCTGCAGCAGAGGGGAATGAGGGGAATGAGCATTGATGGGAACCACCTCTTCCCACATGAACTAACCCAGATCCTGTTTTTGTCATCTGAGGCCCTTCTCTGTGTGCCCCCTCTGAAGGAGGTCAGAGGGTGGTGAAAAGCAAATGGGCCTTCTCCGTGGTGGCTCCCCACTTGTGTAATGCTCTTCCTAGTGAGGGATACCTCAATCCATCACTATCTGTTTTAGGCTCATGGTAAAAAAACATCTTTATTCATCCAGCCCTTTGAAGCTTAATGCACATATTTTTAGTGGTGTGGGGTGAAATTGGATTTGCTCTTTTATGCATATCATTGTATCTTAAGTTGTTTTTGCTCTTGTTTTTTTGTCTTTGTAAGTCACTTTGAATTCTTCTTCTTTTAACTGCCTGATAATTAATAATAATTAATAAGGTGCATGGGGCCATTCTGCGACGATTCAATTAGAGCTTGATTGCCTGTTTGTGTTCATTCTGTATACTTTAGTTGATGAAGTAACACAAAATGAAGCCTCGCTAACACCCCATACAACAATATTGTTAACAATATTGGTAGAGAGAAAGTCTGGGAAAGGTTAGCGCCATTTTAGTGTGTTGCTGACACAGAGCACTTTAAACTTGATTCCAGGTGCTTGGGGCCAGTATGGAGAATGCCAAGTTCTGCAGTGTAAACAGACCTTGGGCATTGTGTTGCACAATAGTGTTGGGAAGCAGGGAATACTAATGGAATCCAGCTGGAAATTGAGCAGAATTTTAACTAGGCCAAAAGAACTGGAATTGGTTACAGCGGAATTTGGCCCAGTCTGCAGACTTCAACCCCCTAACTCCTGTGAGAAGTGCCACAAGTGGTTGAGATCTCAGCTTTCCATCTCATCCGCCCAAAATTGGCTCCTGCTGCAGCCAAGCAGATCCTAGCACTGTGAAAGGCCACTTCATAGCATTATATAAATAATCATGTCTGGGAAGCGTGCCACCTATTGAATCCCCTCTTGAAGCATTAAGGCTTTCCTTCAGTGCCTTTGATTCAAGTAGTGGCTCGGCCTGTCGTTGCTCAGCTTCTGAAATCTCACAAGACGGCAGCCTGAGGGAAAGCACGGCTGCAGGTGGTAATAAAGATCATGAGGTAATTAAGTCGCACACATTAAATTCCTAATTAAAAATCCAACAGCAGCAACAGTGATTTAGCTTTAGTAGCTTCTGCTACTCTTGCTCAGAGGTAGGGACGTTTAAAAGAATTACAAAAACACCTGTCAAACAGAATGGCTATACCTCCTTTGGGTTAGTTCTCAAAAATGGATGTGGCCTGTGTATATTTCAGTCATGAACTGAACAAGGTGAAACACCAAGGAATGCTGCTTCAAGCAAACAAGTCGTTTTTATTGTCAAAACCATGACACACACACACAAGTTAACATAAGTAAGAAAGCATGATTGCTCCTATCATAGCAATCTATCACATAATTTCAAACCATGCTAAAGAGTCCTGCCTTTCTGGATTTATGTTTTTTTTCCAAGTGAGCACCATTGTGGGCCAGTGCTCTCCCCGCTCACTTATTGCCTTTACGTACTTCTGAGAAGCCCCAAGCAAACATTTCAAGTCAAAAGGGAAGCTGGTCAGTGCATGTGAGTCTACACTTCTTCTTCTTTTAATCTATGACTCCACCTAGCTCCTAGCCACAATTGGTCAAGCTATGGCGTGGGGCAAATTCGTTTTTCCATTTCTTCAATCCATCTCCCGTGTAGCAATGGCGGGCTTTAAGCCTTACAGCCTGGCCTCTACTGTTGCACACGTTTGTGTTTGTGTGAGGGCCCTTCTGAACTGCCCTCGCCACCCACCTGAATCTAAGAGAACTAGGGAGGTGGAGACGCATTTATTTGACCTGCACCAAACCCAAGGGCGACCCCCCCAAACCAGCTAGGGAGACAGCTTGCCATAGTATTTATCACCTATGCGGGCAGTGAATGTGGTTGTTGTCAAGCCGGCATCTGTTCAGGTCTGACCAGAGTTGCCCGGTGACTTTCTGTAGCAACTTCATGGTGAATTTGACACCTATTTTTATAGAAAAAAAGCACCACAGACACGGGGAGAGTGAGGGAGAGGGAGGGAGGGAGAGAGAGAGAGAGAGAGAGAGAGAGAGAGAGAGAGAGAGAGCGAGGGATGGATGGATTTTGCCTTCCTGAAGCGGGTGGGGGAAGAGGCTTGTGGCCCTTCAAGTGTTGCTGGACTCCAACTCCCATCTGCCCCAGCCAGCATGGACAATGGTCAGATAAGATGGGAGATAGAGTCCAGCTAATTCAGAGTGAGGAGACACAGGTTAGCCCTCCCTGCTGCAAGTCATTGTAAGTCATGCCTACCATACTAGTCAGCCACAATGGGGGATTTGCACAAATAATTTTAAGCTCCATATCCCTGCTCCCCATACTTTGATGCTGACTAGCATTCCAGTTTTTGAGTCATAGGCTAAGCGACACCGGGAAGTCTGAGTGTGTGCACCCAACCATTCAGAAAACTAGAATGATGTCTGAGAAGAGTGACACAGTCATAAAAAAAAAAAATGTCTAATTTGATTCTAATCTGAATCTATTTTAGGAAACTAACTTGATCAGCCTGCTGCAGAGGTTATGTTATATTGAGGGTTGCACTTCCACAGGGGAAATTTCATGGAGATTGCATATCAGGGTAGGTGGGGGGCAAAGGCAATGGTGGATAGGGTAGAAACCAAAAGGGGGTTTGGTCTGGGATGGCAATGGACCACCCATTTTCTTTCTGCATTCGCAAACACCTTACCTCTCTCTCACTTCCCCTTGCCCCACTGTGTGGCAACAATGCTTAGAAAAAAATCTTCAGTTCACACAAAGAGAGCCGTTTTTTCTAAGCCTAATTGCCATGCAGAGGGGGTTGGGGAGACAATTATTATTTCTAAAAGGACAAAGGCAACCAACTTAACTTTGGAGTGTGTACTTTAGTAGTTCGTGTAATTAAGGTGGTAAGGGACTCTTTCCCTCATATCTTGAGTTCTCTTTGCTCCTGTCTCATCACTTAAGAATCTCCATTTTGACCTTGGTCTTTTACACTTGCCGGTCCCATTACATTTGAGTAGCACACGCTAGCCTAATTAGCCCAGCTTCGTTTTCATCTCTTCCCTTTCTCCATAAATGATTAAGAAATCATTATCATTTCAGCCCACTTCATCACTCTTTGTACATCATTTTCCTACCTGTAAGCAGTCACCTTACCACCTTATTCGACCCAAAATAAACCATGGTGTCCTTTGATTTTGAAGGTTACACAGCCAGATCTTCAGGCTAGCCGAAACTTAATGTTTCTCATGGTTTCTGAGAGCAGAATTAAATGTTACCAGAGAGACACAGGGTCCCTCCACTCTATGTGAACCTCCATAATGCTAATAAGAAGAGGGGGCAGAGAGGCATTTGCTGGCAAGAATCTGCAGGTAAGAGAGGGTGAAGTGTTCCCCCTCCCTGAATCTTTCCTGAAAATCTTTCCCACCAGCTTTTTAAATTATTCCTCCAAACTAGGATCTGAAGGCACAACAGCTACTGTTCAGGACGGCAAATGCAGAGAAAAATCACTGGGCATAGAAGAAGACCCCCTCAACCCCTCTCTCACCCAATTCTTCACTGTTAATGCCCTCACCAATATCTACATTCATGTTATCCCAGCAAACCAGTGTTTTTGGATATATGTATGCAAAGATGTGGCTCTTATGTAAATATCTAGTCAATCTGTTTTGTGTTAACTGTCTTAATTTAGAATAGTATAAAGTCTGCCATTTTAATTAGCTATTCTGAGGCTTACGTACAAAAGGGATTGTTGACACATATAATAATGTAATCACACTGCACCTTTATTTATTTTATTTACTCAGAGCATTTGTCTATACAATCAGTTTTTTAAAAGACAGTCCCTGCCCAAAGGCTTATAATATGGGGGTGGGGGAAGGCCCATAAAGGAAAAAGGACAGGGAAGGAAGAGGGGAAAATCAAACTCGGGCACAAATTCTTACAGTGACCAGGCGGCACAGTTCAGGGGCAGGAGGTGCCGATGGAGCTGGTCTTTTGGCAAAGCTGATGGAATAAGCCCTGCTTCCCATCTTTCCGACTGAGGCAGTCTGGTGGAATGGCTGCCCCAGGTGACAGCTGAGGGAGAGGAGGCCTGATGGAAGCAGCATATTTTATAAAGAGGTCACAGTATCTTCCTTAAGGTGGGAGGAAGTCATCAGATGAGGCTTACATCCATTGATGTAGAATATCCAGATTGCTAAATTTCTACTCAAACGTTCCTGCTGTACATGCCATTAATTTCAGTGGAACTTACTCACTGCCTGTTAACTTGTTGTTGTTTTTTTCTGATTGATTGAATAACTATTGATTAGCAAGGAAGATATTGTTCTGGGTGGAATTGCCCCTTTCCTATAATATGACGGGCAATGCCCTTTGAAACCCATCTTAAATGCATGGCCGTTTAAGTGGTGGCCAAACGTTTTGTGTTGACTATGGCCTTTGTGAAGAAGTATTTCCTCTTGCCTTCCCTGAATCTCCCACCACTCTGCTTCACTAGATGTCCTAGGTTCTAGTATTATGATGGGAGAGGAAGTGAGCATGTGCTGGGGGGAAATGTAAAACATGAAAAATGGTAGGGCAGGGGAAATGAAGGTTATTTCATTCTAACATTAATTTGTAGCTTACTCCCCCTCCCTTCTTTAATTAGCACCCAGTTTCTGATTTTCAGATATCCTCTCTCTCCTTGTAGATTTAATTAGAACATTTGCCTACTACTTGGATATCATTGCCAGATTTGCACTAGGAGGGAATACTGGTAACTAAGCAGAAGGCAAATGCCGCTTACTAAAAATAGATGCTGAGTGGAAGGTGGAAAATGATTCCTTGTGTTTAAGTTGAAGGGAAATTAATTGAGCATTTGAGGGCAAAGGCAGAATATGACTCTTGGTCAACCACATCCTTCCCAGAGTTACCACAAGCAGCTGGAGTGCATGGGATATGAAGAATATTTAGCATTCAAATGCAGAAGGGAGAGCGGGTGGAAGGTGCAGGACTTACAGCTGTATCTAGAAAACTGCTATCTCCTTTGTTTTAACTCATGACAATGGGAAGGTTCAGTTACATAAGAAGCTGAGACAGACATAAGATACTGAGACAGCTCAGTATTGTCTACAAGGACTGGCTCTGCAGGGTTTCAGGCACAGACTGACCTAGAGATGCTGGGGATTGAACCTGGCCAGAGTGGTGCATGCTCTAGTTATCTCCCGCTTGGACTACTGCAATGTGCTTTACTTGGGGCTACCTTTGAAGGTGACCCGGAAACTGCAATTAATCCAGAATGCGGCAGCTAGACTGGTGACTGGGAGTGGCCGCCGGGACCACATAACACCGGTCCTGAGAGATCTGCATTGGCTCCCAGTACGTTTCCGAGCACAATTCAAAGTGTTGGTGCTGACCTTTAAAGCCCTAAACGGCCTCGGTCCAGTATATCTGATGGAGCATCTCCTCCCCCATCGTTCTGCCCGGACACTGAGGTCCAGCTCCGAGGGCCTTCTGGTGGTTCCCTCACTGCGAAAGGCCAAGTTACAGGGAACCAGGCAGAGGGCCTTCTCGGTAGTGGCACCCGCCCTGTGGAACGCCCTCCCTTCAGATGTGAAGAAAATAAACAGCTATCTTATCTTTAAAAGACATCTGAAGGCAGCCCTGTTTAGGAAAGTTTTTAATATTTAATGCTGTATTGTTTTTAACACTCGATTGGAAGCCGCCCAGAGTGGCTGGGGAAATTCAGCCAGATGGGCGGGGTATAAATAATAAATTATTATTATTATTATTATTATTATTATTATTATTATTATTATTATTATTATTATTATTGGCTCTTCTGTATACAAAGTGTTTTCTTGGAATAAGCAAATGGCCAAAAGCAAATAATGAAAAGTGGCAAGAATTAGTCAACAATCAGTTGGCATATGCCCTGGGATATTTTACTTCTGTTTTTTATTTACCGTATTGGCCTGAATATAAGCCTCACTTTCCCCCCAAATTCTGACCGTGAATAGTTAAAGTGTGGCTTATATTCCCGACCTTACAGTACGCAGCCAGGAGCATGGCAAAGTGGCGCCCGCCCTGTACGTAGTCCTCGTCCCCTCCCCCAAGGCCAGGAAGGGAAAGAGCGAGGAAGGGGGAAGGCCGCTGGCAATGCAACACAGCTCCCCCCCCCCCCTCAGTATGCAGCCAGGAGCCGTGAGGAATGGAGCGGCTTATATTCTGGTATTTTTTTCTTTTTTTCTCCCCCCCCCCTCCTCCAATTTTAAAGGTGAGGCTTATATTCGGGTGTGGCTTATATTCGGCCCAATATGGTAGCTAATGGCCTGTAGCATGATGACATATATGTCACTTAATTTCATTGGCCCCTTGCGTTTTTCTGCTGAATCTGAGCTTGACTGTATGAGTGTATATTGTCTAGTACAGAGGCACACAATTCAAATGCCTGTAAATGTGTAGGTATATATAAATACATACAGTGGTACCTTGGTTTATGAACTTAATCTGTTGTGGAAGTCTGTTCTTAAACAAAAGTGTTCTTAAACCAAGGCGTGCTTTCCCATTGCAGCGGGGGACTCGTTTTACAAATGGAATTTATTTGAAGAGCAGGACAATTTATTAAAACTGAAAATCCAGTGGGGTTTAATTCATCATAATATGTTGAGGGCTGCAGTTTTACAGTGCAGTCCTATGCATGTCTACTCAGAAATACCGGTAAGTCTTAAGGAGGAAGAAGAAGAAGAAGAGGAGGAGGAGGAGGAGTTTGGATTTGATATCCCGCTTTATCACTACCCTAAGGAGTCTCAAAGCGGCTAACAACCTCCTTGCCCTTCCTCCCCACAACAAACACTCTGTGAGGTGAGTGGGGCTAAGAAACTTCAGAGAAGTGTGACTAGCCCAAGGTCACCCAGCAGCTGCATGTGGAGGAGCGGGGAAGTGAACCTGGTTCACCAGATTACAAGTCCACCGCTCTTAACCACTACACCACACTGGCTCTTATTAAGGAGTTTAATAAGACTTATGTCCAGGTGTGTATAGGATTGGAGTCTTACTCAGGGCTATGATTGTCCAGACTAAGGACTTTGGCAGAATATTAGAGCACATGCTCTAGTTCAGTCCCCATAATGTAAGAACTGTTGATTAGGGTTGCCATATCTTAAACAGTAAAAACCAGGACACCCCGAAAGTTGTTGAGCTTGTTTTTGTAAAATAAATAAATAAATAAATAAATAAAAATCGCATTTTGGAAATTCTTCCCAGACATCAATTCTACCTTTTAAATCCTGGTAATCCTAGACGTATGGCAGCCCTACTGTTCATAGCTGTGCGCTAGACAGACCAGTGATCTGACTTCAGATAAGTCCTGTTTTTTTTCTACTGGTGTGCACAAGGACTTGCCACTGGGGAGCTTTTCACATTGCATTTTTCACACATGTATGTACTGTGATTGCCTCCTTTCCTCTCGCTCTTTTTACCCCTATAACAAGCTACCAGTGAGACCAGGCAAAGCACAAAAGTGGAAGTGCAGCCATCCATTGGCCTGCAAGCAGTCTGGTTTACTACAGTGGGAGCCTGTTGGTGGTACCCAAACCCAAATGATAACGGCAAGTCACTAGAATTGTGGCTCAAATAAATGAATGAGAAATGCTGGTTGACTTCAGGAGGCATCAGAGGAAGTTCACAAACCAGACATAAATTCTACATTACATTTACAACACACACACAAACAAGGGGGGGGGGGGAGAGAGAGAGAGAGAGAGAGAGAGAGAGAGAGAGAGATCCTCCTTCAGCACACAGTAGTTCATAAGTGTATTTGGGTTACACTGTCTCAACAGAAATATGAAAGCTAAGGAATCACAAAGCAGCTGCTGCTTAATTGAAATAATAAATTTAGCACAACTCATTGTTGCCATCATCAGTCAAAGGAACTGGGGATATTTGCTTCTGATAAGGCTTTTTAATTACTTTATTACTGCAAAAAGTCAATGGAGCTCTGTAAGTGCATCAAACAGCATCTATGTCTCATGGTAATACGTTCAGTGCTACTTCAAGCATTTAGTATTCTGCCATCTGTATCATACCATTAAATGTCTGTGATGTTTTATAAGTGACTGATACAAATCTGCTCCTGTAGGGCTTTACCTTTTCAATTAACACAGCAAAGGCGGTGGGGTGGGGTGGGAGAGCTGTGGCCAAAGGCACAAGCGTACCAAGCTTTGTAATACATTTACAGAGAGAGAGTTGATGGAATAACATTTTCGACAGGTGGATCTGCCTAGTCTGTCTCTTTGTGATTTAGGTATTTGGGAAAATGTATTAGACACAACCTTGAGTTTACATCTAGAAGAGGCCACTGTCAGTTACAAAATGGGATTTCACATAGGAAATTGCTAGGACCAGGACCAGGGATACACACACACACACACACACTGGTACCTCGGGTTACATACGCTTCAGTTTACATACGCTTCAGGTTACAGACTCCGCTAACCCAGAAATAGTACCTTGGGTTAAGAACTTTGCTTCAGGATGAGAACAGAAATCGTGCTCTGGCGGCGCAGCACAGCAGGAAGCCCCATTAGCTAAAGTGTTGCTTCAAGTTAAGAACAGTTTCAGGTTAAGAACGGATCTCTGGAACGAATTAAGTACTTAACCCGAGGTACCACTGTATATATATAATTATATATGTATAGCATTTTTGCTTTACAGATTCCTATTGAAATCCATATCTCAAATAGCCATGGAACCCACAAGCATCATATTCCATATATCCCATCCCACAGTACTTGTCTGTAGTGGACAACTAACAAAAGGTAACTCAGGCCCACTCCAGCTGCCCCTCAGGGCAGACATACTCTTTCCTTTCCAATCCCATGTCCCATGGCTTCCTCCTGAACAAATGTTACGGCAAGTGGGGAATGGACTTGTTTGCACTATAGTGGACGAGGGCCCTCCAGGTGGCAATAATATGGCAACAGTGGGTAAGCACTGCAGAAGACCTAATGAAGCAGAATGATGTGCATATGGACCAGTAATGCACTATTACTGCATCAATGACACAGGATGCATCCACACACCCACACCCACACACCCAGTCTAGAGGTCCCTCAGATGAGAGGAGAGAGGGAGAGGGAGAGGGAGAGGGAGAGGGAGGGAGCTTTCACTTTCCTATGCCCTCATTCCTTAGGAAGAGTCAGCTTGGCATGGAGCAGCATGAAGCACTACCATCACCTCTCAAACAAAGCTGCTGCACCTGTGCTCTTCAGACAAGTGTCGGTGTGAATCTCTGCCACGGGGCAGTTCTTTTCAGGCTGAATGCTAAATGCCTGAATGCCTGCAGTAGTTCCTTAATCCTAACATATTGTAATCCCTGTATATTCAGTTTCAATTATTATTTTTATCGGTGTGTCTTAAGAATAAAAGGGCTGCTGAAGGCAATATGTCGAATATCAATTAATAAATGTAATGGAGCAGACAGGTTCTGTTCCCTGTCTTCCTTGTTCTCAGTATCTGACAACCTAGAAGAGGAAAAAGTTGTTTACTATCATGGAGTTTGAAGGGAGTGTGAGATATATGGGATTTATATCCAAGGCCGTTAATGCCAGTTTTTAGCACCCTGATTACTGAAATGGATGCTAATATTGATAGGTTATCATTACGGACAATCATTAGTTTATTGTCTTCCACACTACTGTTTCAAGGATATGTTTCTTTATGGATATGCTTAATTAATACCTTTTGTGATTTATTATTGTTTTTCTTGTAAACCACTTTGGTACTCTCTGGAGTGAAAGGTGGTATAGGAATAGTTTTATGAATAAATAAAACTTGTGTAGCAGTCCCTCTGTGTAAAGTCAAGATATAGGTAGGAGAATAAAGCAGACCAGGAATGACCACTGGACCTTTTGCAGATTTGTTTCCTTATAATAACACTTGGTGAACTCAGGGCCACCCACCTAAATGCCTAGAAGCTAAGGTATCAGGGCAGTAATGTTTTCAAAGCAATTAGAACAGCAATTACCCCTCTGAGTTAGAAGCTTGGTTTTGTGGTTCTAGAGAGAAGTTACCATGCCATCAGAGGATGCGTTATATTGAGCTAGGCCACCGATCCTTCAGAAACACTACTTTGTTCAAACACATCCCAATACAGTTCATGGTTATGGTGCTCCATGCACCAATCCTGAAAGGCAGATCAGATCCCACGAGCAACGAGACTTCAAGAAAGTGGCTTTCCTAAGGCCACCCAGCGTGTTTGCAACTGAGCTGACAATGCTTTTCACTCACCTAGGTGAACATCCTAATCAGAAGGTTTATGCTGGCCCTCGTGAGCCGCCGTGCATGGCTGCAGGATTGCATGTGGACTGGTTTGTTGTACAGGCCTGCTTCCTTAAAAGGGCACAACCCTTTTTTGTGGTGCAAAGGTTTTATCAGAAATGTTTATTACCTCGTCACAAATTGTGGTGGCACAAAGGACAACCTTGCAATGTTGATAACTCGCTTTTGCCAAATTATGTGTTGCCTGCACGTGCCCCCGCTCCACTCTTTGGGCAGGCCTTGTGTGCTAGAAGCCTGTCAGCCACACAGATCTGTGGGTCAGCGAGGAAGGAGAGAGTGCAGTTAAGAATAGCACTACATCCAATCTTAAAATCTGACAGGCCTGTCTGGGAGGAAAATTACAGTGTTGGGGAAGGACAGTGACTATGATTTCAGTGTTCTGTAGTAAATATAAGTCCAGGGGTTTTGGTGGTAAGGAGGAGGCAGGCTCAACAGGAATGTGTACGCAGCCTTTGTTTCAGCCATGTCTGCTTCAGCTGCTTCCCATTATGTTCTGTGCATTAGAAAGACCTGCAGACAAGGGAGCCTTACATCTCCCTGACCCAGAGGAGAAAGCAAGACAGAAAGGGAGGGGGAAACTGAAGGCTGGCAACTAGTTTTTAATTTAAACATCACCTGCACACAACCCCCTCCAACCCCCCCCCCCAGAAATATAGGTGCACCAATGTTACCCACTCCCATCTGCTGTTTTCATCCTGTCAGGTTTATTTTTAATGCCATTCACAGCTGCTCTTGAATGTATAGTTGTGGCTAGAAACTGTAGCTAGCAGCTGGGCACCTCCCTCCAGGTTATTTCAAGCCCTTGGGAAAATTCAGTTCCTCGCACATTTTGTTATTAAATGTAATGACTGTGGATGCTTTGTAGGCAGAAGTCTCCTAGTGCTACACAGTCATGGCTTTCCCAGTGTGTGTTATGGGCAGAATTGCAGTTGACTTTCCACGCTGCTGGGGTTATTGTCCTCTGGGTGCACATCCCACTATGTTCTGCCCACCCCAGTGGTGAAGCATGATGCAATATTGCTGTTTCAGCCCTGTTGTCCCTCCTCTCCCTTCCACAGTTCTGTTTTAGAACATTTGCACAGGTGTGATCGGCCAAATTCTGACCCATGCATTCCTCAGGGGAGCCGCCACCCCAGTTTCATATGATGGTCACTTTTCTCCTTATTCTCCAGCAGTTATTTCCCATTCAAGAGTAGGCGACTTGCTGCAGAAATCACATAAGCACCTGTTCAGGCCTGCGACATTATTCTGCTGTAGAAACACAATATTGCAAGACCTTTCTTCTGAATCCTATGTAGACCACTTTAAAGCATGGAAGAAGGGTCAGGCTCCCAGGAGCAACAGACAGAGCATCAAAGACAACAAAGAGCCTTGTGACACAAGAATAACAAATTTATCATGGTATAAGCTTTCACAGACTTCCATCGCATCAGATGCAATAAGTGTTATCTTCTGGTGCAGGTGGATGTGCACACCCACGCGCGCACACACAAGACAAAGGGATTGATAAACAGTGGGATCAGAAAGAAACAAAATGCAGAAAAGTACATTACAGTATAACAATTATGTGGTTCTTAACAGCTGCTGATGACACAGACATCCTGCCACTGGTAACCAATTCTCATGTGTCGTGTGATCAAAAATCCATTCATTCTAGGAGTAACAGCACTGAACCTCTTGATGAATTGCAATTCGGTGGTTTCGTGTTGAAGCCTGACTTTGAACTTCCTTAAGGATTGAACCCTGAACTTGGGAAATGCAAAGATTTAACATCTTTAACATCTTAGGAATGAAAAAGCATATTTTCTCCCAGTTTGCTATAGCCTCTCCCTGAACTCATGGACCTGCATAATCAGGTGAGCAGGCAAAACAAGCAACAGAAATAAGTCAATAGCTTGGCAGAGACCTAGAACAGGTAAGCAGGGCAAAAGGCAAGCTGTGGGTTCAGAAAAAGACAAGGATTAGAGCTGGAGGAATGATGAAAGTTGGAGCATTGTGGGGGTGCCTTCAGGTACTAAGTGCAGCACTAAATGCCTGATACGATAAGCGAGCAGGGAGAAGGGGGCATTTATCAGGCAGTGCAACTAGATAGCTGGCATAAAAGAAGCTGCTGCATGCTCAGCACTTTTGAAAAAAATCTGACCTTTCTATTGGTGCTTAAATGGGAGCTGTGCATTCTTGAAAAATTCTGTTAAGCAACTGCTGGTAGTGTATGCTGAGAATATGACATTGTGGGGACTAGCGGTTATGGGAGACGGCTGTACAGGCGGCAAGTATGGTTTATTTATTTGTAGCTACACAAGCAAAACAACAACAGTTCCCAAGCTCCAGAAACCTTCCAGAAACCTAGTACCTGCTGCATGGGATTAATTACCATCTCGTATGGCTCATTATAGGCTACTAGTTTTCATCTGAATGTTTGGACAATCCTGGACTTTTGACCGGACATCAGTAATATTTATAGCACTGTCTGTGGAATCCTGTACATCTCAGAAGCAAATCCCATTAAGTTCAATGCTTCTTACTCCCCAGTAAGTGGGAAGAGAAAGGCAGACTAAATACAGATCACTCTTTTGGTATAATTAATATTAGCTAACACCTAAAGAGCAGCACAACTAATTCTACAAGCAAAGGGACATTTCAGAGCTGTTTTTGATGTAACTTAGGGTGTATTGTTCAAAGAAAAAAGTAAACATAAAAAAAATCTACAGAATAAATTGAAGCACTTGTGCACATCATCATCATCTCTATATTTTGGAAACTTGTTTGTTTGCTATGCATTTGACACCTTCTAAGTTATGATAACCAGATTTTGCACGACGTTATGCAAGATTCGGAACAGGTTTTGTCTATGTTTAGGGACAATTGAACGCTATTTTGAGTCAAGATGTTGGACAGAAACTTTCAAAACTGCACCAATTTTTAAACACTGATTTCAAAACTGCACTAATGTTGTGTTTTTCTAGAATCCCCAAACAACACCAGGTTCAAAGCTGCTAGTTATTAATAACAGAGTTACTGCTGAGCAATTTACATTAACTGTGTTCCATCTTCTGCAGCTGGATTATTGTGTAAGATGTTTCCAGTTTACTCAGCTAACCTGAGCCCAGGACAAAGAAGAGAGACTGGCACTGGGGCAGGATAGGGAGCGGGTACATTCACAGTAGTTAGCTTGGGCTCCAAGTACAGTGGTACCTCGGGTTACATATGCTTCAGGTTACATACACTTCAGGTTACAGACTCCACTAACTCAGAAATAGTGCTTCAGGTTAAGAACTTTGCTTCAGGATGAGAACAGAACTCGTGCTCCGGCGGCACAGCAGCAGCAGGAGGCCCCATTAGCTAAAGTGGTGCTTCAGGTTAAGAACAGTTTCAGGTTAAGAACGGACCTCTGGAACAAATTAAGTACTTAACCCGAGGTACCACTGTATATTGTTTTCATTCACATACATTATTTTCAATCCTAAGCACAACAATGCAGCTTTTTTAAGGGCCTTAGAACTGCCAACTCTTTTTCTTTTTTGTAACATGGTTTCTATGCATTGCCATCTTTAAACTGTTCAACATGGTTGCATTGAAATACATATTTGTTTACTTTAGAGCATATGATATGCAAGCATTACATAGCATTAAAAATAAAAATAAAACAACAATAAACACTCGGGCAAAGATTTCTGAATACGGTAACAAAGTTACTAGTGTATATACCTTTCTTGGGGTATGTCCTGAAATCTGCTTTAAGTGCTTGGGCTCAGTCTGCTGATAAATG
This sequence comes from Podarcis muralis, assembly GCF_964188315.1. Taxonomy (NCBI): domain Eukaryota; kingdom Metazoa; phylum Chordata; class Lepidosauria; order Squamata; family Lacertidae; genus Podarcis; species Podarcis muralis. The sequence continues at coordinate 77,703,947 of NC_135655.1, forward strand.
TGAAACAGTGGGTGAATAAAAATGAACAACTCCCTCTGTGCTTTAATGTGGGAGAAGCCTTACCACTTGTTAAGCTCTTCTCACCAGACTCCCACATCTCTCCTCCAGAGGAGGCTGATAGCAGCAAAAAGGAAGTCTGAGATGGGCAGTGATGGCAAGTCCTTTTCCCCAGCCTCTCAGAAGTTCCAGCTGCTGATTTTGGTCTTACTGTTTATTGATGATGAGGAGATGTGTAAACAGATAAATATGCTACATTCAATAGAACATGCTTGATTCTTAGCCGCCTTGATCCCTGCTTGGGAATACTGAAACCAAAAAACACCAGTGCAGTTTTGAATCACTGGTTAAAATCACTGGAGTTTTGAAAGATCCAATCTACCATCTTGATTCAAAAGGATGTCCAATTGCATCCAAACACCGACAAAAACCTGCTCCTTGATCTTAGGAATCATCATGAAAAATCAGGCTACAGTCTCTGAAGAGGTGTTCAAATGCATAGCAAACAACTTTCCAAAATATATAGTAGATGAGCCAAACTTTCTCTCTGTGTGTATGCATTCACATACATAATACACGTGTGTGTGTGTGTGTGTGTGTGTGTGTGTGTGTGTGTGTGTGTGTGTTGGCATGCAAAAATATTCAAAGCCACTGCATGAATAAAATAGACAAACCGTGAACATTCAGATTTCTGCATCAGAACCAGAGCAATGTCCAACTAACAGCCCGGATAACTGGACAACTTTTAACCTATCTACAGTCAGGGCCAGGGGCAGCAATCTAGTGTAAGACGATATCCAGATGCCAATAGGATTGAGGAGGAATCCAAAGGCAAGGTTGGAGCTAATCAGGATCAAATAACCCAGACTGCCAGAGCTCAGGGAGTCCATGTTGTTCATGGAAGACTCAGCTGGAACAGGGAGTCTTTATTCTCAGCCAGGAGGTGTGAAGTCAATTCTGGGGCTTAAAGGAGAAGGCTGCAGTTCAGTGGTTCACCAGATGGTTCACCATGCATGGTTGCAGGACACAGATCCAGCAGCTCCTTATGCTAATATGTGAAGCAAAGAGGTGGCAGCAGTTAGGAACCTCTATAAGAAAAAGGGGTTACGTTAACACGTATTTGGCTCTAATAGGATGCAAAAGCTATTTTGCAGCTAAACAGCTTGGCGCTATATATATATATATATAGATATATATCTGCGTTCATCAGCAGATCAAAGCTTGAAAGGCAATGAACATCTGCTTAAGTATTTGTTTCATTTGAAAGTAAATAATATTTCATTTCAGCAGAGCTTCCAGGGTGGTTTACAAAAATAAGATAAAGTATTTAATTAAAATGTAATAAATAATATGTTTCAAAATACATTTAAAAGCCTGGGAGAATTAAAAACGTATTTGACTGGTGCCAAAAGGTTTAATGTCAGTATCAGGCAGGCGTCCCTGGGGGGGAATCCCTGGAGAGGATTGAAGTACATGGTCCATAAAAAGAGATGGTGAAACAAGAGATTGTTACCAACTACCAAGGCAGATGTGGCATAAGTCATTGCTTAGGACCTAGAGTTCTGTTTGCATAGAACATACTGCTGAACTTTTGCGAATTCATTCTTGCACTGAATTAAGGGTATTGTTTTACTGGCTTCACTATATTTTATTAGCTAGTGAAAGACACTTGTTTAGGATATTCTCCTCTGTGTGCATAGCACATTCTGTCAAAATTAGGATCCTTTTGCTAAAACTCACCAAAGTTTGACATGCTAAAATCGATGATATGTTGCTGAAATTGCCATTATTTGGACTGAGTAGCTGCTGTAGGGTAGAATAAGAATTGGCTTGTGTTGGTGTGATCAGCTTTCCTAAAAACAGTATAAATTGAGAGAGGGGGTGGGGACTAAATTCAAGCAGGAATATATACCAGAGCACATCTAAAGCTGACATGGCACAGTGTGACTTGGAGATGCCATGCAAATGAGGTACCAAAAGGCAGCACTCACCCTAATATGTCTGGGAAGCTCTATGCCTTGCTCCCCAACTGAACAGACATTTCACTGTAATATTATTTATCTTCCTTCACTAGTCATTTCCCCAATACTAATAGTTTCCTAAACACCTTTAGATTCTAATTATTACTTACTAGGCAGTTGACAGCGGAAAAGGCATCTGTTTCCCATCAAAAAGGACTGCTGGTAATGGTTCCTAGAAAGTTACCCTTACAATGGATTGTTATGAGTTGGTGGGAGGCAGGATAGACTGTATGCTGACACCCTTCTAATTGCTGGATCCAGCAAGTGTTGAAATCTAAGCAAGGATTCACATTCTTGGAATAGACAGGCTAGCTTCCTGGTGAAACAATACCCTCAGTATAGGTCATTAAGGTAACAAAGGAAGTGGATCTGTGGCAGATAACAAATCTGCTAGTATTCCCTCAAATTGCTAGTATTCCTGGTACCTCAGGTTAAGTACCTAATTCGTTCCGGAGATCCATTCTTAACCTGAAACTGTTCTTAACCTGAAGCACCACTTTAGCTAATGGGGCCTCCCGCTGCTGCCGCGCCGCCGGAGCCCGATTTCTGTTCTTATCCTGAAGCAAAGTTCTTAACCTGAAGCACTATTTCTGGGTTAGCAGAGTGTGTAACCTGAAGCGTATGTGACCTGAAGCGTATGTAACCCGAGGTACCCCTGTAGTTAGAAAGACAAAGGCCACAGTGGACAGGTAGGGTGTGTGTGTGTGTGTGTGTGTGTGTGTGTGTGTGTGTAAGCTAGAAGCTGGAGGCAAGGCAGCAGGCTGGGAAGCCAGAGAGAGAGAGAGAGAGCCATGCCTGATTTCCTCTTGAATCCAAGGCTGCAGCTATGGCAGAAGCAAGACCCTTCAGTGGTGTGAATGCTGTGAACCAGTCCATCATAGGCTCAGGCTGTGTATATATGTAAATAAGCCATATATCATAAAGACTCCACAGTCTCCTTTTCCTCATTCTGAATGAAACACAAACCCTGGGTAAGCAACTGGAAGCCCTGGAATCTCGAACCACTCAGAGACTGGGGTGCTGTGCAGCAGTATAATAGCATAATGGCTGAAAGTAAACTGGAGATGTAAAATAGGTTGCTTAACTGTTATGTTGCTATTCCAACTAAAGGTGGAGCTGTGTCAAAAAATGAGGCGGTCAGCTATGTTGCTGTTCTCAACTGCTCTTGAGGGGTTCTGGCTTCTTCTTTGAAATGACCTGAAAGAGTATGAACGGCACATCTCTTATGAAACCATTTGGATTTACTTGCAATAGCCCACTAAAGTGAATTGATAGTAGAGTTTCCGAGCACAATTCAAAGTGTTGGTGCTGACCTTTAAAGCCCTAAACGGCCTCGGTCCAGTATATCTGAAGGAGCGTCTCCACCCCCATCGTTCAGCCCGGACACTGAGATCCAGCGCCGAGGGCCTTCTGGCGGTTCCCTCATTGCGAGAAGTAAGGTTACAGGGAACCAGGCAGGGGGCCTTCTCGGTAGTGGCTCCTGCCCTGTGGAACGCCCTCCCAGCAGATGTCAAAGCAATAAACAACTATTTTACTTTTAAAAGTCATCTGAAGGCAGCCCTCTTTAGGGAAGTTTTTAATGTTTGATGCTGTACTGTTTTTAATATTCAGTTGGAAGCCGCCCAGAGTGGCTGGGGAAACCCAGCCAGATGGGCGGGGTATAAATAATAAATTATTATAATTATTATTATTATTATTGAATTTGAAAAGCAAGTCAAATAGACTCTCTATTTGTGTTTCCTTCATCCGTCTGTCTTTGTATTTCTCCCCCACAAATTCATTGACTAGTGTATTTTAGACTAATTTTAGCTAGTTTCACACCTAGGGATACAACTTCATGGCAGATTTCATCTTGAAATGTACGAATGTTATGTTTCATAATTGTCACAGACAATGGCCTCATTCGCATATAATACTAAGCAGTGCTTTTTTCGGGGGGTATGCATAACCCTAAACATTTTTTGAATCTTTGTACTTATGTCTATTTACTGTATTTATTTCTCCCGATCTGAACTATAAAATAGTGATTCTCTTGAGTCAAAATGAGAGTACCCTTAAACATTTTTTAAGAAAAAAAGCACAAACAATGGCTCAGTGTGAATGCTGTGTCCACTTAGCTCCTCCCCTGGGCTTTCTAGCTTAGCTGAGCCAATAATAATAAAAACAATAATAATTTTATTATTTATACCCCGCCTATCTGGCTGGGTTTCCCCAGCCATTCTGGGCGGCTCCTAACAGAATATTAAAAACATGATAAAGCATCAAACATCAAAAACTTTCCTAAACAGGGCTACCTTCAGATGTCTTCTAAAAGTCAGATACTAGTTTATTTCCAAAGTTCGCTCAGCGTGTCACCTGAACTTAGGGTCGTGGTTTAGGTCTTTCCACCTTAACAATGATCCTCTGTGGTTATCCCAGGTTCAGATCATATGCAAAGCCAAACCTTGGCTTCCTTGCCATACCAGACGGAGCTACAAAGACCAAGGAGGTGCAAAGTGGATATGAACTCCTCTCTGGGTTCATACATGGTAAGTCATACTCTCACTTACTGTGATGTACAAATGAGGGCAAAGCCCAAAGGGCTATTTCATTCATGCCCAAGGGCTAGAGTGTATCCTATAGGAGGTTTCGCTTTTAAACATTTTTAAGAGCTGTCCCAAGCTGTATTTGAAATCAAATTGGGCTCCGTTGTCGAAAGTTGGCAGTATATAGAACAAAGCTGCAAAGGTGTCTGAAACAACGCCTTTGTGTGTCAAGTAACAACCTATCTTGAAAGCACTGGCAAATATGGTTAATAATTATCCTAGTTCTTCATTTACAGTATTAACTCCCTTAACTAAGCAATGGTAAGGACACTAAACAATGCTGCCATCTACAGGGGAATATTCTACTATAGTTGGACTACACATTAAACATGGTGAGGAAAGTTATTTAATACTAGGACTGTAGCCTTTAAATTATTGATTTGTTATTTTAATCAATACAAGCCATTTTGATCAATTAAAATAACATAAATTAATTAATTAGGCAAGACTTTTTGGGGGTGAAATAAAATAATTTTTAACACAGAGCTTTCAAATGGAAGGCACCATCTTACAGTGGTACCTCGGGTTACATACGCTTCAGGTTACAGACTCCGCTAACCCAGAAATAATGCTTCAGGTTAAGAACTTTGCTTCAGGATGAGAACAGAAATCGTGCTCCGGCAGCGTGGCAGCAGCTGGAGACCCCATTAACTAAAGTGGTGCTTCAGGTTAAGAACAGTTTCAGGTTAGGAACGGGCCTCCAGAACGAATTAAGTACTTAACCCGAGATACCACTGTAGAGGGGAAGAAAGGAATCCTTTGCCTACATGAGTGTTAACTATGACACATACATGCACCATCTAAAAACTAGAAACTATAGTTTTCTATAAAGCAGTAGTTTGTCATTTGGAAATGTATGCAGATTTAATTGATTATTTGGTTAGCTAACTAGCAGTACAATCCCATACACACTTACCTAGGGGTATGCCCCATATTGTCTAAAATACCGTACTTGCTTCTGAATGCTACAGGAGTTCACCATAATATTTCTCCAACTAGGTGGTAGCCCTGCTTTAAACATCAGACTGTTTTGTATAAAAGCATAAATTATATTATTATAAACAACATAGAATTTAGCAATGATGTTGGAGCTGCCAAGAGAATCAAATGTACATAAGTTTAGATCAAAGATCATTAAATTAAGTTTCTGTTTAATTAATCTTTAGCTTCATCTATCTATATACCATTTCCTCTGTTCCACTCAAAAACTGGAGTGTGTGGACAATGAAAATAAATATTTCAGGCTGCTTCATTCTCAGTGCATGAGTCGCAGTGTTTGTATGTGTGGAAATCTTCCTATAAATTAAGGTGATTTCTCTTTCCCGGCCTTCTCCAACTGACATTCAGCTTCAGCATAAATCACCCAGGAATCTTGGGTGAGATGGGGAAGAGAAATTAGTCAGACCTAAGCCTCTTTTTCCTTGCAAACTTCTCCAAGTCTTGGGCAACTGGAGGAAGCCCTCGTGCATGGAGCTTGGAGGGGAAAGATGGAAGCAGGCTGACAGAAATGTCTCCTTGCATCAGGAATTCCCTTTTATATACACCCATACTAAATTCAACTGATTCTTAAGGCGCTCTTTATTCATAACATCCAGCCGCATTCTCAACATATTCTGTCTTCCTATTTCATCTAACTCCTCCCATCTCTCCCCCGCCCTGGACAAACTTCTTTAAGCACAGACTTATAGTCAACAGAGCACAACAGCCCTCTTGCTGCCTCCTGCTGTTTTTTCAAACCTCTGACACGGCAAGGAACCCCTGGAGAGGCTTGAAAAAACAGCAAAATAAGTGGCTCCCAACTGATTTGATTCCCCTCCCTGCTCTTGGCATCAGACCAGAACCCTGGATGTTTCAAACTGAAGTTGAAGGAGAAAATTGGGAGAGAGGATTTGTCTTAATTTACAGAAAGTTTGGCATCCACCCTGAGCACCCCCAGTTTTTTATTCTCACAGAATGCCTGCAATTCTTATAAACCAGAATTGTGCAAAACCATCTGGTTATTACAACAAGCAATCTGCAGTTTAATTCTGTAAGCAAGATTGGGGGTGGGGTGGGAAGAGAATGACCGAGAGAGTGGACAAACACCCCCCCCCCAAAAAAATCTGTCAAGTTCTTCTCACTGGAGTACCAATGAATATGACGACTGTAAAAAACGGAGTGTGTGGATCTTCCTGTGCCAACTGCAAATACACAAAAAAAGGATATGAACAACCTGTTTGCAAATTAGTGCCGCCACATGGACACAGCTTAAATGACAATGGCGGCTGGTACCCATTGAGACAGGTGGGGCAAAGGCAAGGAGACGAACAAACAGTAGGTGAAGTCAGAGCCTATGGCAGAGTCAACTCATTCTATTTTTCTCCCTGGTTTCTGCAAGTGGGATACTAAGGAGGAGGAATCTTCCGGACTGGTTGTAAGTAAGAAGGTGGGTAGGAATACAGACTCAAGTTGATAAGGTTGTGTCCCATTTGCCCTAACAGACCAGACCCCACTATTAAGCAAGGAGTTACCTTAAACCTGCAGTGCTGCCACTGAGCAGCCAAGGACTGATGGTTCTTATAGGGAATCAGATGGATGGCTCTTCCATGAGGTTTGCCTCTCCTTCTGAGCTGGCTGGGTGGCTGGGATTTGTCTCTGAATGGAGGGGGAAGTCTTTATTAAGTGTTGGCTCTAATGTGGAGGAGGGTGCCATTTGGCGCCCTCCACCACTCAGCAAAATATTTTAGATTGGCATGCTGTGGCTATGCTATAGTCTAAGCTTTCATTCAACCAAGAGGCAACCAGAGAATCCTGCTCCCCTCTTTGGTGGAGATCTCATTGGGCCTGAGTACCAGTAAGTCCTTTATTCCATTCTGCAGGCTGCAGAAACAACATTCAGAAACTTGCAACCCACCTCATTCTTTTCAGCAAACCTCAGGGGTGCTATTACTTGCATTTTGTGGGAAACGTGGGATTTTCCTATTTATATGCCTTAAGATACTCTAAATTGCTTGTGCCCTTCATCTAGTGTCCCCTAGAGAGACCTTCTTTATTTTGAGAAATAGTGAGTAAGAACAATGGCCTGAAAGTAAAAAGAGATGTAACTTGGGTGACATAGAGGATAAAGCTATCACTAGCCACCAACCAATATTTACTGTTTTCTATTTTCACTGTCAATGGCAGTGTGCCTCAACATACCATCACAAGTGGGAAGAGTTGCTGTTGCTGCATGTGGGCTTCCCATAGGCATCTGGTTGGCCACAGTGGGTATATAGATGGGCCTTTTGTCTGATACAGCAGGGCTGCTCTTTTACGTTACGTTAGAACAATTTTGCTGCTAACATGTTATGTGATTGCAAACAAATTTATGCTTTTAGTTTTGCTATCACTTCCCCATCCACACGAGCGTGATGATTTTCATCCTAGATTCGCCCCGCCCCCCCGCAGCTACAGTTGAAATCATTACCAAATATATATATAGTCTTTGGCAAGTTCATTAGTGCAATCTGCTATCTCTACAGTAGATTTCTCCAGAAATTGACCCACAGTAACCCTGGTGTGCTATGCACCAGCTGTAGAAATGATCAAAGGGAATTGCACCAGAGGATCACTCAGGAAAGTAAGCAAAGCCTTATGCTACAGGGAAGGGCAAAAATCAATAAAACAAGCAAGCCCTATTGAAAAAATATGAAAACAAATTCCTCTGCTCAAGTGCTGCACCCGTAGCAATGCTGTTGAAACAGAAATCCCTCAAATGCATCCAGGATCACATCGCCCTGAAAGTCCCACCATGCACTTGTCCCCACATAACAGTGAAATATGTCGCGTCCTCACGCTCTGTACCTCATTCTGGCAACTGATTTTCATATAATATTTCCATCTCACAGAACCACTTGTCAGACACCCACTCATTGCTTCTGGAAAATAGCTGACTTCAAGAACTGTAGGTCTTTCAACACACTGATATTTCCACATATTGAAATGCTTTGAGCACCCTTAACTCAGTGTTATTTGGTGCCAGCGTTTCGGCTCTTTTCTGTACTTGAACAGTTGTTCAATGTGTTTTGTTCTTGAGTTTGCTTGGCATGCAAACTCTTTGAGGAAGGTCTTTGTGCATATGCCTGTTTTTAGGCACTGTGCATCACCCAGTGGTGGCTGGTGCCCATTGGAACTGGTGGGGGGGAAGGCAGGCAGACTGTCAATAGGTGGAACCAAAGTCAATGACAGGCAGAGCCAACTACATTCTCTCTTTGGAGTTCATCAAGGGAAACACTGAGACTAATGAGAAGCAGGAAGCCAATTGGAAATGTCCGAAAGGAAGGCAGGCAGGCATGTAAGGGCCCTGACTGAGCGACGACTGAGGTTGCGGGAACAGTGTCCCATTCATGGGCGTAGCTGGGGGGGGGGCAAGCTGGAAAATCACATTGGATCTGCCCCTCCAACAAAAGTCTTGCCCCCCCCCCCAAAAATCCTGGCTATGCCCATGGTCCCATTAGCCTAGTGTGATGGCCTGGGATTCCGAGTCTGAGAGCGATCCGGAGGAATCCCAGCCGGCACAGGAGTCCCCGCCTCCAGGGCCGGCTGAACTGGGGCAAGGCCTAGATGCTGAGGAACCTCAAGAGCAGGCACCAGGTGAAACCATTCTGGCCCCAGAGGTGCTGGAAGACTCAGTGGCTACAGGTGAGCCTTCCCCGGGGCCCAGTAACCCTTCGGCCTCTCCTGATCTGCAGAGGCTTAGGGCAGAGAGGCGAAGGGAACTGGTGTCTCCCAGGAGGAGTGCTCGCCTTAAGGCCAAGAGAGGCGGGGCTTCTGGGGGCCGGGACCGCCCCCGGCCTTAGAAGAAGATAAAGGTCAGGCAGCCCGGTCCCAGGTTGCGGGAGCAACGTCGTTGTGGAGTACCTGCTTACCCAGTCCTTGATCTGCACTCCCAGTGTGCCTGTTCCTCGCCCGGCTTCCTGTTCCTGACTATCCGGTGTTCCTGTTCCTCGCCTGGATTCCTGCTTCTGCCCTACCAGTGTTCCTGTTCCTCGCCTGGACTCCTGCTTCTGCCCTACCAGTGTTCCTGTTCCTCGCCTGGCTTCCTGCTTCTGCCCTACCAGTGTTCCTGTTCCTCGCCTGGCTTCCTGCTTCTGCCCTACCAGCGTTCCTGTTACCCCGCCCGGCTCTCTGTCTCAGACCTCGCGTCTCATCTAGTGATCGTCTACCCTGCTAGAGACTCTGGACTGATCTTGGGCTACGGTAATAGTACCTTATCCCCCCTGGGACCAGCACACCTAGATCAGGCGTGTCCAGCTACCAAGAAACAGCTATCTACTCCCACGATAAAAAAACTGGCAGTGATCTACCAATTGGATTGGCCAGAGTTGTTGAACTTTTTTTGGAGCGCCAAAGTTGAGCTTTTTGTTGTTGTTGTTGTTGGACAGGCCAGGCCAAGCCAAGATGAACCAGCCTTCATTGGTGACATCTATACATGTAATGCAGAATAATAAGCAGAATATCATATAGATACACCTCTAAATAATGTCAAGCGAGATGCATGGCTCCTCCATGCAACTGGTTTATTCAGTGTCCATCTTTATTTGCTTGCACAAAGCTTATGTGGAGAATAGACTTGACAATTTGTTCCAAATTAGTGCTATGGGTTTGCAGGGAGCGAGGATTCCCTAAAATTTATGGGTGCCAGGTTCTCCCCATAATTTCTGAAATTAGTAAATGTGAGGTTTCATTGATGGATTTAGCAAAGCCTAGTATGGGAGCAGCATAACTTTCTAGGATGCACTTCATGTTCCCATTTTAAGGGAGAGATGTATGAATATCACCCTTCAGTTTTCTTATAATAAACAGCACCTTAAGCTATGTTTGTTATTGGCTTTCTGGTAATTGTCTCATTTTGGTTCCATTTAGATTTTACCATAGTGCTATGGGAGCCTCTTTTCTGTAGGTTCATCCTATGATGCTTCAATCACTGGGGTGAGGTGGGGATCAAGAATGCCTTTTGCAAGAGAACCAGCACCCCACTGATTAACAAAAGTTGAGAGTCTCTGCTCAGGAACAAAACTGATATTAAACCGTTACATTTATTTTAAAATAATTGTTTCATATTAGCTTCCGTCAGGAAATTTTAACAGGCAAATTGGCCTGTGCCTGGAGACCTGCTATTTGTCACAGTCTAGCAAGATTTACTTTGATTTTTCATGCTGCGCAACCCAATTAATGCACTTCTATTTACACTAAAGCACTATGACAGTCGTAGCTACACAAGAAGGAGGAGGGAAACATTGCCCTCAAATGCAACTAGTCATGGCTTAAAGCATTTTTAAAGAATATTTTCCAGCCTGTACACTTGGGACCCACTCAATCAAACACATTCCACCTGTCTTTCAGTCAAACTTGTTTTTGCTGCCTGCTTGGGACTGCCAAAACAGGGGTACTATCGATCACAGTTCATAGTTGGGGGGTTACTTTAACAAATTATGCAGGTCTCCCATAAGACATTCCCTGACCACATAATATTATTTAAGATTGTACTGCTGTCCTTCCAGAGCTAACATTGCAGATAGCGTTACTAGTCCTATGTTATTTTGCCACTACTCTCAACATCCGATCAATATCGGTGCCCTTGAATCCTATTTAGCTTGTCTTTATCTTTGCATAAATAAACAGAACAAGCTACAGCAGTGTTTTATATTAAACAAGATGGAGCTGGAAGATTGTTTGCTCAAGGATCAGCAGGAATGATGTTTTGGAGCAGATTCTTCATATTGAGGCCTCAGGATATCTAGTCTTATGTACTGGAGGCATCTCTCTTAATAAAGGATTGGGAAGTTAATCTAGTTTGAAACTAGTTTAGCCGTCATGTTTTCTTCAGGAAACCCAAGAACATTTCCCCAGCAATTCAGAAAGCATGTCTAGCTATGTGTCTATAAATGCTAATATAAATGGCTGGACTTTAAATTTCTGTTGTTTCCTAGCCCTACAATAGCAACATGCATACAAATAGCACAAAAGAAGCTCAAAACACTTTTTAGTGTGACATGAAAATGCCCTAAGGACAAATCCAACCATAGGTGTATATATATTTAAGGCTGCAATCCTGACTGGGGCTTGCTTTTGAATAGACACATGCAAGACTGAGCTGTAAGTTTCACTTATTTCAATGGAACAGGTGTGTGGTTCATTCATTTGTATAGCTGGAAGTAACTACCATTATGTTCAACAGAGCTTAGTCCTGCAAAAGTAGAAGATTGCATAGATGACTGCAATCTTAACATTCTCATTGGAGAGGAGGAAAGATATGCATTTTGAGATGGATCATGCCCATAGTTATACAAAGGAGTGCTGAGATCCTCAGTTAGAGAATCTAATGGAGCAATAATCAGGAGACAAGGACCCATGCAATTTGCACCACTTTTTCAGGGAAGTTGCAGAAGTGGATGTTGCACCGCCTACTGCAATTTTTGAGGTCCGCTTGTTTAATTCTCATTTCTGTGCTTTCTGTTTCCTGGTGGCTTACCAGTTCAGCTAATTGATTTTTCACATGTGTGTTTTCTTCTCGGAGCCACTCTATTACTCTTTCTTGCATTTGGTTCTTATTTTCTAGAGTGGAGATGGTGTTAGTGAGGGTTTCCACTTTGGAGGTCAGGTCGCTGATTATTGTCTTCAGGGGAGTCACTGTGTTCTTCAATAGTTCTCCAAGTCTCAGTTCCATTTCCCTCAGGTCCCGTTTTGTTGTTGGGCTGTTGTCATCCTGGGGGGATGTTGTGGTCTCAGTGCTGTTCACCATCTCCCTGGTTGGTGCTATCTCCATCTCCCTGGTGTCCTTGGTTTGAAATGTTCGCAGTGCCCTTTTGGAGTGGGGGGTGTTATGGTTAGGAGTTTTAGTGGTGGTAGTTCCTGGGTGTTGTTGAGTTGAACAGGCATTGTTGACTGGAGGCTTTTAGAGCATCTAGATTAGGCGGCCATTTTTGTCATGCCTGGGCTGTGTTTTAACGACTTCTCTAGGGTCACCGCGGTCGCCTCAGCAGTGTTGACGAAGCGGGAGGCAGACAAGCAGACCAACAGACAAACAGCTGACACAGAGGGGTTAACAGGCAGACATGCAAGAGACAGATGGGGTGGGGCCAGAGAGAGGGGGTGTGGTGGTTGTTTGTGGATGCACATGTGCACGCACACCTACACACCTGTACACACAATGGGGGAGTGAGGTCCAGTTAAGGGTAGGAAATGGGGTTAGGATTTTGTAGTAAAAAGCTAAAAATTAAAGGCTTGTGTGCAGCTCCCTGATTGGCCTCTGTCCGCTTCCCTTGCGCCAGTCACCAGAGAGGTCTGGTCACGGCCGGGTTTGGACTGGGCTGTGTGCTTCTACACGGCCTCCCTGACACTCCCAGTCCCCTCCTACTTCTCTCTCTTGATGGCTGCGGGGCGGTGGCAGTGGAGGCTGGTGAGTGTTCTGCTGGGTGGGGTGGAGGGCTCCTCTGTGTTCTGTTCAGCTCCAGAGGCCTCCGGACCTCCGAGGGCGATCCCAGTCCCGGTGGAGCTGAGGTTGTTAGGAGAAGAGGTTGGGGGCTCTGCTCAGCCCTCTCGATTTTTGCGTTGGGTGTCCCTGGCTCCCCCTTGTTTGCGACAGTGGTGGCGTTGGCAGCGCAGGACCAGCCAGAGAACCCTGTTGGTGCTAGCGGTCCCTATGAGCTTAGCACTCATAGGGCGCTCGCCATCTTGCCTCACCAGGAGTCCCCTTGCATACCACTCTTTATCCATAGATCTCAGGGCGGATCACAACATGAAAAGGGCCAACTGTCAGTAAAAAATACTATTTAAATAGCCAGTTCAGCTGAGTCATGGCTGGGAGTGAACAAGAAGCCACAAATTTAAGGGTTGATAGCAGGTAGAAGTAGAGCCAGGTTTAAAATGTGGGCAAACAATGAAAAATGGCAGGACAGCATCAATATAAGGGCCACTCCTCCTGCCAGATGCTTCAATAGTGCTTTGTTCTAACTTTGTGGACTGGCAGCCTCCACGAAGTGGCTTTGAAAAGGTGGGAGGACAACAGGAAAAGCTCTGGAATGCAACATCATCTGCATTCTATTTAATAACTGGGTGAATTAATGATGTCATTCCAGATAAAACAGCTAGTGTGGAAGAAACCCTGAACTCTATCTGATGACATACCCAGCTGTGTTTGTTGCATTTATAGCCTGATTTTCCTCCAAGGAGCTGAAGGTGGTATACATGATTCCCTCTGCTTTTTACACTCACAACAACCTTGTGAGGTAGCGAGCGAATGACCCAAAGTCACCCAGTGAGCTTCATGGCTGAATGGGGATTTGAACCTGGTTTTTCCCATTGTAGTGCAATACTCTAACAAGTACATCACATTCGGAGTCACTTCGACAGGGATACATATATCCATCTTAAGTATATATATTTCAGGTTGGATGTTTCTTTAAAACATAAACCTTCTAAGAATCCTCCATTCTGGTAAGCCTAACCCACACATTAGTAAGAAAAGCCTGGATTTTACAATCCAAAGAACTTAAATTTGTTCCAAAAATTAGGCAGGAAGGAAAGGCAGAACAACTGCAAAGAATCCACCTTAATTTTTGCTTCTGTATTCCCTTTAATGCAGAATGAAAAACCCTACTGTACCATAATGGAGTTGTGAGTTTATTTTAATTAAGAAACCCTAAGTAGGCAGGAACGTGTTGGCCTCACTGTTCTGGTGGAATCTCATGATAGCCAATTATATCTTAATAATACAGCATTAGATGTAATAAATTTCCAACAAAATTTGAAAAAAATAAAGATTCCCATATATTTTTTAAGGATCTATTTTGTTTGAATAAGAAACAGTCTGACAGCTGTTCATGTGCAGAATGTTTATTACAGTATATTATTTATTTATTACATTTATATACCACCTTTATCTTCCAAGGTGGTGTACACGATTCTTCTCTTCTCCATTTCATGCTTACAACAACACTGTAAGGTAGGTTAGGCTAAGAGATGGTGACTGGCCCAAGGTCACCCAGTGAGCTTCAGTGGGGATTTGAACCCTGCTCTTGTAGTACAACACTCCAAACGGGAGCAAATTCTGTTACTATCATAAGTTGCTTTTATGCTAATCTTGAGAACAAAGAATAGCATTTATGAAACAGACATCACAGTACTATTTGTGTTGATCATGTCAGAATACATGGGAGCGGGGATTTTTGTATCCTCAATTTTTGGCGGACAAAAACTGCCAGATAACAATGCTTTTGTTATTTCATTCACATCCACCCCATATTGAATAGCAAGGAAGCTAGCAATAATCCCTATCTCACCCCTCTGGAAGAATGTACTGGGTTTGTTAAAATGCTAATGATGTCTGTCCTTACTTTAGTCCTGGCTAAAGAGCCCAAATTAATAAAGTTAAGCACACATTCTGTAAAACAAGTGTCTCCCATAATCTATGTCTGTTTGTAGAAGGCTAAGCACATGGTATATAATTTGTGTTACTCATTGCTCTGGTCATGGGTTAGTTCTGGTTATTAAAAGTAATGCTGTGTCTGAAGGAAACAGCAATGTCTATGATACTTTAATTGGTGTATCAGATATTTAATATAGGAATGAATGAGGCCAATACTACTAGAAAAACACTGAATTCAGTCTAGGGAAGGATTAGTTATCTGAAGGCCTACGGACCACATCTACTCCCTGTCCTGATTTTATCTGGCCTCCTCACCCTTTCCTGTGTCAGACTGGAAGCATGAGGCACCACTTGTTTGACAGGTGCCTCAGGTAAGAAACAGTACCACATGCACCCTGTGTTGTCAAGGCATTGCTGCTCCCTAAACTAATGTGCTGGGGAAGAAGCATTAACCCAAAACCAAAAGCAGTGGTCTGCAAAAGAGATTTCTGCAAGGAGACATGAAAGGTCTCCCCACTGGTTCTACTTAATGTTTTAAATTGGGAACACTTGCACATCGTGACATGTGAAGCTGCCTGCCTTACTAGTAAGAATGGGGAAAAGGTTTCTTCTTGAACTTCCTGGGTAACATGTGAACACATGGAGTCACTTGTGCATTTTTCTCACAAGTTCTAGATAGGTGCAAAGCCCACACATTTCAGGAGAGATGTAAAACATAGAGGTGCTCAAGCTTCCTCTTCCCCTGCTTGAAATTATTTGTAACATGGCAAGTATTACAATTTTCAATAGTAGAGGAAGCTGAAATAAGTGCTCCGGTCTTAAATAGAATAACCAAATGCTAGTTTGGCTGCAGGCCATTTGTCTAGTCTATGGTGTGGCCTAGTGTCTAGACTACTTTCAGGTTTTGACAGGAGTGAATTGACAGAGGCCATCTGACAAAGCGCTTCTGCTTTCGTGGCAAATGGAAAGAGTGGACTGCTAGATTTGATCGGTGGACTACTAAAATGTTTATTTGATGTGGTTGTAGCCTTTTTCTCACATGTAGAAGACTTAATGCTATAAACATGCTGGCCTACAGCAGCATGCTATTTCTCATGCAGGGTTAATCTTCAGGCACTTAACATGCAAGGAATTTCTATTGGTCAGTATTGCATGTCCCGCTTTAGAAGAACAGGGAACTTGTGTAACCCTCCAGATGTTGTAGTTCATCAACTCTCTGCATCGCTGACCCCTGGCCTGACATGCTGGCTGCGGCTGATGGGAGCTGGAATCCTACGACATCTGGAGTGCCACAGGTTCCCCATCCCAGCTTTGGAGCTACCTTTTTCCTAGAAGGGAAGGTGTGCAGCCGTTCAAGAAGCAAAGTGAGATACATTGGTGGGGAAAAGATTCACTTGCTGAACGTGCCTGTCAAGCTGATTTCCAAGGCACAAGCCTCCGCCCGCAGGAAAAAGAGAGCAACCCTAGCAGCTCCTTGAACAATTTGAGCAGCTTTCATGAACTGCAATGCCGCCCCTGGGTTTGGGGCTCCTGCCTACGACCCATAGTGGCCAGCTTCTAGGAGCCGAGGTCCCTTTGCCCCCCCCAAAAAAAAATATTTGAGGGGGCTGAGTCCCCTGCCCAGTTGATGGGCATTGCCATTCAAATAGTGTGGGTGTGCCCCACCATGTGATCGATTATGCAGGGCAGGGCTTTTCTGCCCCCCCCAAATACTTTAAGTTGCCCCCCCTGCTAGACCCCATGGAGAGTGTGGGTCGCCCTTGGGGCTGCCATCCCATGAGACTGCGCTGCACTTACTTGGGAACTGGGTGGGGAACGTTTACGTCCGAGGAAGCCCCCCGGGGACAGGCTACTTACTACCTGGACGGCTCAAGGTCGCACCCTAAACCCGGGTTGCCGTTTGCGGGTCCTCTTCCCGCCCTCCGCCCGGTGGGTGGTGACTTCTTGCTCGCCTAGGAGTAAGACCTGGCGAAGGGCGAGCCGGCCACCTGGCGCTCCTTCGCCGAGCAGGCGAGCCAGCAACAGGCGAGAGGAGCGGCGGCGCGCGGTTGTCCCACGCCGGGGAAAGGGGCGGGGCGGTCCCTTGGCTTCCGCTCGGCTCGTCCTGGGGCTGGAGGGAAGCGGGAGGCTCCCAGCCCCTTCCCCCCCTCTCCTTCCCAGAGCGGCAGCAGCGCCTCGATGAGGAGGCGGCGGAGGAGGAGGTGGGGAATCCGGAGAGCGCCTCCCTCCCCGTCTGCCGAGCGCGGCGCACTCGGAGCATGGAGCCCGCCTGAGCCACTCGGCGGGCAGCAGCTGCTGCGGCACAACATGGAGGCGGCAGCGCCGCCGCCGCGGCTGCTGCTCCTGTCCCTGCTGGCCGCCGTGGTGCTTCGGGGCAGCTTGGGCGCCGTCGGGGGTAAGTTGCGGGGCGGGGCGGGGGCTCCGGCGGGCGGCAAGCTGCCTTTCCTGGGCTCCGGGAGAGCGGGGAAGCCTTTTGTTGTGCAGACGGAAACTTCTCCGCGCAACTCGAGAAGTGGGACTTGGTGGGAATGGAGGAGGCTGGCATGGGACGGAGGCGGCGGCAGGGAGGAAAAGCAGCAGCCCAGGCGCGGAGGGCGGAAAAGACGAGGTGGGGGGGGGGGATCGAGGAGGCTCGGGGCCGTGAGGACCTCGGGGCCAGTGTCCGCAAGAGGCGCAGCGGGGTGTGTGCGAGGGCGACCCGTACCAGATCGGGCAAGAAAAAGGACGGAAAGCTGCTTCGTTGTGGCTCCCCCCCCCAAACAACTTCTCATTTAAAGAAGGAGGGCGCTTGCGTGACCTACTCATCCCCCAGCACCAAAAAATAAATGTAGGGTTTTTTCCTGGTGTGTATGTGTGTGTGTGGGGGGGTGAGCCTTCCTTTTTCCTGCTGGCCAGGCAAGGATTCCCGTCGCCTTTTGCGTGCTGCTGGGCTTTCGAGCTCAACCTTGTGCCTCGAGAGCGAGACAAAAGTCTCCCCCCTCCCCGTTCCCAGCGCTTTGCGGCCCTCAGACGCAGTGATTTCCCTGGAGTTTGGAGGAGCTGGTGTCGGGTGTCGATCACAGGCAGAATCAAACTTTTGGCATCAGCGTTGGGAGTGGGGGTTGGGGGGGAGCAGATCTTCTTTCCTTTTATTTTAAAGTTGTAAAGGGGAGGGTATGGGGGAGAAACGGAGGGAGGGAGGGAGAGAGAGAAAGACTTGCTTGACTTGTGAAACTTAACACTTGGCAAAACAGACTTCTGAGAAGAGTTTGTCTGTCTGGGGGTTTACCCAGACTTTAGCTACAGTGAACATTTGTTCCCTTGACTGCTCGGAGCGTTCAGACAATCACGTCCATTTCCATATCAATTAGAACTCGTTTTAAACTTTTGGAGGGAATCACGCTTCTCTTCTGCTTCTTCTTTAAACTTCTGAGCACATTCGTGTGTGTGTGTGTGTTTAAATTCTGACTGGGAACTTTCTGCATTCATATGTGTTATATGGAGATTAAGAAGGGTGGTGGTGATGGTTGTAAGCTGTATTTTCCCTATGGCTTCTTCCATTGGGCTGGAAAAGTGGCTTTGCTTCTGTATTTGATAAGCTTCAGTCCCATGTAGTGCACAAAACAAATGTGGACTTACTTGTCCTTTTTGAGAACATTTGTTCTGTTCTTGCCGAAATCCCCACGGTGCTTAATGTCTGAATACCAGTGTGGTGATAATAATTAGAAAGTGATCCAGGGGTTGCCAGCAAAAGGGGAGTTCAGAGCTGTACTTTTCTGCTCCTTTCTGTCATTGCCTACAGGAAAGTTCCAGTTTGCACGCAGGGAGCCTCGCGCAGTAGCCTGGTCTGCTTGTTGTCTGCGTAGCAGTCAGCAAACTGAAGTTTTGATGCACTAATGAATGTTAATTGTTGTAATTTCCCAAGTAGTTGAAGAAATATAGCAGTGTGGCTAACAGTCAGTAGAGCACCCCCTCAGGGTAATTCGTATTAGGCCACCCACTTCTCTTGCAGTAGTTACCAGAACTATCATTTAATATGGAAGCTCTGACTAAAATTCCTCCACAGCCGCTGTGTTCTGTTTGTGCATGGTTTTAACTATAGGTGCATGTTTGTGAAAAGGCTTCTGCACCTCTCATAATTGAATCTCTTTCTGATAAAGTATTTTAGGAGTCAATACCTTTGCAAAATCTTGGTGTCATTGATCCACTAGTTTGTTGCAGTGGTGAGGTAACCTCATAACTATTGTGGTCTTTTTTAAATTTTCCAGGAGCTCAGTTCTCTGAGGAATGGTGTTGTTTTATTTAGTAAGGCTTCTGTTTAAAATCTTGTGTGGGGCAAACTGAGGCCAAAATAACCCCAAAGAGGGGCTGTTCTCTGATAAATTTTAAAGGAATATGAACACAGCCACCATGTATCTTTGTTAAATGAACTCTGTGTACTTAAGGTGGCCAGCAGCTTAGGGTGAAAAGGGGCAGCTGCTGTATACCTGTTAGTTTGGGCAAAGTTTGTTTGCAGCAGCACATCCAATAGAAAAGATGTGCTTAATTTACTTTCATTTACTGGTAGGGATTCAGCTAATGTTTATTCTCTAACCAAATAAAGGATTTCCATAACATTAAAACCATAACCAATAAAATTTTAAATAACTATAAACCGTGAGTTATATCCAATGTTAGTTGTACACAAATTTAAAATAATTGCAGTCAATGGGTGATAACTAATATTAGTCATACTGGGGGGTCCAATCCATTGCAATCTTTAAGTCCATTGATTTTACTGGGTCTACTCTTCAGTATGTTTAATGTTGGATATCATTTAGTGGCTGGCATTTAGCAGAGCTGTGTTAAATGGTAAAGTCTAGGATATTTAAGCCGCACCTTTTCATTTAAATAAAAAAACATTGGTGTTATCATTTCGTCTATTAAGAGTATTTTGCATAAGGGATCCTGTATTCTAGTATACCTGTGAACTTTTTTGTCACTTTGTTTTTTCAAAATTGATAGTTGGTTCACTATATCCAATTTCTACTTACAATAGTATATTTTTGCCTTTTTCTGGGCAGCTTTTGGTTGAGCTTGTTTGTGGTTACTTATCAGAGAGTGTGTCCAGAGACAAGTTTGTTATGCATCCCGTTTGAACTTTTAGCACACAAAAGCAGTGTATAAGGGTCTCTGGGTAAGATAGTACTGTTAATTCTGCAATACCCCATTATTCATTTTGTGGTGCTCACACTAGTCTCTGTTAGCTGTGTTGACCATCAAGAGAGCAGTGAGAAAAAGAATATTTATTCTTTCTTGTTCCCCCCTACTATTCCCCCCTGCACTCCCCAATATCTGGAATCCTGGAAGCAGAAATGCAGATATAGTGCTCTAGACCCCCAAATTAATGCCATTTGAACTGCCCAGAAGTGCGTTGCACACTTAGTGTGTGGGCCTCCTAAAGTTAAGAAAATAAGCAATGGGAGGGACTTGGTGAATTTTCTAGTGTTATTGGACCTCAGTTCCATCAGATTCATTCAGACTGGCCCGTTGCCAGGGGCAATGGGAGTTGCAGTCCAGCAACATCTGGAGGGCCACAGGTTGTTTCTCCACATGAGCCCCAAATACTATTCTGTTGTTCTCATTTCCTATTCTGTCACTGGCATATAACATGCATTGCCAGAAACGTTCATTTCTCCTCTAGGCACCCATTAAATTGGACTGCTGCTGCTTGAGTATAGGTAGTATGTGCAGTGAAATGCATAGTCTGTTGCTTGTTTTCCTAATACACATTAAAGCGGGAGGGCAGTGTTCAACATAAATAAAAAAATTTGGAAAGCTCACATGCTATTCAGAATGTTAGGTTAATGTTCCATTTAGTTTTCTCAAGATGAATGTTCTTGGAAAGTTGCAGCTGCCAGGCTGCATTCGTTTACATCAAGGCAATAGCAATCATGATTTAAATTACGTTCATGCACACGAAAACTTATACCCAGAACAAACTTAGTTGGTCTCTAAGGTGCTACTGGACAGTTTAAATATAGATAGATAGATAGATAGATAGATAGATAGATAGATCAGGTTAGGGTTGTAGATGGCCCACAAGTGAAAAGCAGTCTTGTGGTACTTTATATGACAACTTTTTAGGATTCTGGTCATTTCAGTTTTGAAAGTGTACTATGCTTTTTAGCTATATGTGTTTGAGAATTCAAACTGATTTCCAAGTGTGAAAAGAATATGTTAATGAGAAAGCAAGTAGAAAATGGTTCCAGGTTTTGTTATTTCCAAAGCAGATTTCAAGATTGATCAGTTGCCAACACACAGCTTTTTAAATGTGCACTTAACAGTTGATGGATGTGAAATTCTAAATACAGTAGGCATATTTCTGAAGCAAGCAATTTTAACTTCAATCCTCCAGTTTATGAAATGAGCTGTTGAAGACTGTAGTCATCTGCTTGTTTTGCTTTTTTTTAAACTATTAGGATTAGAAAAACATGTGAAATTACCTCACTGAACTCTGTGCTTTAAAACTGCTTGACCTTGGGATTTCCATAGAACTTAAGTTGAGGCAGGGGTTGCCAATCCTTTTTGGTCTGTGGGCACATTCGCAATTTTGAGAGAGTGCTGTTGGCTTCTGACATATAGAAAGAAAATGCACATAAATATTAAAACACTTTGCTTTTCCATGGGGTTTGGGTAAAAGTTGCATGCAGTAGAATTAAAACAGATCCTTTTGAATTGTTTTTGGGCTAAAGTAGTGCTGGAAAGCAGCAGGTTGTGATTCCTATGGTTAGTCTATGGAGAAAAATGTGATCTGTAATGTGTGGAAAACATGTAAAAACTTCATGCTGTTTCAAAAACGTCTGTTTTACTGGAACTGAAGTATGCACAGTCAATCATCCATCTTATGCATTCTACAGCCTTTCTTTCTTTCTTTCTTTCTTTCTTTCTTTCTTTCCTTCTTTCTTCCCACCAATCTCCTAGATTTACTTATCCTTATCTCCGCCATTCTGGTCACCCTGTAGGTATTGTGAACATTGAAAAGCTCACAGAAGTGAAAGAGGAAATAGCATCATTCTTCAAACTTCCTCTTTTAGCTCTATGTACTTTTGAATCATAGAATTGTGGAGTTGGAAGGGACCCCTAGAGTCATCTAGTCCAACCCTGTGCGATGCAGGAAACTCAGCACACGGTTCCACATACAATCATACCAGACCTGCTTAGCTTTGCAAATGTGCTAGCAGTTTTATTGCTGCACCACCTTTGCCACATCATGATGGTGGTGGCTGAGAGGCTTTATGCTGGTCAGGGGAGCCCCCCCCCCATAAGAACTGTGGGAACATATTATGTCAAACCCTCTGTGTTAATGCCACATGTGCTGTCTACTTGTCTGAACAATTTCTCCAGCTGTTCTTACCTTCATGGAAACTTGGTGCATATATGAACTGTGGCCTGAGCCACTGTCTTAAATTCCTGGAAATTGGATTCAGCATGTTAATCTGACTTGCACTGAAGGCTCCATGGGGCTGAAGCACTCTGGAAATTTGACCATCCGGACAGTGCCACCCACCCTTAATTTGGACAACTGCTCTGGAAGGATATCATGGTTGATGGTATCAAAAGCCACTGAGAGGTCAAGGAGACCTTTTTCCTGTCTCTCTCCCAAGTCCACTGGCTCATTGAGGAAAAAGCCAGTGAAATATTGTACGTGTGTCTAGCATGTCTAGGGAACCAAACTATGCTGTAACATCATAAGCCTTTTCCTCTTCTTTGTTAAGAAGACAATGTTGAATTTCAGACTTTGGTAAATACAACTTGAATGGGATATTGAAGTCTGAAGTTTGACATTGTCCAACATATTGGTAAAATAAAACTCAAATTTTATGGAAACTTTTATTTTGTGCCTCATATTTCCTAAGTTGACTTTAATAATAATAATAATAATAATAATAATAATAATAATAATAATAATTAATTTATTATTTATACCCCGCCCATCTGGCTGGGTTTCCCCAGCCACTCTGGGCGGCTTCCAAAAGAATATTAAAATACTGTGATACATCAAACATTAAAAGCTTCCCTAAACAGGGCTGCCTTCAGATGTCTTCTAAAAGTCTGGTAGTTGTTGTTCTCTTTGACATCTGGTGGGAGGGCGTTCCACAGGGAGGGCGCCACTACCGAGAAGGCCCTCTGCCTGGTTCCCTGTAACTTGGCTTCTCGCAGTGAGGGAACTGCCAGAAGGCCTTCGGTGCTGGACCTCAGTGTCCGGGTAGAACGATGGGGGTGGAGACACTCCTTCAGGTATACTGGACCGAGGCCGTTTAGGGCTTTAAAGGTCAGCACCAACACTTTGAATTGTGCTCGGAAATTGTGCTTTAGTCTTTACATATGGACTGTATTAGTGAGGTTGTCTAGTAAGAACTTCTTGGGTTTTTAAAGATTGCTCTCTTTCCCTCATTTTCTCTTTGCATTACATGTTTGGCTGTCTTGGTGCTGTAAACCAGTCCTTGATTTTTAATGTATATTTTAGTATGTAATGAATGACAAATTCAGAGGTGCATATGAGCTGTATTTTTCTTCTGCATGGGATGAGTGGGTTTTACAAAACACAAAAGGAAGATGGGCATGAACATTAGCAATGAGTCCTGATTGCTGGGCTGTTCTGCAGAGTAGGATCAGTTGACAGAATTAGTTTTTTGACATATATGTAATGAAATGATAGTGACAGGTGTGACTCTTAGGGTCACTCATGCCCCATTCTTGCTCCCTGCACAAACTCAGTTGCAGTATAGCACTTAACTGCACCCGGGATCTCCCTGAACTATCATAGGTTCAGAGGAATATGAGAGGATATTGATGCACCCAAGCTGGCACTCTCTTACACCAGACTTGAAAATAACATCTGATCAGGCCCTATGAATATTTAGAAGATGCAAATAAGTCAAACATCTGAACTAGGTCTGTCTACGGCAGGAGTCAGCAGCATTTTTCAGCTGTAGGCCGGTCCACCGTCCCTCAGACCTTGTGGCGGGCTGGACTATATTTTGAAAATATATATGAATGAATTCCTGTGCCCCACAAATAACCCAGAGATGCATTTTAAATAAAAGGACACATTCTATTCATGTAAAAACATGCTGATTCGCAGACCGTCCCCGGGCCGGATTGAGAAGGCGATTGGGCCGCATCCGGCCCCTGGACCTTAGGTTGCCTACCCCTGCTCTACAGCATTGGTATTAGCAGTAAAACATTGTGTTAGTTTTCTCCTAACCCCAGGGGTGAAGCTTCTCAAGCCTTGGAGCTGAAAATGGCCAAGTCCCTCTGATCCATGGAGCCTAGGCTACTCCTTTCTTCCTAAGCTCATCCCTCACCAGCCCTGTACCCTCCTCAAGTTGTTTGTCTAGTTCAGGCATGTCCAAAGTCCATTCCGGGGGGCCTAATCTGGCCTGCCGGTTGGTTTAATCTGGCCCCTGTGGCAGTTTATTTCCTGGGGTAAAAACCTCAGTAACTTCAATAATCCTTTAAAAAGGCCAACAACTTTGATAGGCTCTCTGGTCGGCCCTCACAGCCCTTCATTTAATCAAATCTGTCCCTCTTTGAAAAAAGTTTGGACACCCCTGGTCTAGTTGAAGAGTGTTTGAACTGTGATAATGGCCTTTGCTTGTCCTGAATGGAGGATGGAAGGATGTGTGGATACGTCACTCATTTTGTGTGGCTAGAATATACTCCATTGTTACAAAGCTTTTGCCTCAGGCCTTGTCTATGCAGTCCCTGGAAGGTTGTCCTTGACAGAATGTGACCCTCAGGTTTCCCCACCCTGTCCTAAAGCTTGATTCCTCCCTGACTGTGTCTTCAGAGTTCCCAGTACTTCTCCATTTATAGTTG
Source organism: Podarcis muralis (assembly GCF_964188315.1). Taxonomy (NCBI): domain Eukaryota; kingdom Metazoa; phylum Chordata; class Lepidosauria; order Squamata; family Lacertidae; genus Podarcis; species Podarcis muralis. Next base: position 77,728,780 of record NC_135655.1, read on the forward strand.
CCAAATATGTGGAGCATTATAAAGACCTGTATAAAATGCAAATCATATAAAGCTGCACATATTTCATGTCTGACTTTCTTAAATCTATAGCTTTCAGGGCTTCTATCTCTTTTGATGTTTTACATAAAGTAAAATATTACAAAATTGGTACTCCAAAAGACTTTCAAATGGAGGACACTGTCAGGATCCATTCTAGAATAATATAGTCTGCTGCTTGCCAACGTGAAACAGTGGCTTGTTGGCTTGCTGATCGTGGCTTGTTAAGGAGCAGCAAACCATGATCCCGGGTCTGGAAGGAACCTGAAGCCAAGGCTCCACACTTTGCTTATCCTGCTTGTGCAAACTAGGAGAAGCAAGCCAGGAGTGATCAGACTCATTCCTGATAAGATACAACAAACCAGAAAGTCTGGCTTATTGTTGCATGTGGATGTGGCCACCCTTTGGACCCCAAACCATGAGTTAAAAGAGAAACGTATCAGTGCTGTTTTGCTGAACACTTGTGCAAGCACAAGGCTTGTAGTGCTGCGCTGCGATGTATGGAGAGTGTGAGAGACAATGAGTAAGGAAGATAAAGGCTTTAACATATAATCTCAGCTGGGCCATAAAGACAGGGAATTGGAGAACCTCCCTTGATTTGGGGTCCCCTTTCTCACCCTGTGCTCTTCTGCTAGGCTGGAACCAGCTTTCCATAGGTGTAAGAGGCATTTTGCAAGCAGAAGACACTTTGGATACAAGCCAGTGTTCTGCGGTATTTAAAGGCTTACTGGTTTCTTATGGCATGACCTTGAATCAACAAGAGCTGTCCTCATCAGATACATGACATATACACCCCATGCGGGGTGAGGTACAGTGGAGGAAAACCATCTTTCCAGTCCACTTCATGTCTTGAATGAAGAAGCCTCTTGACTATGAAAGCTCATACCACAATAAGTGTTAGTCTGTAAGGTGCATCTGGATCTAGTTAGCTAAGCTGCATAAAATGAGATTTAAATGGAGTAGAGGAAATAGATCCCAAATTGTAGTGGATTACTAATAAGTCGGACTTGAATCACTTGAAAGCTGCCCCATGTGACTTCTAGAATTCACACTGTCTGTCTGTTCTGTTCCACACCCATGCCTGCCCCCCTCCCCCATTTCCTAAACTTTTTCTCATGGGAACTCTGAGACTTCACCATGGTAGATGAGACTGCTACTTGGCAATCTGGTGTACATTCCTTAATTTGTATTTGCAGCAGATTTGAATACTGCATAAGGTTTAAACTGAACATGTATTTCTAGTTTAAAGTTGTGGCCATTTAATGCAGTAAGTGAGAATCTTCTTTTGGATTTGTTACTTATGAGTAACTGGACTCGCAGTGGGATCCATATTCTCTTCCTCATGCGTGTCATCCTTTAACTGAAAGAAAAGTTGTGTGATTGTACAAAACCAACCAAAAGTTAAAGCATTTACAGAAGGTAACTCTGGAATTTGCACTCCTTTCCAAGAGATGTTCAGCCAATTGGGAGAATAAATTTTTTGATGTAGCTTTGAAATAGAATTAGTTGCAGATGACCAATACTTTGTTTGCCAGCAGCTAATAATCTGGAATTGAAGACTGCTTTGTGGAGCATCTGATGCCGTGCCTGCCCCGCCCCTCGCCTTCTAAAACCATCTCCTTGATGTCTGTTTCTTTATCACCCTCCAGAACAGGAGTGACCAGCCTGTGGCTCCCTCCATATGTTTCTGGACTTACCAACTCTCCTCATCCTTGACTACTGGCCATGCTGCCTGGAGCTGATGGGAGTTGTAGTCAAGCAACAACTCAGAGGGTCACAGTTTAGACACCCCTACTCTAGAGTCATATTACTAGAATACAGCAAGTGTAATACTGACAACTAGCTGTGCTGCTGCTCCTACCAAACTGCCTATGAAAGTTCACAGGAAGGGTTGGGATATGCTTAAAGAGATGGTGGCAGGAGTGGGGCTGTTCTGCCTTGGATTCCCATTGCTTCAGGCATAGCCAAACCTGGCCCTCCAGCTGTTTTGGGACTACAATTCCCATCATCCCTGACCACTGGTCCTGTTAGCTAGGGATGATGGGAGTTGTACTCCCAAAACAGCTGGAGGGCCAAGTATGGCCATGCCTGCTTTAGCCTCTTCTACACTGGATAGTGTACCTGCCACATTGGCTCTTATACTTCTCTCTTCCTTGCAAGTGAGGAGGTACATGCCCTAAAGGTTTTAGGTAGATAAGTGGATAAAGTTTGGAATCTAGATGGGCAATGAACTTCCCCTTGTCTCTAGTTTCTGAGGCAGACATTGATTTTGCCGCCTCCACTGTCTTACTCGGATTATTCCTTCTTGTATCATCCTGTTTTAATTGAAAGAGTATTGGAGGCTACTCAGTTCTCACTCTGCCTAGCCCTATGGTAGGTCCTGTGTCTTGAGTCCAATGTAGTTTTTTTTTTTCTTCCTTGCTATTCCTGGACCAAAATGTTTATTTAAGAGTGTGTGTGTGTTCCCATGGAGAAATGGCTCATATGTTACTACTGGTGAATATGAATTGACCTTTGGTGGGACAGTAGAGTGTGGTGGCATCCCAGGAACTAGCTTTTTTAATACATGTACATTTGGGAAGGAAAGGGGGTAATGTCCATTTCATTATTTTATGGCACACTTTAGCATCCTCTGCTATTTTATGTACACCTGGCAGGTGTTCTCTTTTTAGGCACATAGCAATACAGTGAGTTTCCAAAGACTGGGGGGGGGGGGTTATATCAATCAGCATTGACCTCTGAATATTGATAATTCTGATGAATCTGCGAGGCAGGTATTTTGGAAATGTGTCAGAAAATGTGCGTACAGTTTCCTAAGCATGTTTACATGACTGTTAGCATTCAGCAGTGCACCTCTGTGTTTTTTTATTTGCCAAATATCTGGGATTGTTAACATTTCAATCATTGGTTTTAGAAACTCAGTTTTAACACAGATTAATTAGTGATATACAGCCATCCAGTGACGGATTGGTGTTATGGCTCTGAAAGCAAATGAATGCTGTCATCTGAAAGTTGTGTTTAAAAAGGTTATTGGCCAACCACACACTGCACTGTTTGGGGTGCCCACAAGGGCTCAGATCATTACGCTTCCTAATTTTATCAGAACCTACCAAGTATTGACAGTCAGAGAAGCAGCAACACACCACAGCAACACTCCCACACACCACTGCAATAGCTATAATTTCTGTTCCTTTCAATATGTTTAAAAATCTCCAATAAAGTAGTTAAAATTCTTCCAAAACTTGGGTGCTATTTCCTGGGTAGAAGGTTTTCTTGATCTGTGATGATGCCCTTACCTGCCTGGATGAAGAACTAAGAGAGGGGTGTGTGCGCACGCGTATAGAAACCTCTGCCTTCTGTGTGCTTGAAATGTAGCTTACTGTAGAAAGGCAAGAATTGCATCCTTTGCTCTGCCCATTTCTCCCTCCGCCCCCTTGTTCCTGGGAGGTTGTCTATGAGGGAATGCAGCCCTGGAGCTGAATAATGTTCCCTGGCTTAGGATGTGACCTGCTTTCTCTGTTACACTGAACTGTAAGAGGAGTGACCCCGAGGCCCTTACTGGAGTTTTCTTTTTATTCCATGAAAGCTTTTACTTAAGACTCAAAGCAATAACTAGCAATCAAGGCGTCAAAGTGTTTGCTCACCATTGCCACACTAACTATGTAAATATAACATATAAGCCCTTTAAAGGAAACAATGTAATGTTGCAATCAGTGTATTAGGATACTACATTCTTCAAATGATTTATACTTAAAGGTTGTCTCCAGGGCTTTTTTTTCAGCTGGAGCTCAGCTCCAGCACCTCTCAGGTAGATGCCATTGCCATTCTAAGAGAACAAGGGAGAAGTTCATGGTGAGCTCTAGCACCTCCCCCTCTTTCTTTCTTTCTTTCTTTCTTTCTATAATTTTTTAATTAGCTTTCCAATATACCTCCAATAATAGCAAAATTATAACAATAACTATTAATTCCCAAATTATACAGTTATCGAAATGCCAACCAACTTCCAATTAATACATTTTAGTTAAAGTGGCTCCCCACATGGTGGTTTGGGTGCATTTCCAATCTTATATCACTGCGTTCCATAATCTTAAATAATGTCAGTTACATTTCAGTTATAATAATAATCTCTTAGTCAACAGCTACATAATTAGATTTCCATTTGTGATGTTACAATATATAAATTTATAAAGTTTAATGGTGGTGTAGGAGTGTTTTTGCCAGACGAAGTGTTTTTGCACTCAGTTCCTCCCTGCCTTCCACATTTCATTTCATGCCAGAGCAAGAGCCAGGTATCAAGATGAACTGTGAGTGAAGCCCATTCCCCAGTTCTTGGGGGGGGAGGGATTTGCAAGGATGAGTTACCCTCTGTCATCCTTGTTTTTCCGTTTGCTGACGATCCCCTGCTGTTATGGGGGCTGCCTCCATTAAGGCAAGCCTGGACCAGAAGCCTCTGGCACCTCTTTCTAGAAAAATAGCACTGGTTGTCTCCTAAGTAAAACAGAAACCCAGTTGAATACTGTGTATACATGTTTCAAATACAAAATGGTTTTTGTGTGTGTGTGTGTGTTTTTAAACCCACACAATTAATTCAATAATTGGGAGATATGGGAAACTTAAAAAGATATGGGAACTGGATATTGGCACACAAATTCTTCCCAAGGATTGGAATAACATTTGAGAATCACGGCCCTTAAAATTTGTTTCCAGGTTTTTTAAAGGGAAAACTTATTAAAATTATTATACAGATGTTATCACACTCCTTTTCAGATGTCAAAAATATTTTATTCTATATCACCTAATTGTTGGAGGGGTTGCAGTAAACTTAGTACATGTTATCATTTATGGTCGGAATGTCAGTTAGTGCAAGATTCTTGGAATTTGATAGAAATGTTAAATATTACTAAAGAAACTATTGTTTGTTGTCCAAAATTAATGCTACTGAATATTTTTGATGATACCAGTGTAAATATATTGGAAAAAGGGGGTGTCTTATATACGATCTTGGCAGCACACAAAGTTATTGCAACTGTATGTAAAGCAGCCAAGAATCTTACACTGGATACTTACTCTGGAATATAACTATAATGAAGGAAATCATGCATAATTTGAGATTTTGACAAGGACTAGAACCTCCAGATTCTTTTTATGTGATTTGTCATTCCTTTATTACATGTACAGCGGAACCATCATTTTCAAGACAACCCTTATCACAAGCCTGGCATATCTGGAATTATACTTTGTGGTCTAATAAAGTTGATAGTCTTTACTTGGGCTTTGTTATTTTAACTCATGCAACTACTCATGTATATATTTCATAGTTTTTTCATCTTAATTCTTGTCTGTTGTTATATTAAGAAGGAATAATACTAACAAAAGCTTGACAAAAAAAAAGTAAGTGGCAGATAGGAAAAAGGGAGGATCATAAGTGATGCGTTGTAGGCTCTGTTTTGTATTAACAGTGGGTAACCATTCTATTTAATATCACTGCTGAAGTTGGACAGTGGAGTATTTTACCGGTAATAATAAGGGTGGACAGAGCTTCGTGTACTTCAAGTACTTCATGAACAAGAGAAACCTACAAGGAGTGAGAGCAGATACCAAATGTTTGCGAAGGACATGTCTGTAATTCCTGTAGAACTGTGTTACCTAATACACATAGAGTTCGACATGGGTGGGTGTGTGGTTACATTTAAGCAATGGGTTTCCCTGCATGTGCAGAGCCAGCTCACTTGTCTATTCCATGCTCTTTTTTGATGTTCAAATCTGTTGTGAGCCTGGTAGTGGTTGTGGTTCTGGGGAGTGGTTGTAATTCTGTTAATTAAAATAACCACTGAGACAACCTGAGGGCAAACCTGTTAAACAGCATTAATAGATGTGAGAAGGCCGCAGACACCCTAAGCGGTCCTCAGACCCATCTCCCACTTCCTTAATGATCTGTTCCTGAATACCCTGCTTAGCCTGTTTTGAGAGAGGCTTGGAAGCCCCAGCAAAGAGAAACCTCTTCATATAGAGGACAAGCTGACCACTTTAAGTAAAGGGAATTATACTCTGTCTCTTAAGGCTGCAACCCTAACAACACCTACTTGGGAGTAAGCCGCATTGAATTCATGAGCAGGCATGGTTCGTATTGTGTTGTGATTGTAGTCATTGAGAGTTTTTAAACCTAGAGAGTGGAATTCAGTGCCGTGCTATTACAAATGTTCCATCTGCACAAGCATTGCAGCTTGTCCCCACCCCAGCCGCACAGGCCAATTTTGGGGTGCAGGGGGAGGAGGACAGGGGGAACCCCATTGTGCAAGCAGAAGGCATACACAGGGCTTCAACTGATGGAGTACATTAGTTGACTGCAGCCCAGAATACACACACATACAGAGAGAGAGAGACTTCTTTTTTTGGCATTACTTGATTTTTCTCCCTTTGTCTAACCATTCTTAACAAAACTGTTCAGAAACAGAGGCACAAGTCTAGTTGCCTGTGAGTTCATTTTATTTTATTTTGCAAGATGCACTTGGAGGATGACGTCTGGTTTGCTAGCAGTTTCTTTATAGTGGTTTTGCATGGGAGATGGGGAGGGTATGTTGGGGAATATTTTTAGGAGCAAGAAAGAGTTGCAGCACAATAGTTTTTTACTTGTTTGCTTCACAAACAGTTTTGCAGAGAAGAATAGGTAGTTAGTGCCTGTCAGCTTTCAGCCAAAGTGACTTTCCCCCCTTCTCTCCTTTTTCCTATCAAGTTGCTTGACAATGAAAAGGAAACAGCGGGGGAAGAGCACCAGTGTGATAGGGCTTCACTGCTCACCCAGCATTGCCTTATAAAAACTAGTCTTGCAAATAGAGGCAGTTGTGGCCAGATGGGTGGCAACTGAAAAACTTTCACTGCTTCCCTCTTCCCTGGATTTGACCATGATTCCTTGGCTTGTGTGCTTATTCCAGTGTACCATTTGGCTCTCTACATTACTGCAATGTAGACATATGCTAACTTGCTTCTCTTTGTTGCAACATCATTTTCCATGGTTTTCATGCTAAAAGAGTAGCCTTTGTTTTCGTAATTATCATAGTTTGACTCTCCCTGGAGATGTGTGGATTTTATTTGGTTTCCAATCATTCTTCAGATTTCTGACAAGAATCGAGTACTGATGGGTTACAACTGTATCATCTTCTTAAAACAAGAATTGCACATTATAATTAAGAGGAGGAGGAAAGCAAGAGTTGAGGGGGATTTGACTTTTTCAAACCACAAGTGAAAGACACGGGATTCAGTTTGCAGGATTTGCTCAGTTCAGATGCAATGACCAAACCATGGTTTACCTGTTGGGAAGGAAACATGCACTGTGCTCAAGCATTCCATCCTCCTCTTGTGCACATCAATTCCCCCTTTTACTTTCTGCCTTGTGGTGGCAATAGATATCTGTGATTCCTGTGCAGATTATGTGGTTGCCACTAAACACAGATTGCTTCTAAACTGGAATTGGAAGCCAGTTTGATTAAGACAACACAGTAAACCATTTAGGAAAAAGGATTTGTTGTGTGTGTGTCTAAAGGGAAAAAGGAGAGCATGAACCTGTATCATGTTTCTGATGGCTAAACCATGGCTGAATTCAACTACCGACACAGATAACCTGGTCCTGTTATTGTACTACATCATCTGCAACATAATATAGATAAAATAAAGTGCATACTACAGACACTTCAAATGATGCAAACCGTTAAACAAGTAACTAGATGCCATTCCCCTCAAGAGGAAGTTTATATTCTAGTCTCTCAGACTACCTTTCCCCACTTTCCATCCTGAAATCAATTTTTCAAAGGATAATTTTTTTACTTGGCATACAGGGATTTTATTCAAACTTTGGAAACAGAGAAGTGATATAACATGGGAAAAATCCAGAAATTATCGTGCTTAGCTATGCATCTCTTCACATTTTTCTCATGATGTTTTCAGATTATTTTCTGATCTGAAAATCTCATGAGAGGTGGCCTTTCTTAAGAGATTTGCTGTGTTTCCTGACTTTTCTCTGTGAACAGAAATATTACGGAATCAAGCGCTGGCCAAAACTGGAGTGAGGAAAGAGAAAAGGCATGTTTAAAAATATGGATTTTTAAAGGAAACCATCTCTGGTATCATCATATGGGCTGCTTATGAAACGCACACAGACACTTGAGGCTGTCTTCACATGATGGGTGGGGTTTCCTCTTCCATTTCACATGAGCTTGATTTTAAACTACTGTAGGTTAAGGCGTGTTTTTTTGCTTTTGTCAGCTTAGCTTGAATTTGTAAATGACTTGCCATATCTATAGCGCCTGTGTGAAATAGTTAATGCTCTATAATGCCAACAGGCAAGAAGAGTTGTTGTTTTTAATTGTAATTGGCTCAGTTTGCATAGGAACAAGTTCAAGTCATTTCTTATTTTAAAATGTTCCAGGTACCATAAATATGCAAGGGAAAGTATTCCCTGGACTCATACTTAATTTTTTAGGTGGGGTTTTTTTTAAAAAAATGTGTGAGAGTTGTTATGGTTTGGACAGCAACTTAGCCGATTTCTAAGACTTTGTGGTAGGGAGGGTATTAAATGATGGTTTAGTTATAATGGAAAATTTGACTTGCAAAAACATTACTGGACGTCAGTAAATAAAACCTTTCACAAAGGTATGCTTGTTTCTGATCAGTTTCTAGTTCCAGATGTTGGTTCTGCTGACTCCAAAAACTTGACTAGGTTTCAGGAAAGTTGGAAAGATACATTGCCTTTACCATCTGTACTGAATATACCATGCACATACTTGGAAGAGAAATTAATCTGAAATATGGAGCAATGCTCAGAAATCTACCCAGGCCAGAAATAATTAATCTGCAGAGTTTCATAGCAGCTAACACAACACCTTTTTCATATTTCTTACTCTTGTTTCATAAGAATCCTTGGGCATGGCAAGTGTTAGAATAGTTGATACTTAAAATGTCTTTCACGTTTTAATTTAAACATTGTTGGACATTGGAGGGGGTGAAATTGCATTATGTTTGAAGGTATATATTTTTTAAAAAACCCAAGTTCTTAAATTTTCTTTTCGGGCTCAACACTTTAATGATGTTCAGGGTGGGGGGAGAGGATCTGGTGGAAAGGGATTGTTCAAATGGCAACAATGGTATGAATAGCAGCATGAGTTGTGTGTGTGTCAGCCCTTCTTTCCAAATGTCTTTCAAGTTTCTCTTTATTGGAGATGCTTCTGCATTAGCCAGGAGCACTGATTAAGGTCAATTCATTCCTTATGGCATCGCTTCTCAGGGGTCAGGATTGCTTTGTATTTCTGGAACTACATGAAGGGAGATTCTAAATTTCCTTTTGTATTGTTGTTCAAAAATCTGAAATGCTGCTTTCAGTGCTACAGAGACTGTGACTGTGGGGTTTCTGAGACGGTCTTCCTTGAAACTACATGTGGCATGATTTCAGCATGTTTCTTTTGTATTGCACCAAATTGTTCATTAGAGATGAACGTAACCAGAATTGGAAATAAAAGTACCTAAGGATAGGCATTACCAAGCCTTCTCTTCTCTCCCCCTCCTCATCCTTTCATTCTGTCAGCACTTGTATGCACTGCAGGCTGTCATTGTGATCCAGATAATCTCTGCTTTTATTAACATAAAACCTAGCCCTTGTGGCTTTAATGGGAAGTTTGAAAAGTCCTATAGCGGTGTATCCTGGAGGCACAGACACTAAAAACTTATTTTCAGGTTGTCTGATTTCTGAGCCTGTTTTGCTGAGATGCCAAGCTATTATTTCTTTAAAAAATAATAAATTGAGAACACCCCTGAACAACCAGGAATTGTTTCCTTAAAAATGAGAGATTTTGCAAGTGAGAAAATCCATGCTTGGGTGAGGAAAAAATTGCTGTTGGCATGTGAAAGTTTTCTTGCTTTAAAACAACTAAACTATTTTGTTCTTTTTATTTTTATTTGGGAAGAAAATACACTGCCAACATTAAGAAAAACTATCATGATGATAAACTGCATAAAATCAACAATACAATTATATCCCTAAAACAAATGCAAAATGCATCACAAATCAGTAGGGGTTTTGAAGGTGGTAGTTCTGTTTTCTTTGCAGTATCTATTTGGGGGATTCTCAGTTGCCATTCGTTGCCTTTTGGGTGTACTATCATTGATCGCAATTGCCGTAAAAGGGAGAGGGACTGCACCCCCTCGATTTTAAATAACATGGGAAGCCTGTGTGCATGCAACAGGGCCCCTATTTCAGCCCTATCCACCACCCTCATGTAGGCAGCAGGAAGGCAGGGCCAGCAAGGATGTGGACAGGAGACCAAGTGAATATGGCACTGCTCTCCTCCTGATGAGATTTAAATTACATGAGGGGAGCATGCCTGCAATCTGTGCATCTGAATTCAGAAACTGCACAAGAGATGCATAAAGTGATGCATACTTGTCAGCCTATGGCCTTCGACTTATTATTCATAATATTTTAATGAAGCGTAGATAGGTCTGGCTCCCCAGAATGCAAGAAAATTGAGTTTGCTCATGTTTTCACCAAACAAATCCCAAAAGAAACCTGATCATCATGATGGATATAGTCAAGAACCTATAGAGCCAAGAATTGAACTCTGCTGTTATGAGTTGTGGGTATATGAATAGTGGGTGCCAGGGTTTGGGGGTGCCAGATTCCCCTAAATTCCTGATTGGTAATAGAATTTAAATCAAGCCTCCTGAATGCTGGATGCAGCAGGAATTCAGTTGCTGGAATAGCCAGGCCCGCCTGATAATGGCCCGCTAAGTATGAGTTGTTAACTTAACAAAGGCAAGGTGATGAGCCATTAAGAAAGTGGGAGCTCTATGTCAGACACAAAGGGGTGGAGCCCCACCCGTGAGCTCTGAGTTAATGGGCAGAGACAAAAGACTTGAGGGGTGTTCTAGGGAAACAGTCTGTTTTCACTCTGTTAAATGGAGCAAGCTGGAGCAGAGAGGCAGAGGGCCATGGCTGATTTCTGCTGGCATCCAAGGCTGTGGCCATGGAAGAAGCAAGAGTGTAATGCTTTGAGCACCTCCATCATAGGCTCAGGTTGGAGCAGCGTGTAACATCTGCCATAGATTTCAGTGTTGACTGAAGTCTGCCCTGTTGTCATGGCAAGAAAGATGACCCCACTTTTAGTCCAAAACATTTGCCATGCTTGGTGAATACTATGTATTGTTTTTGCTTTCCGCACACTCTTATCAGATTGTCTTCTAGTAAAGAGCAGGGCATACATGATGTAATGTAGCAGCTAAGAAGGTGAGCTGGGAACTGTCTAGCTCTCAGATTTTGCCTCCACCTTGAACTAGGAGGCCTTAGGCAAGTCATTGTTTCTCAGCTTCATCTCTCCCCCAGCCTCCAGTCCAGCAGTATGCCATGTCATATTTTAAACTGGAATACAGGCTCCATAGGGCCTTTTGGCCCAATTTCCTGGAGCCCCATCTGACTCTCTGGAAACTGTGAACCCACTCTTACTTTCTTAATCACAAAGGCTGGTGCTGGCTCAGGAGGAAGAATGGGAAAGGAAAAGAGAGATGACCATAGATCACAGAGATGACCATACAGGTGATCTCTCAAATATAGGAATAAGGAAGGCAAGGGTGACCAGGACCTTTAGGAATTGACTAAACAGATTGGCAGTAAATTGTAGAATAAATTGCGAAGTTGTAGCCACTGTATGGACTTTTAAAGTAAAAAAAAAGACACAGAAATGGCAGGAACACTCTTCTCTTGGATTCCTTTTGGGGAGGAAGCATTTTTGGATAATATGCTTATGAAGGACAATTGTCTGGAATTATGCTGTTTTTTGGAATATTGCCGCTCCCTCCTCACAACCTACCTTCCTTTCTCTTTCTTGCCTTGATCTTTTCCCCTTTCTTCTTTATTGTTCTTGTTACTGCTTTTCGGGTATTAGATAATGAACATTTGAAATGAAACTGTTGTTGAATTGTGTATAGGACAGCTGCCAACCTGGTACCTTCCAGATGTCTGGGACTATAACTCTTCTAATCCCGGCCAGCATGGTGCTACTGTCTGGGACTGACGGAATTTCTAGTCCAAAACATCTGGAAGGCAACAGTTTGGTGAAGACTGGTGTAGGGGTGTAGAGTGGGTTTGGTATTGAAACTTTGCTACCTGACTTGTGCTTGTATGCTTAATTGCAGCTGGACTTGGTTCCCTTCTTTTTGTTTTCAACAAATTTAAACCTTTTTAATTTCTCAGAGGCTATATCTGTGGCTCCTTTTTTCTTTGTAAAGGACAGGGACCAAAACTCTGCTACAAGTAACTTCCTCTAAACATTCATATCTGAAGCTGGAGCCTCTGGGCATGTCTGTAACTTTTCCAGAAAGGTTTTTTGTTTTGAGATTTACCAAAAAGGGAAGTGAAATTTAGGATAGAATCCTTTATTCAGAAAGTGGTTTGTTAGCTGTCTTAACTTTTGTGCTTTGGTAATTTTAAATACAGAGGAATGCCAGAGCCCCTCTGGGCAATGAAAAACCAAGTCTACATGGTAATCATGTTTCCTATTCCTATTGAGCTCCCACTGTGTACTTGGAAAAAAGGTTAGGATGACAAATATTGTTCTGTCACCTACTAGGGTTTTGATATATAGGTGCCAGTGTAATGCAACTCCTCAGAACTGGGTGTAGACTAAGCAGAAGAGAGAGCAAGTTTGTTTCCTTCAGTTTATCAATATGCACTACAAATAAGATGAAGGACTTTGATGGGTTTCCATAGAAATAGTTTGTATGTGAACTTCTTTGGTTGTTAATGTCAGCATGAACTAATGACTGGAATCGGTTGCCTGGATACTTTTTCTGACGTTGTGTTGAGTCCTAGAAGTGGAATTTTGGTGATGTCGTGGAATGTTTACAAGCATCCTGAGCACTCAGGTGCTGATATTGCAAGAGAAAGATGAACTAATAGTAAATTTAGATGTGAGTAAAAACTCATGTCTTAAGGCAGTGGATGGAGCAGTGTGCCGGTTGAGGTGAGGATGGAAGAACAGGAGTAGATGTTGGGACTGTCAGGGTGGGTGGCTGAGTGACAAGAGAATCTAGTCAAGTTGGTGAGCCCAAGCAGGCAGTGTATCTGAGGGCATAGCATTGGAGAGGGCAGTGGATTGAGAAAATGAACGAGCAAGAGAGGTGTGTAAGATGAGCATAGGCACTTCGGACAGAAGGGGACTATGGACCATGAGCGAAGTGGTCAGCAAGGCTCCAGTGTCGCTATGGGTGACATTTCTGTGCGCACTTCTGTGTGCTACAAGAATATAATAAAACTGAGAAAGCTTTTTAATTGGTTTATATTTTCAGAATGCACCTTTGTCCACTTGGCTAGAGAATGTGGTTTTTTGTTGTTTTGGACAATGTCTTTTTGACATTAGTCTCTCCAGGGAAATAAAAGTAACTTTGTCCAAATGAAATAGTATATAATCAGAGTGCTATATTTCGTTGTAAATAATAATGTTAGCAGTAACAAACTGTAGGTTGCCAAGTAAAACCAAGATTCTGAAATAAATCTCTCTGGTTTCTGAAACCCTATAATTATTGCAAAAAACTTAACTTACACAGTACAGAAAATGTATCTTTTACAAGAGCCCTTAAAATGTGCAATTCTTGCCTGTGCAAAACAAACCCAAGACTAGCTGCCCAAATTTTATAACACTCAACAGGGTGATGCTTGCTTGTAAAGTTGGGGGCGGGGGTGAATTTTGTGATTTTAAAAATTATTACTGATACACAGTAATCAAGGGAAATGTGTTTTGGGTTACTTTTAAATGATGGAAAACTTCTGGTGGCACAGAAAGAGATGCATTTATAGAGCCAACTTTTTTCAAACAACATGCCCCTTCTTTATACAAAATCTTGCTTCATTTCTGGGTCTTGACTTTTGCATTGTGGGAAGGGCAAGGTTATTTTCTTGTTTTGGTTTAATCATTTACTTGGGTTTTATCTTGTATTTTATTCTGTGAACTGCCCTGAAATCTTTTGATGATGGATGGTATATAATTTTTAAATAATAATAATAATAATAATAATAATAATAATAATAATAATAATAATAATAATAATTCTTGTAAAATTGCAAAAGCACCTCAAAAGAAGACAGACTGTAAGCCCCTCCCCCATGAAGTGACTAGTATTGATTTACTATTATTTTTTCATGAATGCTTATGGGCTTGTTTCCTCCATTTTTACAGCCATTATTAAATATTGTGTGTGAAAGGATCCCAGCTTATCTGGATCCACTGGTATTCCCCCCCCCCCCCCAAGTCTGTAGTGCTTCAAGTTGCTGTTGGAGAAAATTCAAAAAGCTTCCCCCATCAACTCCCCTGTTGACACAAAAGACATTGGATTGTATCCAGTGAAGTATTGCACTCACAATAATGTCTTTCCATCCCTACACTGGAACTTGCTTCCCCCCTCTCCTTCTCCGTGTGTCTGCCCCCCCCCATCTGCTTTGGTGTTTCCAAATCTTCCAGAGCAGATTTGGGGAGTACCGCTCCGGCGGGAAGGTAAACAGCGTTTCCATGCGCTGCTCTGGTTCACCAGAAGCGGCTTACTCATGCTGGCCACATGACCCGGAAACTGTCTGCGGACAAACGCCAGCTCCCTTGGCCAGTAAAGCGAGATGAGCGCGCAAGCCCAGAATCGTCTGCAACTGGGGTACCTTTACCTTTTAGGAGAGGAGAAGGGACGTGGGTGGCGCTGTGGTCTAAACCACTGATCCTCTTGTGCTTGCCTATCAGAAGGTCGGTGGTTCAAATCCCTGCAACAGGGTGAGCTCCTGTTGCTCGGTCGCAGCTCCTGCCATCCTAGCAGTTTGAAAGCACAAAGTGCAAGTAGATAAATAGGTGCCTTTACCTTTACATTTTTAAGAGAGGAGAGGTAGGGGATGTTCCATTGTTCAAGAATAAATTGTTAAATGTGTGCAGTGACTTAAGTTGGGTAAATGTTAGGGGATTTTTCTTTTTTCATGGGACCACACACTGAACTATGCAACTCTTCATAGACAGTCTAAACTGAGTAACAATTCGGGGGGGGGGGGATAGTTTCCCACTTTTCTGATAAATTTGCTTCTATAAATTTTGTGGGGGAACTGTCTGATAGCTTCTGCCTTGGTGCTGAACTTATCAAGCTCCTTTTTGAGTTAAGTTTCTTTGATAGAGGTTCAGACTGTCTTCCTGTCTTTGCTATACTGTAGTATGATAACCCAAAACAATGCTTGGCATACATAAGACTGTCACTAAAAATAATTCATATTTTGAGATGGAGGCATGGATGAAATTGCTCTACAGGAGGTTGTATATAATAACCAGCTTAAAGTATAGGCTGTTGCAGTTTAAAGAAGGGGTGAAAACCAGACTGTGACATCTGTTGTAGCTCTGTGCATAAATGATTCTTAAAATAAATTTTAATTTTCTCTTTCTCCAAATTTCAAACATTGTGGACAACATGCAGAATAAAAAAGTGAAATGAAACTGCCTTGATTGATAGCTGAGATGTTTTGAGTTTTTTCCACAAAATTTGTGAATAGAAAAGATGGTGAAATGGAGAAGACATTGTGGGTTTTTATTGTTTGGTGTGTTTTTTAATGCCAAGGAAATGTACTGTATTTCCACCCCCTGCTTGTGAAATGAATGTAGGACACTTCTCCCTCTTTCTTTTGTTAATGTAGCAGTGTGCATTTCTATAGTAACTTATGGTATAAGATCTAAAAAGCATTTTACAGTCAATAAAGCATTACCAGTGGCAGTAGATAGTTATATGATTATACCCTTTGCATATTGTGTTTCTAGCCATAATACAACAATGAGCTTTGCAGATTCAAAATAGATGACACAGAATAGGGAAAACATAATTTTAAGAAAAAGTTGTAGCCTTTGACAATTCCTAAATACCATTTGGAAACTACAACACAAGTCATAGTGGTTCATGAAACCTAAGCTGCCTTTCCAAAAGTTTTTATTCTACAAAGTGACTTGCTGTAGTCACAGGTTAGGCATAAAAAAGTGGAAGGAACAGGAACTGAGTTTCTTTGACTTCTTGTTTTGGATTAATTTCACACCTACATTTTTTTTTTTCCATGGGAGGGAAAGAAAACCATACTATGCCACTGTGTGCTTGCGTGTAAGGAATTCAAAACACACACACACACACACACACACACACACACACACACACACACACTCTGTTCCAGGATGAAAGGAGTAGTCTTCCTTTCTTTAGAGGACTATATCCGACAAGTTTAAACTCAGGTTAAATACGAAGGTTCATTGCATGAAAATCAACATTTAATCTATCTTTTGAAGTTAGTGATCAATGGATTTCAGGTGTTCTACAGTAGTAGCTGCCAGTGGAACAGGGCTGGGTGCAAAACGCAAAGTAGTCTAAAGATGTTTTTGTTAAGTAGTCATTCCAAATAATAAAAGAAGCTTCTCCCCTCCCTGCTTTTTGAATGGCTAGGGATGAAGTCCTATGCATGCTTCCTTGGAAATGTGGCACTGAAGGCAGTGGGTCTTTGTTTGAAAGTCCACTGGTGGCATCCCTGAAGCAGGCTCTTCTGAGGGGAGAAAGGGGCAGGGCTGGCCTAGGATCCACTGGATCTTAAACAGGCCTCAACTCACCTTCTGTGGATGCAGCATTGTCCCTGTGGCAGGGGTGGGAGTTTGGACTGAGCCTTAAGCTGAGGCTTTCTTCAAAATGTCACTGGTGTACCAAAATGAAGAATAATATTTTGGCTCCACCTGTTCCATGTATTTGCCATTGTAACAAGGTAGATTAATCTTGCTGACTTAGTTCTGAGGGGAATAATATATTTTTCAAAACCCTAAAAAGTAACCTCAAACCTCCCTCTTTTGCTCTGTCCTTCTCCCTTTCATATCAGAATTAGGTAAAGGTAAAGGGACCCCTGACCATTAGGTCCAGTCGTGACCGACTCTGGGGTTGCGGCGCTCATCTCGCTTTATTGGCCGAGGGAGCCGGCGTACAGCTTCCAGGTCATGTGGCCAGCATGACTAAGCCGTTTCTGGAGAACCAGAGCAGCGCATGGAAACACCTTTTACCTTCCCACCGGAGCGGTACCTATTTATCTACTTGCACTAGGTTGGCAGGAGCAGGGACCAAGCAATGGGAGCTCACCCCGTCGCAGGGATTCGAACCGCCGACCTTCTGATCGGCAAGTCCTAGGCTCTGTGGTTTAACCCACAGCGCCACCCGCGTCCCTATATCAGAATTACACCCCCCCCCCAAAAAAAATCCTGCTTCCCTCAGTAACTCTCTGCAATCTTTCTCAGGCACAGTTCTCCTCCATAGAAGGTATTTGTCATACAGGGGCTACTGATTGGTGTTTGGCTGCTCCACAATACTTAAAAACCCTTTCCCTTGGTGGCCTACCCATATCCAAGCATCTTTGAACAACTTATTTTTTGCTTGGGCATCCCTTTGGTGACTGATGTCAAGCTTGTCAAGATGCTGTATCCCATAAAACCTGAATACCAGGTGGTAGCCAATTTCTTGTTCAGTTACATCTCCAAGTAGGTTATCTTACGCATTGGAAAAATAAGACACTATACCAGTTTCCTCTGCAAACTGTAGTTTTTAAATGCAAATGCGGGTCTGAGCCTCTTTGTAAATGCAGATGTGTTCTGAATAGGCAGCTAATAGGTATGAGCATGTATCTCTGATTACCCCAAAGGCATAATAATCCCAGTCTTGTTTGCAGCAGACCACATCCTCCCATTTGTTAAAATTTATTTTTCTTGTGTCAAATAAGCTTCTTAGCTACATTTTCCACAGAGAAGAAACCAAGCATGTGTGTGGCCTTCCTGCATGGTGACTTGAAAAGAAAAGTGCCCTTCTGCCATAGTCTCCACCTTGTGCCATGCCTCTCCAAGCAGAATTTGCCTATTAGGGACGTTTGGAGCTTTTCCAAGTGATTATGCAGTTGTTAAAAGTTTAGAAGTTATTCCTTAAGGCTATGCTCCTGCCGAAGGGCATAATATATTTCCCCAGCACTGAAACAGATACCTATTTATTTTTTTGAACCAGAACATTCGCCCAGCAGCATGGATGAATTGTAAGAGTTGGAAAGGACCTTCAAGGTCATCTAGTTCAGTCCCCCCCCCCCCCAAGTACAGGAGTCTGGGTAATGCTTCCTCTGTCCTGAAAGTAGACAAGAATTGACAGGTATGGAATTCCAGCAAAACACATTACAGTCATCCATATTCATTGCTGGAGTCCGCTTTGAGCAGATAAAAGGATTTTCACCTTTTATGCATAGGGCTGGCTCATCATGGACACAAGTATTTGCCATGTTAGATGTGTGTTGGACCACACATCAGGAAGAAAATGCTTCAGCAAATTTATGGCTTTTCATTATGTAAGTAGACAGAAATGAATGTGGAGCACATATCTACATAGCAGGCTTTATCATCCGCCTCCAATTTGTTCTTGGTTATTGTTCCAAAGGCTTCATTTCTCTCTCCTGGGCTGCGTTCTCAGTACCCCTCAAGGTTAAACTGGATGTTGCTGAAGAAGGGCATAGGGCCTGGTAGCTGCCATGTGGTATTTTCCTACCTACTCTCTGGTATTTTCTTTTTCCTTTAGGAAGCTTTTCTATGCGCCTTCCTTGGAATGCTGGGCTGTGTGCAACAGTACCTTAGCATTGGGTACTGAATGCCTGTAGAAGGGGCAATCCTTTAGTGTGGGCATCTTTTATTTTTCTGACTTCATTTTGAGTGTATCTCCATTTCCTTATACATGAATATGATTCTTTTCTGCATTGCTCAATCCTATGTGCACAGACAGACAGGACGGAATAGAATTACCGTATTTTTTGCTCTATAAAACTCACTTTTTCCCTCCTAAAAAGTGAGGGGAAATGTGTGCGCGTCTTATGGAGGGAATGCAGGCTGCGCAGCTATCCCAGAAGCCAGAACAGCAAGAGGGATTGCTGCTTTCACTGCCCAGCGATCCCCCTTGCTGTTCTGGTTTCTGAGATTCAGAATATTTTTTTTCTTGTTTTCCTCCTCCAAAAACTATTTGCGTCTTGCGGTCTGGTGCGTCTTATAGAGCGAAAAATACTGTATTTAACACGCTTTACAGCTATGAAATGCTATAAGGAGCTAATATAGTTTCTTGATACAAATGCTACATTACCCCAAAGACTTCAGTTTCAGCAGAGCATGTGCTGTGACAATGTGACTGCATCCTTTCTGCTTGTATGATTTGCAAAGGAACCATGTATTTATATCTTCCCTTAAAGACTAACAAATGTGTTTTGGTACAAGTTTTAGGAGACTGAAGCGCACTTCATCAGATGCATGATGTGAAATAATAGTTAGCAGGTATATAAAGGAGAAAATTGTAAGGTGCATGTCAAAAGTCAATAAGGAAAAACTGAGTCTAAAACAATTACGGCATAAATATATGTTCAATAGGCATTTTAATAGTGTCATATTGATGAGGATTTACTCAGCATTGCTGAGATGATTGTATTAACACCTATGGCAAGGAACCATTCATGAAAAACAATCATTGATAGTACAGATATCCTGGCATTGAAAAGCTAGATAACACATGATAAAAGAGCTAAAATCTTTTGTCTCTGTTTAACCCATAAGTGATGGCATTGAATTTACTGATGGATTGTAATTAAGTTCATTTATGTTACACCCCCCCCCCCATTCCAGAGTGGCTACATTCAGGTCTGTTATGGCCTGCCCTGGGAAATTGAAATATTCTCCCAAGTGCCATTTTCAGTGTCTGATTTGTGTCATTTACTCCTATGTGGAGAGACTGGTTCATCTATTTTGTGTAGAATGCACAAGGGCATTGTTGACAGGCAAAGTCATAAATCACACTGGAAGATGAGCAAGTGAATGAACCACCAATGTTGTGGATGACATTGTTGGGTCCAGTTATGGTGTTACCACTAGACGCTGGGGGAGATTTGTCAATTGGCTTTGCTGTGGCTTGTTGGTGATTAGCTGTTTTAGGTTGCCAGGTGGAGGGGAGAGGGGAGGTTGTCTATATGCAATTATGGCCACCCCCCTAAAAAAAATTCCCATTCAGATTCATCTGAAGGGGAGAAGTATGAAATTGGAGTCCATTGGAGTCTTCCTACCAGGTGAACTAAACAGTGATAGATCAGATGGGATCAAAATGACTTTGAAATGTTATTATGCTACAACTTCAACAAAACATGCACATATGAAAAAGCAACACATGCAAAGCCATTGGTTCTTATGCATAATGGTCCCTTAGCTTGCTAGCTCAGGTGTCTTCCAGTTGCCTCATGTATAGGTCAGACCAGGGGTCAGCAGACCTTTTCAGCAGGGGGCTGGTCCACTGTTCCTCAGACCTTGTGGGGGCCTGGACTATATTGGGGGGGTGGGGAGAATGAATTCCTATGCCCCACAAATAACCCAGAGATGCATTTTAAATAAAAGGACACATTCTACTCATGTAAAAACATGCTGATTCCCTGACCGTCCACAGCCTGGATTGAGAAGGCGATTGGGCCGGATTTGTTTCCTGCTTGGCAGGGGGTTGGACTCGATGGCCCTTGTGGTCTCTTCCAACTCTATGATTCTATGATTCTATGACTTAGTTTGCCTACCCATGGGGCAGACCATGGGCCATATTTTTCCTCCTGCTTCTCACTTTCACTTAGTTATTTTTTAGCTAGTTTCTCAATCCTGGGTCTTCCCCACTCCCTGGCACTTACTTTGTCGTTCTTCCATGTGTTTCTCCTCCCCCACCCCTGCCCTGCATCCTGTATCTCGCCAATTACAGCCTTTTTTATCTCTCTAGCCAGCTTGGAGTGCTTGTTTCTGATTGGCTTCCTAGATCTTTGTCTTCTTGGTGATAACCTCTCCCTCAGTTCTTTGCCTTGCTATTCCAGACTGATAAGCAAATTTGGTCCCACAACACAGCACACTATGCCATGTCTTGCTCCTTGGTTCCTCATTTAGACATTTCTCAAGCTGTTCTTACCCCAGACCCCATGTTCATCACCTTGCCTAAGCAACTGTATGTGGTGAGCTTGACTTATCCTTATTCTGCCATAACTGCTGCTAGCTCAGAGCCTGTGTTACTCCCAAAGATTCTATCTCCCCATAGTGTTAGGTCTCCTCGATTTCCTCCTATAATTAATCAGAAAGGAGTTTATTAGATATGTTGCTCTATTCCTACACATGCTCTATCATTTTCTCATTGGTTTAAGGGGCAGTTCACAACCAACCACGCACACATGTACAGTGGCACCTCTGGTTACGTACTTAATTCGTTCCAGAGGTCCGTTCTTAACCTGAAACTGTTCTTAACCTGAAGCACCACTTTAGCTAATGGGGCCTGCCGCTGCTGCTGCGCCTTCGCCGCACGATTTCTGTTCTCATCCTGAAGCAAAGTTCTTAACCCGAGGTACTATTTCTGGGTTAGGGGAGTCTGTAACCTGAAGCATATGTAACCCGAGGTACCACTGTATACACTACCTTGCAGAGGGGTTTGCCAGCTGTCTGTACATCTTCCCCTTCAGAAAGCGTTGCCAGCCTAATATGAAAGTGGCTGCATATTCCTGTGGCAGTGTTTCTTTTTATAAACTTGCAAAGCTGCAAGATGGGGCACATCTGCCCTTCAAACTACTGCTTTTAAGCAGGGATAATTGCCCTGGTGGTCTCCAAGGAATCCTAAGGCTGTAATCCTATGCACAGTTACGTGGGAGATGGTTCCACTGAACTTGGTGGGACCTCAGAAGGAAACCAAACTTGGATCTTGCTGCTAGAGCTGTTGCAGCTAGAGTGCTGGGAGTTCTGTACGAAATGGTCAGATGCCGTCTTTTAGGTATTATTTGATTGCCTTGTAAAATAGTGTGGATTGAGAAGGTTGCAGGGTTGTTGTTGTTGTTTTTTTAAATATACATGGAGTTGAAATTCTAAAGGTAACACTAAGCCAAAGATGTAAAAGAGAACATGGACTGAATATTGGAAACCTAACCATATGATGAACATCAGTACAAGGCCAAATGCACAACAAAACAGTCATGCATAATTCTTATTCAAGTCCTGAATATTTCAGTCAAAATATTAATTAATCCCAGTTATAAGATTGTATTGCAGTATAGATGAAAGTTGCATGGCAGAACACCCACCTTCATTTTAAAAACTCATTTTCTGATTTTTTTGTGGCTTTTAAAAGCTGTTTGTGTTATATTTTGAACATTTCCTTGTGACTTATCTAGAAGACAAAAAATAAATCACAACAATAATAAAGAAAAGCAATTCGATGATAGTATATATTTTATTGTAGTATGTGTATTAGATGATGTTCTTGGAGTTCACTAACAAAGAACTGGATCTCAACTCCATCCATGTTAGGAGTCTGAAACATCAGCTGAAGCTACAAGCCTCTTGTGGGGAAAGTCAGCAATTGATTAGTAAAGACATCTAGCAGCTGTTGCTTGGACTTGTGGAATTGCTCGAAGGGCTTGAAGTGACAAATAATTTGCCAGAGAAATGTTCTGTGTTGGATTACATTAGAAAGCTGCTGAACTGAGCAGATCCTGAATGAAATATTGCCGTTTGTAGCAGTTAGTGCCCTCTTCTGGAATTTTGGTATTCCATTAAGTTAATTACATTAGTGTTAACTGCTGTAATTGGTAGGAAACAATCTAAAGCTGAGGGGTCATCCCTTTGTTATATGCAACTATCTAAATAAAGACAGCCATGCTAATGGGTACCCCACTTTATTTACAAGGTACTGTAGTGTGGTTAAAGGAGGTGGTATTTTGCAGGACACTTTTTAAATTGATGCAATACAATTGCATATTACGAAAGTGTGATTTTTATAAAGCATTGCTTACTACACCATTTCCAACAGCAACCATTTATCTGTTAAGAAACATCATCATAAATATTTTCCATTCCCGTGTACAGTATCTTACCAGAAAAAATAAATATATGTACTAAACTCAGATTTCTACCAGTTAAAGCTGGCTTTTGCTAATTAATTAAAATTTAGCTGCTTGATCAATCATTGGAGCTTGCTGCTCTGTTGAACAACTTTTGCAAAAGAATATACAGTCGTACCTTGGTTCTCAAACGCCTCGCAATTTGAACGTTTTGTCTCCCGAATGCCGCAAACCCGGAAGTAAGTGTTCCGGTTTGTGAACTTTTTTGGGAAGCTGAACATCCGACGCTGCTTCCGTGGATTCCATGGCTGGAAGCTCCTGTAGCCAATTGGAAGCCGCGCTTTGGTTTCTGAACGTTTTTGGAATTCGAACGGATTTCCGGAATGGATTCCATTTGAGAACCAAGGAACAACTGTAATGTATAAGTAACATATGTGGCATTAGTTGGTCATCTCCTTGCATGAAGCAGTCCCAAGTTCAGTCTATGGCATGCCCAGGTAAGAGTGTGAAAGATCCTTGCTTAAAACCCCAGAAAGCCATTGCCAGACACACACTACTGAACTAAATGGACCAATGTCCTGAGTCAGAAAAAGGTGACTTTCTATATTCCTAGACAATCCTTCTCCCCATCTGCAGTGGTATCAGAAAAACAACAACAGTGACCTAAGTATGTTCCTGCTTGAAAGTAGTGACTGATTTAGATGGCACTAATGCACCTTAGAATGGTGTATGCAAAGGATGTGAGTGGCGCTGTGGGTTAAACCACAGAGCCTAGGGCTTGCCAATCAGAAGGTTGGCGGTTCGAATCCCTGCAACGGGGTGAGCTCCTGTTGCTTGTTCCCTGCTCCTGCCAACCTAGCAGTTCGAAAGTACATCAAAGTGCAAATATATAAATAGGTACTGCTCCGGCAGGAAGTTAAATGGCGTTTCCGTGCGCTGCTCTGGCTCACCAGAAGCGGCTTAGTCATGCTGGCCACATGACAAGGAAGCTGTACGCCGGCTCCATCAGCCAGTAAAGCGAGATGAGCGCCGCAACCCCAGAGTCGTCCGCGACTGGACCTAATGGTCAGGGGTCCCTTTACCTTTAATGCACCTTATAATGGTGCATGCAAGTTACGTCTTTGGAGATTTCATGAACTTTTATTAATTATTCATTTCTATACCACTTTATATTTCTAAGAAAAAAGTCTCAAAGGGGTTTGTTGTTGTTGTTTAGTCATGTCCGACTCTTCGTGACCCCATGGACCAGAGCACGCCAGGCACTCATGTCTTCCACTGCCTCCCACAGTTTGGTCAAACTGATTTTAGTAGCTTCGAGAACACTGTCCAACCATCTGGTCCTCTGTCGTCCCCTTCTCCTTGTGCCCTCCATCTTTCCCAACACCAGGGTCTTTTCCAGGGAGTCTTCTCTTCTCATGAGGTGGCCAAAGTACTGGAGCTTCAGGATCTGTCCTCTCAGAATGGATAGGTTTGATCTTCTTGCAGTCCATGGGACTCTCAAGAGTCTCCTCCAGAACATTAAAACAACAAATAAAATAATCCAAAATAAAACAATTGCTGAAGAAAGTCAAAGTGTACATCCAAAGTAACATAATTAACAGGAAACTAAAATATTACCTTGAAGATTTCAAAATAATTCATTACAAAGGAGGTAAGCCACAGAATGCACATTTAATGCAGAATAGTTAACAACAACAAAAAACCCCTTAACATTTCAAAAGGAAACATTACTAAAGGAAGTCAAATATAAAATGCACATTTAAATAGCATAATTAAAAAGAGAATAAAATATTATCATAAGCATAGAACATACTCTACCTGCTGTTGTAGTGTGTGGATGAACTTGTAGTGCCTGGCTCTTTTAGAATGTTGTTGTTGTTTAAAAATTATATCCTGCTTTTCACCAAAGCAGTTTACGATGATAAAAATGCACAACATATCACACTTAAAACACAAAAGCCTAAGAAATTCAAAACTCCAGAAATATTTTTTAAATCAAATCATTTAAACATCAGAGAAACATTTATGATTCAAAGGCATCCTGAAATAATATCGTTTTAACTAGGCATCTGAAACACAGCAGGAACAGTGCCTGTCTGATTTCTAGTGGGAGAGAGTTCCACTGAGGTTGGGGCTGCCATGCGCCCGGAATTTCCCAGACATAGCCAGAATACAGCAGTCAGTAACAGTGTCTTTGCAGAAATAGCTTCTGGGATTCTGGGAAAATCTGGGCATATGGCAAATTTCCTTAATTTTTTTCAAAAACTTCATTTTGTGTCCGGATTTTCACTTTTTGAAATATAGCAACCCTAACAGGTGGGCTGACAATACTGAAGACATGACTTGTTGTTTACATGAGTTGTGCCTCTGTTCTATGGGGAACCACTAATAGTGTTCTCCCCACAAAATGTTCTCAAAATGTCCAGCCTGAAACGTACATAGCAAGGTTGTCCTTTATATACCGTATCCAGGGCCTAACCTGTTCATACTAGTACAAGAACTATGAATCTAGCCCAGTGGCAGATTGGAAGCAATTTCAGGTCTGTTAATGCTTGTGTCATTAGTTGGCGGTTGAAGCAAAACACAAAAAGTCCTGCTTGAAAAACGAGTCAGTTCATCACTGAGTAAATTGAGTTTGGAGGTATTCAGTTGTAGGAATCATATGGAGAGAAAAATACACACTTTTTGTCTTTATCCTGGAGGTGGTTGGTAAATTTCCACTTACTCTGGCTTTCAGAGTTGTTTCCTGGGCATTAATTTATCAAACTTATCAAAAAAAAATTGAAACTAAGTTGGAATTGATGAAAGAACTGGTGGGGCACAAAGATTATTAAAGGCAGTAAATGTCTGGAGGCAGTGTTCTTCTTTTACCAAATGATTACAAAGTTTGTTGAATGTTTAAAAACAATATAATATGTGGCATTGTGCTAAAAGCCATAATAATGCCAAATAACAAATACTTTACTTGAATGGAACGCTTAGGCATCACTGCTCTGTTTTTAGAAGTGACGGTTTACCATACATAACACTTTATTGTTCTTCCTTTCCATAGCTTCTCCCCTCCTGCTTTTTGCTAACCGGAGAGATGTCAGACTGGTGGATGCTGGAGGAGTGAAGATGGAATCAACTGTTGTTGTCAGTGGCTTAGAAGATGCTGCAGCAGTGGACTTCCTGTACTCACAGGGTGTTATTTACTGGACCGATGTGAGCGAAGAAGCCATCAAGCAGACTTATTTTAATCAAACTGGGAACCTGGTGCAGAACGTCATCGTGTCAGGTCTGGTTTCCCCAGATGGCTTGGCATGTGACTGGATTGGGAAAAAATTGTACTGGACAGACTCTGAAACGAATAGGATAGAAGTTGCTAATCTCAATGGAACATCTAGGAAAGTTCTCTTTTGGCAAGACCTTGACCAGCCAAGAGCAATAGCCCTGGATCCAGCTCATGGGTAAACATCCCTTCTTTAAACTTTTTGCATTGGTTTGCAGGATTATGATTGTTTTGATAGAATTTTTTTTGTCTCTACAAAAAATATAATCTCGTTTCAGTTTCTATTTTCTCAAGGTATTTTTCTCTGAACATACGTTTAGATTTAAATACATCTTGTGAAGGAATGGCAGGCCGTGGAAGAGTGCCATGACTAAAGTGCCAAAGAAAATGTTAAAACAGTCTCATTTTTCCAAGTTAGGCTTCTCCTAAAAGCCGAATGTTATGAATTTTTTAATCTCCAGTTAACATGACCAGTTAAAGGTGTTTAATGAAGTTTTGTGTATAAAAGTGCAATAGGTTCAGTTATGCAAATTTTAATGAGTTCTCAAATTCATCAAATGGCTTGAGGTGTCTAATGCTCTGTAAGCTCTAGCAAGTAAAAGAGGCTGTTTATTTTTATTACCCCAAAGATCTGAATGTGCCTAAACACCCTCTGCCTAGGGAAAGAATCAGCCAGGTATCTGCAAGCTAGAGATTTCTTTAAACTGAGGTTTTGCTTACCTGACACATTTTTTTCCCAGTTTTTTGACAAATGTGTGCTGGGGTCAATGGTTAACTGTTACAGATCATTCTGCTAGCACCTTAAATGCATTGTTTTGTTACATGTGATACAGTTGGTAAAAGAGGCAATCTCAGCTTTGACAAGGTTGTAATATAAATGAACAGAAGGCTGGAACAAGTGTGATCAGGAAGCCAAACAATTAAGTAGTTGAGTTTGGTTTCATTTCAGATCCAGGTCCATCAGGGTATTCTAACATTTTGGTTCAGGCACAGAGCTTAAAAATAGTTCAAGAACACTGTTAGATACTGAGATATATAAGCTAGGCGCCAAATAGCTAAGCCCCATGTTTGGGCCAGACAGCTCAAAAGTCCTATTTTTCAATATGACTTTTTGGCTGCTGAAATCCATTCTGATTGTGCAGATAAAATATCATGGATAGAATTCTATAGGATGTGTTGATAATGTGTGAAAACAGTCAAGATCCAAGGATACCCAGGCATGCACCTCCAGATGGTGGAGATGTCAGGCGCCATCCTGGTGCCCAGGCATCTTCACTTGGTTGCATGTGGTCAGTAGCTAGGTGCAAAAGTCCCTGGCACGTGGCGGATTTTGAAGGCTGTTCAAGAACTAGTTCAGATAAATGTAACGCAGTTGAGTGCAACTACAGTGGTACCCCGCAAGACGAATGCCTCGCAAGACGGAAAACCCGCAAGACGAAAGGGTTTTCTGTTTCGGAGGCGCTTCGCAAGACGAATTTCCCTATGGGCTTGCTTCGCAAGACAAAAGCCCATAGGGAAATCTCCGGGGACCTGTTTTAAATTGCTGGCGGTCGGGAGCAAAGACTTTCGCCCACAGCCGGCCTTCAGAAGAGGTCCTGGACCTCTTCTGAAGGCCGGCGGGGGGCAAAAGTCTTTGCTCCCCCCC